>NC_086285.1:30897589-31515402 GCF_963924245.1 Chroicocephalus ridibundus
CTTATGCCAATAGCCAAACCCAAGGTGAAAAGGCATATCTGTTTTTATTGCTTGCATTACAGACAAACAGAGTGATTAAAGAGCAGTTGAGGGCTTCATTTTTCCGTTCTGCTTCATTTGAAGTTCAGTGGAGTCCTACAGCTATTCTAGCCACAAAAGAAAAGCTACAGGAAATTATAAAAGCAAACGTGAATGTTTTATCTGAGGGCCACAGTCTCTAGAGAAACCATCTACACTTCTAATTCTGTGGATGTCATTTGGCATACTTAATTATCTGCATGCACAGCCTCCCTATATGACACTGGCATGAGCGAAACAGGGCACACACGAGATCTCATGCTGGAACATCAGGGCTGCTAAATAAGTGCCTATTGAATCTGAAAACTGCACCTTCCACACAAGGGTTGTATACTGTATTTGACAACGTGGTTCCAGAAAGTTATGCATGGTGACACATCCTCGTTTTTGAGGACAACATCCTTTACTTACAAGCAAAGTACTGGCCAAAGGACTACGATTGTAAAATAAACATTATGCTATTTCTGAAATGCAGAAAATAAAACACCTTTTAGTTCTGAAGTTGGTGTGAACTGGTAAAAATAATTGCTGAGACAACCGTTACGTCTGCAAGCAATTATTTACTACTTACTGTTACTTTTCTTCCTAGGTAGGATTCAGTGATTCTGACATTGCTTCCCGTTGTGTCTCTATTTATCACAGATAGGTGCGGCTGTGAGTCATGTAGCTGACCGCTGCACATGTCAAATGCAATTATATCACTTCCTTCTTTGGCAACAAAGCCACAGTTACAGGATGCCGAGTAGTGAAGGCTTCCACAGTCCCATTGGCGAACGTGAACTTCAAAATCTCGAGACGTACTCTTATAGAGAACAAATGTTCCTGTTTTAAAATTGTCATAGAGCCTGGAATCAAAAAAACAGCATGTGGAATCACTTTGGTTATAAAATAACTGTATCGCCACATGTCAGCAACTTTATCTTAAAACACGTTTCTAATTGGAGAACTTGGATACTGCAACTCATTTTCCTGCATCAGAAAAACCAAACAGTACAGCCCACAAACCAACACACAAATTTGTTCTGAACAAACACCATCATACCTTCCTCTGTGCAGCTCTAAAAAAATTAAACCTGTTTTACAGCGGAAAAATAAGGAATAAAAGAAGGCTCGTGCGTGAAGTATAGGTAGACAATAGTTGTGAACGGAAACATAACCATGAAGCCACTGCCATTCTTTGATGTTTTTTTTTTAACAGTGTTTATGCCAGGGAACTGGAGGGTACTTCTCAGCCTTTGTGTTTCCACAGCAGTACATCTGTGCAGCAAGAGCAATAAGATGCATAGCAGGGTGCGAGTGGGGGGCAGCTGCTGCAAACTGCATAAGTACCCTTGACACAGTGATTTAGAAAGTCGCGTACTTTTAAAAAGGTCTGCTTTATTAAGATGGAGATGGGGAGTGCGTATTCCCAAAGATCTGAAAATTATTTAAGATTAAAACCATAAATAGCAGCTTCCTTTTTTTTTCCTTAGGGTTAGCCATCTGTTCCCTGAAGCAAGGTTAGAATAGCCAATATAATGATTCAGGAATGAGAAGGAAAAAAAAAAAAGAAAAAAAAACTATAAACTTTTGCTGCAAGTTTAACAGCCTCTTGGCTATAAATGGCATTTGACAGTTAATTATTGATTGCGGAATGGTGATTTGCTTTATGAATAATGGGCCAGCAGACAAACTGCAGACGGCTGCCCTACTGGGACTGCACAGGATTACCCGTGATTCAGTAAGGACGGTTCCTTTTCTGCTTGTTTCCTCAATTTGTAAAATAAAGTAGCAACAGACTTTATCCTTAAGAAGACAGGTTTTTCACCACAGCGTCATGCTTCCAGCCAGACCGTATCACAGAAAATCATTGCTTCATAAGAAAGCTTGATCACAATGCATCATCGATGGTTAAAATTCCCAGTGAAGCCATCCCTATAATTTCCACTGAAGGAGGAACTGAAAGATCAGCATAACCTCAGTGACTTTATTATTATTAGTAGTCCTGGTCACAGTGCTATCAGAAAAGCAATTACAACTTGTCTTTTCCTTTCCGTTATCAAGTTCACAAGAAGAGCAGGGCTGTGGGCTGAACATCCTTATTGGCAGGCAACATATCCTCTTCTTCTCACCCTGCCACTCGAAGAAATGTGCTTCTGCTGAGCAGAGAATGTAAAAGTCCCAGATCTGGGACCTGTGTTTGTTTTGACACCTTCCATGAATTAGAAACACTTTGAGAGACAGAAGCATACCAAAAACATGCCGGCTGTGGCCAAGGAAGCTGTCTTCACTTTAGAAAGAAGGTCAGTGATGTGCAAGTGACAGCAGTGATTAAGTCGCTTTCAATGCCTTAATGAACTCAGCACAGCGTTACACAGGCAGCAGAGAGCTTCTAGCAACTTGATCCTTACAAGGATTCAGATAGTGACACCCAGAAACAGGGAAACTATGCTGTAGATCGGAAACATCTTTGCATTAAAGCAGTTTTGCCTAATCAATCATTTTATCATTGTTCATATTTAACAACATTTCTATCTTTCATAGTCAACAGACTGTACAGCAAGCCCTCCTCTCTTGGCATACTCCTCTAAAATGGAAAACAGTCGATTTGCTTCATTCTTTTGCCCCAACCCCAAAACTTGCCTTTAGAAATACAAATACTGCAAACATCTTCATACCTGGCAAGCTTTTACTAACTAAAGCATGTTTATCCTTATTGTCCAAGAAAGAATGTAAAATACAGAGCGCAGTTGTGGAAACCTACAGCTAACTTGTATCACCAGCCCAGATTTAAAATAAAAAAATAAATTAATAATAAAACAAGCCCCCCAGAACCACCCACAAAAAACCCCGACGCACTTAAAATTAAGAGCAGCAATCCAGTGATTACCTTCCATCAAACGTAATTATATGAGGGTCAGTAAATGAGTAGCAGTAGGCAGTGGGTAGATCCTTTACTGTAATCTTCAAAACAAAGCAGCACATAGTAAACTATGTCAGATTAGGAAATAAACAGACTCTGGCACGTTATTTATCTTATGATACTGGCTTACATTCTAATAAATATATTGTACTTTTAACCTATCTGAGTAGTCATATCAGTATGAACATGTAAAAAAAAAAATAATTCAAATGAAAATGCAGCATTTCAATGAAAATAAAACAATGGAAAATTGACCACTTTTAGAAATCTTGGTGTAAGTCAGCAAGTCACAACTGAAATAGAAGCTTCATTAACATCAGCCGCATTTCTGGCCACCTTACAGAGCATAACATGAAGATTTTCAACCTGTGTGCTTTCTGGAACGTAACCATTCCACAGGAAGCTCTCACTGGATATGGGTTCGACTGCAATTCTGGTAATTCTGTCTCCATCCTGCATAAAGTCTGTCACGGCAGTGAAATAAATTACAGCTTGACTACAGATTCCGTTATTGCAGGGTTTCTGGAGAAGATCCACATGACAAGAAGAAAGAGCCAAGTTTAAACCTAACTGCTCTTTACCTGTTTTAATGAAAGCACATCATTAGTGATTTTTCCTCTAAGGCAGTCACATTTTGTATACTACTGTTAATAGATATACTAACTTATTTACAAACATTTTCGTAAATTAAAATAATTATGCATTTTTCTTGGGTTTGGTCATGCAAAACTCCCTCTCTACATCTTCATACACACATCTAAGAACACGGTTTTGAATCTTCTAGTTTGATAGACAAATGGAAATCACGATAGGCTTGCTAACGTGACATAAAAATGGTTGTCTGCATAGGAAAGGCTCCTCCTGGGGTTCAGAGGACTTGTGCTTGAGAAACTACAGAAACAGTAATAATAGCGAAAAATGAGAACTTCACAACTGCATATACAATACTTGCAACACAACAGGTCAACAAAATGAACTGAATTATAAACTGTGCAAGTATTATGGTCTATTCAAGTTAAAGAATACGGCTCCGATCTCCATAGCTGACAAAAACACCTACTAACTTTAACAAGTAATGGATTATGGACGCATTCTTCTATAACTTTCAGCAGCAGTATATACAGCCTATGAACATTTTGTTTTAATATTTTAGAAAGTATTTTGCAATGTAAAAGCTTCTCCAAAGAAGGAGACCAGCAGGAATATTTATGAAAGCACATTAAACATACAAAATGCAACAAAAATCAGGATAATACTTACCTTCATCAACAGTATTTAATGTTAGTGAGATTTTGCAGTCACTTTCAAGCTGGCTGAACTCAGGACAAGGAATAGGAACGCTACTTTCTATTGCCAGTCTGTATTCCTGCCCGTCTTCTGATATATCATATGTTTCTGGATGTATCTAGCAAAGAAGAAATTGTACTTAAAACACAAGCTTTGAGAGTAAACTACAGCACTGCTTACTAACCAGCTAGGAGGACAGTATAAAAAATTAAAGAGCTGGAATGGCACAGCGCATGGCCTGTTCCACTTGATCAGGCTTGTTTAGATGGTCTGAAGAGCAGTGGCATACTGGGGAGAAGATGGGGACACGGCAGCAAGAGTCTTGAAGAGGCAGAAATAAGGGGCAAGGATAAGGAAAAGGCAAGAGTAAAGGCTAGCTAGAAAGGTAAGGAATTAGCAAACCACATTAACACCACAAAAACGTATTCTCTGGGTAACTTCTGGAAGCTAAAATCCAAACAGTTTGGTGTTTTGTCTGGGGGAAAGGGAGGGGGAGGCTACCTACAGGCAACAATGTCCCAAAAGAATTTGGAAGCACTCTATTCCTCCTGGGATCCCTCTCTAAACTTACAACACAGCTCACTATAGGTGCATAATCAAAAATGCAACTAGAGATCAGTAAGAGATGCCTACAACTGAGCGTTGTACACTGTGTGAAACCCTGAACGCAGCCTCACAGGAAAACAAAAATAATGCGTTCACACTTTGCAGTGTGCACTACACATTTGCACTTACAAGAGATAAATCTGGGCCCTGATCCTGCAGAAACATGAGCTCAGGCTTAACTTCATGAAGGGCAAATCCTTAAATCAACAGGATTATTCCCAACACGTAATGACATGCAGGATGCCTTTCTGGGGTTGGGGTCCCCCTCCTGGCCAGCAAATGGGTCCCTATAGCTATATTCACAGTAGGAACTAAAATGAGTTTGGAGCTTGGCCTTTGACCAAGTGACACGGCACAGCTCATGGCCCAGTTTCCCGCTCTAAGTCCAGAACCAGATTGGCCTCTTACCCTTCCATTACCCCCATGGCCAGCTGGGAAGCGGCCCATGAGCCATGTGCTGGGAGAGCCTGCTGGCATAAGCCAAAATCATGCCAAAAAAAGCATCATCAGTTACACATAATGGACAACAGTGTGCCAGGGCTCAGGTCTGCACCGTGGCCCTCCCAGTTTACAAACACAGCATCAGAGTCCACTCCAGCTGCTGGAAATCAAGGCTTTCACTATGTCTGTGAGCCTTCCTGCACCTTGAGTACATGGGGAGCACAGAAACAACTTTGACTCTTCTGCTTTTTGATGAATTTAAGTTCTCTACAGCCAACAACATGCTCTATTAATTCACAATTAATACATCTTGATTGCCTTCTAGTCAGAAGACTGACTGCTGTAGCAATACTTAGAAAGATTCCTACCACAATAAAGTAAAACAAGTTGCACCAGGGGAGGCTTAGGATGAATATTAGGAAGAATTTCCTCACCAAAAGTGTTATCAAACATTGGAACAGGCTGCCTAGGGAAGAGGTTGAATCGCCATCCCTGAAGGTATTTAAAAGATGGGTAGATGTGGTGCTGAGGGACGTGGTTTAGTGGTGGTTTTGGCAGCGTTAGGCTAATGGTTGGACTGGATGATCTTAAAGGTCTCTTCCAACCTAGATGATTCTATGATTCTTTTCTAAGATTATTTTCTTTCAAAATTACCTTAATGCCAGCAAAAAATTCCTTGCTTTCAACAGAAGTGCTTTGTATATCCGGCTTCTCCATGAAAAAAGCTGAACTGCTACAGTAGACCTGTAGGGCAAAATCAGTAAAATAGCATACATTTTTGTTACGAAGCGGTCACGTGAAGACAAAACCCAGCCATCATGGATCAATTTGATGGATTCATCACACCCAGTCTTCTGTTTGGACCAGAAGCTACTAATTGCCAGTGATGCTGCTTAAGAAAAACATAGAAACAGATCAAGCATCTTTTCCCAGCATACTCCACCAGCGGTGCTGAGACTTCTTGAACTAAAGGCCGCATACAAACCATCATGTTTAACAAGCACCTAAGTCTCCATGGATTTAACAAATCCTTTCTGGAGCATTTCCTTCACCCCATGACATCTCGTGGAAATGCATTCTATACTTTATTATTTGTTATTTACTTCTTTTTGTCCCTTTCACATTTTTGCCTCTTAACTTTGTTGAGTGCCCATTAGATCTTAGATAAGGCAAAACAATCATCCCCTCCTTCCCTCTTCTTACTATACTTTATTCCTGGTATTATGGGTCTGGATAATCTTTTTCAAGCTGAAGTGGTTATTGTGATTTCCCTCCACTCAACCAGTTCCATGCTACCAGACACTGTGGTTTTGCTCTGGTTTTGTATTTTTTGTTTATTTTTCTGTATCCCTTTTGAGATGTGTTGACCACACATGCAATACTTGAGATCCTGAGAAAACCAAGGATTCACAGCAGCAGCAGGTAGTTTATGTCTGTGCCTTTCCTTTTGACTGTCACTGAGCTAACACCACCAGGCAACTATTCACAAAGTCCCCAAAGGATATTTGAGGATTAGCAATTGCCATTGTTGCCCATAAGCCATCCAAACAGCCTGGCTTTAGCTTCAACACACATGCACGCACACACCAACCATGTGCTTTTTTGGTTTTTATTTTGGTCAGGAAAAATTAACCTGCATTTTGTTATATACAGGTAGAAAGCTTATCGATTGTCCAGTTCTTAAGCTTCTCAAAGTTACCATGAGAGCCTAGATCTTGATTCTGCTACCACAGAAGGTAATGCAGGTACTCCCACTCCTTTTGATGGAGAGATTAAACCATTTAAATTCGATCCTGGAGACAACACCATCAAGCTCATTATTGATTCAGAGAACAGAAATGTACCTAATGAATCAACAACACAGCTTATCACAACGTCTGGCTTTTATAGCCTCTTACTTAGATGCAGTTGCATCCAAAAAAACCTCTTAATTTGCAGTATCAAACAAAATCACAGTAGAGGGTGAAGAAGATGCAACTTGAATAAGCATTTTTCTCCTGGAGGCACAATATACTGTACTGAGACAGACAATCTAGAAGACTTAACAGTAGTGATAATTACTGACATATTCTATGGTATTTCCACATTTGTATGGGCACTGTTGGTGTAAACAACATCTAGAGGCAGTATGCTTCTGCCAAGAAAAATTACCCAGTACGGTGCTGGAACGCTGACTCTATCAACTGCTAAGTGTCTACCAAGCATTTATGAAATCAGATGCCTTTAGATAAAATGGCTACGAAGGAGAAATAACATATTTTAAAAGATACGAAGAGTTTATAATTATTTGTAACATACTCTATCTCCAAGTCTGACGTTTATCCCATCTAGTTCTAGAAGAGAGAACGTATGAACTGCTGTTTCATGTTTCAGTTCTTCTTTGATACCTTCAGGAGAAAGTCTTGACCAAGTTACAATGAATCCGACCGAGCCGTTTGCAAAAGGAACGCCAAAGGTGCACCTTAGGTAAATGCTGCCTTTCATCAATTGTGCTACAACTTCAGGAACAGCTGGTAGTGGTGGTGACACAGGTGGAGATGATGAAGGAGCCAGGTTACCTAGTCAAAGAGAAGTGTGGTTTGTGCTTTTTATTCTGTGCAAAACCAGTATCAGATGAAATGAGATTGACATATATTTTGTCAATTGATACACTAATAATTTTTACCTTTTTCCTATGTGGAAATATTACATAATTGTTTAGAGAATCAGAGAAAATGTGTATTTTTTTATTAATTATTGAAAGGAGAAAAAAATCTTTATCAGCCTCTGATTATATTCTAGCCCATAGGAAGTTGCTGAAGAGTGGGAAAAAACACCCAAAACAAGGGAACAAAATATATTTAATTATTTTACCAGACAGTAGAGAGCAACATGCAAAGGAATTTGCCTGACAGAAGAATATTTTCTCTACTTATGAAGAAAGGGAAAAGAAAAACAAAAAAGGCTATGTAACAAGGAACAGAATAAACAACAGTATGGTTTGTAGATTCATCTGATATTTGACTCCCAAAGTATTAAGGTGATCTGTAAATCAGCGTTATTAAAACTACTTTGTAACGTTTGGTACTTATTCTGAACAATACGCTGAGAAACTAATTTTGTAATCCAAGGTCTGAAATTACCGCCAAACTGCTCATTTTGCAAGAGACTGAGCAATACTGTCGATAACATGAGTATGTTTTCATTCAAGACAGAATATGACTAAACGTTGACATTATTAGGTCACAGATGCACAGAAAATCTTTAAAATCAAACCAGAATACTTACTGCTACAGACGCCTTGAATCTCTGTTCCCTCAGGATCACAGGTCTGCGGCTTTGCATCTGAAACAACTACAAATTGTTCTTAAATTGTATATTCACACGCATAGAGAGTAGGTACACCAACGGTCTTAAATTATTGCCCTATGTTAAAAATACACAAAATATCACAAGACACTAATTGAAGCATAAATTAGCAGAACAGAAGCAATCTTCTAATCCTATTCATATACAATTATGGTAGCAGTCAGTACAGAGCCTTGCGTTGGAAATCACAAGTAGATGGGCTACACCTAGGAGGGAAGGTACGGAACATTCTACCACCTCTACACCTTTTACCGCAGATGTACGCAGCCAATACTTACAGATGTTGTTAGAGAATAAAAAGGAATTAAACTCTTCTCTTGAATATATAAGTTGTCTCCCCAAATCCACACCTGAATGTTTATTTATTAACTGTAACCCTGGACAGCCAAATTCAGCGTAGACCTGCTTTGAAAAAAAAATCATCTTTCCTACAGGGGCCTAAGAAAAAGTGCTTGCGTGCTGCTGTTGTTTGCTACTTTGTATGTTACTTTTAAAAAGTGGAACTTTGATTAAATATGAAAATACTGGTGCATTTGTAACAGAAGTAGAAAGAGGTTAGTCACTCCGGTCAAACTAAGTCAAAAGGGCAGCAACAACACTGAAAACCCCATTCGCCAAAAAGAATGAAGAGCAGATTTTGATGTTCCACGCTTCAGTGATACAACATTTGAATTCTGTAGCATGTACAGGAGAAACTGTCTGAAAATTTGCATCAAGTGTTTACAGCTGTCAAATGTTACAGAGAAAACAGAGTACACATGGTAACCTAGATACTAAAAGCAGCACAGGAGTACAAAGCACTTTGCATGAAAACATCACCTCAAGAGAGGGCTTTTAAACTCAAAATGTGTTTCAGATTTACGGTATTCAGCAGAGCCAAACCAGAGTTATGGTTCTTGCCTACTTTGTTTTGAGGCAGTAAAAATTTGCTAGCTTACTGCCTATGGTTTTTATACCCTCTTTCCTCTTTGTAAGCCATCATCCAAAGCAAATACAAAGTCCTATAGTGCGGGAGTTCTTTGTTGCTTCAGTCACTCACATGCTGAAATATCCCATTTCTGGCATTTTATTTTTTTTTTCTGTGAATAAAACCTTGGAGAATACCTTAAGGATTGGACCTAAAGGTATAATGATAGGCCACTAAAGCACCAGGAAACCCACTGATAGTTTTGGTATTAAGCTTTTGCAAGCAGACAGTAACAGAGAACATGAGTTAGAGAAATACAGTATATGACACATAAAAATATTGCTAGTATATTCACAACAGTGTGTTATATGAGCTAATAAGAATCTCCTGTTACACTAATTTGTCACTGTTTCACAGTACTTATAACTTTAAGAATTTAACTATGCCTTCCTTAAGTTATCTAAAACATCTGGCATCAATAATGAAATACTGAAGTTTTGAGCTGTGAACGCCAACAGACTTTTGGAGCACAAGAGTCCAAGACAATGAGAGACATCGCGAAAGGATTCCAGTTCTTTCTCATAGTACTAATAAAGTGTGTATCAATAGAGCATTTCTGTGTTGGATTTTCTTCTAGCAACAATGTGTATACTCTCCAGAATGATGATAAAAGAGTTACAGTAAGAAAAAGATTCCTAACAACGCTAAACAATAATTGATATAAATTTGGTCAAGTTCTTAAACAAAATTTACCCTGACACGTAATACTATGCATATTCAGTAATGGGTATTTGGAGAGCACGAATGCCATTGTAGGTACGAATTTTGACTTCTAGATGGGTCTTACATCCTCACTTTCATTATATGAACATTTCAATTCCTGTTTCTGGGCTTTGAACCACACTTGAGCGCTAAATGTAAGTTAAAAAGGGGTGGTGTGAACCCACCTTACCATACAAAATAATTTTTCTATCGCATCGAAATTAAAAGTAAGCATTGCAGGAAACTTTACCATGTATAGCTATTTCCAGATATTTCCGCTCAGCTAAGTATCAGAGAAACACACTTACCCATAAACACACGCGCTTAGTTGAGTTAGAGCATGCCCTTTCTCACCTTCTGCACAATACCCCATGCATCCTTGGGTGGGCTGCAGTAAGTAAACAAAGAAATCTCCGCAGTTCCTCACACTGACAGGGATTCGGAAAAGACAGCAGTCTTTTGAAGTGCTGAAGAAAAACCGCCATGTAGCACAAGCTGTTAACCGTTTGATCTCACCGGGCCGAGGCATGGATTCTGACTCCCTCAGAGACAACCAGACAGGGGCTTGAGTACCACAGTGATTCATCTTCAGCACCAGAGAAAAACATCAGAAAATGGTTAATGCTGTATCGAACTGTTGCTGTGCTTTAATGACAGGTACATACGTATTCAAGTAATTTCCTGCATGAGCTTTTAGCAAAGTTTAGACAGTGTAATCGAGGGCTTGCTTATATTCCTCCTCCAGGTTGAATACAAATACACACAAAAGAGGCTTAAGTCCTTCTTTGAGTCTAATGAATTTGTGTTTCTAAAGACAGGCTATAATTTAGTGCCTGAAGAACTTAACTGGGAGCCACACCTAAGTGTTTCACCCCAAAAAACTAGCAGTTGTATTGTGGCTTAGTGAGTTACTCTACACCCATTAACCTACAGTAACTGACTGCGTGAATGCTATCAGAGCACAGCAAATACAGGGTAGAAGATACATAGAACATCAACTATAGGTGCTAAAGCTGACACGTTTTATCTGCCCTTTGCCATGGACTGAGGGCTCAGCTAACCTGGATTTCACGTAAGAGATGTGGCCAGATGACGAAAGGTTACTGGCTTTCAAAGGTTACTAGCCAAAAATGCAGGACACCTGATAAGCCATGTCTGTCTTTCAATTCCCCACATTTAGAAATAAACATGCTTGTAATATCCCCCCCCAGTAACAACCAGATGTTCCCTCCCTCGCAAACAAAAGCCTTCTTCAGTGCTTTTCCTCGAGGAGTGAGAAGTGTGCTGTGGAACAGTCTCCTTCACCCCTCACTACTGAGGTCTTCACATCAAGGAAGCTGCCATGCAGGTCACAATTTAACGGTATTACCAAGCATGGTAACTGAAGTCTAAGTCTGATTTAGCAGACACCAGAGTTTACCAGCTGAACACAGAAAAATGAATCCTGAGAAAAGAAGACAAAGAAGGAACCTGGTTCATGGGTTACCAGAAGGAGTTAAAGATCACCTCCTGTCTTTCATGTGCCTGCAGAAAGCAAAATGAAGAGAAACACCTAGAAGGACACAATGTGTTAAAGCCAGCATTTGCAAAATATTTACATGAAAACTATAAATCTGAAACTGTGTGATTTTGAGAACCTCTCCTCCTTCATACATCGCCTCAAGGATTCCTTTCTTTGACTTTATAGTGAAACCAGGTCTCAGACCATCTTATCCTTAAACCTCTTGTTCTAAAGGCTATACAGACTCATTGAACAATTACTCATCTGGAAAGTACACTTTTCTTTCTTTTTTTTCTTCATCTAGAATATCTGAGCCCACCATCAATTCATCAGACAGACAGAATTAATGAGAAGTAGACAGAAATGGAATGGATTACTTAACAGAGTCTGAATCTTCGACAAGGATTAAATATAGCTATAATAAAAGTTCTCCTAAAAGGAAAGAAAGGAGGAAACTTCCCAAACAAGACATCCATTTTAGTTTGTTTTTAATGTTTTGACTTTGAGGTTTCAAAATAAATGTCTTGGTTTTGTCAACAGATGCAAAGAAGCAGACGACAGTGCATAAATTTCAATCGCTGAATAAGTTTTGAATCAATCTCTTTCCAACTATAATTATCTGGACTCCTCTGTATTAGAATGGTAGCCTATTTTTGCCAAATATTTACCAAGCACTGAGAACTTTGGTCAGATTTCTAGAACTTTCCTAGATGATCTGAGCGGGTATCTTGCTAGTCTAACCTCTGTTCTGAAAACCACATCGTTTTTTACCCTGGTTTATCATGCTGGTTCTTTGAATAAAAGTATTCATTTTGAGAATATACAACTAGTTAATTAATTTGTTGGTATTAAATCTAACTGAAAGAAAGTCCTTCAGGAATGATACTCTTTGCAAGTTTTTCGCAGCTTAAGAACCTGGGTAGCAGTAGCCTCTGCAAGACAGCCCTCGAGTCCTTGAGTCAGCTGCACGTTAAACATACTTCAGTACTTTATACTGCTGCAAAGATTTCATAAAAATAAATCAAATAAATAAAAATAAGAGGGGCTGCTACAAACTCAATTTAATTTTACTAGTACGTTTTAACTGTTTTGTATTCCTTTAAAAGTGTTTCATTGTCGGGCTTTTCTTTTCTTTTCTTTTCTTTTTTTTTTTTGAGACTGTGACCAGGCAATTTCAATTCCTTAGAAAAATCACAAGTAAAATATTCTAATGACATTTTTATTTTTTTTAAACTAGGAAATGTTTTAAAATAGGAATATAGTTGGCACGCTCCAAAATAAAGCCCTACAAGTCTAAAGTATTAAATATTCCAAGTAATTTTTGAGTCTTAGGGGACTCGCAATGACAAGGCAACTGATCTCCAGTTAGCTCTATTAGGTCAAGTCATTTTAGGAGTAATCTCTTCTCTCTAACATGATCACTTTTAAAGTTCCACAATTACTGGACTCATGTGGCTGCACGTCTTTATACTGCTTTCACATGGCCTTCCCGACAGACTGACCATCACATAGTTGCAGCTTTACAACATGATCGGCCTGCGACGCTGCCACTGAGAAACTCCTTAGCAGTAACTACAAATGACAGCTTTTTGAGTGCTCTAAAGGGGCACTGGAGGGCACTAAAAAAGCTCTGGAGTCCCCAACATAAGAAGGACATGGACCTGTTGGAACATGTCCAGAGGAGGGCCACAAAGATGATCAGAGGGCTGGAGCACCTCTGCTAGGAAAACAGGCTGAAAGAGTTGGGGTTGTTCGGCCTGGAGAAGAGAAGGCTCCAGAGAGACCTTATAGTGGCCTTTCAGTACTTAAAGGGGGCCTACAGGAGAGATGGGGAGGGAGCCTATCAGGCAGTGTAGTGATAGGACGGGGAGTAACGGTTTTAAACTGAAAGAGTGTAGATTTAGATAAGATATTAGGAAGAAATTCTTTACTGTGGGGGTGGCGAGGCACTGGAACAGGTTGCCCAGGGAAGCTGTGGATGGCCCATCCCTGGAAGTGTTCAAGGCCAGGCTGGATGGGGCTTTGAGCAGCCTGGTCTAGTGGGAGGTGTCCCTGCCCATGGCAGGGGGCTGGAACTAGACAACATTTAAGGTCCCTTCGTTCTGGTTTTATACCTATCCTACTGAAAAATTCTTAAGAAAAAATATGTATTTCTCATAATCAAATGAGTTGTAACAATACCTCCACGCACTTGGTTGGCATCTCAGCAGGCTTATCAAAAATCATAAAGCGATACCATCCTGGTGTTAGGGAATGGTCACATATTAAATCCTGAATAGCTGATTGCTGGAGGTGGGATGAATCAAAATCAACGCTTCGGTAAGGGCTCTGCAGGATGTGATGTCCACCAGGAGAGCATTCAAGAACTGTGGAGCAAGAGTATTTTGAGGATCAAGATGGAATGCCGAACAAGTATGTTAGAAAATATGTTAAGTATTTTTAATGGGAAAATATGGATATATCGCAATATGATGCTACTTTTACTGAAAACCATATTGAAGTCTTAGTAACAACAACAAATAGTTGTTGGCACCCTAAAATTTAATAGAATTCATCATGTGGTAACTTCCCCTTCTTTAAGTGGACAATAAATGCAAATTAATAACATGAGGCATTTATCCTAGATGTAAAAACAGTGGAAAGGAATATGTTCATACTTTTTCTCTGGATTTTGACTTTCTAGTTTCACTGATGTTTATGAAAGCTAACAACCTGAATAAAAATGGGGTGTCAGATATGTCAAATCTAACCTTAAGAGGAGTAAGGATTATCCAAAGGTATTTTGTAAATAGGCTTCCACTTTATAAGGTTCCTAAGCACGAAATGAAGAATTCTCTCAAATGGATGAGAGGTAGTTGCATACACTTTGCAGGTAGAGATGCAGATCATAGCAAAAGTGTGTATGGAAATGGGCAGATACCTAGTTACACATTTTAAGTCAATTTGCATGACTGACATACTAAATTTTAATAAATACAACTCATAATCATATTTTTGGACATCTAAGTGACCTTGTGGCCTCAAAAAACATCTCAAAATTGCTGATAAATAAAGGATCAGAATCTGAAGGCATCTTTATGACAGTTTTTTTAAAATGCAGACTCATTCAGAAATAAAGCAGAATGTCATAATTTCTGACTCTCATCTGGCAACTGAGTTGATTCCTGTCAAAGACAGTGACAATAAAAGTTCTGACTAACAGCATATTTACATGCAACATGCTGAGTGGCCATTCTTGCTCAGGAATGTGCTTGGGAAGTGAAAGTAGGGGGAAATAAAGTAAGGGAATGTTTATAAATAAGTAACATTTAAAACGCACCTATTTATTTACCTTGCTTTTACAAATGGATTCCAACTGATGCTGACTGTGAATGAAATTTCAGGTTATATTGAATGCCACAGTTAATCTTAATTCTTGCCTCTACTGCGCTACTAATGAATTAAGAAAATGCAACTGTAAGCAAAGCTCTATAATCTTACATTTTGAATATTAATACTCTGTTCTTCAGTTTTTACTGCCAGGCTTTTCTGTATTTGTCCCATATTTTGCATGGTGTAACTGTGTCACTGATTACAAACATATTTTGGTTCAAATCATTTAATAATGCACTCTCTTCCACATTTTTCATGCCATTGTCCAGATAGACAACCACAATTATAAAGCAGTTTCAAAATCAGGTAATTCCCCTCCTTCAAATGGAGAAGATGCCCCAGTGAAAGAACAGACTTCATCTCTTTCAAGCACAGTTTGAGAATCCTACAGTCTTTCAAAGACGGAAGATTTAATCTGATATGGCTTTAGGCTACCCAGGCAGGTAACAATAGCTTTATCTTCTATCCTCTAAGGGCAGATGGAAGTCAATGTGATTGACTGTGCCACCACTGTGCTTCTGAGTTACTTGTAGTAGCCCGTAGGCTATTCGTGTCCATACAAGTTGACCTCATTGAGAATTTATCCTTCATTGGAATTTGAAGAAAAGCCCTTGAAGAATCACAGGTCAGTCATGTGTGTTATTGAAATGTTTTCCAAGCAAGCTACAGCACAAGCAGTTTATGAACCATGGTGAAAGTTTCTTCCTGTCTTCTATTTTTTTATTGGAATTCTCCCTCTCATACAGCACCCTCATTAGGTTTCTTTCCTGTAACTGAATCATCCTTAAACAATTAATATCTGTTACCTTTTCCATTAATAAATCAAGGTAGACATGAGACAAGTCTTTATTTTCTTTTCCTCTGCAGTTTAATTAGATCATCGTTTGATAGATCTTTAAAACACTTGACTGTACTCACTTGTAATGGGGTTATAAATCCTACAAAAGATCAAATTATACGTTTCTTCTTATTATGCACATCACTTCAAAATGTCTATCCAGCTCTTCATTTATTCTTTCTTCCTTTTTAGAAGTATGTAATATTTCCATAGTTATTGCTTGGAAATCTCATGTTACTTAACACTGGTTGATTTATTTTTTTTGTCTTTCTTTTCTTTTTCTTACCTATTCTGCAAAAAAACCCTGCAAATAAGTGCCATCATCAATAATACAAATTAAAATATTGTATTACACATCTGAGTGAAACTGATGTGCTGTCTAAATCTAGGAACAGCAGAAACAAATAGGAAATGGAAGTTGTGAAAAAGTTACCCCCGCAGACCGGATCTGCTCAGAGAGAGCTGCTGGCTAAATTTTCCACTGAAATCATGATTTCCTTATTTGTGACGTATTAAAAAAATGAAAAAATGATATAAGCATTGTTTAAAAATTCATTCTCAGAACGAGAAATACCGATTTGGCTGTAATGCTCCAGAAAAGCTGTGCCTGTGTTCAACACCCAGCAATTTTCAGCCCAGTGAGTCAAATCTGACAAAATAATAAGGAACTAAAACCAGGGCCTGGTAACTTGAAAGCGCTAAGGAAGCTTAGCCACAGGGCAAGTTTCCCTCCCAGCTCTGCCTAGTATAGGAGGGACACTAAAGTATGGGAAGGCATCTATGCTACTGTCGACTTACAGCATCTTCATCCACAGTCACAAAATATTCTGACATGTTCTGACCCAAAAATGGAAAACTCACGTTAGCGTTAACAGAATTTATCATTTAAGAATGATTATTCGTGATGGAAGTCTTTCCATATATACGGGAATATTATTTTTAATTTTTTTTCTTTTAGGACCTTCAAATGTATTAGTGATTTAATAACTTTAAATTGAAATATTTGCTTTAGAACAGTTAAATTGAATTTCTAATTACAAAATACACAAATAAATAGTTAAGACTGTAAAATTCAGCCTCCTTTGTAGACAGCGCACCATTGGTTTAACCTAACCTAGGGGAGACACACGTGACAGGCTACGAGGAGAGACTTATTTCTAGGAAGTCAAACTCTCCCATTTTGCTTGGAGGTCCAAATATCACATCCTGTCTGCTAGAAAAGCAATCTGTCTTGGGAAAACATGCAGCTGTTTCCCTAGAATTCAAATTTACTTATTATATTCTGTGCTTCTTTCCACAAACAGCCTGTATACTGTATCTGGCTCTCTGCGGTTCTTTAACTGGGGTCTCTGCATGCCAGGAGGAATTTGATTTCATGTTTGCTTTTTCCTGACTGTCTTCAGGTTTAATACAGTAAGCTTTGCCTGGATCCATCCCAGACCTTCTTGGTCTTGCCAGATACTGAGAATCTTGCCAGATACTGAGAAATGTGACCCTAAGACAGAAAAGAATTCAACTTTTGCAACACCTTAAAGACAAGGATAGCATTGTGCTGGTGGATGAGCCATTTGGGAGAGAGATAGACTAAATCTCTGCCACCACATTGGGGTTTGTACCTTTACTGCCACAAACTGGATCAGGTAATAGGTACTCTGAAGACCACACATTAACCAAAAGTCAAAGAGGTTCTTCAAATTAACACAGGAGCTCATTTTCCACAAAGATATATTTAAGTGGCTCCTGATGACTGCCTCTGAGGAACTCGGGTGGGAAACCAAGTTTTTCCATTCCCTGTTCACATCTCTGTTCCAATCCATGTTCAGAGAGGGGCCGAAGATTTTCCATCTATCCATAATGCTTCCAGCATTATGGAGCAGTCAGGAACAGAGGGCTGCTGGGTGCAATCCCAAGTAGAGACAGGAAAAGGAGGAGCTCGTGGAGTACAGGTGGGCAAGGACGGAGTGGCAGGACTGGCAACTCAGTTCCTCAGGTAGGGAGGATGGATGGCTTATCAGGTTTGTATCTCCTGCTGTCCAAAGACCAGGGTCTGGCAGATGACTACAGATAAAGAACTAGTGCCACTAGTATGTGCCCACTCTGATCTTGAAAGTGCTTTTTCTTGCATCTGCTGACTGCAAAGGAAGCAGCATATCGACATCCCAACGCAGAAATTAGAACTAGGACTGTATTCAAGAAAAGTGCCCAGATCTATTTGTGGATTTCAACTCTGTCAAAATACTAAATTAGAAAGACGTTCACTTTTTGGAAGAAGATATCCTTAAGTAATTATTTAGAGTAACACTTTTAAAGCAAAATATGAAAATGACTGTAACTATTTACCTAAAAGTTACCATTTGCTTGGATGAGACATGCAAAAGAACATGATCACAAATGTTATAGCAATGACTATGGCAATGCAATGGACCAGGAATATGGATGCTCCCGTACACGGAACAGTGAAGAAAATAGAATCAACACACACACATTAATACATCTTTATAAGTAACATGATTTGAATGGGTGTTAAAACACTTTTCAACCACTCACGTCTACCCTAAAGGGTGCTTTGTAAAGGTAGTAAGTAGTTGCATAACCTTTAAAAAATGTAAAATACATGCTTAACGAATATTTTCTAGTAATTCTCAACATAACACGCTATTGTATCTACTCTTTATGTGTTTTCTCTCCTAAATTCGAAAGAATATGATATGATTTTGGCGCAGGTTTTGCAAATCACTTTGCAGAGGTCCCAGGTACGGATGTGCCAAAGCACCGCATGTGCTCCAGCACACGGGGAAGAGAGAGCAGGGGAGAAAGAGCGGGAGAATTAACATTCCTGCTCTCCGATTCTCACTTGGTAGGTTTTCCCTGCAGGTGCACTGTGACAACGCCAGCTCCTCTTTTGTCGCTTCATAAAGTTAAGCCTCCTCCAGCGAGACTAGAAACCACGAGGCTGTTACTAGCGATGGAGCACAGGCGACGTGCGGGCACAGGGCAAGGACCAGACCCCAGCCGCTCCCTGGGACGGGGACACGGCGAGCGCTCCGTGACAGGGCGCTGCTTCCAAACCCGCCCGGGCTGGGGGCAGCCGCCCGCCCCTGCTCCCCCCGCGGTCACCTGCCGGCGGCGATGTCCCCTCCCGCCGCCGCTCGCCCCCTCTCGGTGCCCGGCCCGGCGCCTCTTACCTCGCCGGCGGGGTCTGGCCGCCGCCAGACACCCCATCAGGGCGGCGCAGAGCCAGAGGGATGGGGGCACAGACGCCCGCATGGCCCCGCCGCGCCGAACGGACCCTCCGCCGGGCTCCGCTCCCCTCCGCCGGGCTGCCGGGACGGGCGGCGGCTCCGCGCTCTTCTGGCGGCTCCCTGCGCCCACCCCCGCGCCTTAGTGCAGCCCCTCCCGCCGGGGGTCCGCGGCGGGGCCCGGCCCTCCCACCGCCCCCCTCCCTGCCGGCCCCGGCCCGGCCCCGCCGCGGGTGGCGGCTCCCGGCGCCGGGGCGGGGGGCGGCGGCGGCTTGTGGCAGCCGGGCAGCCCCGGTTCCCCTGGGCGGCTGGGCATCCCCTGCCCGGGTGCTCCGGGGAGGGAAGAGGGGATTTTCAGCGGGAAAACAAACGAAACACTCAGTGATTCCTGTCGGGGGCTTTATGAAGACGCTTTTTTAAGTCCTAGACAGACCCAAAGCTGGTCAGGGTCATGAAAGAGCAACGTCCTGCTCTCCTCTGACCCGTAACTCTATTTTCTAATGTGCAGTAAAGTGCCGAAAAACAGACAGTTTCAAATTGTTTGCCGTGGATGCTTTGGTCATTTCCTGAGATCACCAAGAGTGTTTTATACTTCTGCTTTATTGAGCATTACAACCTGCTGTGTTTGATACCATCAATGCAGAATGAGTTCCGCAAATATTTAACAGTTTCAAGCACCCAAATTTCAAGGCTTGCTGGGAGATGCTCCTATTTGGAAACAACTAGAAGAGGACAAAGAGGACGAACCTCGGCCTTTAAGATTGGGTAATGCAGGTATTTTTCTTTGTAGGCTTGAGGCTGTGCAGGCACTGAACAACTTTGCACACACAAGAGTCTACAGCAGTCTGCAGGAATGTTTCACATTCTCGTTAAGGATATGCAGACTCAAATCAAACAAATAAATGTTGCTGACAGTAAAACACAGTTTACCGCCATCCACTGCAAAGGTAAAATGTCCGGTGGGGACTGCTTTCAGGAGGTATTGCCCTGGGCGGCTCTTGGCAGAGCAGGTTTCCCCGCAGAAGGAGGTATCAGGGCCTGGAATCAAGGCAGAGACAGAGCAGCGTTGTGGGGGTGACCTCAGTCTACTCTTCTGCGCACACCCGGAGCCTCCCCGCTGGAAGACGCGGTTCAGCTCCATGACAGCAGCGAGTTTTTAAAAGGAATAGCTAGCAGAGCCTGCGAGGTGAATTCAGAGTCTTGGATTTCTGTCAGTTCTCTGTGGCAGATAGATACATTTCTTCTAGGCATTCAGGGAAATTCTGATGACAAGTTTTCTTAATTGTTTAGACAATCATCTGGGTTATTTGTTACCAGGTACGATAAACTTTTATCCTGAAAAGCTGCATACGTCTGAAATAAGTTTGGGGTTTGTTTTCATTTTTTCCCAAACTGTGTGTTTATAAAGAAGACAAACGGAAAGAGGTGTTTTACAAAACAAGTTACAAAATAAGGACCTAGAAAGAGGGACGTGAGAAGCTTTGACAAAATTTAAACATTGAGCTACTTCTTTGACCCCTGCTAATCATGATGGAGTGGTATTTACAGGAGGATTAACACCTTTCATCATGGATCATGCGGGAGACGGAAAGAGGTGGCAGTAACGGCTGCTGGGGTAAAGACACCTTTCATCTTTTCTGCACTGGTTTTCCTCTGCCAGCTCCCCCTGCTACTATCAGCCTTGTACCATCTTACAGTGACAGCAGAGGAAGAGCATATTGTGGTTAAAAGAGCTGACAGCTTGCCAAAAGTAGTACTCGGTGCTCACGGTGACAGAGTTGTGTCAGTGACAGTGAAGTTATGAAAAATGAAAGTAATTCTAGGGCAGCCTCATGCTTATAACAGGAGTATAGGTCTTTCCAGGAGGTTGCAATTACAGAAATTGCAGATTTGCGCTTTCCAGGAGGTTGCAATTTCCAGGAGGCTGCAATTTCAGGCAGTAATTTGCATAGTTTTAGTGGAGTAAATCATAGGCTATGTAAAATCAGTTTGCACTACTGAAAACACCTCTTTGACTTACGATGGAATATGAAGTCAAACTACATATTAATAGTAATGTATGTACATATTAATAAGTAGCAGGTTATTTGGGACTGTTGAATGCAGGAAGAACTTAAAATACTATAAATGATTATGTAGTCCAAGACATAACTGTTGAAGTTTGACTAAAAACACGACACAGGAAGCAATGGTATCAATGCCAGGGAGCATTTAGACATTGTAGCACAGAGCAGCATCTCCCAGAGTGGATATTATGAATAACAATGAAGAAATAGAGATGCAAGCTTGGTTTCGAAAATTATTCCAAGGTTAACTTCCAGTTTAGTAATCTCAGTCTGTTCAGTAAAGCTTTTAAATATATATTTAAATTAAGGTGGATTCTTAAGTTTCATCTATGAATGAACAAAAGTGTTTTTTTGAGTGAAGCCTGAGTAGAAGTACTTTTGCTGACTCAAGACTGACTTATTCGGGAGGGAAAAGCATAGTGATAAATTGGAGAAAACAGACGTGTTGGATGACAAGGAGCAGGGACTTGGGCAATGCTGAAAATAGAGTCATTGGTGAAGGTGGCGCTGCTGATGCTAAGTGTTTGACGCTGCAACTAGATTGTACTGGTTTGATGGTTATCTGCGTAAGTTCATGACTGTGCATCTCCAATGTGTGTGTATGCATAACCGGAATCCTAGAAAAATCGTGACAGAGAAAAAAGGGAACTTTCTCATAAATGCAGCCAACATAGCAACTTCTTACTTGTGTGATCTCTATAACGGTGCACCTTAGATCATGAACTTAATATACATGAAATACGTGTCTCGTGCAGTATTTAGCAAGACGATGTTATCTCAAATTGCATTTGGGGGAACAGTCCAGAGCAGGCAGCAGGGAAGTGGATAGCAGGCTGATTAAAGACAAAGGAGTAATAGCCTGAATTGTTATAGGTAACTAAGTCAGGAAGAACAATCAGCGGTGTTTGCCACAATGTGTACGTTCACAAATACGTGCGCATAGCTGTTCAGGTGTGAGCTGGAAATGAGAACTCACCTTTGAGTTTTGAAAGTATTTGGCTCCAGACCAAGGCGTGAAGGTTTTTTGTAGGTGTATCCAAGCCCTAAACTCAAAGGTAAATAAGGGGATCACACAGAACAAAGGCAGTGCTTGTGGTAGGCTATTTGGCATAACAAGTAATTAGTGTGAATGCTGGTGCACAAGAGAAGGGAAGCAGAGACTGAGAGCTGAGGGCAGCAGCCAGGTGGGTGGATGCTCTCCTGAGCAATGAATCTTCAAATCTGACACTTAAGGCTTCTTAGTGATATTTTGTAAATAAAGGTAAACAATTAGAGAATAATCTGATCACGTGTAAGCTAAAATTGCTCACTATATCTGATTTATTATAAGCCTTTTTTTTCAAACTATCTAGCTTAGAGGATGAATGGGAGTCTTAAACGAATCCCCTGTGCTGTGCGATTAAGCCTGTCTGTATTGTAGGTAAGGTAAATTTGAATAAGCCCTTTAAACTTATGTTGCTGTATTTGTTATCTGTGCAGAGATAGAACATGGATGACAGCTCCAAATAAAGCTGTGAGCAGAACTTGGAAGCTGGGGGAGATTTCCCTGCAAAGCTTCAAAGGGTCATTGTAGTAATGCCAAGGGCTGGATGTTTGGAGAGTTGCCTTCAGCAGATAACACCCCTCCAGTAAGGAGCAGATGGCTGAGAGATAGCCCACAGCTCTGGGCAGATCCAAAAGCATCAGAGAGGGACAAGTTCTCTTGTACTTCCCCTTTAATGTTTTTAATTCTTTCAGTTCGTAAAAATAATTTCTTTTCAATTATGCCGTTTCATTTATGAGAATGGTAAGTGAACACATCCTTTCTGAAACTATAATTTGTTAACATTCTTTGTCTAATCTAATCAATTCTGTCCTTGAAGTCAAATTCCAATCTTCCCTTCAAATTGTGGGTTGTGTGACTTTTAACTTAGCTAAGGTTCATTTGATTTAAAAATATGGTTTAACAGCTCTGAAACTAAGGTCCCAAAAACATCATGAAGGCATAGGAAGACACACTAAAACACGTTGCCGATTCCAGTTCAGAATGAGAGACTTGATTCTATCCCCCATCCCTATCTTTGACACCAAATAAATAGAAACAGACAATCAGTAACGGTTCATATGCATTTATTTATTTTGGTTATTCTGTGGCTAACATTACAGCATGACATGAGCTTAAATTGCTCATGTTTATTTTGTTGGTGGCTTTTTCTGAAAACTGCATGACTCTTGAGTGGCGTTTGTTTTTCAAAATGCTTTTAAAATTTGTAGAGGGTATTTTTTAAACTGCCATGTAAATGTACTCAGCGTTGACAGTCTGTTTAGCTTTCATAAGTAATGACATCTTTAGTATGTTTTAGCTCCTAATTCTCTTTCATATTTGACCTCTTGTGTATACTATGTTTGACTTATGTAGTAAAGGACCTCAGTATAAAAATCTGATGTAATTTGGCTTGGATAAGCATTATGAGGTTTAATATAAAATGTAGGAAATCTGTCTCCAGGGGTTATTAAGAGCCAAATAAAATCAGTGGTAGGTTTTCCATTAACTTCAGTTGTCTTTGGATCAGCCCCTTACTTTTTTGTGGGTTTCAATTATTTTTATATTCTTTATTACATAATGGCTTGAAACTTAAGTCAGAGATCTATCAGCTGCATTTACTCAGAATGTGCCCGAATATTTTGAAGTCTGGGAAGTCCCTTGGCTAATGGAATATTAATGGAATAATCTTTGTTTTACCCAGACTGAGCTGTGGCACTGACGTAATTACATTGATCAATTGCGTATGATACAACTCTCAACTATTATTTCTTCTCTTTCTGTCTCCCATGCTGTTTGTCTTTGTGTGTGTACAGCTTGATTAGTTGCAATTTTAAAAAAGTATGACAACATAGAATTCATTCTTTAGCCTCTATAGAATAAATGCTACTTGAGTAAGGTCCAAAGCATTAATCTTGGACTTCATACTCTTAAGCTTACTGAGTTTAGTCTATTTGTATTTGAACTACTATTTTTTGATATTTGTGAAATTAAAATTAACATTACTGTGTAAAGGTCTTGATTAAACGATGTGCTCTTCTGAAGTGGAGAAAGAATATTCTTAACATATATAACTTATTCAGATGACAAACAAATAATGGAATATTTTTCTCAGATTCTCAGTTTACCTTTGTTTGTATCAAATGCTTTGGTCCTGTAAAGACTAAAACATGTTTGAGTGAAATCCCTCAAGAAGAAGGAGGATTTGAAACCAAACCTCCCACATCCTAGCACTAAGAGCGGTGTCCTTTTACCTTACTACGTGGGACCAGCTCACTAGGTTGTGAGTCAGTAAGATCACTGAACAGCCAGCTCTGGCTGCATCCGAATACAGACACGGCACCCCCAATGAGAGGTACATCCTATCCGCACTCAGTGGTTATCTGATAACACTACATATATACAAAATAAATAAACTGTGGCTATCTCAGCAAGGAAAAGACGCATTCACCAAAGGAGGAAAAGCACATTCTTTGGCTTTGTTTTATGAAAAGGTCTGGTCCCTGACTCAAGGAGAGAGTTCACGGTGGAGGATCATAAAAAGGAGGAAGCACGTGAGTAAGGTTTCCTCAGCTTTGACTACGCACCAAGTTAGTCTGTGTCCTTCCTTAAGTCCTTGCCTGCATTGTAGAGAAAGGCAATATTTATTTAATAAAGAGCGGGATGGTAAAAACAGGTGCACTCTAAAGGAGCAGAAGCACATATCATCAACTTGCTTTAGCTGGGTGGAGTCGCACTGATTTCTGCTGAGGATTTCACTCAGAATTCCCATTTTCATGTATATCTTCTTAGAAGAAACTGAGAAATAAGTCCTCACAGAGAGAAGCAGATGTGACTTTTTCCCCCCTCCCAATTTTCCATCAGGCTTTGTTGAGGCTTTAAACAAGTATTTAGAGGAATACAGATTCCTCCTGCCTCACACTAATGGCAAATATGTTTCCTGTCTGCTCCCTAGATAAAATTATTTATTTTTCTGGGATAGGAGTAAGATATCTCTCTGCAGATAGCACTTTTTTTGCAAATTAGGAAAACTTTTTTTATCATCTGTAGTTTGAAGAAACTGGAAGGACAGTGTCTGTCTGGTGCCCTGTTAACTTCCCTCTCTGATGATTTGGCCATCTGAATTTTTAGTTTAACAGCACTGGTTTTTAAAATGCTGAAAAGAACATGAGCATGACCTGAACTGACAGAAATATATTGACACAGGAACAAAGCACAGATCTCACTTTGAAGTAGTAATAAACAAAATGTTCAAAAACTATCTCACAAAATTGTGGAAGGTAGTCTTGCTAGTTGGATTTCTAAAAATCAATGTGAAAATCCACTACAATATTATTTCAGTACTATACCAGATTTAAAAGCTTGGTGCTAAATTAATTCCACTGAACTATTTTGAGGGCATGTGTTAAGCATGATGCAGCTACAGTGTCTGTCTCAGGAAGCCCTAAGCATCAGGCTGGAGAAAATTGAGAACAAGACAAAGAATTATTTACCTTGTGTGTTCAGTTTTCTCTAAGCAATATGGTATTGGTCACTCTTAGGCACTGGTACTGAGCTATATGGTTTGGCTTTTCTTATTAATCTTTAGCAAGGGGTGGAAGTAAAGAAAAAGGGATACAAGAAATAACAGGGGAAGCGGCTACATAACCATTGCCAGATTTACATGGGAACCCTTAGATGGCTTTTGAATCTATACTTTTTCTCTCTCTTATTGCTCCCATCTTGTAAAAAAATTATGGCTTAGTTGACAGATAAATAATTTAATTGACTTCTGGAGGACATTGAATTTAAGATTAAATGTGCATATGGGCCCTTACTACTGGAGCCTTACTACTTTGGAGTTGTAAAAATTTGTCTTAAAATGGAATGGAGATATAAATGCAAGGCTAGAGAAGATGTAATCTAAATGAGTTGGGAAGAGAAGTCTGACCAGGTAATACTAGGAAGTATTACAGGGGGAAAACGGAGAGAAGTTGCAAGCCAACCTCAGCTGAAGTGAGGGTCAGCCTGGAAATTTCAATTTAATATTTCTGATCAGTCATGGGCATCTGAAGGGAGGAAAATTAAAACAAAGCCAAGCAACTAACAAAATCCCCAATCAAACCGATGCAGGTTGGGATCAATATTTGTAGTTCTTATGGCTTGTTTCAGTGCACCTGGGAGAGGTGACAGTCTTTGCAGAGGCTTTGCCCAAGACTGAATTTGATGCTAGCATCCAGATCTTTCCAAAGTATATCCATGTGTACATTCACACTTCTGTATTCAAGGAAGGGAGGCCCATTCAACTGCCAGACACTGAAATCACAGCAAAGCCTCCTGCATCAACTCTGTTTATTATTTTACAAGTTTGTCAGATTTGTACTTTATTTACTTATGCACATTTTCTGACTAAACAGGATAAGCTTACCAGTGCAAAGTGTTTCCTAATTAAAAAAAAAAATTACAAGATGTAGATTTCCATAAACACTCTACACAGAAAATTTATTTACTAGAATCTCTCTAGAAACTGATGAACTGATGATAAAGAGGCAAGGTGGTACCAATGTCTCCAAGATCTGGCTTGAGGTGTTTTGCTCCTTCTTTCAGTATTAAACAAATCACAATATTTGAGGTTAGGAAAGATTTTTTTCTTTTGAGTCACATCGTTAATGATATAGCCTAGGGTACAGGCGTGACCCACACAATAGAGAAATAGAGAGCAATGTTCTCAACCAATTCCCTACTTCAAGGAATCATTAACTGATCTGGTTTGGTTTGGTTTGGTTTGGTTCGGTTCGGTTCGGTTCGGTTCGGTTCGGTTCAGTTCGGTTCGGTTCGGTTCGGTTCGGTTTGGTTTGGTTTCTCTCTGTCTCTCATTCTCTCCTCATCCTTTCCTGTGGAACATTATAGTTTTGCCTACCACTACAGATCATAAGTTTGTTAGCAAGGGATTGGAAAGAGTCCCTTGAGTGTTCAATGGATCCCTCTGGACTAAAACTCTCTTGCATGGTTGCCCCATCATCCTGTTGGCAGGTTTGTTCAGAGCAGTGGCTCTATTTTTTGCACACCTATTTAATCAACTGAAGTCAGTAGACCTGAATTGTCAACGTGCATTTAACATACATTTCAAAAAAGAGTCTCACGTTTTGAAGCTAACAGTAGGAAGGAAGAGAAATGTTGAGAAAGGAAAGCTCTAGGAGAGGTTCTGAAAGGGAAAGCTAAAAAAACTCTAGAAAAATCTTCTCAGGAACGAAGTGCAAAAGCCCCGTGTAAGTAATTTAAATGGAGGTCTGAAATTGCAGCCAGGAATCTGTTTCAAAGAAAATCTTATTTTGGCAAAAAAAGAGATGATTATGTGGTTTTTCCATATGATGAAACTAATGTTCAATTTTATTTAAAAAAAAATATTAAAAGGTAACTTTTCTAGATGAGGTGTCAACATTTGTATGAATTAAGTGCCAGAAGGCAATCTGCTTTATAGGTAATGGAACAGATCTTAAAGTTGTGCAAAATAGCACAGCTGTATTGATAGCTATGCAGATGCGTAAGCTTCAGTTACCTACAAATGACAATTGAAAATGGGAGAAAATCTCATTCAACTAGATTAGTTTAAAAGATTAATTCTCATTTTATTGGTAGTGTATGCAACTGTGGTAAATGCTACGTACTTTTTTTAATCGACCGTCCTTCTGGCATAATGTTGATTTAAGAACTCTCTTCAGTTGTACTGTAATTTGAAGTTTCTGAGCCATTACCTTTCTTCCTCTATGGTTAGGAATTTTGATATAAACTACATGAGATAATGAGGTAGTTTATGGAGACAGGGATCTGAGTAAGGATAAAGAGAATGTAGCTGCTGTATTCTGATGTTTGATACTGTTAACAATCTCAGTTTTGTCATTTTAGAAATAGATCGTAAGTGTATCTGAGAATGAAAGCCAGATGGTCAATGGGGAAAAAATAAATCCTTTCGGCATCTTTCTTTAGGATACAATTTTTCTTTCTATGACTATGCAGGTCAAGAATGAATAAAACAATAACTTCAGCTATGAAATTCAGACAGAGATAGTACTACTACTTAAAAAACACCAACAAACCGGCTACTTCGTTTTCCAGCTAGAACAAGGCTGTAGTGTATCAGCTTCCCCCAAGTTGCCTCTCCTACATGGACTATCTGTAGACATTTGTCTCTGCCTTGATCCTTCCCCAACCCCCATGATTATAAAATAATTTCATAGTTTTTCCGTTTAAGAATGCACCCTTTCTGTATGATTGCTGTCTGGCTTCAGAGCTGCTACGTTTACATCTATGGTCTTGACAAAGGGAAATCATTATTAACTTGTAACATTTGCTAGAATATTGTTTGTATTTGAGAAAAAAAGTAAGCAAGTGAGTTAAAAGTGAACTCCTCCTTCACATTTCCTAAGCAAAGACTCATTATTCCAACCCGTTGGGGCAATTTATCTCCTTTGCAGTAGAGAAGGCATTACCCTTAATCTGACTTCATAGGTGTTATTTTTATAGTGCCCCAAATATATATAAAACTGGTTTCTATCTAGAAATAACCAAGTATTAGTTAAATAATATTAATTGTTAAATAAATGGATGCATTAAACAATGTACATGTGTGGATATATAACTGATAAAGAAAAAGATATTGAATGCCATTGCTAGAATTGGAATACTTTATTTTACAGTATGAATGTCCCTGACAAAATTACTAATATCAAGTCCTCATCTACTTAGTACCATACGATACTCCTTCAAACTTGGAAATGTTCAGAAGACGTGTCAGCAGCTCATGCTCTGACAATGAAATTTGGTTTTGAGAAATACCTGAAGGTTCTTATAGGTGAACAGAACAAAGCCCTGAACCTCTGTGTATTTTCTGTCAGCAGTAGGAAGGCTAGTGTTGGTAAAACACAGTCTTTTTTCTTGCTATATCTCAGTTTTCAATTAAGTGAAATTTATCAGCTGGAAGAGCTTTGAGCTGCTGTGCTTTAAGGAGCTACAGAAATACTGTGTTACTGCCACTAGCAGAGCATCCTACTACTCTCGGTATTCTGTGTTCTTCTTTATGAGTCTGAGCTACCAAAATACAAAATCAAATAAATGTATCTTATTATTAAAAATCTCCTGTTAGGCCTATTGGTCTGTAATACTGTTCAGTTTTCAACTCCATTGCTCTGTGGTTCAGAGACCACCCAGGGGCTTGGAGAATGCTTTCAGCAGGTCCTTGCTGAAACTGTGAGATGAAATCAACATAGAAGATACCAGAAAAAGCTGTAAAAAGCAGAACCGAATTATACTGTTATACTACAGCAATGTCTGAAGGCAAGTTGGGGGAGAAAGGTTGAAAAGGATGGAAAATGTTGGGTGTTGTAATAGTCCCAGTTAGTTACACTGGTGGGGCCCCACTGAACTACGTGACTTTGTGCTGGTAAAAGATGGTCATGGGATTTATATGATTTTAATACAGTTCCTGTAGTTAGAGAGAGAAGGCCTAGCATTTAATTGGGTTTTCTTTCAGTCCTACCAGTGTGGTTTTGGTTTTCCATTGCATATTATACTTTTGCATGATCTACAGTCATGAATTCAAAATACAGTCCACAAATATAAAATCAAAGAAAGAGTTGATGAAAAACACTAGGTAATAAAACTTCCCATGTCTTCAACAGCCCTCAAACACCTGTTAAAAAATTGTTTTGTGACCTGCTGTGAAATGTGATGGAGATTAATGCTTGTGAGTCCCCTGTGAAAATGTAAAATATCACATTTTAAAGCTTCACATACAGGTCAACAGAAAACATTTATCTCAAACACATCTACTGTGTCCCACCAGGACTACTTCTGCATTCAGATGAAAAGACTAGTTATCCTGGTCAATGCTGTTCTTTAGCTGTCATAAAGCAAATGTGATCTGTTTAGTTACTAACCTAAAATGATGATTGCTCAGAAGTGAAGATATTTAAAAGTAAAATGTCAATAAAATGAAATATTTCCTTTCTTTCTTTTTGCTGTGTTTAGACTGGTCTAAGCTTGCATATGTTACAAAAGAAAAGGCTGTTTAAGATCTGATAGTTTTTGTCCATATAGACAATATAGACTATATAGACTTGTTCATAGGAAAAGGGACTGTCAATCAAGGAGAAAGATAATGTAGGGGATGCAAAAAGATATTTATTTGCCTTGCATATAATGACAGTCTTAGAACTAAAAACATCTTTTTAAGCAAGAGATGTCCCCTGTAACATTTTTTTTCCCCACTCAGTCCTTGATAGTCTCCTTGGCTTCTCTTTTCAGAGCACCCCTGCATATGTAGAAGCTGGCTCATCTGTGTTTTGAGGATGAGGGGTCATTTTAAACTCCACAACCCATTAACAGCAGGTTTACTGAAGTTTAAACATTCAGTCTCTAAGCCCTCTGCAAAGGCAATATAATCAGTTAGACCTTATTTCACATCTTCCCTCTTTGATGATACAGATTTAGCCTATAGATATTGCATTTGCTGATTTGTAAAACTAGGAATTCTCCTTTTATAGATCTCTGACTCTGTGATGTGCTTACCTCTCTGTTTCCAGACTTGCAGCTATGCTAAGAACAGACATCCTGCTGTTCGACTGGAGCCGTAGCATTGTGTATTTGAAGATAATCCCGAGACCACCAGCATCTTTTCGGGATCTGTGAACATAAAGGTTATGACAGTTGCCCCTTCTGAGTGTAATCTTCGGTTTTACAAGAATTCTGCTAAAAGATTTTCAAGCTGTGATTATCTCTTCCTGCTTTGTGTGGTATTGCTAATGAAAAAAAAAAAAATAGGGGAAGTTTTTAAAGCAATACATTCTGCAGCCTTTTAAGACCTTCAATTTGCAACTAAATTATGTACTTAGCTTTACACACTTGACTTCTTTGGACTATTTAACAGCTTACACTGCAGCACATGTTTAAGTGTTTGCAGGATCAAGATCCACATCCTCTCTGCACCATTAAATGTTTTGCAATTGAACAGTGGTTAGATTCCCCAGGGGGTTGTCTTTTATGTATAAATGGAGAATATCCATGGCTTGCATCTGGGATTTCTCATCTTGTTTGAGTGTCTAATCTCCTTAGTGTTTATGTGTGTACTCATGCACTTAAATATGTAGACATAGTAATGACCAGAATAAGCGTGCTGGGGAAATAAAAGGAAGCAGGGGAAGGAATTGCCAAATATTCTTGTCACGGTTTAACCCCAGCCAGCAACTAGGACCATGCAGCCTCTTGCTCACCTCCCCTAACTGCACCCCCCCCACCCCCGCCACCGCGAAGGATAGAGAGAAGAGGGGGGAAAAGGAGGGGAAGGAGAAAAAAAACCCTCATGGGTTGAGCTAAAGACAGTTTAATAGAACAATAACAGAAAAGTAAAAAATAACAATAATAGTAATGGTGAAAGAATATACAAGACACAAATCACTCTCATCACCCAGTGAACTGGCTGCCCTGCCCAGCCCGACGCAAGCAAAGATTGTGGATTCCCCTCCTGCCCGGTGAACCCCCATTTGTATACCAAGAATGACGTCTATCGTACAGAATATTCCATTGGCCATGCTATTGTTCTGTCTATGCACCTTCTCAGCTTCTATGGGAAACTGGAGAAAGCCCTTGACTAGTATAAACATCACTTAGCAACAACTAAAACAATTAGCATTATTGACCTTCCTTTCATACCAAATCTGAAAACACAGCAACCACTAGAAAGAAAACTATCTCTATCTGAAACCAGGACAATTCTTTAAAACATTTCCCTCCATTTTGTGGAAATTTTAAAACATTTTGTTTTCTGGACAGCTCTATAAATTATCCATTACTCCCCTGTATTCTGTCTGCCTAGCAAAGCTCAGGTCAATTTTTTAATATTCCAAACCATTGACTAGCATTTAGTGTACGAACTAGAAAACAGTTAAACTCCCCAGATTTTCCTTTTGCTTTTTTTCTTCTCACATTAAATTTCATCTCCAGTTCTCTGGGCTTCTCTCCAATGCTAGCCTGGAGCAGTTTGTCATAACTTATGTGTATGTATACATATGTCTATATATGCATGTGAAGAATATACATGTGTGTGTGTATAAAGGATATATGATGATATTGGTGGATATAGAGTGTTCATTGTTTTGTCTTATGGTTTAAACGGTAAATCTGCCTAAAGCATCTAAGCAGAATTTTTACTGCATGATGCCATGCAATTTTGTGTTCAGTGTAAGTCACGTTACAGACACCAAATTTTAATATATAGGGGGGTTTTGTGTTCATGACCTGTATCACCTGATACTAACCACTCTGTGCAAAGATCTTTTAAGCCGCCTGAAAGAAAATTGTAGTTCTTTCTTTGTGTAGCTTTTGTGAATCACAAAAATGTTACGCTGATAGCTCTGGAATTATTGTCCAGCATTTCAGTCTTCAGCCTTATGCAGAACTTAGGTAGCACCATGGAACCAGTCCATAGAATCATAGAACCGTTTAGGTTGGAAAAGGCCCGTAAGATCATCGAGTCCAACTGTTAACCTAACATTCCAGGTCCTAACACTAAACGATGTCCCGAAGCATCTTTTAAATACCTCTAGGGATGGGCCATGAGGTTGGTGAGGTATGATTTCCCCTTCATAAATCCCTGCTAACTATGCCCAGCCACTTTCTTGTCCTTACTATGTTTGGAAATGGTTTCCAGGATGGTTAGCTTCATTACCTTCCCATGGTTCAAGGTGAGGCTGACCTGCCTGTAGTTCCCAGATTGTCCTTTTTGCGCTTCCTGAAGACAATGGAGACATTTGTTTTCTTCCCAACCTCAGGAACCTCCCCAATGGCCATGACATTTCAAAGATAATTGAGACATTGTCCAGCTCCCTCAGCATATGTAGCTGTATCTGACCCAGTCCCATGGATTTATTTATGTCCAGTTTGTTTAAATGTTCCCCAACCTGATCTTCCTTTACCAAAGAGAGTCCATTCTAAATGATTTAACTGGCTTTATTTGTTAGATTTTGAAAATTCAGCATCTATAGTACTTTCTATAATTATTTCTGGACTTTTCAGTAGCTTGAGTAAAGCATTATCAGTTATTGCAAAGCAATCCTACTAATGTTCTATGAAAATCTTCAAGTTTCTACAAAAAACCTTCAAAGTTTCAAACACTGCAGTTTCATTGCCCACTGGAATAAAAAAATTAAACCTGTCAATCCAAAGGACCTTTCTTTCGGTTGTAATTTCACTCTGGGGCTATTCTCTGTACAGTAAATATTAATGCTGCTTTTCCAATCTGTGGAAATTTATCTAAGTAAATATGAAACGTAGCTAATGGTATTGTCAGTCTAATAGGGCACATTAGTGACTTAAAGTGGTGAAAAACATGGCTATGTGTAAATACAATAATCAAGCTTCATATATGAGACCTCGTGTCTTGTTCCATGGCAAAATTCACATAGAATCATAGAATCATAGAATTGCCTAGGTTGGAAGGAACCTTTCAGGTCATTTAGTCCAACCATCAACCTAACTCTGACAAAAACCGTCACTAAACTGTATCTTTCAATGAACACAAGAAATTGCTTACAGTTTACTGTGAGCTTAATGTATAAGTGCAAATTCGTTAGTTTTAATGGTATTTCTGCATTACATTTATTTTTCTTAAAACTTCCAGAATAGCAATAACTGTCTAGGCATCTCTCCACGAATGAAGACAAAGTACTGGAATGTACCTGCAAAGTGCTTGTTTTTAAATAATCTGATCATAAATCAATAGATAGGTTTTGTGGATTTTCATTAGTATAGGCACAAAGAATACAATGTTTTGCTTTCTCATGAAGTTTTTGTAACTGTAACCTATGGGCTCTAGAGGATCAACTGATTAATAGAAATCATCAAAACTGTTTAGGGAAACATTTCTCGGCTGCTTGGGAATGGCATGTTTTGTCAGCAGTTCTGTACGAAGGCGTGCTCTCTGAGCTTGGTTCTGCATTAACCTTATACTCTGTATTGGGACCGTTTGTCACCGTGGACGTGATTGAAGATGTCCCACGCTATCACTCCTCAGGACTGAGAGGGCTGCATGTGTGTGTGTGTGTGTGCATGCCTGCGTGTATCTTTGTGGTTGTTTCAGTGGTAGTTCTAGAGGTAGTTTTCAGTAAAGAGTTCCAGAAAAGATTACTGAATAAACATGAAAGCCATTAAAAAAAACCCCTAGATGAGATAGCTCTAAGCCACTGAGACTCATTTGCACTAGAAAATAAAAACATCTGGTTGTTGTTTTTTTTTTAATAGCTCTGCTATCAGCCGTTTTTCAAACATGCACTCTAGAAAACCAAAACAAAACAACAGAAAAAAACCCCTGGATGTATGCCATTGCTCATAGCAGTATGATAACAAAATAAAAGCTACATTTTTTTTTCTTGGTAGTTTTTCTCCTATTAAAATGTTGGTCTCCTGTATATATTCCTCTGTAAATATGTAGAAGATAAGAGAACGTTTCAGACAGAAATGTTAGTTGCCTCTAGAAGTAGTCGCAAACAAAATATCTCAAGGACAAATTTTGTTATGTTTTCTCAAGTAGTGAGAGCACTTTAGGCCCAGGTTCAATAAAAATGTAAGAACAAACATTTTGATTAGAAACTTTCCAATTCATGTAAATGATGTGTACAGAGCTGCAGCAGCTTCCTGCCATGAAATAATACTTCCTCCCTTATAAACACCATCAGGTTCTTTAAAGAGCTGCCACAAACCCGGAACAGTATCAACATGTTTCCCCTCTGTACCTTGGTATTTAGATTATTTCTGTATGAGCAATTATGGAGTAAAGTATTACCATTTAAAGGATGGGATATTTGGAAGAATCTTGAAGATTATAAATCCCATTAAATAAAAATCCCATGTGAAATATGAGAGAACACATTATTTTTTTTAATTTTATGACTTAGTTTAAAGACAGGTTCTTTCAACGTTACTCAGACAAGACCTCTTTTATTATATTTATAGGAATAGCTCCAATTTTGTGTGACTTTTTAAACTAGATCTAGGTGAAAGCAATGACTGGGCGTGGAGGTCAACCTGTACAGTGATTTCGTTTTCCTAGAAAGCAAAACCGTAATATACTGAATTGCTATAATTGGAATTGACTTTAATAAAAGTCTGAATACTTGGTAGATGTGAAAACCATCCCTTACATATTATAGCATTCTTTTACTTAGATGTCAGTATTTGCCCAGTTGAGGACCTTATACTTAAAAAAAATAAATTAAAGTTCTATGGCAACTTTTCACATATCTCAAAAGCTCTTTCTAAATTAGACTAAGTAGAAATGCAGAAAGCATGAAGAATCCTGTAAGGCTTTGGAGCACAAGTAGCTTCTTGTGAAGGATGCAATTTAAAAAACAGCTTTAATGATGATCTTTAGACAATAATGATGGCTTTGAGACTGGCTTGTTTTCTTGACCAAGTCAAATGCAGAATGTTGCTCCAGGGTACATGTTTTCCTGATCATCTTTTCTTTTGGCCATGAGCACGAGCACACTGAGTGGTGATTCGCTTCCAGCACTGATGAAAACCAGTGTTGATGAAGGATTCTAACACAGGGCTCACTCAGCAAACCTGCTTACTGAATGAAGCAACGTGATACTTCACAGCTTATCTTGCCATTCAGCTCTTAATTATTACTCAACAAGAAGTGCATACCCTTGTTATCACCGGCAACTGAATTTACTGGGGACAAAATTTTGTTCAGTCTCTGGTGCCCCTGTAAAAGAATCTAGATATTGTAGTGATCTTTGACTCTACCTTTCGTGGAGTCCCTCACAAAAGAAAATTGCTCTCCTGTTGTGCTGTTTATGGAACTTGTAGGCTTAATTTGAATAGTGCAGCAAATATAACCTTAGAAACATCAATGGGCAAGTTAAGTCCTTTATCAGCTATCTGAGTCTAAGAATATCTTTTACCTATATATATAAGAAAAGGCACAAGCACACAATCACATACATGTAAGAAAAGGCAAAGTTGTATAAAATGCATCCTCATATTTCTTATATGTGCAAAAAATTACTTTGGAGTGAAACTGGAAATAGCTGAAGGGCTCACTGTCCCCTTGGGATAAAATGCACAGCTAGCCAACATAGATATCTTTTAGGAAGGATTGAGCCAATGTATTATCTTTAACTTGTTAATATGCCGCACTGAACAGTTTCATTATTGAGGTTTTGGGTTGCATTTAGGTTGGCCTTTCAGGGAAAGTCTAAAACATTGGTTAAAAACTCACAATTAAGTGTGACAATTTTTAAATGATTTGATGTTACAGAAAATACGTGCAATTCTCCAGTTGTTGGATGAAAGACAGAAAAAAAAGATTTTAAAAGGCTCTCCTAGATGAAAAAAAGTATATCCTAAACTTACAGGCTTATACACTTTCATGTCTGGTTTGACATACTCTTATTTATGAAGGAATGATTTTAAATTGAACAACAAAGTTTTAAGAGGATTCAGGATTTGTAAACTGTTACTTCTTTTTGTAATTGATTACTCTTGCAGTATCTTGGTTGAGCCACACTCTGAAGGTACCACTGACTTCTCCATTACTTAAAAATATACTTCTGTCTATGTTAAAATTAGTAGTAATTTTGATATTACCTTTGATGAGAGAAAGAATAGACTTTTGCCTTTTGAAAATTATTAGTACTAAATCACACTGCTATGAGTTTTTCACAAACATTATCACAAGAATTTATTTCCCCAGCAAACCCTGAGGTCATGGTCCCCTGGTTATTGTTTCTAAGTCATGGCTGTGGTCCCCCCATAGATATTGTCTCTAAGTATTGTACCTATGAGTTAGCACCTCTAGCAGATCTAAGAGCAAAGCTCAAATCTTCTGATGGGTGTTAATGCATCTGAAGTGCTCTGGGGCTAGAAGCAACTGCTGTCTCTGCTCAGTCAAAAATTCTCTCTCTGATTTTGAGTTGTGTGGTAAAATAAAATATCTTTATTGAAAGGTTGTAGATAGCCATATAATTCTCTACCTATGAAATCTTCTGGTTATATCCCTCATTTCAACTTTGGGTACACATATTTTAATTCCACTTGATCATCTTAAACATGCATCTGTTACCATGTTCATCAGTAATGAATGTGTATTCTCATGTGCGTATTCTCTCATGCATGAGGAGATGCATAATATGTAGGGACTACTTTGTTAGAACTCTTATTGCCTTTCATACCCAGAAATGTATGGAAAGGAAAAAATCAGACCACAGGACATCACTGTGTGCTCCTTCATATCTGGTGTGGGAGGGGTGGCAGTGGGCTCTGTTGGCCAAAAAGCCAGATGAAATATTTTGAGGGAATGACATAAAATTCCAGTGAGGTTCAGATAACTATGCTGTATTCGTTCTAAGGGTCCCCAAAATATAAACAGGGACAGGTCTGCAATTACGCTGTAATTAGGTCCCCAACTGTGCCTATTTTCAGCTCCTTCCTTTTCCCACCAGGAGATCTGTGAATGCATGGCACAAGAAGAATCTAGTCCAAATTAAAGCAGGCTGGCAAAATGTCCAACAAAACAGTTTGTCCTGATGAAAAGTACCTAAATTCCTGTGAAATTTCAGTCAAACAATAGTCCGGTTCTTTGCCTGGCAGGCTGCTTAGGAGACCAGGTTTCCTGAGTCTGTGGTCCCTGACAACTTCGTCATGACTTCTTCTGAGGCTGAGGATCTTGAACAATAAAACAGGGAAGCTAAAAGTACAGAAGACTTTTAGATAAGTGTGGTGGCTTGACTCCAGCAGTTAGCTAAACCCCCACCCAGTTGCTTACTCAGTCCTCTCCCAGCGGGATGGGAGAGAGAATCAGAAGAGCAAAAGTGAAAAAAACTCATGGGTCGAGATAAGGGCAGTTTAATAAGCGAAGGGGAAAAAGAGGGAAAAAAGCAGGTGATGCAAAAGCACTCACTTAGCACCAGCTGAACAATGCACAGTCGATCTCTGAGCAAAGGCTACTTTGGATAAACTGACCCCAAATTTTGCTGCTGAACATGACATTGTATAGACCCTCTGGCCAGTTAGGGTCAGCTGTGCCAATTGTGTCCCCTCCAAACCTCTTCCCCACCCCCAGCCTTCGTGGGGCAGTTGGAGAGACAACCTTGACGCTATAGAAGCACTGCTCAGCAACAGCCAAAACACGGGTGTGTTAACAACACTGATTTGGTCACAAATCTAAAACACAGCACCATGTGGGCTGCTATGAAGAAAGTGGACTCCATCCAGACGAGCACCCATACAATAAGATTTTTAATGTGTTTGGCCCTGCATTCCTTAAAAAAAAACAAAAACAAAAAACAAAAAAACAACCCAAAAACCAAACCAAAACAAAAAGCTGTGTCCGTTGTAACTGTTTCTAGGGGAGACAGAGTACTTTTGCTCTTTACTAACATCCTAACTCCCTAGGAAAATGCTAGGATATTACATCAAAATACTTTTGCCAATTTGGCCATTTTTCACTAGGAAGTGGCAATTGCTTGCAAACAGTAAAGTCTTCATATTTGCAAATAACCTGTTTGTTATCATAACTTCTCCTTCTCATGTGTGATTCCCAAAGAAGGGAGAAGTTAGGGTAAGGATCCTATATTTACAACTTTTAGATTTAGGTGTTGTATGCTATTCACTATTTTTCCGCTGCCTGAGTTTCCAAACCCCTTTTTTTGCATATTTGATGTGTACCTGCATAACTTGTTAGGGTACAAAGGGAAGGCATGCAGCATGAGAGTCATTTCTGCAGGAGAAGTCAGCATGAGGCTTGTGTATCATTAAAGTTACAGATGGATGGTTTAATATGACTTAAATGATGCACGAGCTTTGGACTGACTCTCATGCTGTGTGGACTGTGGGCCAGGCTTTTAAAATTTTGAATCCCTAGCTAAATATAAATACCTAGCTGTTCACTGGAAGTTAAACGGCTTTTGGGGATGTTAGCATGTTATTTAATTTTATATGTCTTAAACATCTGGTACCATGTGGCTTTCGGAATTGGGATGTTAAGACTATTGTATCCTTATCTTAAAGCAGAATCAATCCCACTTGAAATCTGCTGAAGGCAGTGGTGGCTGTCTAACTTGTAGTTAATTGTCTTGTAGGGTCAATCCTTAAAGGTTCTTTTAGTCTCCTGAATTTGGGGTTATTGCAACCCTTTTTAAGTATGTACTAATAAAATCTTCTATTAGGAACAAATTCATGGATTTTTTTTTAAAGATTGTTTCATTAAAGAAATGAGGTTAAGAAATGTGTCATAATACAGCCTGCAGGTGAAGAACTCTGTTATCAGCCACAAACGCGTTGCCAGTTACCCAGGTGAGCAGCCAACAACATGGGAAGAGCTGGTGGGTGGTGAAGTTAGTTTGCTTCCTCACACACCAGCTTGGTTCTTCATTCTTTTTATAATTACGTATGAGAACACATTATACAAGCAATCAGGCTCAGGAGAACTCCTCTTATTTATTATCTGAATAAAGTACATTGACATTAAGTAACTATCATGAAGAAGTAAGTCATTGTCTCCCACAGGGAAGCTGCTCCTTTATCTTGTCTTGGAGATTGATAATTTCAGAGCCCACAGACAGGTCTCATCTTCTTTTCCATGTTTTTCCATTTACATATGCTAATGGCTATTCTGTCTGTAGATGGCACCTGAAGTTTCCTGAAGTCATTGTTACAGAAAATTAAATTTCTCAAAATTGATTGATGACACAGTTAAAAATTTAACTTAATTAAAAAGTATAATTAGTAGCATGTGAGCTAACCTTGACAGAAAAAAAATGCAGCATGAAGAGTAGACTTAAAGAAGTGCTATTACAAAAATAAGCCAATATAATACATAGAATGACATTTATTATGATCCCTCAGATCCCATATTGGATGAACAGAACAGCTATTTTATCACTATAAACACTATCACAGTTATTTTCCTCAAGGAAAATAAAATTATTTCTTGATTCTTATAAGTGGAAACATAACTGTCTACCTCAAATTTTATAAGAGTATTTTAAGCCTTCTTGTGTAGTAGTCATAGATGCCAATACAGTTAATCTCCTTGAATGAGAATAAAAGAAACATACCACGCAGAAATACCTCCTTCACTACTGTGTAATTCAATGTCACATCTATTTTCTGTAGAAAGTGCCATTCATTAGGGTTTCACCTTCTCAGGTACGCACCAAAGAGCAGGAAAAGAGGAAAGCAGCACCTCACTTGTGCAAGGAGTTGCCTGTGTGTACAGCTGAATCTTCTACTGAAACTTGTATTGCACATACTTGACTTTACAGAGTCCCAAGGAGGTGTTGGTACGGAGAAGAAAAAGTGTTTTCAGGGCCCCACAACTCTTCAGTCTGTGATGATTTGCTGTCTACAGTTCTTACGTTCAAAGCTCTCAAGTTGCCCAGCTCTACAGTTGAGCAGAACAAGAGTTCAGTAAAATATTCAGCAAAGTTTCCCTGTTGGCTTTGCCCTGTGTGCCAACTCAGTGGCAAACCACAATCTTATTGTATTTACATACGAAAGCTGAGATTGCATTTAAAAAAAGCTACCAAACCACATGACACAGGGAAGAAGAGAGGGTTCTTGGGAACAACTAGGTAGCACAGTGTATGACATCTGCAATGTGGGTAGGAGGAAGAGAGGACAGGTTTTAACTTATGCCTAGGGCTTCTACCAATCTAACATTACATCTACATGTAAATGGCGTCAATACATTTGAATTAATCAGTCCTGAAATGGAGTCTCCCAGACAAGGTTCTTAACGGGTCAGTCTTCATGTTGCAAAGGAGGATGTCTGTAGGTTTAAATACACTATTCCGTATCCTCTCTTTGACTACATACATAATTGATATGACATTATCCATTCTGGATGTTTGAAGAAGTATGAAAACATTTTTAATGGACATTAAATATGAAATGAGGACATTACTTCAGCTGGTGCTTCAACCAAATACATTTGAGTTCCTTTTGGTTATGACATACTGACTTCTTGTATTTAGATCATGTAGGTTTTAGTGCTCACAGACTGGGCTTCTTTCTTTAGAACAGAGTTCCCTTACAGGTCTAAGTTTAAATACTTCATTAGATTGCTGAACTAGAGAGAAAACAATTCATTTTTTAAGTTGAAAACTCAGCAGTCTCCCTAGGGATTACAGTCTTGGACTTTTCCTTCATTGCTGGTTTATCCTAGCTCTTCAGGAGGAAAGTGAGTTCCCAAATCCTAAAGGTCACCTGCCACATCTTATTAAAGACAACATTTCTAACATTTCTGCGTCTAGGTCTGCAAGTGTATTGTGTATCTTGCTGAAAAAGTCTGGACTTTCATTTCCTGCAGGAAGAAACTAGAGACAAAAAGGTTAACCCTCAGGAGCTGAGGTTTAGAGTCCTATCTCACAATGATGTAGAACAGCTTTAAATGGGACATTTGGAGGGGCCAAATTCCAACAGTACTTCTATAGAACCTGATTTTTCTCAGCAGCTTTGCTCATGCAACCTGAGGCAATTAAAGCTCCAACACTTCAATGCATGACAAATTTCCTTTTGTCTATAGTGAAGTAAGGACATATCTAAGAGTATTTTCTGGTTGCTGTGTTTTTTGCCTTGATGCAGCTGTTTGGATTTCAATAATAAAGTAGTGTTCACTCAAGTTTTCTTCGCTGCTGTGATTTCCTTCAGAGCAACGCTAACAAAGCAATGAATATAAAATTGGTCCTATCTAGTTTGGATCTAATTTGAGAGCAAATGTTAGACTACAGTGACAGTTAAAGGAGGAAGGAAACTCAGACAGGGTCCACTGAGTTAGTGATATTCCCAGATGATGCATGTTGATGGGTAAAATTTGTTTTAGGAGCTTAAGGCATTTTTTTTCTTGGTTATGCCTTTATCTTTCTTACTGACATATCAACAGTTGCAGGGGGGACACTAAGGCATGCTGGCTTTTAAAATAGCTTTTCACAAAGGTATTTTTATATTGTTTTCTTCAAAAAATTTCAAAAATGAGTGTCAAAAGCCCTAAGGTTTGGCAATGCAGGAGTTCAAGTGATATTATTCAAAAAGATTGAGCAAAAGCACTTGACAAAATGAGCTAAAGTTGTTAATCTACACCCTAATATACCCTGTCCCAGGACAAAAAGTATATTGCAGGTGAATGTACGTAAGACATAGTTTTACATCATCATGCTAGTGTGTATATTCAAAACTTTATACTGTTTTACAGTCTGAATTCTGCCACACACATCCCAATTGGATAGCCATCTTGATGTGCAAAAAATAATTTCCCAAATATAAAAACTCAAAATGGCCAAGAACTTGGTTACACCAGAGTGGGGCCACATATTTGGTAGCCACGTTGAAAACTGTGTGAAAGCTATGGCTCTTTTCACTGTTGAGCAGTCTTCCCCCCTTCTGGTGATGTTGGTACAATTAAAGTTGAGTGCCGTCACTAAAAGAAGTTTAATCCTTTTGCTGCATTGTAGTCATATGGTAAATTTTTATAGCTATAACTACTCCTGCTTTATTTGTTATCCCAGCAGGGCATGGCTGAGATATAACAATATTGCACAGCAGGGCTGTCTCTTTTCACAAAACATTTCATTGAGGCTTTTGAGCTATCTTCTACTAATCAGATTTCTCACCGAGTTGCCCACCCACCCAAATCAAGTGTGGTCAGTGGACCTGGCAGGTTACCACGTTCCGAACAGTTTAATGAATATCTACCCATTTAATTTTGCTTAAGAAGAACCAGCAGGGTGGCTTCATAGGGTGGGATTATTGCCTCTGCATCCTGTTGTTCTTGAATGTGGGTTTAATTCCTGCTTCTGCAATATGAGTTGGTAAATGTAATCTGAGATAGTACATTTGATCTTGCTGCTCCTGGCAATGGAATCCCATTGAGCCACCTATTCCAAAACAATGTGTGAAGATTTCTTATAATCCTAAATATTGCCTGACATAAAATAGCATATCTAACTGTAGAGCAACAGCTGGCATGCTGAGGATATATTCATTTGCAGTCTTCTGCACTGCCTCAAGCAGATATTACTATACATAAAAGAATTGGAAGATGACATTAAAAATATTATTTGTAAAGACAGTATTTGTTTCCACAGCTGTTTTCAGTCCTCTTTTCTTGCTCCTAATGTTTTGCAGTTTTGTTCTTATTCTTGTTTCTCTGGTGGTACCTGTGATGCAATTTTGAAACTTTAATAAACAATATTCTTTGTGGAATCTTCCTTGTAGAATTGCAATTTGTTTTATAACTGTTACAATATAAATCATTAATTAATTTTTAGGCATATTATCAGACAGCTTTGTGGTTCAAAGGATTAAAAAATTAAAACAAAAGCAGATGAAAACCAAAGAGAAGATAACTTGGATAGATTCTGAAATATCCATTATTTTGCTGTCTGGTTTATACCTTACACGGTACAAGGCAGCCCAGAATTCAGTCTCAGTTCTGTATATAATTGCAATTTTTTTGACAGCTGTGTTCCAGCTTTATCATTAGGGACTTAATTCTGCAATTGCTTACGAACAGAATTCCCATTTAAGTCCCTGAACATACATTCAGATTACAGGAGGGGAAAAATGGTCTGTAGAAATGTGACTGCAAATACAACTATAAGCAAGTGGGTTGCTAAAAGTGTCATAGAAAAGAAGACACTTAGTCTACTGGCTTTCATCTGATCAGAAGTTTCTGTAATACAATAAGAAAGATATAGCTGTCTGGAAGATGAAGTGAATAAAATGAAGTGAAGCTGTAAGACAGAAAATGGAAACTAATCTAGCTTCTTTCTTTCTTTCTTTCTTTCTTGCTTGCTTGCTTGCTTTCTTGCTTTCTTTCTTTCTTTCTTTCTTGCTTTCTTGCTTTCTTGCTTTCTGGCTTTCTTTTTCCCCAGCCTATATGGTTAGATTCCATTTCTCTCCGCTCTGCCTCTTATTGTGGGATTTGCAGGATGTTACTTTGCAAGCACAGCTCACAAGCATTCCTTAACACATTGTCTCATGGAGACAAAGTTTGTTTTGTTTGTGGATAAATGATTACATTAAATTTTTCAATGTGACTGTCCTGACACAGGGTCAGGGTCTTGACACAGTCCAGGGTCTTGGACTTTTCATAATGGAAGAGTGGCTTAAGCACAGAACAGTCAAAAAATAGAAGAGGGCATTGATGGGATACTACATTAGAAGCTTCAGAGCTGCATTAAACATTTACCTTTTAACTGCCACAAGCAGCCCTGAAGCCTTCATGCAAGAAACATTGAAGCTGCATGGAAAACAAATCTATCATCTACACATTGATAAGATCTGCCTGAGCTTCTTCTCCAGGCTAAAGAGTCCCGGCTCTCAGCCTCTTCTCATATAAAGGATGCACCAGTCCCTCAGTCATCTTCATGGCCCTTCACTGGGTTTACTCCAGTGTGTCCACGTCTCTCATGTGTTGCTGAGCTCAGAAGTGGACACTGGACACTGTGTATTGTTATATCACTGAGAACTACAAGGCAGATAGGAAGGATAATATAGCAGAAGCTCCAAAGCAACATTTAAAAATGATCACATGTGACTACCAGAATTAATGCACCGGACCTCTGGGTTTCAAAGGCTGCAAAACTCACAAAAAATAACTGATAAAAAATGTGAAAGAACTGGTTTCTTTAAGAGAAATCAATGCAAACCAGAAATCAGCATTGAACATTTTGGGTCATCTTTGCAACAGAGAGGTTTAAAAACTATATTATGCTGTTGTGGTGCTGAAAAACAAAACAAAACAAAACACAAACATTTTAATCAATCTTTTTACTCAATATTTCCCCTTTTCCAGATGCAGTGGCTGAAGGGAGAAGACAATGGCTAACTACTGTACTCTAGGAAGCAAAACCTGAGAGAGGAATAAAATAGTTATTGAACTAGTTAATAAGTATGCTGAAAGCATCTGTCTTTTCATTCTGTTTATAATTTTTCAAAAGAATGATAATATATTTTGACATGACAGAATGAATGAATAGGAAAACCAACAACACTAGTGCACTGGAAAAAAAGGGAACTAAAATCTCAGGAGGAATGGGAAATGAGAAATTTTCATGTTCTTCCATAAAGAGAATCACTCTTTATCTAAATTCCTAAAGCCCAGGTTGAAAAGCATAAAGTAATGCATTCAATTTCCTGGCTCCAGGTAGTTGCTTATAAGAGACCATCGTGGGGTATATTTCCTGTTCATGTAAATGCTGAGCTTCTGGAATAAATCAGTAATATTTTGTCCCCCCTTCCAGAATAATTTTCAAAGGACACTATTGAGAGATGCTGTCAAATTTGAATATTTGGTTTCTCAGAACTTAAAAATGAAACTCTTTATAACTGCATGTATCATCAGGGGGTTAAAAATAATGAATACCAACTTTTTTTTTTTTTACTTCTGTTGCTTAGGAAATAAGATTGAATCTTTCCAAAGTCCCGGAGCTTTATAGCTATATGCTGAATGTTCTGCTCAGCATCAAGGCAAATCCCAAGTTAAGCTATCAGAGATGAAAAACAACAATACCATCACCTTATCTAAAGCTTTCCTTCAGGGGATCCAAAAACATTCAGTAAACATTAACGAATTTAAGTAATTCTCTGTAAAGCAGATAGTCAGAATTTTCAAAAGCCTGTAAGTGCCAGGAAATCCATTAACTCTCTATTATCAAAGGGCATCCCAGAGTAAGCCAATGAAAAATAGAGTATGTTAGAAGAAAGTCAGTCACAGATTACACAGACTCTTACTGTCAAAAGAGCATAACTTGAGAAAGAGCTGATGTATGCAGTTAGTTTCCGTTCCTTTTAGGTTCTGATTAAGTGCTCGTTACTGTTGATAGGAATTCTCTCATTCATTTTCATGGGACTTGACTCCCACATTCAGAAAGAGTTCTGAAATTTGGTCTGACCATTACAATAGGAGCATCTGAAGTGGTGGCATTTTTTGAACCTAGAACTGGGATCTCACCCTTGGTCATATACAGTGGAGTAGTGACTGTGAGGTAGGAGCCTTCCAAAATTGTGAGGTCTCTGGGTCATGTGCCAAGCCTCTGCTGATCTCTGGTCTTTACACCATGATCAGATATTGGTTAAGAGAGAAACTCAAAGATAGAACCCCCATCAAATCTCACTGTTTATATAAAATCAGTAAACATCTTTTTAGCCTGGAAACTAAACTAAGTCTCAAGTCTTTTAACTTTCTGTTCTTACTCCACACTTCCTTGGTGGGTGGCTATTTAAGTTCAACATCTGAAATCTTTTGGCACAGCATAAATAACCACTCTAGCGAGCTGTCATTAGACATATTGGTTTTACTCCCCCTCTGTACCTGGTTGGTATAAAATAACACCATCAATCTTATAAAAAGGACCCCTTGTTTTCCTCCTCCAGCCCAGTTACCACCGCTGTCTATCCATAAGTCATGAATACTCCTAACACAGCAGGAACACATTAATGATTTATTTTTTCTAGGGAATACCTTTATTACAAATGATTTTGTTACCTTGTTGAGTACTCTCACTGCAGGACATTGTTGCTAATAGATCCCCTCGAGCATTTGCAGTCTACATTCCTCATTTAACTGGATCCCAGGTGCTATGCATGTTAAATACCTCATCTATAATCTCTTTAAGCATGAGATTTCTATCACATTTTCTTTTGTTGGCTAGGCAATTCCTTGCAGCAACAGTGAAAACAGTGCAAGGCTTTTCTAAAAATCATGTGAGAAGTTCCTAGTTGCAGTTACTCACAGTTGCATGCAGGGATGGCCTCATATTTAGGGAGAACATCATTTCCAGCACCCCTTATCTCTCCCACTCTCTATGACTTCTCAGTTTTCTGAAATCCAAGATTACTTTCAGACCCTCCTGTTATTTTCCTATGCGCCTCTCAAACAGTGGCAAAAGGTGTTTGGGCACATTAAAATCCAAGCGAGTTTCACCACTGACTGCAGTGGGAATAGGACTGAGTGCCAAGACTGAATGCTTTTTAAAAGACTAGTTTTTTTGCCTTCTGCAAGATTTTGTTAATAGGTCCCCACTAACAGACAGAGGACATCCTCAGTTATCTGAGGGAAAGGTTTCAGAGCTAAAAGAACATAGAAAAAAGATGAATGGATGGTACGTCTTGCACTGACACAGTTCTGCAAGCGTGGGGTGTCCTGGGCTGTGCAAGATGGAGACTGACTCTGTGGTGTCGAGGGGAAAGACTGAAAAATAGCGAGATGTCATTTGGGTTGGGAATGAAGAATGGATCAGCTGGGAGGAGTGTCTCTGTGTTGCAGGAGGAGAGGCTGATGACTGCCTGTCTAGTGGACTTGGTAGTTGTTACAGCTTTTGTTGGTTATATAGCAGTTATGAAGAATCTAACCAATGGTGAAGTGGTATGGAGCATGTATATGGGGCAAGCACATGGAGTGTGCAAGCATCTTGGATTGCATCTCATATGGATTGCAAACCTAAAGGACAGCAACGATGTGAAAGGCCTGTGCTTCATGTCATCGTCTTTTAATAAATACACAGAGAACAAAGTTTATTTGGAGATGCTTGAGGACTGGCTTTATAATTTTTCCTGGAGTATTTCTTTATTGTCCATTTTTTCATTCTTTTGCACATACTTCTTTGTAACCGGAGTTGTAGCCGATGCTTGTGTGTGATTAGTCTGTCATGAAAAGCGAAGTTCTACTATTTTTTTAATGTACATTGTTCCAAAATAAGATCTTACTAATGCTAAGTGTTTGAACATGGCCCTATATTGTTGGATACGTGTGATGTTTTGCACTTTACAAAGAATCAGAAAATAAAAGATTAATTCAAAATACTTATGGGAGGGGAGACCATGGAAAAAAAGAAATACAGACTGACACTATTTTGTCACTGTTTATAAACAGAAACTGAATGATAGGCCTTCTGTTTTTCCAAGTAAACGTTAATTCATCTGAGTGACCTATTGTAGTGTTTAAACTGATGGTAACACATCTGTTCATATATGGAGAATAAAACATAAGGTGCCATATTTCATTTACTGTATAAACATGAAATATTATGAAGAAGTGTCCTCAGCTTTGCAGTTCCCACTGAGAAATTGCTTCCAAATTTGTTGGGAAATTTTATTCTATTTCTGAAGTCCTTACACTCTCAGAAGTTTTGCCTTGCAAAGGGACAGAAAAAAACTCCCAAAAATTTAATGGATTGTGAAACTATGGAAAGCTGCCTAGGAGGAAGTCTTTTTTGTTTGTATGCATACTTTATAGTTTTTACACACTCCTTTAGAACATATCTGTAGGGTGTATGGCAGATGGGCCCTCATCTGTCCTGCTGAGCATTTTCTCTCACTTAACGCTCTGAGCAGATAATGTAGGCAGGAATGGCCAGCAAGGGAATGCACCGTGGCTCAGTGCAGCCACCACCAATGGCAGAGCAGCTGAGAGTCAGCCCCAGCTCTGTCTTGGCATGCTGCATGACACACAGATGTCAGGGCGAGGTGGCCTCTGCAGATGAAGAGGTAACGGGCAGCCGGGATGCTGCTGCAGGGAAGGGAGAGAGGGGCCACTGTATTTTGTTGAAAAGAAAGGTGACAGGTACTGCAGTAAGGACGGTGGCTAGACATGGGGAAGAAACCCCACCAAATTACTGCATCGGGTCACTGCTCATCTGTGGACTTTTCTAACTCCATAACTGAAGCCAATTAGGGCCTGTTACTCCATAATTGCTTGTCTCAGTCAGGAACATCTAAGCGAGAATAGTTTCCTTTATGGTTGTATTACTGTAGCATTAATTGTCCAGGTTTATTTTCCAACAGACAATATTTTCCTATAGTTAATTAATGTGTAATGTGTTCACTTGATAATGCTAATACGCAGTTTCCGAAATGCAACATAATCGTATGACATCACAAGCTGTAACCACGGAGAAGCTATAATGTTATTTATGCACCATCTTTACAAACAATGACCTACATTGTGGAACAAGATGTGTCACTGACTGTAGCACCTGTGAGAATCACAGTAATTCAAAAGCAGTAGTAATGCCATCAGAGACATTTGCAGCCTTCCCCATCCAGAGGTAAGAAAATACACATTTTTTCCTCTCACAGGGACACAGTAGGTGGGTAGATTGAAGAGATATACTGGTTTCCTCCTAGACTCACAGCACCTAATCTTTCAGTCTTTGTTGGTTTGGTACTGATGCATAAATTCTCTAATGCTTCCGCAATATTTGTCAGTTCCCCCATATTTAGGAAAAGTTGATACACAAGTTGCATATATTATGTACAAATTGAAGAGTCTTGATAGTGCCTCAGGTATATAGCACAGCTTGGCTCCCCGGGTCCAACAGAGTTTAGTTGGAAGAATTGAAGTGAAATAAGAGGCAGGGTAGGTTTCTTTTCTGAGATGCCCAATACACTGGCTTTATTGAAAACATTTCTGCAATTCTGCGCTTACCCTGTATAAGTAATATCTAATCTTTATTTAGTGAAAACAGCCACTGACAGCAATGGCAGGAAGGAAGTTGGTAGACTAAGAATGTTTGGTTTGGATTAAGGTGGTTTTTTCCTTTTGTATAACCTCTCTCCCAAAGAAAAGGCTCATTGAATGAATCGTGTTTGCTAGGGCAAAATAATTCTCTTTGCTTGAAGACGAAAGAATGAGGGATTAGCAAAGCAGATGGACCCCATGATTCTCAGATAATGGGTCTGTTTTACCAGAACACTTTACAGGAGGAATCTACATCCTGTGAGACAGACAGTGTTTGTTCCACCGAACCAGGCTCATCCAATACAAAATGTAAACAGCTGAAATGGAAATGTGATTTTCTAACATTTTTTTAACATTTAATAAAAAACAGCCCTTTGAAACTCTGACAATCTCTATCCCTCATCACTTCAGTATTGGTTTCATGTTTCATTTAGTGTGACACCAGCAGGAGAGCAAACTTTTGGCTTGGAATATCTACTTCCATCAAAAATATTTCCCTTTCTTAATGGAATACAGGTAGAATGTACAGATTAAACTGCTGGAAATTAATGGAGTAACATAGAGGTAACCCTGAAATACTGCTGAATATTGTTGCAGTGCTGTCTGTGGAGCTGTGCCTGAAATGCCTAAAAGCAAAAAAAAAGACATGTTGACTCTTCTGCATGGGAGACTGAATTGATCTTAGAGATACCAAGAAACACTGAAAATGTCTGAAAAACTTTATGACTCTAGGGATTAGGTCCAAGCCCAGGTTTACTGCCAATGGTTATATGAATACTCACTTGAAAGTGCCTAGTCCCTGTTCTGAACCTTGCACTATTTTTGGTCCAGTGACATACATATAATCCACGTATTCATCAAATTAAAACAAAAGTGCAAGAATATCTTCATGTCTTCCTTTGGCCACACGCTAAGGGAAGTGGAAGCTACTACTGAATTTTAAAGGGAACCATGTCACAGAAGCTTATTAGGCATGTGGGAGAGTATCCAGCAGATAAAGGCTACCATTAGCCTAGGTGTAACGGTTCTGTTCTTCTGGAGTCTGATGTGGTTTGGATGCCCAACTGTTCATTTCCAAAAGGATTGGGAAAATGCTGGAATAATTTTGTAGGCTTATTGCTGTTTGAAGTTACTCAGGCACCTGGGACTACGTGGCAATTGAAGCTGAGCATGGGGTTCTTGTGATTGACGTCCTGATCTTAGCTCCAGATGTTCCTGCAGGAATGGAGTTGTTATAGGATAATAACTGTTCAAAATATTTGAAAAAAGTACTGGGCAGAAATTAGTATTTATTATAAGAGAGAGGTTATCAATAAGAAACACAGAAATCTGCACCTGTGCTGTTCAATATAGGCATAAATGAGCTGGGGAAAAAAGTGAATAGGAAGACGACAATTTGCTGATGATCCAAATTATTCAGGGTAGTCAAAATGAAATGGACCATGAAGAAGTATAGGGAATGGCTGGGTGGTAAACTGACAGATGAAATTTTGCTTTGATGAATGCAAATAATTAATATGGGACAAGGCAATACTCTTAACTGTACATGAAGGGCTCTCATTAGTTATTGGCACTCAGAAAAGAGAACGTGTTATTGTAGACATTTATCTGAAAACACACTTTTAATGTTCAGCTGCAGTTACAAAGCAGCAAACAGAATGGTTAGCTTTATTGGGAAAGGAACAGAAACCATTGCTATGATCCTGCATGAGTCTGTGGGGCGCACACATGCCTCAGAGTCTGTGTGCATTCATGTACAGAGAAGGGTGGTGAAGACATTTATGGTAAGGAATGGCTTCCGGGTCAGGAGGGAGTCCCTGTGAAGGTAGGACTCTTCTGCTTACAGAAAAAAGTGACTCAGCCAAGGAATATTATAGAGGTTTATCAAACTTAAGTGTTATGAAGACAACAAATACGAAAAAAAAATATTTCTCATTGAAAAAGGACTAGGGAGCATTTGGTCAAATAATCAAGTTTCCAGTTTAAAATGAAGTCTTTTTTTCAAACTGTATAATTAAAATGAATGTTTGTAATACCAAATGTTTAAATGTTTCAAAAAAACAATGCTTAGAAATTCATCAAAGAAAGAGCTATCTAAGGACCATTAAAGATAGAGATTTGTACGACATCTGCAGCACAAGAAACGCAATGTTAAGACTGCCAAAACTATATACCAAGGAAAGTGCCGGTTTAGACTCACCCTATTCTTTCCTCTTTTTTTTTAATACAGTTTCTTATTCCTGCTAGAAACAAGACTTTTCTGCATATATCCCTAATTTTGCTGAAACCTCACTTTTGACTTAACCTCAGTTTGTGCTTCTAAGTACCTTATGTGACCAAGACATTCTGTGTCTCAAATGCTTTTCTGCAAAATGTAGGCGGTTATGCCCTGACTTTGATGCACCTTATAACAATAAGGTGTAAGACAGTCAGACACTACAGATGGCAACACCAAAGAGTGAATGAGCTACCCTATATGGCTGCTGTTGTTGTTTTATGTTAATAGTGATCCAGGCTTCGCTTGAGATGAGCTTTGGTATGAAAGCGCAGATTTTAATGCCAACAACATTTGATAATAGATGTCTTACTGAGGCATAAGAAATGTCCACGTATTGAAATATTAGAGAGAACTGAAAATGAGTGAGTCTAGTTCTAGAAACCCTGCAGCGGCATTAGTGTGATGCTCTGCTCTATCTAATTATTTGTGCTGGTAAGTCAGGCACCTGTGCTCCCTCTACAATGTGCCATTTACTGTTAAAAGCAAACAGCTGCTTTTATCTTGAAAACTAAATTTAAAATTCCTAGTTATTTCTCAGACTTGCTACATGAATTTGTGTTACTCTAATCTGTATTTTATTTACACCATTCATAAAAGAGGACACTAAGATTTTTAAGGCAGTTCACCTTACAGCAAACACCAACATCCTCTAACAGAGAAAAACAAACTGTGTAAAGTAATTTTATTAACACTTTTCTTTCATAGCGAGTAAGAAAACAAGGAAGTTCTTGGGAGCTGTTTATGGAACAGGTCAAACCAGAGTGGCTTCTCCTTGTCTTGAAATATTAGCATGGATAAATGTTGTAAAGAAAGTTGGAAAAATAACTATTAGAAAAAGCGAAGTATATTGTTAGACTACATTAGGATAGAATTATGGATATAGCAAAAAGTATTTTTCAGTAAATTACTAATTCTTTTATAAAAAACTTAATATGACTATTTTATATCTTAAACCATATTTTTCTTGGCATACTGTCTGTCTGCAACTTTGTTAACAAATCAAAAAGTGGCCTCAGGAAGTTGAAAAAGCAGATCACAGATACATCATTATCACTACAAACTAAGTTCATTTTCACAGGTGTTCCAGGTCAGAACAGGCAGGGGTGTTGGTTACTGAGAAATAATTTTTGAAGTGCCCTTTGCCATGGAGCTGTAAAAAGCTTTCTGATGTTCACAAGGCTTAGTTATGTGGATTTCTGCTATGTACACAGATATGCAAGAACAGGAACCATTCAGTCGTGAACTGAAGTCAGTTGTGAACCAGTGACCTGTCATAAATCTTTTCACAAAATTAATTAATGTTAAGGTCGTTGACATAGGGAAGCTTTGACTTTTCCACTGATCATGATACTCTTAGAAAACTTTCTCACTTTGAAAGGGGGATGGATAGTTGATCTATTTCAAAGTGTTCAACTAAATTCACGCAGTGTAAAGCCTGTAGGGAACTTAAAAGGAACACAAAGTGTATTGTGATTTCCACCTTGATTAATACGTCTATCAGGACTTGGGTTTTGCCACAGAACTGAAGAGCACAATCCTACCCAGCTGTATGCATGTCACTTGTCCGTGTGAGTATTCAACTGAAATACATTCTGTGTGAAATTCAATAGAACATAAGCTGCAAGGCCTGTGTGACAGGAAACAAGTTATGCTCTTTTTTAGAGTAATCCTATTAACTCCTGACATGGTAAAACCATAATTTCATGATATTTTGACTTAAGAAGTTCCTGTCTCTTCAGTTTTGTCTAGACAGCTGTCTGTGGGGATCTGATAGACTATTTTGTTTGATTCCTGTCTATCAGTGAGTAATCATGTGGGGAGCACTCTTAGCTTAGATATAACACGAAGCCTTAAGCCTTGGAGCAGGAATAAACTGGTTTTGCTTAAGCACACATCTGTACAGAGCTTCAGTTACCTATCTCATGTTCTTTTTGCTGCACTTGCATGCCCAGTTGGGACAGACACAACAAGAAGAGCACAGGGGAAGTTGTGCCCTCCAGTGAGCCTGACTAATAGGCACAGGAAAAAGATGACTCCTTCACTGAGCGATGGAGTCTGTCTGCTACTTTTTCATTCTCTAATTCCTGTTTGTTGCTTTCCTGGTTTCTCAGTGGTCCAGCTTCTCTAGAAGTAGCAAAGAGCTCTCCCACTGCCTTCCCTTGAAGCACTTCTCGAGATGCCAAATGAAGAGGTGCATAACAAGTTCTTTGGTGGACGCTGCATTTGATCTTTATATGAATGTCAGCATGACATCTGCAATTGCACTTGCGTATTGAGCTGAACCTGGTGTGAATGAAATGAATTAAACAAGTCGAAGGGCTTTGACCTTTACAGAGACTTAAGCACAACTTTACAACCCTCTTCACAAATCTCAGCATCCCAGCAGAATATGTCTCTGGACCTGGGTATTCTGCAGCATATGTGGGGTGAGGAAGTGAGAGAATATTCTTACCCCAACTTGAAGTAACATTTGTTTTAATCTGTTGACTTTTTTCCAGATTTGTTAGAATCATGCTCCATGACCTAGGCACCAATGCTGGAAACTGAGCAGAAAGCAGGTATTTTACTATCAACAAATTAACTGAGATGGGAAGCGATTGCAAGGCCTTTTTGGTGCTTCTCTTGAAATGGTAGCAGTTAATTTGAAAACTCAGTCCATCTGTAGTTTGCTTTTCAGCATCTACAGATGAGGAAAACCATCTCTCATTCCCTGAAAGGAAAATGCCAGCAGTAACTCTAGGTGGCAGCTGGAGGCAGAGTGATACCATGCAGAGGAATGTCTCTTTCAGTCAGGCTGTCTGAAGTAGATCCTCAGGAAGACTGCATTGATCAAACAGTAAAAGGGATTTTCTGAGGTGGAAATATAATCTATCTATCTGACCATTCTTAAATTAAATCAATATCAGTCAAGTCAGCAAATGAATTTATTGTCATGATGACTTATGCAGATTAAAGAGACAAAAAAGATTTTCCTGTGACATTATCGTGGCTATTCTGGGGTATCAGAATTTTTCCAGGATGGCATCATGATGGCAGACAATTTAGGCAGCACATTCCTTATGAATGTTTTTAATATTTCTATGCCCTCCAAAGTTCTAATCCAAAAGGAATCTGGACTTTTCTGGATCCTTCAGATCTGTGGTACATAACCCACCTCTTGTCTTCCATAAGAACTGCTAATTTCTAATTCTCTGCTGTCTCTGCTGTCTCTACTGTTCTTCAGTGTCAGTTCCCTCTGATTATGCAACGCATTTTTTCCTCTTGGAAAGTAAACACCATTATTCCTGGGAAAGTGAATTAAAAATAAAAATGAGGTTTTAAGGTATTAACATTCATTCTGGCAACATTTATTGACATGGCCATATTCACAGTGGTTTTTAGCCAGCTCGCTCTGCAGGCATACTGGTGCAGATGAAGAGTAGTTCATCCAGTTGCAGAAACTCCAGCAGAGAAGCCTATAAAAAAGCACTGTAATCTTTGCTAGCCTCCACTCTCTCTTTTACTTTATGACAGTGATAGTGAGTGTTTCCACTCCATTTCAAGAAGGAAGCATCTATCTCGTTTCCTTCAAAGCTCTGAAAATAGCTTATCCATCCATACATTCAACTGTCCTGATTCAAAGCAATTAGAACTCAGAGAAGCTTTGGCAGCCTTCTCTGCCACACCAATCACTGTTAGAGGAGTTTCGCATAAAGCCTGTAATGAATTTCCAGATGTTTATTAACATGTAGTGACTTTATCCTTTGCTAGTTTTACCACATATTTTTTTCAAGATGCAGCACTGAGGAAATATTCCAGAATGTCTGCTAACTGGGGATTATAGTTTGAAGCCTCCCAGAACAGCAATTGTTTGTCTTTTATAGTAAGGGATATTTGTAGCTAATCACTCTCTTAAAGCACAGCAGCTCAAATTACATCTAGTGAAGGACATACACTCGGGTAAGCCTTGCCTGCCAGATGACACAGCCCAGTCTGGATTTAGGACTTATTCTCTGTGGTTTCACTCCTAAGCTTTCACTGAACTCTGCTGTGCTGCCCTGGCTTCCAACGTAAAACCCTCTACATCAGCCCTTATTAAAGGGAGCTTGTTTATCGGTCAACCGTGTGAGAGCTAAACCTTCTCACTTGCTTGCTAAAGGAATCTTGATTTTAATTCGATCTCTGTCACTGTGATGATGTATCACCACTTGATTTGCAGTGGAAGATTTTAACTTTACTTTTTTGGACTATAAATATGCAGTCTTGTGAGTGCCAAAGATGATGTCCTGTTTTATTTTTATTTAAATAACTTTCATAAAATTGTAGAAATAAAGATGCTCACTGCATAGCTCGTCCTTCTGAAATTTTCACCACCTTTTGCCAAGACAACTAAGAGTTCAGCCCTGAGGTATGCTGTTGCACTTGCATTAAGAGAGTTACATTTTGAACCAGAGCACGTACACATATACCATGTACAGAATGCTATTATCAGATTTGTCATACCAAATACTGGGCACTGTTAGGTTCTAATCATGCATCATGCAGGTTCATGTTTTAGGGCGAGCAACTTAATTCAGCGAGACTCTTATCTGTGTCATTAAACCTGCATTTATTCAGAAAATGTCTTAAACACATGCTTAAATTTCACTAAGCAATAGGGTTGATATCCCCTTTCTCGAATTATTGATTAATTCCTCAACAAGGCTTAGGTACAACAGGTAGTAACAAAGTCTTTTTGGCTGTTTTACTGTTACAATCAAATTCCAGACCACTAACAAATGGCAGCTCCTTTCAATGAGAACGTTGCAGTTGATGTGAGACATTTGAAAGAGTTATGTATAACATGAAGGTGTAGCAGATACACAGATCTGTGTACAAAGCAGAATGTACCAGCTCCATGTGTCACTACCATCTTTGAGACGATACAAGAAAGGATGAGAATTGAACATTTTCAGACAGAGAACAAAGTGCACTTCGGAGAATTGTAGAATCTTGGTTTTGATTTGTAAAAATGTGTTGAATAGGATAAAGTACAAATAAGTTACGAAGGGCAGCTGCCTGAAACTCACTTTCCCCTCCTGCATCTGCAACTGTCCCTGTACAGTGGGCCATAAAGACATGGGCTCAGAAGCAGTTCACTAACCAAAGCTGTACGCCCAGTCCTCAACATCCAGCTTAGTCAAGAGAAAAGGTGCCCAACCTCTGCAGGGCCACTAACAGATGCTACACCATCCTACCAGCCCTGTGGTGGGAGAGGATGAAGCAAAGCAGAAAAAAACAAAGGCTTAAAACTAAGACAGAAGAAGAAAGAAAAACATAAGAAATGAACAGAGAAGGTCAAAATTGGTGTTTCAGCAAAAGATGATGGAGGCTATCTGTTTTCACTGTTCTGTCACAAGGGAATTCCAATACAAAGGTCTTGTTCATAACTGCAAGGGTTCTTTCACCAAACACTCTTTTCACAAGAAAAATGTTGTGAATATAAGGCAGAGATGTATTTAAGAGGACAAAAAGAACATCTGAGTGTTGTTAGATAAATATTTTCTTTTTAAATTTATTTTATTGCTAAATAAATAAAAACCAGACTTCTTCATGCACTGTTCTACCTGCACCAATCTGACTCATTATACTTTTCCATTTATTTTGGCGGGGTAAGCATATTGAATAATGAAAGCATACTCCATCCACCTTCATGGGAATATATTGTAAGTCCTACAATGTGACACATTATTGTAATATGGTGGTTGAATTAATGATTTCAATTTATAAATGAATCAGTGATTTAGAGCTGTGCATATACACAATCTATTTGAGTTGATATTAAGCCTTTGGAAGCAGTGGATATTTATTAGCACCTTTGTAGTAATGCAAATTATACTTAATTTGGCTTCTGAAACACTGAACAAAGAATCTTGGGAATTCAGGTTTTTTAACTCCTTATTGTACAGTGTGCAATTGAGTGTGTTAGAAAATGATTAGTCAATTTGCCTGAAAGAGTCCTGGTTTTTTGAAATAATATCCAGCCTCTGATGGTAGAATTTTGTATTTAGACTATAAGGCATTCAGGATTGCAGATCTTCATTACAAAGACTGTTCATTTGGTTGTTTCATAAAACTATGCTTAGCTAAAGAAACGTAATGGCTTAAGGTTGTTCAGCAGAGCCAATATAATTACTCTCATCTGTTAAAGAAATATGGGGATTACTGGAAAATTAATTTGAAAGAGGAAAGGACTTATTTTATAATTATAGAATTGTCTTTATTAAGCAATTATTGAATTTAGTAAATTTTATCTGCTGTTTAAGAAATGAGTTTCCTACTAGGAGAAACATCCTCCAGAAAATTACTTTCATCTGTATTTAGCAAATGAGGACAAGGTAATGATTTGAAACTGTCTTTCAAAGACGATTTGCAGAGAACATCTATTAGGTCCCTACTTATTCACAGTGGACAGAATCAGTAGGTTTCCTCTTGTTCACTGCCTGTAAGAAGTTTGAATGCAATACTAATAAAGACTGGTCTTAGTTCCTACTTCCATATCACATGTTTAAGTCTATGATGCTCTCTGAGACTACTCCATTCCTCCTCCTTTCTCTTGCAGCTCACCCTTTCCTCTCCCCAGTTTACAGCCCATTAAAGATACTGGTAAGGACACCATTGTGTGTCCCTGTCATACGACTTGGTACTCAGATATGCCTCCATCAAAACTGCATGCCTTTGTGGATGTAGGAAAATATTATCATATATGTTTTATCAATATTGAAGAGTCAGCAGGATACATCCAAAATAATGCTTTAGGAACCCTACTGCATAGTGCTCTAACGCCTCCAGGTTAGGTACCTGGCTATAAAAGTAATTCACCAGACTGCGACAGAGCATATTGAATGTGGAGAGTTAGATACCTAGGATTCAATTTGCAACTATCCAGTGGGTTGTATGAACACTGAATTCAAGAAACAGGATTACCCATTTCTTCTGGTGCATTGTTTCTTCTTTTTAAAGGAAATACCATTCTTGGGTATATTTCCATGAGATTATGAAATTGTTCCACATTGTTCTTATCTGTAGAAGATGGCCCGAATCATAAGGCTCTGATACAGATATACACTTCTGTAAAGTTTAAAGAAACCGAGATCTGTAAGGAGAAGTTTGACCCTCGTATTCCTGTGTATTGAAGGATATTACTTCCCACCCCTCTGCTACTTAGCTCAGGGGGTGGGAATGACATTATATTTTTCCCTAATATATAACCCTCATAGAATAGCAGATGTTCAGAACATTTATTGTGTTCATATGTTGTGCTTTAACTCGTTAAACTATTTGTTGCATATGAATGCTGTGATGAAGCTCGAATCCTCATCTCTCATCCATCAAGAGGTGTAATATGAACGGAAATGTAGAAACTGCAGGACCCCAATTTTATGGTACTGATTAATTCATGGCAGATATTTTCCAGTGTATAACTGAAACAGAGCACACACTTTCTACGACTATCTTAATGAAAAAATTATCTACCTGAGTTCAGTTTATGGCTTGCTAGCATTGGGCCACGAGGAAGTCTTTCGGTGTGTTTTGGTGCGCTGGATTATGTGGTGCATTTTACTACTAGGCCCAAGATCATTAGAGTATGTGAGTTTTTATAGAAATAGCTGTACTAGGTGTCGGTGCCCAGGCGCCGGCAGTGGGGGCCGCAGGGCGGCCTCTGTGAGGAGAGGCCGGGGCTGCCTGGAGCCAGACACAGCTGGTTCCAGCCGGTTCCAGCCGGTTCCGTGACAGAGCCACTGAAACCCCTCAGCCAAGATGGTGGCGCCTCTGGGAAAACATATTTGAGAAAGGGCAGAAAAGCCAGACAGGCAAAGGAGTGAGGGGAAAAAAGTGAACAACGGCAGCATGGATTTTCCTAGGACACACTGCTGAGAACAAATTGCAGTCTCTTACCTCTAGTCGTCTTCTTTTCCTGAAAGAAACCATTCCCAGGGGTTTTCCTCCTGTACCTCTGCGAAACCTTCCTCAATTTTCCTAAAAAACCTTTTCCTAAGTGAAGTCTTCCAGCACTTTAATGAGAAACATACCTTTCCTCCAGACGGTTTCCACTGGTTTAGTAATCCGGCCTGGTAACTTCAGAAAGGTAACTTCAAATGTTTCAATTTCCCCCTTCTCTGCTAGTGTGTGGTGGGTATTTGCCTACGATGTAGCAGAGCTTAAAAGCTGCAGTCCTGAAGCAAGGTTTTGTTTGTGGGAACTGTACAAGTGCAGAACAAGAAGGCGTGTCCTTATTGAGAATTTATGCACCCCAGCTGGAAAACAAATACTTTAAACAAGGCAGCAATAAACAGCCAATGGTAAATGTTTGGTTTTAGGTGTCATTTGTATGACTTTTTCTCTCCAAACTACATTATCAGTGTGATAAAATGGAGTTAGAGATGCTCAAAATTGTCATTCATGACAGAAACAGTCTTGTAAAAGTTATTTGGAAAATAATTTGTGAATCTCTTTTTTTTCTCTTGCAGACATTGGATGTGTCAGTGCCTTCAACTGAGACACTTTATTCCTCGTATATCATCTAAACAGATGTAAAGGCCCTAGTTCTGGTTGTTATTTTCCAGCCTCTTAAGTGGATGTTTTCCAGCCTTATGGAGTTCACGGTAATTTCTGAAAAGGGCTGTCTGATTTCAGGAAAAGCAGGACTAAAACTAAAAAAAACCTTAAAGAGTGGGACCAGGAAAATAAAAGCCAAATGTATTATGATAAAGTTGGCTAGCTCATAAGAAAAATGTTGTGTTTTTTAACCAAATAAATGTAATCTATATACGTTGAGCCACTGTGCCTATCTGTTATAGTTTCTAGGTTTTGATTAATTCGACATTCAGGGAATCCAGCCTCACTGGACTGAAACTCAGAAAAGGGAACATCATTACTTCAGCAGCAACTAATGTAATGACTCAAATCCACAGCAATGTAGATTCCCTGTTTCAGTTTTGTCAGCAATTTGGGTAAATTAAATCCTGTTAGTAAGGGATTTAGAACTTGGTGATAAAGGCTAAGGCCATAACTTGGCTCAGACCAAGACTATGGAGTGATAATTGTTTTAAGGTGTAGGAGTACCAAATATTTACAAGCTGGTATTATACACATACACACATTTGTGGTTCTTGCTGGAAAAAGGATATATATGAGTGGGAGTGGGAGAAAATTGCTGTCTGGCTTAATTTTGCTTTAGAAGAGCATGGCAAATCGTAAGAGCTTTTTGCTGTCATTTCTACTGCTGACTACTCTTTGTTGTGTGTTTATCTTCACTTCAGTTCTATGTGGTTTGGAAAAAACAGAATGAAAGACTGCTATCAGAATGAATAGACAAATTTTCTATGATATTGTTTTTAATCAGTCACTTTCTAAATTTTCCATTAAAAATAATTTTGTTATAATTCTCACAGCACAAACAGGTGAGGTTTTAGTTTCATGTCACACCATATTTTAAGGTACACTATAGTGGAGATACTTGAAGCCATAAACAGATAAAAGAAGACATTTATAAGGACTTAAATTTGACAAGTGTGGGACTTAGTTTTCATGTTTAGGGTTTGGTTTTTGGATTTTGCTCTTCTAGGTATTCCAGGTGTTTCTCCTGACTATTGCATTTTTAAGAAATAGAAGTTGCCCCTACCTAGCCTTTGAGACTGTTCTCCTTTTCCTTCATCTCTGTGTAAGGAATGATGATAAAGAATTATCCTCACAACTCCTTGTGTAGTGCAGAGACACCTAAAATAGCTCTGAGCTGGCTAGCATTTCTTAACCCCAGCACTTGAATGCAATAGAGTTATGTTTGCATGACGCTGAACACGAAGGCTAATTAGCGGAGATGGATGTGTCACCTTGACCTGGACTTGTAGGCATTGATCCTGGAGTTAGCTGGGATATTTCAGAGTTGCACTGCATGGGGTAGACATGCCTCTAATTCCTGGGCATGATAAACAACACTCAGAAAAAGGGAAATGAAACAGTTATTTTAGTGTAAAGCAGGATTTATTCTACTCAGTCTCTAATAAGATTTCAGAAGTAAGAAGTGGATTTATGAAATCTGTAGGCTTTTTCCTTACTTACATGAGTTATGGCAAGGGAACGCTAAGCCACAATTTGCCCTCAAATGCCATTCTATATCCTAGTTGAGGACAAACGAAGTATTACCCTGTCATCACATGCTGATCAGCGTTTTACACAGTAATGCAAATCTCTGTAATTTAATCTTTCCGTTGCTTCAGCAGTGTTTTTAAATAGTTAATTCTAATTTCACACTGCTTTTACACCTTCTTCAGTGAACATACTCAGATTCTGCACGAGTGTTGGAACTAAATCCAAACTACAAACACTTAGTGACGTCTTCCTGATTCTCTTGAGTTATCACTGAAGCATTGCTACGATATACCCCAAACATGGGCCCTGAACCTGTTTAGTTCAGCTGCCACAGAAATACAGGAAAAAAGTAGGTCACTATCACAAAAAGCTGAAAAAGTCTAAGGAAAGGGAAGATTTTATTTCTAACATGGGCTGGAGACAGGTGATAAGAACTGTTTGTCTGTTCTCAAGATCAAAAATAAATCTTATTTTTTTTTACTCTTGGGAATCAATACAGCATAGAACAATTCAAATGTAAAAAGTCCTAAAAAAACAGTGAAGAACACAATATCCTCAAAAGGTGATGCTAGTGGTCCTCCCAAGTGATGTGTTTTTCTTATAGTCTAGGTTTTGGCTGATAATGCTTCTTTATGATATGATGATTGAACAAAATATTTTTCATCCCATTCTCTTTTACCATTTATAAATAGTGAATGGGCAGGTTTTCTTTTTCCCTTTTTTTTTTTTTCTTTTTTGAAATCCCTTCTTTCAAAGTGGAGGGTATAGATACTGCTGGTTACGGTTTTCAAGGTTAAATCTGAGTATAGTATTCCATCTGTGCTTGCTTGTCCATAAGAAGATTCTGCAGCTCAGACTAGGATACTGACTGGCTTTACTGCTTTTTCCAGCTTGCATTCTTAAGGTCTCCATAATCTTATTTAAGTCTACAAAGGGCTTATATTTAGCTGAAAACATGAGGTGGTTTTGTGTAGGAAAATCTCAAGCTCTCTTGCTATGCTGCGGTAGAGCAAAAAGATTTACTCCTCAGCTTCCTGGGTTTTAGATGCCTTTACCTTGTTAAGTAAGTAACATGCTGCCATCTACTGGCAATACAACTTGATTTTGTTTCTTCAAGTGTTTTTAAGAAATTTTGTTTGATGATACTTTCTCTTTAGTAAAACTGTAGGTATCTCAGCAGCATAAACTTGCAAAGGATATCTTATAATTTACTTTTGGATCTCTGTGGAATCTTTCTGTATTTGGAATAATAATAAACCCTATCACAAATCTTATCTAGAAACTCCAACTTCCTTTTCAGCCAAAAACCTGAAGAAATGTTAATTTCCTTAAAAATATTGAAAAAAATTATTGTATCAGTGTAAACTTTCAAAGGGTTCTGAATGTCTTTCAAAAGCAAACTAGCAAACAAACAAAAAACCAAAGTTATTTTCCCAGATACTTTTTTTGCCCAGAATCTGATCAGCTGCAACAGCATAAATGCTGAAAGAACTGCATAGAAGTGCTGCAAACCTAAAAACACTTAAGTAAGAAAGTGGGGGTTTTTTTTCTGTTCTTTTCCTTTTGGAAATCGTATACTTACAATAAGAAAAGCAAGAAAAAATAAATGTGGAAACTGTTCAGTTGGCTGTAGGTGATTTGTCACCAATGAATTTTTCTTCCTCCTTCAACTCCAGTTAAATCCACTATGTACACAGTCATATCACATAGCTGAAGAATAGCTTTTTATGATTTTCTGATGAAACATCAAGAAAGAAAAACAAAATAACTGAGCCCTTTTTACTCCATTCAAACATAGCCTACTCTGCTGGAGTGCTGGCCAAAGTTTCAGCTGTGTAATGAAGTTCTGCAGCCAGAGGGAACAGATTTTACAATGAAATAGCTGATCAAACCAATGTAATTTCCAACAGCACATAACGACAGTTTGTTAAGGTGAAAGGGTGCTATAACATATTTATAGTTTTATACATGTGCTGTGTTCTTATTTATACTTCACTTGCACATAAGCAAATATAGAAAACACTCTATGTGTACGTGGTTAAGTAACTGCTCCCAGTTATGCAATCCGTGCCATTTTAAGAATGATCATTTCAAGGTGTGTGTAGCAACTATTAAATTTTTCTGTTGGCAGAGGGCTTGAAAACTGAAATGCAAACTGGAAATTAATTCCGCTATCCTGACTCTTGTGTTGTCACTTCTACTGCACAAGCTGAATATTCAGGAAATACTGGTGTAAATACTGATGCTGCTTTGTGTTCACTTGTTATAGTAAATATGAACCTGCTCAAAGCACGGGGTAGCAAAGCATCAGATCTTTCAGGTCATAAAGGTATGTTTAGAAAAAGATAATTCCATCCCTTAGGATAATTGGTGATACAACAGCTCTGCTTTGTTTTCAAATTATTGTTTTCTTTTCCTCAGTCACATTTTCCTTCTCATACCTTTGTTTTCTAACATGTAAGAGAATCACATTGAACTTGTGGCCTTGTTGCTAGGTTTCAAGCTGCATTTATGCAGTCTACTGAGACGCTATTTTCGTTTTTGAATTCTGAATCGAGTCCCAAGGCAACAGCGCCCTGTTTCTTAGCAACACAGATGGGTAGACTGTATATTCCAGCTCTTTTGTACAATGGAAGAATAAACAATTCCCTGAATAAGGGTGTGCTGCAAGTTCATCCCTTTGCTTATCTTCCCCTAGGAGGAATGAGAAGCCTTCAGTGATACAGCATATGAAGTTTGTCAGGAAGTCCCTGTTTTTGCAGAGTGGTGAGTGGTATCTCTGTCTTTTGTCTTAACTGCATATCGTTGGGGTCCTTATTCATCACTGGACATATGGATCTGTAGGTACTTTGGATCAGTGAGTTTCAGTTTCTAGGATACAAGCGTATGCATGGAAAATCAATGTTAACAAAGCTGATAGAGGTGTGATGTGTGAAAATACACAGACTTCTTGCTTTGGTGAAATTAACGGAGAATCATAGAATTGCATAGCTTCAGAAAGTTCCTCTGGATTCAAACCCATGGTTTTAGGAAAAAAAACAGGGGCTGGAGAAAACAAACAGGTGGAGGATCAAGAGGTGAGGAGGAAATGGTTATTCACGTGACTAGTAAATTAGTGGTGTATGTCACACAGCGAATGAAACAGAGAAGAGTTACCCTTTCAGCACAAACCCTGCAAAGGGTTGCATGACTTTGAGACTTCTTGGCCATATCAGCAAAAAATTGACTTTTGCTGCCTCCAGACAGTTGGACTGACATTGCCATGGGGAGGGAGGAGTGCCAAGTAGAAGGAAGGGTACAGAGAAGCACACAGCTCCTCAGAGCTGAACTTTCTGCTCCTGACACATGTGGAGGGGCAAGTCCATATATACCCTTTTCATGACGGCAGCAGCAGCAATGCAAAGTCTAGGTTATTACAGTTTTGGCAATGGTTAGAAAAACAAAACACCTTTGCTATTATTCATGCAGCTGATTGCTGACTTTGCCAACTCCCTATTGTACCTGTACCTGAAGATGGCCTGGTGAGTCTGCCAGTATCTCCATTTAGTTGCAAAACAAGAAAAGGCAGATTTAAATGTATAAATTACCAGCTGTCAGTTTTTCTCCTCAATTTATTAAATGATCAGATCAGTTGGCTTGCCCCTACACACACACTTGATGGGAAGCCAGGGCCACATTAGAGGACAAAAGCAGGGCACCCACACAAGCCCACCCAAGCCTGCTCACCTCCTCCCAAGCAGGAACAGGGCCAGGCTGTGCTTCGGTGTTTGGATAAGCTGAGAATAATTTGTGGAATAGGGAGTGCCAGTTTTGGCCCCTTCCTGGAGGCTGTCCTGCAGTGGGGCCCAGCTGCAGCTGGGAGTGCTCCAGCCAGTGGGGTCCTGGACTGGAATGAGCCTGGCTTGACAGCACAGCACAGCTGAGCATGGCTTGAGAACCAAAATCATCTGAAAAGGAGAGCACAGAAATGTGACCTTCCAAAAACAGTTTGTGGGAACTTACTTTATCTCCACCAAGCTGCCTACCCAAATCCCTGTTCAGAAACACAATTTTGTTGGTAAGGACACATTTCCATTTGCCCTTATTGTACAACGGACCGCCGTCTTCTCTTAGAAAAAAAACAAACAACTTTCTGTCCTCAGAATGAATAAGCACAAAGAAGAGAAAGTTGTAAGGTTATAGCTTTCCTTCAGATTTCCTAAGCATTGAATATTAAAGGAAGCAGGAAAAAGTAGTTTGTAGTGTCTTGGGGCCTGTTGCAACACCCTTATGTCTTGCAAGACCTATGTCTTTCTTCTGGATTTTTCAGGACATACAAGGAGCTCTTTAAGGCTGCTATTACAGATATGGTGTAAGAAAGGTAACAGAGTCTGGGTGGGTCTTTAAGATCAGCAAGAGACAGAATAGAGATAACGTAGTATCTAGCTGGTGCACACAGGTAAATACTTTGCTGCCTATTAGGGCATTAGTGCTGCTCCAGTGGTCTTTCACCCTGCCCAGAAGCATCCTTGGGTATATGAAAGGGCCTCCTTCTCCCTCCAGGCAAAAAGGTGAAGCTCGAGTGGCACTGGCTGATGAGATAGCCCACGGCAGGACATAACACCTGGGCACATATTAGGATACTAATGGGGCAGCTCTAATTGATGTTGTGGCCTGGGTGAGCCCAGGAATGTGGAGGAACATGAAAATACATCAGGAAGGATGGAGGCTGGAGTTTCAACACTTCCCTGATTTGAGGTTCGTTTTGTCACTCCTGCTTGTGTAAAGTGAGGCTGTTGTGCACCCAGCGCTGCCCAGCTAACACCAAATTCCTGCCATGCTGCGCTGCATGTGCATAGGTTTAGTCTCCCCTCAAGGATGTACTGGTTAATGAAACATGAATAAAAACTTGAAGGAGAGGATGTATTTGTGATCCTACTTAGTGGTGGGCATTTCAGGCAAAATAAAAACCAGAGCTCCTGTTACTACAGGCTGGTATGAACATGTAGATTCCTGAACATCAAAGCTTTTGACTTCAGATGGGCTTTCTCTAGGGTTAGGAGTCTGCTTCTTCAGGTTACTTCACAGAACTGAGAGGAAGAGGGGATCAAGAAGCAAGAGTTCTTCATGTAAGCACAGGTACAAAATAATATTGAAGTACAAGTATACATTTATCTTCAATGAATGCACTAGGTTATACAGTCAGGGGTAGCCAGACTGCAAGTAACAATCAAAAATAGAAGTTCTGTTGTATATGTGTGTGTTGCTTTTTTTTTCTTTTTCTTTTTGACAGGGATTACAGTATCTGAGAAGAAAAAAATCCATCATCCGGCCATTATGTTCACCCTCCACCAAGACAAGCAAAAATTTTTATTTGCAAGTCAAACACAATTTTCTGTGAGCCTTGATTTGCCTTTCTCCCAGCGACAAACTGTAGTGCAGCAACCCAAAGCCAATACAGATATATGGCTAAAACAGCCTCCTGATTTTAGCTACCAGCTCTATAGATCATCTAACCCTTCACTGAATCCACGAGAAAGGGGAAAAGGGGAACTGAAGCCAAAAATTACCTCTGAGTTCATAGTCATGCAACAGCTTTCCAGGCTTAGGTCCAGGCTGCTCCTTCGTCTCAGAAAACAAAAGGGACTTGCCCCAGCTTGTCACTTGCTTTTCCACGGATCGGCTCTTATGAGGCCAAAATACTGTTTGTGGAGAATGGCAAATGTAAGACTGGTGTGTATGAAGACCCCGAACCACATGATTATAGGCAGGTAAAGTGTCTGGCTCCCACACTTTTATAAAGCAAACACTGAAATAGAGGATGCTTGGAGATCTGTAAATGAAGCCACTAGATGTCAGTCTCAGTAGCCCCAAAAAAAAGAAAACCCAGCAGTTAGTACAACAGCTGGGCTCCAACTTTCATAGGTAACTGTTGTAGTCACGAATTATTTGCCAAAAAAGACTTCTGTAGGGCAAGTTAATGAATGCAGGTTTGGACCTTTATGTTTTACTGTGCTTTGTAGCTGACAAGATGGTGTTCATTTTGGCAGCGCAGATTGAAATAGGGACATCAGGGCTAATCAGTTCATCTTTCCCTTGCTCTCTGTGACATGTCTGCCTGTACTTTCTGCTTTCCCCAGATTAAGCGGTAGCAGTTGAATTGCTTGACATGCTGGATGGAAGTATTTTATGATAATTTTTCCATTTAGCAGCCCTAACCGAGACCAGCATCTCATTGTGCTAACTCTTGTTTGTAACACATGGCGAGAAACTATCCCTTTTTTCACAACAGCTGAAAATCAAATTATGTACAAAAAAGTTTGCAAAGTTGCAAAGGAAAATTAAAAAATCCAGAGTATAACTTGGATCAGCGCATTCCCCCAAAATCAGTGCATTTAACATTAAAACTGCTAAGGAAGAGAAATCTTCAAACTAAGTGGGTTTTGTTCAGATTCTTTAGATTTTCTTTTTTTTATTTATTTCAGAGACTCTTTCTTTGGTTTGCTTTTTGGGTGGTTTTTTTTGGTGTTTTGGGTTGTCTTTTTTTGTAATATCTTTTAAAATCAGATGCCATAAAAACAGAGAGAAGAATAATATTTTATTAAGATTCAGTATTCTATCCATATTCTATTAACTTTTAATTACAAACCTTCTTATGTCCTCTCCTCTGAGCCCTTCAAAGAATCTCACCCAAAGAGCAATTCAGCAAACTTACTATTTCTAAAATAAGAAACAAAACCGAGACGGTAAACAAAATACCTTCTGTTCTCCAAAGCAAACATTTATAACTGAATGCGTAGTTTATTGAAGAACCACATAAATGGCATATAGCCAATATTACATTTCCATGGAAAACAATATGTTTTTCCTCATTCTGTCTTCATGAGAGTATAAATCATGTCTTCATGTATTTGCCAAGCTGCTATAGCAGGAATTTAACTTCCTTGTTTTTGAGTTTACCTAAGGCAATTAGAAGCAAACTTCTAGTTAGCTTTTACAGCCAGAAGAAATTTGTCTAATAATATCCTGTCTCAAGGAAAATTTGCTTTATTTCAAGATGATCAAGTTTCCATAATAGTAATTAAATGCTAATTTGTACTAAAACCTGCTAAACAAAACCTTTCTCTTTAAGTAATTGTGTCTTATTTTTTCTCAAGTCTTGACCAGTAATGTAAATTTGCAAAACCAGTGGAAGGGGAAAAGAAAGCATGTTTGTCCCACAACTCTAAAGTGCTCTGTAAGGTCACTGCTTCAGAGGGCCTGACTATAGCAAGATAATCAATAGCATCCATATCTTAGGAAGTGTTCTCAAGGTTTCAGAACCTTCCCCATTCCATATCAGGAGAAAACTAATGCTTTAATAATTTGACTGGCTCCAAAAGCTAACTCCAGAAGGTCCAGTAACTACATGACCAAGGTGTTTAGCTGTGCATGTGAAATCAAATTTCAGGTCCTTGTTATAAATCAGGCACTTTGGGGATTTCAGCGTCACCAGTCAGTGCTCTGATCTGTGGACTAGTGGTTTTCTTTGGTGAAATTCTACCTGAGTGAAATAACTCAGCACATCTGAAAAGAAATAAGGAAAAAGCAAGTTGCAACCAAAAATTAACCATTAAATTCCTGACAGCAGCAAAACATTCTCAGACTCTCTTAAGGACTTGGACAAGAGGTGGAGGGGACCTGCACTCTGAGGTCTAGAGGAAAATAGTGCATATTGTCTAATTGCTTTGGTAGATCATTAACTTTTCAACCAACTGAAATTTCAGGCTACCTGGTTCCAGAAGACTGTAGACTGTACAGTGATGCAAATTCAGTAGAACTAAGGACTTGCCACTGCAAGGAATTTTACTCTTTTTTTTTCCCCCACTAAAATGTCCCCTGGGGAGAAACCTTAATGATATGTTGTCAGGAGTTTAAAAGGAAATGAGCAATCCCAGTGCAAGATTGCTAAATAAAAAATGTGCCTAAGGACTAGCTGCACTGGTCCAAAATTCTTCAATATAGACTTGGACTTACACAGATAAAAAGAGGCAATTTCTGTGTTCACTTAGATGCGAAGTCCCCTTTTCACCATTCAGGCCAATGAGAAATGCTTCATCAAATGGAAACCAGAACTCAGAAAAAAAAATAAGAAAGAGTTGTATTAAGTGAAAGGCAACAAGTAAGATATGTAAATTACTAGTGCACAGTGTTTCCTTCTCCTTGTGGCATTCTCTCCTAGACACTTATAAGATGCACCACACCCATCAATCCACAGTTAAACATTCATTACCACCAAGTTTTCAACATGTAACTTCATGCACCGTTATGTTCCCTCCCTGATTTCACAGGGTACGTTCTTGTCCTGCTGCCTAACCCCCCCATTTTGATTTTATCTTGTTCAGTTAATCAAAGAAACATATCTTCCTATTCATGCAGATGATACTGACATCTCCAGAACATCACGGTTATAGATTTTTTTATCTTGTAATTCACAAGAAATCAACTGGTTTATGATATCCATTTCAAACTGTGCAGATCAGGGAAAACTGTCAGTCACATTCTAGAGGAAGAAGCAAATTGCTTTTCAAGAATGGGATGATGGAGCAAACTCACCCTTTTAAAACACTGAGTCTCGGAAAGATTTTAAGACCAATGTACTGGTGTCATATCTTGTCCTACACTTATCTGACTCTGCAAAATGTGGTTTGGTGAAGAGCAGCACTACCAGCAGTCAAACTCAGGATTTCCTTTTGCAACTGGCAAAAAACATTACCAGCTTTTTAAAATCCTACCCACTTTGAATGCAAAATCACTTTTGCTTCTAAACAATGAGAATTCATATCTAAAAAATGTTATGTCATTGATTTTAAATGACCCCCTTGTTTCAGCCTTGCTTTCAACCTCTCATAAGTTCTCCAGCAACAGAAAACTCTTAAGCTCATCATAATGCAGATGACTGCGGGGTATGTTAATGATTAATTAAATCCACTGGAAAGGTTTGAGAAATAACACAAATTACTTCATGTAAATAACTCCAAAGTATGCAACATATTTATACCAAGAAATTGCATCCCCTGTGGTTTTAGTATCACAGCTCCTTTCTCTAGAAGGGTGTTCTGTTTACATTATTATTCCTTATCTGTATTGTAATAGGAGGCCACTGGACTCATTTGAGATCAGGACCATGGTGATAGGAGTTGTGTAAATAAAGAACTTTAAGGTCACGGAAAACCGTAACTCTTGTCATCTCAACAGCTTGACATGTTAACAAGTTAATTAACAGTTAATTACATCTCCTAAATCTTCCTTTTTTTTTGAACAGAAATGTTACAGGTATATTTTTTACCTTACCTAAATCCAACATGTAAAGTTTACTCTTCAATTAACTTCAATGTTCCTTGTTCTAGGCATGATGACTTATCTGACGTCACAATGTGTTTTCCTCTTCAGGTGCAGTATACAGCTAATTTACCAAATCTTGTGATAAGTTACTCCAGACATCCTTTAAATCTGAAGTTAAGATCACAGGATTTAAACATAGGTAAGTCCTTGCACAACCTGCGCATTCACTGTGTTAAAGAAATTAGGATTCAGTACGTGAACAGTAGCCAGCAGGAGTAAGAGCGCAGAACCCCTCTACTGCCATGCAGCTGGCATAAGTGACCTCAGATGAAGATGAACAACCAAACAGCAATGTTTTCCCCTAAGTTTCAGTATCAGAGAAAGTATGCTTCCCAGGTCTAAATAACAGACTCAGATCACAGAAAATACACTAGTTCACTCATGCAAAGACGCTCAGTTTTAAGGATACTGGATACAAGCAGGATTATTAGCTCAAAAATCTGCTTGCCAATGTAGATTTGCTGATAAGACTGGAATTTCAACCTTGTAATGGTGGTTTATTCCCAGGAAACTGAATCAAGTCCAATGTCTGCTGTCCTCATTGTAGATACAATAGTCCATACCTGCATTCCTACTGTGGTGGGTTGCCCATAATGGGATGTCCGCCCTTTAGTGTAGTTTCTGTAGCTTCACCTCTTATAAGAATAGCTTATTTGAAAATAATTAACTACACATTAGTTAAAGTACACACACACCTACTATGTATCATAAAACGCGACTTACTTTGTACATTCACAGCAAGGCCATGGACAGAATATTTTTTTGCTTATAATCTTTACCACATATGTCTGGGTGCTCCTTTTTTGGAATCCTATCTGATTAACAATAAACATAGCTTTTCAAATCCTAGAGTCCAGACAGTTTGTCCCATAGTTTGCTTAATATTTTCAGATCCTGGACTTGACCCACTGAGAGGAAAGCAAAAGGATTCTGATAGGAGATTTCTTACATACAAGCCTTGTGAAAGCAAATGGGATCCACGGCTGCTACTACCAAAGAATCCCTGGCCACCAAAATCTGATTCATTTGCAGTTAGTTAGATTAAAAGATAACTCCCTGCTGTTCTCTACATCAAAATCTTTTAAAAAATTATTATTATTATTACTACTACTACTACTACTGCTGCTACTACTGCTACTAATTCTGAATTACATTTATTTCAAAGTGTTTTGGATCATGCAATATCTGAACTTGAGGGGCACAGCTGGCATGTCCTAAGGGAAATGTCACTGTACTGGAGATCTAGGGACATGGACCAACAATTTCCTTTAGCTTTTCAGGAATATAAGTCTGTTTCCAGCTCATGGCGACTTTGATGGAGTCTGGAAAAATATTATCTTGGAGAACACGCTCTTATTTCAGCCTTTAGCAGAAAATTATAGAGCACTGCACATGGCAATTCATTTGTAGGAACTAAGGTGTCCATATTAAACTGTTCAAAGACACGGACTATTTCAGAATATACAGAGACTGGGTGGATGCTTTGATGGTTTATAAATATACATCAAACACTGAAATGTAGAGATCTCCAAAAAGAGAATGTCTCTATTTTCATTCTAAAACAGCTCCCATTAACATTATTGAAGATTAACAAATAGTGAGTTGAGGGGAAAATAAATTGTTTAGGGAATCAGTGTAGGTGATAACAGATTCCAAGTTGTGAACATAACTCTACTGAATAGCAGCAAGTCAACATGCACATTTGTAAAACACAAGCACAAGAATTGGCTGAACATTTTGACATGTTGTGCTCTGATTCAAGTCTGAAACACATCTGAGAATGAGTTCTTTGATGAACCTGTCAAAGATCATTCTCATGACAGCCCCTCCTGTTCCGTTTTGTAGCTCTAGTGTACCTCTACTTCTCTGCTCTCAGAGGTACATGTGGTGGTGTGGTGGTGCTCCCACTGTGTTCTTGGATTGCATGGAGGAAAAGCTGCGCCGGCTGCAGCAGGGAGACGCAGGCAGAGACAAGAGTGTTCACTCTGCTGGAGATTCTGCTACAGTAGGGACATCGGATCTAGTCTCTTTCAGAGGGCAAACATGACTTTGGTCTCCTGTGGTCTTAGATGAGAAAAGATTGATAGGTGCTGGGAGAAGTCATAATTCCATTGGCTCAGGAGGGTCAGGAGGACACTGACACCCAAGTAAACTGAATAGGCCCAAATCTTTCTTTGAGACCAGAGTTAAAAATGCAGAGAGTTTGGCTGGCCTTTCCCCATGCTGGCTTGCACCGGGGAAAGGTTGCTATCAAGTGAGATCCTTGCAGCATCCGGGATGACCCTGGCGTACATGGGCTCAGTGTATCCATGCAGAAAATGCAGCATTGTCTCCGAGTCTGTGCTACGGTGGTGATAATCTGAGTGAGAGGAAGCAATGAAAATGTGCTGGTCACGTCACTGACCTTCGCTGGACCAGCTTGTGCTTCTTGGAAAAATACACTTGCCTAAGCAGACTCCTCTGCTGCTATAGCCAGGATGCTCTGTATTTCTGGTTGTCAAATCTCTTGAATGAGATTACTCTTGGGGAATAACCCCCACTCAAAGAAGGGCCATGTTGGGTGGCATCTAAGGCAGGTGGAAAGTAGGACTGCTTTTTAATGTGTTAGGAGACAATTTTTTAGCTTCCAACATATCTCTCCTTCAATGTTCCTGGGCTGCTGACACTTTACAGTGCCCTCCAACATCAACCCCATGCCTAGCTGCCAGAGTCCTGGGAGGAAGAGAAAAATGTCTATGAAATACACCATTTTCTGCTTCCATCTTGTCTAGAACAAACTTCTCACAGAGGAAAATCTTGATCTTCTCACTGATGAAACCAGTTTCCTGTAAAACTGCATTTTTTTCCATCATGTTTGATGGCCCGATGTGACCTTATAGGGTGATGACTGTATTTAAATGACAATGTTTTTCCTTTCACAGGAACCCCAGACTAAACAGCATGGTGCTGAGGAGAAAGCAATGTGATAGGGACTCCACACCATTACCCATGCTAATGCACCAGACTTCTGGTCCCAAGAAATGTGTTCATCTGCACATGTTATGGAAGACACTAGTGGTCCTGAGCTGGTCTTTTGTCTGTCCTGTGAGGTCAGGTATGAGCCACTGTAATGAAGCAGGCCTAGATGCTTCAAACAATACAAAAACTGGCACAGAGAGCCCCCTTTATCAATGATGTTCAAATATTTCAGCAAAATGTCTGTTGTTTTTTTTTTACTGTAAATACCAGAGTGAAAGAGAAACACACTAAATGGGTTAGTGAGTATTTCACCTCTTTCTCTTACACCCTGATTGCTGAAATAACATGTAAGATGTAAGACAGCATTATTATCTCTTTCTACTTAATAAATTCCTCTTGAGTCTTTCAATTCATTAATTCTTTTCTCTAGAATGACCTCAGTCATCTGGAGGTAAGAGAAATGGCACAGCCCACCACACTCCTGAGAATTTGAGAGGCTGAGTGCTGTCATGAGCTTACTTTGGAAAATCCCTGTCCTCTCCACTCAAGAGCTGGTGACCAGCAGACTGTGCCAAAATGAAACCTCCCATGGTTCCTCTTCCTTTGATAGGGACAGCTGCTTTAATCTTGACTCTACTATGGCATTGGCTGCTGAAAGCTCAACATGGTCAGGTAGTTTCAATTCCTTTTATAAACAGGGGGAAGCACTTTTTAGTCATAGTCTGCATAGCTGAGGGCATTGGAGGTATATCCAGAGATAGGTTTGGACTCAAATCTCTAGATTTAAACTGTAAGTAAGCTGCACAGTAAATGCACCCCAAATACTGATTTAGCATAAGAAAATGACATATTGGATTGGGACACTAGTAAGAATCCCTTAAGCAATGATCTCATAGCTCTGTGTGCACTGTTGTGGAGTTTGGCATTTCTCCAGGATTTCCTAGATGCAACCCTTAGTGAAAAGAAAAAAATTGTGTAAGATGTTAACACTAAAAAGAGCGTATCTTTTGTTAAAGAGAGCATCCTATCGGTCAGGGAGCAATTGCACTGCATCTCCAGACACTCGTTGGAAGTTTGTGGTTCCCCTAATTTGGGTTTGGAAAGAATAAAGTCCCCAGTCTGCCTGGAAATTCCCCATTTTCTGAATGCCAGACAAACTGAGCCCTGCGAATGATGCTTTCTCTGTGCATGGCAAATGAAAGACTCAGGACAATTACGATTTCAGAAGTTGTTAGGATCTGGAGCTCTTGTTGGTAGACATAATCATAACATAATAGCATTGCATCTGTGCTAATCATGGATAATGATAAAATTTTAGCTAGGCCTCCCCATAGTATTAGGAGACACAGTGTAATGAAGTGAAGCACATAGCAGTCCTTCGAAGGAATGCTATTGACTTTGTGTTTTTACAGATGGGAAAAAAGAGGCACAGAGGAGGCAAATGAATTACACCAAAAGCATGAGGGAAGGGCAAACTCTCAGGCAAACTCTCAGGCTCTTTCAGGCAAACTCTCGCAGGTAAACTTGATCTCTTATAACAAATGTGGGTGTATTTCCAGTGTTCCTGAGGAAAAGAGGAATGAACTTGTCTTTAACCTCTGTGCATGACACCTCATCTTTAAAAATGTAGATGACAGAGATATATCTTCATTCTGACTCAAAAGATGGAGGAAGCCCCTTGTACTTTCTTGCAGTGGGGAGTGAGACACGCATGTTACAGACACTCATTTCCTGACTTGGGCAATTTCACTCTTTCATTAGAGGAGCCGGGAAAAAACCACAGGGCTGCTCTGCAGTGAGGAGAGTGCAAGTCGCTAGAGCCTCTGGGGTACAGGGGTTATTAAGGAAACCATGGTACCTGCATTAATTCTATGCATGTATAATGCTTTTATTGCCAAATATACAATAAGAGATAACATAAGAATGCAAACTGAGAGTTACAAACCTAAGAGTTCCTTGAAAATGCTGTCTCAGTTTGTTCACCTACTTTTATGTAATTATTACATATACTATATACCTTTACCATATGCAATATATATAAGTAAGAAAAAACAACTCTTCCTGTTAAGAACACTATGAAGAAGTATAAAGTGTTTTTTTTCTCCAACACCACTTCCTTGCTAGGAAGCATCTTAAAGAGCATTACTGCTACTGACAGGACAGATATCTTGCTTCCAAATTCCCGCAGGGCTGTGACACCCAGCTGTACCTTTTGTGAGAGGCAGATGCAGTGCTGCTGGGCAGCTGTGCAGCTAGAAGCCCCTGTTACCCTCCCAGGCTTACCAGTATAATGCAGTAGCTTGGTCTGAAGAAGCTGGCGACGCTGCCATACAATGTCGACATTTAGGTGCTCTCTGGAGAGTGGTTCTGCCTCTGCTGCAAGGTCGGCTTGGTGCACTCCAGCTTTCAGCAGAGCCCAGCCGGAGCACAGGGTCACCGGCCTTTTGCTGTGTGTCTGTGTACCATTGCCAATGGCAATGGTTTATAGATGCACATGGAAGAAGTGCAGCACCCGAGCAGAGTGCTGTGGCAGCTCTTCACACTGGCCCAAGCTTAACATCTCCTCGTCCCTCTGTTGCACACCTGAGTTCTCTCAGGGTCCAAAGAGGCCTGAGATCCCCCCTCAGAGATGTCTGCCATTCAGGCTGATCTCCATCTCCTCTGACTTGCTTCACAAAGCTTTTAAACTTCAGAGAAAGCGGAGTGTAGTTTTTGTATCAAGGACCGGCTAAAGTAATGTTCTCATGTCTCAGCAGTTGGAGATATATGCAAAATCTTTTCATCGTTTTTACTTTTGCATTCTCTTTGCGGGGGTGCAAACACACTGTAAATCTTGCTGACAGCCCTGTCAGCCATTTAGGCACACAGTCAACTGCAGCGTGGACACCTCTTAGCCCAGAGAAATGACCAGTATCCATTACCAAAAATGTCGCTGATCTAAAATCTGTTCCAGTCAATCAGTATTTTTACATTGACTGCTGTATTTTGGAACAGGCTTACGGAGGTGAATTCTTTTGTTCTAGGCAGCACTATTGGATTGTTCCTTTAGAATCACTTTATAAAAACCTCTACATCTTGTATAAATGCAGAGTAAATTTGGATACTTTCTGAAATGCTAAAAGGAAGAAGCAGGCTTATCGGTTAACTGTAAATACCGTGATCTTACAAATGACTAGGAGAAGCAAGTGTTGCACAAAAGTATATTTAGATGTGCCACCCACACACGCTTACTCCATAAAGACAAATGAGTAGATTCTGAAAGTTAATACTGCTGTTTTGCGTATGTGTAGAACTTAACCTACATCTTTATTATAAAACAGACAGAAAGATTTCAGGGTCTCTGTTCAGGACCTCCTCCCCCCCACCTTCAAATTCAATGTTATCTCTAAAGCTGTTGTACTTTGGGCTAGATTTAGCCATGTGTCCTGTGATTTCTTGAACTGAGATCCTACTTGTGAATGATTACCACGCAGATTAAAATCAATGTTTGAATTATACACAGGACTCCCAATCTAAGTTCTGTCACATTTCTATAACTTTATTATTTATTTGCCATGAATTTATGCCCAAGTTCAACTAAAAGACACTTCTCTATATCCTCCCTCCATCGCAAACCCATACATTTGAAAAATTAAGCACATACATGTGGAGTACTCAGGTGGTCAGCAAATTTTAGGTACTGTAAATGGTCCCAGGATCATACTGTTTGTGCTGAAAGTGTTAATATCCTTGTCACACTAAGCCTTTGAAATACCAAATTTTATGCCTTTCCAGTGGAACAAAATCTTAAAAAGACATGAAACAATCAACCTGACTAACAATAGACTAACAACCTAAAGTTTAACGAATTATTATTAATTTATTAAGATCTTTCTGAGACCTGATTTACAAAACCTGGTAAAGAGAGCCGATTTGTTTGCAATGAAAAAAAACTCGTATTGACCACAATTAAAATTAACATACTGGAAAAAATGCAAAGAATAATTTTCTGCCAGATACTTCTCTGCTCCATTAAACATTGCTTTGAGCATTGCATTATAACTTATCGTTATAATGTGTTATGGTGATAGCAGTAGGGTAATTTTTTTACCTTAATAACACAAGTGCAGTTAGCTAACACTGTGCTGTTTCAGTCATATAAGGAAGAAAATATTAATTTATTTTAAATAAGGGACTCTTTTTAAAAAGGCACTAACTGCATCCACAAAGACACGTAGGAGAACTGTGCAGTGCTAAATAAAAGAGCGAAGACCAAATTAAAAATGTTCTGGGATGCCTCTTTTCATTTAGATAAGTCTAAGGCCCTCTTTTACTTGGCCAGCAACGTCTGTAACAGCTCAGGAAGTGCTGGGAGCGTTCTGGCTGAATTTTGTGCACATCATGGCAAAGGACAACAAGCAGAGGACACTGGAGAGAAGCAGGGTAGGGATCCGTGGGGAGAGGGCCTCGGAGGAGGCAGCAGGATGCACGCAGCCAGAAAGGCTGCTGTTGCTGCAGGACGCCTGCACACGCTTCTTTTAATAAAGAGCCAGTTCAGTTTTAGTACCATGGGATTTCCTCAAGTTACAAACCAACAGGCAGTGCGTGAAACACACAAGGTCTATTCTGTGACTGTTTAAAACGTAAAGCTTTATAAACATTGAAGTGCTCCTTTTCCTCCACAGAGGCCTTTACTTAGTTGGAAAAATAAAACAAGGAAGCTCCTGTTATGTATGTTGTACTAAAATTATACTTAGCACAATAAACTCAACTGTAATAGCATGTTCCTCAGCAGACTCTTTAGCTATCATCTTTTACTTTGTGAAGAGAGTCAGTTTATTTTCACTTGCTTCCTACATAGTTGAAGGAGATAGTAGCTAAGTAGTGGTGATATTCTTTGAATGTTCATCTCAAGAGATGGATAGGAAAACTTCAATCACCTGGCAGCCAGTGGACAGTCAAACCACAGAGCCATAAACAGATGCGTTCCTGTACGTGTTTTCCTGCGAGGATAATTGCTCTTGTTGATGGTTATGTACCTTTGAAAATAAATATCAAAGAGTGTTACTAGTGAAAATAACTAGAAACAGAGAAAGTCCAAGGACACCAAAGGGATTTTTCTTTTCCCAACAGAGGAAATTTTCTGGCCTCGTGGAAAAGGCAAAGAAGGAAAGGGAATATAATGGCCTGGTGTATTTTAAAATAGTATATCAATATGCACCCTTCTCTCTGATCATGACTCTAAGAGCTGGCTGGGATGTCCTGTATGAAACATGAGCCCAAGCACACAGAGGCTGTGTCATCACACAATACTGGCTACCTTTCCTACTCAGTAAGGAAAAAGTTTCTCTTGAATCCAGGAAGAGTTGGACAAAGCCTTAAGTGACTTCCAGATCTGGAATTTCAAGCACACAGTCTATGCACGTAGTGCTGTGTTGCTGTGTCGCTGGGTCTTTGAAGAAAAAAGAGCACAAAATTTATCAAATTTATTTATTGAATTTATTGATCTGGGTTTTTTGTGGGCTGGGGCAGTGTTTTTTTTATTTTTTCTAGGACCACACAGTTTATCACAGTTTCACAACATTGTAGATCCCATAAGAGTGGGCATCCCCCAGTCTTCTTTAGTGCTGTTCAGGATTTTATTTTTAAAAGTAGAAATTAGAGAAATATACTCTCAGAAGTCATATATACATAAAGCAAGGAAGGGAGAATGGTTGGGATAGAGGTAACATTTATGTTTGGCTTCTAGACAGATCTAGTTAGGAAGGCTCAGGACCTTGGAAACATGGGAGAGGACAGTGCCAGAGACCTCAGAGCAATGCACCAGGATGGTGGGATGGGATTTACATTAGCAGGATAAACTGGAGACCCAGGAAAATGAGGAATCTAAACTACTGATTTGGGGGAGAAGCTAAAGGGTGCTTTGTAGCTGTTCAACAGTTTTATTCTGGAAGGAGTGAATGCTGTAGTTCTGTTTGGGAGCACAAGTATGTACAGGATTATTGACATGAAGGAAATGAGGGGAGACAAAGGAAATGAGACGTTAGCTCTCTTTTTACAGCCAGAGGGTTCATTTGTTCTGGGAACTATGCCTAATGCTAGCTAGGATTGAGGGTGTGTAAATAATGTGCGCACTTCACTGTCTCACATCAATTACGCATTTTGCCTCACACTTTATTTTATCTGGTATCTGCCATTTGTCAGTGGACAAACAAATTGGAATAGGATTCAGGAGAACAGGCTCTGCAACGATAATACACTTGTGTCCCTGAGGACATGCCTTCTGTAGAACAATAGGCTCCTTAAAACAAAACATTAAGGAAATGTATTTATTCTCATAAGCTTAATTTTTTCCTTGGAGTCTAGGGCTGAGGGACTGGCATGATTTGCTAATCAGACTTGAGTTGACATGAAATGTCATGGTTCTTCAGACTTTCTCATGAAAAAAACTTGTTCCAGATGAGTGGCAAAAAACCTAACCAAATATTGTTCTGTGTGTTTCCTTGTCACTTAGATTTATGAAATCAACTTTGAAATAAATGTTATGTTGACAGTATAACTTTTAATGTCAAGGCACCTCTGTGCTTTCTAGTGCTAATCAGAAAACAGAGAGGTTGGGTCCTTTTCCAGTAAGTATGTCTCAGATTCTTGAAACAGGAATCAGTACCAAGCTTTGACTAAAAACAGATCTTTCTGTAGACCTCTTGAGCAACATCAAGACCCCATCTTGAACATGCGCTACCAAAAGATAACTATTTTAGAAGCTGCCTCCAGCAGGTTTGCAGATCTCAGCAGCTTTTTTATGAATTAGTACACTTTCAATATTTCAGAGAAAAGGAAGAAGTTAATTTTATAACTCTGGTGATCCTGATGTAGAAACAAATTCATGGATGTCTCTGTTCTCCTTCAGACAGCTTTGCATATAGATCTGCTAAACTCAATGGGTAGATCCCCGACAAATGTCGGTGATTTTAGAAACTATTCACTTTATTTGGGAAGGCTGATCGAGGAAACTTTCCTGCCCTCTTCAAACTGAAGCAATGCTGAGAGTATTAGCTTTAAAATGCTGTGACAGGACTCTTGTTAGTGATCTTAGTGTTTTGTGCTGGTATAATTAAATTTGGCTAATGCATAAAAGCTGACATACCATAACAAAATTCGTAATTCTTAAATGTTTTCTTCTCGGAGAGTTTGAAACCACCTTAGCCTTTCATTAGTTGAAGTATAACAATATACTTGTGCTTTAAGAAAAGAAGTGGGAGGCATAAATACTCTCCTATATGAGCTTGGTAAGAACTGAATGTTTTGAACAATCTAGAAAATGTTTATTTTCCCAGGCTAGTGTGTCAAATTCAAGAAAATTTCAAACAGATATTTTTCAAAAAGTTAGAAAACAGAAAGTCTTCCCCTTCATTCCCACATTCCTTCATTCCCTTCCCTTCTTTTCTGTTTCAGATATTTGAGTGAGTTAGGTAAGTGTTCAGGCTCGGTGAATTAAAAACTGAAAAAATTGTTAGAACGTGTTTCAAATTTTATGTGAAGGTCAATGAATGCTTTGAAAAAAAATAGTTTCAATATATTGTTTCCAAATCCAGAATAAAGTTATATGTGAGATTTGATGAAAAATGTAGTTTTAAGTACTCAGCTCAATACTTGCAGATACCTTTTAATGAGGAGCTACTCTGTATTTAAAAAGCAGCCATACCACTACAGTGATCTGTGTTACTCTGAAGATGTAAAGAAGCTCAAAGCCTATTTTTATTCACGGTTAAATTAATCTTACAACTGTTTTGCCTGGAATAGAGAATACTCCATGGATGTCTACCACTGCAATCAGCTACAATGAAGGAGTTTATTCCTTCTGTGAGAATTCAGAGGCACTACTTGCTAAACGGGGGTAGAGGATGCACATACTTTGCGTACTCTGCTTTTCACACACACTGCCTTTAAACACCTGAAGGCATTAACATATTATCTTCATTCAAGAGAAAAAGCTGTCTGAGAATAACTTTATTTCAAAATACACCTGCAATTAGAATCTTGGGAAAAATATCCTTTCCTTAGGATCTTAGTTTAATGTCTCACAAAAATTGTTCCTTTTTATATTAAATTTAGTAACTCTCTCAGATGAATCAGTATCAAGGAATTAATGAAGGAAATAATTACCATTTGAAGAATGCAATGAAATAAATTAAACAGAAACTGTACCTCAGTGTAGATAACTACCAGCAGTTTTGCTTTTTACCACTTTTCTACAGATTTGATTGTTCCCCCTTCCCCCTTTGTGAGCAGATGTCTAGAAGAACCACTGGTTTGTGCAGATATATATAAGGAATATAAAGAAGTAAACTTAAGGATCATTGGGATAATTTTGGTGAAACTTACTGAGCCATGTATCCGTAGAGAACAGCATGATTTATTCCTAGGGTAGACCAAATAAGCAGGAAACGTGGACAGGCTGGTAAATCATTGGTGTGAATAATGGCAGTATTTCTCTGTGTAGGTAGCCAAGGTGGGTAAAATGGTGAGTCTGAGGATGTTTTTCTGAATCTTGTCTACTCCCATGACCATGCAATGAAATGGCATGTCACATAAACATAAAGGAAACCTTCTATCTCTTGGAAGACAGGGATTGCTGAAGGAGTGCTTCAATTCCCTCTCTCTGACTCCCTGAGAAATAATATATTGCGGCTTGGGATGAACATATAATCAGAATTTCTTGATTAAACTTTTATGCTGCTCATTGAATATTTCAGGGGAAGAACATATGAAGAATACAGGGAGCTGTAATATACTTAATAATTAATACTTCTCACTAGCTCAGTGTCAAAAACATTTTCCTAGCTTCTTTGACTGAAACCAACAATTGGATTGCTTCCTCTGCATGCCCTGCTTAGTTGGCACCATTGCTGAAGAATGAATTTGGAAAGTCAGAGCGTCCCAGCTGCTGGGCATGCAGCATCCTTACCCGCACGGCTGAGAGTGGTGGGTGCCACTGAAGAACCCCTCATTGCCTGTACCGGGAGCACAGACACTGCCATAGAGAATGAAAGAATGCCCGGGCAAGCAGAGCAGGACGTAGGTAGGAGCCAGCCAGTTGCCAAGCGGAGCACATAGTGTAGCTGTGATCCTACCCTCTCTATGCCTCAGATACCTGCCTCAAAGCTACACACTGAGGCCCTTTATTTGCACTGAACTGAAGAGGATTAAAACCAGACTCCTTTCTTGAAGGAGAGACTTATTACTTTTAAGGAGGACTTATTACTTTTATGTCAGGGGACTGCCTGGCATTCTACATACCTCTCATCTCGTACCCTCATGACTCAAACTTTGCCAGTAAGGAGGAAAGCTAGGTTTTGGTCTTTCTTCAGCACTTTTTGGCTTTGCTAAAGGCTCTCTTGTTGAAGCTGGGCTACCAGGCAGGGTGGTTTGAGGGATCATGAGAGAATGGAGAGAATTAGCAAGCGGTAAAAAAACTCTGTAGCCTGGCTTTGATAACTCGTTTCTTAAAGCTGTTTGGTCTAATTATCCTTCTGCTCATACAGTAACAGTGAATTTTTATTTATTTTTTTTTTAGAAGTATATTGCAAACAAGAATTTAGCTCCGATCTATGGACTGTCTTACTGTATTTGGTGTAAATCTGAAATAACTACTGATTTGTAATTCAGCAACAGAACAGATGAGAACAGGGATTGACCTCTGTGACTGTTTGGACAAGACACACATACTCTTGACACACATACTCTGTGTACAGCAAACTTTGTAATGTGAAACTGGAGGAAAAACTAAACATCTCTAATCCTATTGTTGAGGTAGGGTCATAGAGTTCATGAGGGTATTTGGTATATGTGGGGAAGAAGAAATAAGCTTCATAGAAGGAAAACACTCGTGACATTTGAAAATGTTCTCTCCTCACATTCCCTCCTCTTTCCTTCCATTGTTAGTTCCTGAAACTCTAATTCAAGGCTGGGCATCAGCCTTGAAGAAGGACTTCAACCTTAGACTTAAACAACACATACTGAAAGATATTCCTCCTGGGAATGCTGGAACTCAGCTCCTGGAAGGCCTTTTGGGTTCCTTGTGTATATCATCTGGAAGCACCACCTTGTTTTGTTGCAATGCTTATCCCTGACTGGGACAAAAATCAGAACTCACTACATTGTGTTCTGGTTTTTCATATGCATATACACACACGCCACCCTGCATATATGCAGTATACGACAACAACACTTGAAGGGAAAAAGACCACTTAAACATTACCCAAATAAAGACTTTGGAAGGATATTAGCAAAATTAAATGGCAAAGTTTTTCATAAGTCCTCGAATTCTCTGACTCATATCAAAGCTTTAAACTCAGTACAAGTTTGAATCTCTACTGTTTTAAGGACTAGATGAGGAACAGGAACAACTTCTGACACTCCTGTGTGACCTATCAGCAACTCGGAAAAAAAAGCAGGCATTTAAAGATGACCATACCTCAGACAGGGCAGGCAAGCAGGTAGAAATCTACATCTTTACTCTATGACTGTGTTCCTGGTCTGCAACAGCGGCCGACTGCTGTATCCAACCTCCCCCTGAGGAAAGGGTGTGAGGCAAAACTATTTCTCTGTGTTACTCCAAAGCTAAAACAGCAGTAGGCCTTTGCCATCCTTTTGAGGAAGACATAGTTTATTAGCAAAATACAATCTTTAGGATATTAGAACAGAATTCTTTGAAATGTGCTGGTAGTCTGAAATTCCATTCTAGTGCAATTTCTAATGAGTGTAGTGATTACAGTTTGACCCGGGACTTCTGAGTCACAAAACCAATGTTGTTTTGTAGTCCCCTCCACTTCGACTACTACATCAAACAACATGCAAAAACACATAAAAAGTAATTTTAAATATTCTTTCTGAATATGCAAATCCTAGGATATTTCTAATTTTCTTTCTCTAAAATTTAAGCTTTGAATCTGCATGTTAGAAAGCTTTTGATTATTTAAAATGTTATGAAAATCTATGTGATGTTAACAATGTCAGTGCTTATTTTTGCTACAAAAAAATAGATGGAAACGAATCAAGGCAGAAGACAATACAACTTTCATAAGAAGACAGACATACACAACAGGAGTGGATTGCAAAAGCGAGATTTGCAAACAGACAAAAATTAATGTTGAAGAGTACAAACAAATCTCCTGGCACGTACTATACAAACTTCAACCCAAGATCTTCTTTGCTAGCAGCCAGTAAGTGATTATATAGTACATAATCCTAGTAAGACAAACTTGGGAATGAGAAAACTCTGCTGTCAGTACTAACATCTTTTGTGTCTGAGTAGTGCCACAGACTCCAAGACAAAACAATTAAACTGTTCTTGTGTCTTTAACCTTTGTCCGTTGGTGTGTGATACTGGGCACGGTCAATGCTGAGCAAATAGCATTAGTGTGTATCTCAGGACAGAAACAGGGATACAGCTGAGAGTAGTATTTGGCCTGTCGATTGAAAATTTAAAGCTAGAATAAGGAGATGTAAATTTGACTCAACTGGCCTGTGCAATCTGTGCACAAACCATCGTAGCTTGGCAAGACAGGCAGAACAGGTAGGAGACATGAGGCTGCATAACACCGGGCTGGTTTGAGCTCATGTATGGGCAAAACCCAGCACAATCCAAAGTGGGTGCAACTTGCCAACTTCAGAAGAAACAGTAAATCCATACAATTATGGAGTATGCGGTAAGTTCTACCTGCACTAACTAATGCACAAGAGTGCAAAAAGGCATGCAATGAGAGAAAGAAAAACTGCTTGGTGTAGTTAAGTGAGTAAAAGTGAAAAGAATACTTTTACTGGGAGGGTAAATCCGAGAAATCACTTACAAATATTTTGAAACATCTGATACCATTTTGAAACATCTGATACCATATTGAAACTGGAACTGCTGTAATGTTTTGGCTGCTCTTTCTAAACTTTTTTTTCTTCTTCACATGGTGAACGATCTGAAGAAAAGAATTTCATCCAGGAGGCATAGTGCTTTATCACGCAGGCTCAGCCTCATCAAGTCCTCAGCCCTTGGCTGAGGGATGAAGGATAAAATGCTTGGCCATGAACTGCTGAAGGTGAGCTGTAACATGTGCAGCTGGACCTTGGGCAAAGCAGAGCACCAGCAGGTTCCTTTTTTAAACAGTGGGGGTAGAGTTTAGGGTGCCCGTACGCCTCTGTCTGACGAGCTGATGACAGGGTGCTCACCAAAATGGGAAGTGGTGGTAGGTACATATTGTGTAATGGCATCTTTCCCCTCAATAGCTAAACTGTACACCAGACAGTATAAAAAGAAGGCAGGGAAGATAGTTAAAAGGATTTCTTAGATGTGGTGCTTTTTTTAACTTTTTGCCAGAGAAGATGCTCTCCATCTGTTGCATTTAGCAGTGCCTCTCCCTCCTTATTGAGGTAGCCCCAATCGACCTGCAGGTGAATAATTGCACTCTGCTTGTATTAACTTGCTGAAACAAACTAGTGGGGAAATCACGAGCCTCAAAATTAATCCAGGTGGATAAGATAATGGACGTAAACACAACCCTCTCTGAAATATATAGACAGCTTGAGCTGTACCTATCTGTATCCTATCCAGATTAACCTACCTCCTACAATATCAGATGAAAGCAGTGATTTGCTATAATTTTCATGTTGTAATGACATGTTAGGATGATGTACCAACCATTTATAAAGGACAAGGAGGAAGTAAGTTTAACCTTTTTGGGTTGCTGTTGCATGATGTTGGAAAAACACCAGCACAATGCTTTACATTTTCTGAGAAAGGGAAATTTATACAAATTCTGGGCTTGATTTGTAATCTTCAAAAAGATACAAAAATTTTCACCCTACAAAAAGATTTCTGGCAATATTGGACAAACAGAATGAAATTACTAGATGGAGAATGAGAGTTGTGGTTTGCCATTCCAACCCGGGGTAAAAAAAAGAGCCCAGCAGTGAGTGCAAGCTCTAAAAACTATTTGTATTCTGATATGAACAGCTTACGAAAACAAGGCAGATGTGATAATTATATAGGCAAAATACACAGCACGATAACACCCATAGCTACTGAATTAGGCTGGTTGTGCTTTGCTTTCTTAACTTATTTTTTTTCCTTCTCATTTTAGAATAGAGAAAAATGATCCATTTGCAGCAAGGAAGGCTGATTTTTTAATAACACCTCTGCACCGGCTCTGGGGCACAGAAAGAAAAGGTGTGCTGGGTGAGTTCTGTAGGCATGTGTCCTGATTTAAGCAACACAGGACTAATTTCTCTTCTAACGCTTGGGAAAACTGCACTTCTAGAAGACTTCAGTGTCTGAATTTGTGAAAATATTTACTTTATAGCCATCTATGCTATGTGGGTTTCAAGATCTTGGTGTTTTTGTGCTCGCCAGCTGCCGGGATGAGGAGTGAGACGGAGATGAGACCCAATCTGGCCAACAGGATTATTTCATACCATGAAAGTCACATTCAACATAAATTAGAAAGCTTGCTGCCAAGTGCTCTCTCTCCCTTGAAGGCGGTGGTCTAGGGAACTTCTTGCCCCCGTGCCGGACCCCTGAGCCCTTCCCTTCCTCCCGAAGCCACGGCGCTCGCAGTGTCCCACATTTGCTGTCCCCTGCTGGGAGTGCACAGCTTCCTGCTGATAGAACGGGCTGAGTATGATCTTGTATATTTTGTATTGGTATCGGGATCAAGACTGGTTGTTTAGTATTATTAATGTGAATTATTTAGTCCTATCCTATTAAATCTATACATATTTCAACCCTCGTGTTTCCTTGCTTTTCCCCGATTCCCCTTCCCGGGTGGGGAGGGGTCAGAGGAGTGATGGAATAATTGTCTAAACGACAATAAGTTGTTGTGGGTTTCTCAAACTGTAACAGCGTGTTAGAAACGAAAAAATAAACAAAACTTCAGCCAGCCTGCACCGGGGCCGCCGGCGGGAGCCGGGACGGGACGGCGCATCCCGCGGGGACCGGCGGCTCCCCTCGCCGGGCTCCGACTGCCGGGCGGGGCCGGCCCCGCTCCGCCCGGGGGGCCGGGCCGGAGCCCTATAAAGGCGATGCGGGCGAGCCGGCGGTGCTGCATCTTTGCTCGCCACCATGGCCCCGGACCGGCCCCCGCCTGCCTTCGCCGAAGCCGGGCAGCAGAGCGGGCTGCAGGTGTGGCGGGTCGAGCGGCTGGAGCTGGTGCCGGTGCCCCCCAGCCACCACGGCGACTTCTTCGTGGGGGACGCCTACCTGGTGCTGCACACCGTCCGCCGCCCCGCCGCCGCCGCCTACCGCCTCCACTACTGGCTCGGTAGGCAGTGGGGGGGCCGGGGGGCTCGGGGCCGGGGGCCAGCGCCGGCCGGCAGTGTGTGCCCGGGCTCTTCCTGAAGTTTCTTGCTGGGTTCCAAAGGGAATCAGGAGCTGACTTTTCCCCCCTCCGCTTCCCTTTTCAGAAGTACTGCGTGTGTGAAGCCTCCGAGTTGAGGCACTTAATAAGAGAAGTAGGGCTATGGCCAAGCATCTGGGCGATGCCAAGCCTTGCCACTTCTGATGCGGTGGTGCAGAGGGGGTCTGGGGATGAGAAGGTGGGGTATGACAGAAAGGTGAACATTTGCTTGCTTTGTGATGTTAGTTTGGAAAAGCGGGGAAGGGTTAAAATCAAGTCTTGGCTGCATTCAACCAAGATTCGCAAGTGAAATCCTGCCGTCATTCAGATGAAGAGTTTTCTTGCCTTTGTTTCCACTAGGACCAAAATGTCATCTATGTCATCTCCCTGTGGCATTCTTACACTGTTTTGTGTCCAGATGTTGCCTTTTTCAGCTAGACTAATTTTGCTTTCTGATGATACAGAAGTTGGAGGCAAAGTCACCAGGTTTTCTGTAAAACCTCTTTAATATCAGTCCGACAGCCTAGCAAAGCCCTTCCTGAAGCAACTGGGAACACTTGAATTGGATTGATGTCTTTTGCCTTCAGCCTTGACTAGCAGAGTGTTTACAGAAAAACAGGAGTCTGACATAAGGATGCATTTTAGGTGACTTCCTCATCTTTTGTAGCTTTCTTGAGGCTTCCTTGCCTGGTCACCAAGTCATCTGACCACAGTGGTTGCTGGTGTAGCCGCCTGAGATCTATTACTTTGTTCTTGTTTCACCATCACAAGGTTTGTGTTTGTAGGCAATTATCTCGGTGAATGCACATAAAGACAGGTCAATGTGTATTAACATTAATGTGTTTGAGTTGCTGTGGTTCTCATTGTACTTTTGAATGCATTGAAAAAGAATAGCAGATAAAGCTGGGATTGTTCTTGCCTAAATGTTTGAAGCTTGTTTAGTTTTGCATGTGTTATGAGTTATCCAGCTGGCATGTGGGATAGTGTCTGTCTCTGATGAGTATAATCATAGATGGCAGTATAAATGAATTTCTGGCAGATGTTCTTATGTCAACAGCACTGCTAGTCAATAGCAGGGTTTGGCTATTTAGACCTTCGTTAATGAAGTTAGAACTATTTATGTAGTAGTTAAGGTATATTAGATACTTCCTAGGGAACGATGTGAAGAGTTCTTGCAACTGGAAGTGAAGTAAAAAGTGACTGATATTTGCACTAATTAAAACCTCTTTGCTGTTGGCTGAAGACCTTTAGTTGTATGTGCTGATGCACATCTCATGCTGATGGGGTGATATCCAGATATTGTAAATAGCTTCAGGTACTCAGGGCACACATCGTTCTTTTATGCAACTAGCAGGTTGGCAGCAGAGTGCTGAACTGCTGGGAAATACCTTTCTGCATGCAAGATATTCTAGTATTGGGGCGGAGGTGCTCAAACACTGCTGCAAGCTTAATAACAGGAGATCAGGACTTCATACATGGTGTATGGGGAAGGGCAGCACATTCAGAGTAGGAATTGAAATAATTTTGGTATTTTTTGATGACTGATTCTCACTACTGTTACATACACCAAACTTCTCTCATGAGCAAAGGTTTTATAACCTGTGGGCCAGGAAGACCTCAGTAGGGTTTTTCTAAAGACTTCCCATAAGCAGTCTCTGAACGGTAACAGCAGTAATTACAGTCAGACTTTGGGATGCAAAGAACTTTTGTGAAACGAGATTGATGGAAACCCTGCACACTTTGGACTTTGATACTTAACAAGGGACTTGCGATTTGGCGACACTGTCACTACCCCTGACTGTCATGTGGTGTGTGTTATTGTGGTCTCATGTGGTAGCTTTGAGCCTGAACAGATTCTGACTTTACCAAAAAAGATCCCCAATTCATAATAAAAGCAGACCATTGAATTTTCATATTATATAGTGGTAAAAGTCCTCCTAATACCTTGCTTGGGTATACCCATGGGGTAGGTAGGGTACCCTTGGGTATACCCATAGGAAGTCTAGACTATGGGAGGATGGTCTGTGACCTTGATGCAGTCTTGTGCTGTGACTGGCATCCTAGGGTTAAAGTGACCAAACTGTACAAATTCTCACACCTGGGTAGGATGTAAACAGCCAGGAGATGAGTGATGGGTTAGCTCTCCCAAGGTACACCCTACACTCTCAGAATAGCTCTTCTCCCTCATCCCTCTCTGGCTTTTATCTCTGTGTATGTTTTTAACAGCCCAGGCCTGCTCTTCAGCTAGCAGGGTGAATGGCACAGTCCCATGCAAACAGCTGAACTGTCTCCTTCCTCCCCTTTTGACTTCTCTTTAAACAGAGGTGAACGTGTTTCCAAAGTGTTTCTTCAGAAAACTAAAATGTAGACAGATGTCACTAATATGCAGAATCTCTGGTTACAATTTGGATGCTAAATCTCTGCCCCTTTACTTTGCAAGTTAGTCTTTACTAGCACTGTATCCTAGGATTAGTGTGGGGTTTATTTTTTTTAACTCAGTGCAATGCAAGCTTTATCTTAAATGTATTCTCTCTCTTAACATATAGTTCAGTACAAAAAAATATTGATAAATGAACTGTGTCTCTGAAGTTGTTAAACTTTGCCTTTCTCGGTTAATAAAACTAAAGTTGTTGCTAAAGAACTCGATAAATGTACAGCTTTCCACACCTATTTACAACAATATATGAAAGCTATACAGGAGAAATATTTTCTCTGGAATGTGTACAGTGAAAGAGCCTTTTTTAAAGACCATGGAGGGCAGGGAGGCACCTGAATTTCTTTTACTGCTGGTGAAACATACAGTGATCTCTGAGGGAGGATTACTTCACACCTTTTCTGTCTATCAGCTGTGAAACTACAGCCTGCATGGTACTTTGTCCTTACCAACAGTACATGTGAATTTGCAAAAGAAAAAAGTTTTGAGAATTTGGAATTAACTAATAATAACTAATTAGGAAAAAAACTTCTAAAGAAAGCAAATTACAGAATTTCTTCACCAAATGTGTCTCATTACTACCTGAGACCAGAGTCCTAGGGGACAACAAATCCTTGTTTAATCTGATTTTTGTCACCTAATACTTAAAACTTTCTACTCAAATCGTTCCAGTACACCAACTATTTTAGTATAAAGTTCAGACATGGGTGACCACTATTACAATAGAAGGTTACTTTTAGGAAAGGATTTCAAACATTATGCAACTTGATTTACCTAACAGTCCCCTTCACAGCTTTTTGCTTAGTAAAACTTATCCCTGAGTATCCTAAAACCATGCCTAAGGGCAGCAATGCTTCTCTGGGCATCTAAGCGAACCACCACTGGTTACTCTGAGGTTCTGGGCCTGCCTTTGTTCCCACTATCACAGTTGTTCCATTGGCTTGAAGCTTCCTATGCGAAAGCCAATGTTTTACCTCACATATGGTGAAGTGCTGTCCAGGTCAGGTAGTTTCTGAACAAGCCAACTCAGGTGCTGCAGTGATGTGGGCATGGCCAAGCAATCAATATGGATCTGTCATGGTAGCTGTATCCATTTTTACCTTTGCTTAGAGATCCTGATTTGGATGTCTGCACTGGCACTTGAGGAATACCTTAGCAGCTAAACTAAACTGAAGGGAGCTGTCTTGACTTGAAATTATAACTAGTGGAAATGGCACTATGAAGCCACTTGTGGGAGTAAGCCTGACTCTATCCCACTTAATATCTTTAATAAAATCATGCATGGGACTTTTAACTATTTTTTTAACCCTTGTCCCCAGAGATTAAGTGATAAGATTTATCCAGTCTGGCTTTGTATTCTGGCTTATTTATAGTTGTTTGTGCCTCAAACTATAAGGTAAATCTGTTTTCCATACAGCTTGAATGACCTACACTTGGATCGATGCTCACTTTATTTAAATAGGGTTTCACTGACTATTTTACTGCACAGCAGCTCAGAGACTGAGCCTGGTGGTTGTTCTTATCTCTAACACTGTTCCAAAAACAATTTTCTTCAGCCCTGAACCCTGCTGTGTAATTACAAGCAATAAACCTGAAGGATCTAGTCCTAATGGGCATGACTAACCCTAAAAAAAAAAAAAAAAAAAAAAAAAAAAAAAAAACGAAAAAGCAAACAAAACTTTGCCACCAACTTTAAGGAAGTACCCAGTTCTAAGAAAGGGTATTATCACATAGCAAATTCTTCTGTCACTTGAGTGATGGGGATATTTTTTTCAGAGCTTCTTGTGTTATCCCCTTTCAGTAACTTATTTTTTTTTACCATTTTGGGTAAGGCCTCATGCTTTTCTCTTCCCCCTGTCTCCATTACTCTTTGTATCCCTTCCCTGTTTCATCCTTGCTGCTTTCTGGAGGCTTCTATTGCACCTGTGTCCCCACAGAAGCTGTGGTGGTGGCAGTGGTGGCACTGCTTCTCAGAGAAGCGCAGTTGTTGGGGGGCAGTGGGAGTTGTCTTGTGGCATTTGCACTGCTGGGCCATGAATAGCATATTTATTGTCCCTCTGAGGAGCTATCTTGGTGATCCACTTAGGCATCCCTGTCCCCCCTTCCCCGGGCTTTATTCTTTCCTAATGCCTTACTGACAGGCTTCCTGTGACAACAACGACTCATTACACCCTGAGGTGACACCAACACCGCACTACACACTTCCCATTCTCCCACAGCCTGAGAGAGGTATCTCTGTCTGGGCTGCCTGGAGCTCTGTGCTATTTTTCCACTCAGTCACCTAGAAGCAAAGAAATGGTTAATGCAAGTGAGAAGCTGCCCTTGAGAACTGTTGCTTGTATACCAGCTTCTTCCTCTTATTGAGAAAGAACAAATAAAAACCAAACGGCAAACCTTGCCTTTCCTCACTCTTCAAAAGTTCTTGAGAAGCTAGTTTTTTGAGACTCAATCCTACTTGCACTGCTCTTGGAACAATCAAAACTGCTGAAAATGTTCATCAAAACTGTATGGGCCCATGCTAGAAGTTTTGTTTTAATATACAACCTGCTTTGCAGTGTGATTAGGCCATCAACACACTAGTTAAAGGGCCCATTTTGCCACATTCCTGAGAAGAGGCTAATCTTTGAAAGGTACGAAACGATGTGTGACCTCATGAAGTAAATATCTGAGCCCCAAAGCTGCTTTTCTTTCTCCCAGCTGTACCAGGTGATCTAATAAAAGCTATCTACGCAAAATGCCCATTGCTTCATTATAGTGTCCAGAGGACTGCTTCTGATTTTAACTTTATGGCTTGGCGAGTTGCTTTTAGCATAAATATATGGTTTGCCATCTAATCAGTCCTTTAACATGACCTTCCTTAGTCTTTGCACTTCAACTCGAAGTCCAAAAATCGTTACAGCAGGCACTTGCCATGCTAAACTTAATTAAAATATTCTCTTGTTCAAAGAGACTGAGAGAAGACGAACCTGGCTATCTTTCATTTTTTTTGCTTATGAAGGCAGTTCTACAAGTAGTTAAGAAATGGTGTGGATGATCATGCATTGGGTGGTGAAAAAGGTTACGGTGTAGTGTTTTGTTGCAACATACAAGGGCTCTACAACCTGCTGAAGGCAGTGCCTGATTGTCACAGAAATGATTTCTCCAGCAGAATTCAAAGTTACATTAGTGCTTTATAGACATAATATTTCATATTATTTCAGGGAAAGAATGTACCCAGGATGAAAGCACAGCTGCAGCTATCTTTGCTGTTCAAATGGATGACTATTTAGGTGGAAAGCCTGTGCAGTGTAGAGAAATTCAAGGATATGAGTCTACTGAGTTTGTGGGCTACTTCAAAGGAGGAATTAAATACAAGGTAAAGTGCCAGCTGTCAAAATATATTCTAAAAATGTATGTAACACTGTCTTCCGAGTAAAAACAAATCTTTTACTTTGTATCTGTTACTGAAAGTTTTAAAATTGTTTCTTAATTTTTAGTGGTTTCAGATCTGAACTACCTATCCTAAACTATAGGAGTCCCAGTACTTGTACAGAAAGCAGCAGCTTTCCCAATGATTTCCCCCCCCGCCCCGCTTTCATCCCGCTTTCATCCCACCCCCATCAAGCTATCCTGGGTTTTCATACTTGTGTGCCTAAGGGCGCTCACCATAGGGACTCTTTGTGTTCGGGAGGCAGCAAATTTCACAGAAACCATTTTAGGTTGTAGACTGAATCATTTTGTTCAAATGCAGAACCCAGTGTGCTTAAGTGGTTAAAAACACGAGCAGAGTGGAAAAGACCAAAACCTCATTTTAGTCTAAAAATGGTGCTTTTGCAGTCCTACTGCAATTTTTTTCTTTGAGGTAGGTAAAAATACTCCCAAATACTTTTCACTAAACTTGTTAAATGTTTTAAAAAGCTGTACTGTCAGTCTCCTTGTTGTGCCACTTCCAGAAACAGAATCTTTGGAAGGAAATTTTTTGAGACATCTGTGTTTAAAAATAAAATAATGCATGTACTGACAGTCTCCTTGTAGCAGGAGCTCTGGGAGCTATTGCTCAGTCAGCCTTTTTCCCCATTATGGAGGTTTGTCTACAAAACCAGTTTGAAGCTTTTAACTCTGCTTGCATAAGAGTTTGACAGTGACCTGCCCACTCCTTTACATAACTTCTTTTCTTTGTAATTTCAAGAGACATTTTCTATTCCAACCCAAGATCTGGCTCTTGTGGAGGAGTGGAGAATACTGCCTCACAGAGCCTCACGAACCAGTTTACAGAAATAAATGAGGCTTAAATTTACACTTTATAGATTGTAAATCAATAGTTTGGTCTCGCTTACCCAACTTTGGTGCTTTTTGCTAACTTGCCTCTTAAGTTGCAAATATTCTTTTCAGAAAATCACAGAGCTGCTGTGGAATGCCTCCTCCCTCTACACGTAACCAGGCACTAAAACACCCAGACCTATTGAATTTAAGGAAGTTGTGAAAACTTGTACAGAAGCTCCATATCCCTCTGCTTTCCCTCAGTCCTTACTTGATAACCTACTGACTTTTGTCCTAACAGTGTGGTTCAGCATTACCTTATCTGGATGATGCAGGAATGTGCTTTCCCTTTCCCCATTCATCTGAAAACCTTTTGAAGTGGGGTGACATCTTCTTCCTCAAAGGCTCACACCTGAGAGTTCAGCAGCAGCAGTGTTCCCCAAGTCTGTCTGGTCTGTGGCCAGCACTGTTAAACAGTATATTATTTTGGCTAACCTCTCGTTGCATAAACTATGTTTTAGCCCTGCTAGCTCCTCAGCTGTAGCAAAACAGTAAACTTGAGAAATCAAACTAAAATAAAGCTTGCTGCTTTGTTGTTTTGTTTTATTCAGGCAGGTGGTGTTGCTTCTGGATTTAATCATGTTGTTACTAATGATCTGAGTGCTCAGAGGCTTCTGCATATCAAGGGCCGGAGAGTTGTAAGAGCCACAGAAGTCCCCCTGGCTTGGACCAGCTTCAACAGAGGAGATTGTTTCATTATTGACCTTGGAACTGTAAGTATTTCCTAGAGCAAAACACACTGAAAAGTAAGAGATGCAGCATCCCTTCTAAGGTCTGAATCATCCCCTAAACCGTGCAACTGATTTTGTCACTCACACAAACTGACAAGAATCTGCTTTAGTAAATCAGTTTTAGTGTCACAACACTTTGAAGGTTCAAAACTGCCCTAAATGTTTTCTGAAGTATGCACAGATTATCCTTCGGTAAGCAGTTCTCTTTCCCGCTCAAGGCATTGGCATTTTTTACTACTCATGTTTGAACCTTAAGCTGTTCACAGTAAGTCCTGTCTGACTTTGACACTGTCTGCCAGCTGAATGGGATCAGTGCTAGGCTTCAGAGCAGAACACAGATTGGACCTTTCCCTTAAGAGCATTTCTTGATACTCATAAAACTTTGATCATGACAATTCACGCTAAAAAAAAGCTGTAAAAGTTGTCATAATAAACTTATCATACAATATGTTATAAAACTACTTCAGTATTTCAAGAGGTCACTTGAGAAGCCATCCCATACTTCAAGGCTTTCTGCTGAAAGCAAGTAGAGAGACTTTGCACAGAAGCATGTGGACAGATAAGATAATTTTGCTCGCTCCAGATGACTTAAAGTATAGTACGGTCACCTTAGTATCAAAGTCTTAAAATTAATTCTAAAAGTAGCAGCTGGGATGTAGTCTGTGCTATTAGATGATAGTTATCACTTTGAAAGTATGCCCCTGCCTGATATGCTGACATGTATAAAACTAAGAGTGTATGAGAGAAAAACAGTTCATTTGCAAGACAGCAACTGCAGTTGGTCTTAATTGTAATGCTTCACAAGGAAGTGGTCAGCTATTTCAGCAAGATTTCAGAGAAGAGTTCCATGACCTATTGAAAAAGGAGTTCTGAACTCATGTTACGGGTTTGGCTGTTTCTTCTGAAAAGCATCCTCTGGTGTGATGATTGAAGATATTGGTATGAAGTAGCTATATTGATTGTCTGTTAGAATTTTATCATGCTTAGCAGCCTTCAGATAGAACAACCAATGTTTTCCTAACATTATCCCCATTTATCCTTTGGCACTGTGGTCTAATCATCCGAAACAACCAAGTCATCAGTATCCAAACAGCTATCTCTCAATGACACTTTGTACTAAGAATGCATAGAAGACTCAATCATCTATTCCCTTTCAGAGTTAACCCATGGGAAATGGGAAAGTTGGAACTAAACATTGATAGCAAATTCTGCGTTTGCAGTGAGGCTGTCACAGGGCTTGAGTTTTCTGGTTTGGAGTTAACCTCCCATGGAACTGGGTGTACTCCATTAATTTGGTTTGTCCTGATCCTCATTGTGCCACAGTTACCCAGTTCACCTCATACTCAGGTCCCACCACAGAGGTGGCAATGACACTGATGAAACACACTATAGGTAATAGTGGTATTATGTGTATAGCTTGGGGTTCATCCCTTTTGATGAGACTTGTCGAGAGGACAGCACTGTCACTAAGTAATTCAAACGTAATATGGCTTTAAAGTCTTGATTTCTAATACTGAACATACATTATGAGCCTTTTTCTTTTTTTTTAGTATAACATCGCTCTGGTTTCTGATTTCCTGTTTGATAAGACAGAGGTTAAGCAGCAAGGCAACATTGTGCCTTTGCAGGAAGAAAGATTAGACGTGAACATCTAGATATCTTCTTTACCACGCTATGGGAAATATCAGTCAAATCACATGACTAACAACAGTTCTTTGGTCTTGCCGTGTCAGTGGTATACGTGGGATGTGTTTCCTTGGATGTGTTAAGGAAAAAAGTCTTTCAGCATCCAGACATTTGTAGTAACTTCATCATAGGTTAGGATATAAACCAGACCTTTTCTGTGGGGGATGAAAAGGCAATGCGTGACATACTTCAAGATGAAAATATGTAAGTCTAGTAACTTTCAATAGTGAAATAGGTGTGGTGTAAAACTTGCTCACAATTTCTACTGTGACAGTGTATTTTCTATGAACTATATTTCAAGCTGAATTAACTGTATTTCAGATTGAAATTTTCCATGGGTCCATGACTAGAGGTTCATTATAAATGGGTTTACAGGAGCTCTTAATTGAATTTAGGGATCCTTTAAAAAAAGAAAAAAAAGATTTTGGCTCAAGTAGATTCCTTAATTGAAATAAAATTAATCTTAAATAGGGTTGCTCTTGAGTCTTGGGATTTATTGCAGGGCACTACTGAATCATTGTCTGAGAATAATGGGCAGTAATTGCATAAAATAATGAGCTTATGGTCAGTGCTTTTAATATCAAATTATTGTAGCATGTCAAATAAGATGAATTTCCAAGACTTACTTTCCCCAATGTCTTAGCTAACCAGAAGGATGGTCTCCATGGCACTGCAAAACCGCTTATGCAGTCCATTTGCTGTTACGTTTTATCAAGCCGCTTTACCTAATATAATGAAAAATCATATAAGATTTCCCACTGAGCTCAATTACAGCAGTATTTGAAACCTGTGGTTTGAACAGATAAGGGAAAATTAAGAAAGATAATAATGATCAGGAATAAAATCATTAAAGTCACTAAGGTTTCCCTCCCAGTGAAAATGCCTTAAGTAAAAAGTGTTTATGTGCATTTCCAGCTAGGTTCGCATATTTACAGTTCAGGTTCTGATGGTTACCTCATACCTAGATATGGTACTAAACCACATCTACAGCACTTCAAATATCCTGCCCAGGTCTTATCTTGCCTCCTTTGAACTCTCTAGGCTGGAATAGAAAATAGCTGCAGATGGCAGAGAAAACACTGTCTTTGATATGAGTGGAGTCATTACCTGTATGTAATGTGTAAAGACCTTTTATTCAGTCTCCTGTAAGACCATCACATGAGCGCTGTGACCACCAGACTGATGTTCCAGTGCAATGAGTGATCCAGGAGGGTGCCTGGAGTGCCAGACCCAGATTTATGATTTTATTTTTTAATTTTTTTCTACAAGGGATTTCCATGACATGTCCTTGATGAACCTGAGAATCTCCCTGTAAGGGAGCCCTTGGGACAGGGCAGGCAAGACAAGTGCAAGGCAGTTGCTGAGAAGGTTTTTTACAGGCCTGGAGTAAAGCACACTTTACCTTGTCAGGTGCCGCTTGGTGTGTCCTGTCCTGGCGTAGCTGTGCTCAAGTCCTCCCAGAAGCCATGGTCTTCTGCCTCACTTCCCATTCCATCCTTTTGGTTGGAGGGTGCTGAGCTCTTCCTGGTGTCCCACCTGAGAAGCACCAGGATGGGTTTGGCAGTTCTTGGTGGCTATAAACTGTCTGTCCTTGGTCTGTGCTGTCCCCTTTACCTCCAGATGCAGCTCTCCCTGCACCACCCCATCCTCCAGCCACATCCCTCTTTCTTCCTCCATCACCAAGACAAATTCTCAAAAGAGCAAGGAGCATAAGAGGGCATGGAAAATGGGAAGGAAGGAAATAGATTAATCATTGTGCCACTCAGTGAATAACATACATGCTGTTCCCCAGGCTATTTTAGTATTATCCAGATGCATATGTTAATATAGCTTATATATGTATATTTCTGATAAGATGTGCTAAAGATTTTAATCTCTTTTGTCAACTTTCTTAGTGATTGGTTTAAAGTGGGAAGGAAACTTCTCAGTATTGTGAAATTCACTCTACGTGCATTGGTATACACTGGTGATGTACAAAATGTGAATGTTGGGACCTGTTGATTATTTGGCTGGTTATCAAAACATGGAGCAGAAGTAATGGGAGCAGCAATACAATAAAACAGCATGAAGTGACCAGCTGATTTTACTGAACGCTTCTCAACTCTGTTTGGGAAGCTCTGCTGTATGAAGGCTGTCTATAGTTGTATCCTTTAAATATTCTCTACACGTTTGTTCAGATAGAGCTTTGTAAAATGTAAGACTTGGTTCTGTCTGGCTGACTTCCCTCTTGATGGGAGGCAGCAGCAGTGCTATGAGTCAAGTGACTGCAGGGGGCAGGAAGAGGGCAGTGTACCACTCAGCCTCCTGGAAGGAATTAGGAGACCCTTGGTAAAATAAGGTGTGTGATAAGTAACAAGCAGTTCTGAGCTTGGGCCTGATCGAGGCTGGAAAGTTTTGTCAGTACAAAGCTCTGCTAATAAAATGTTACCCTTCTTCCCAAAGGAAGAATGCAGACGTTGAGGTGTTAACTGTGTCTTAAGTTAAGTGAAGACTGAAGGTAAACTGCATGCAGTTGTCCATCCTTCCCATTCCCATAGGGGTGCTTATAAACTGATTTATAAACAGACACGGGGTTGCTGGTTTGAAATTTAAGAGCCTGCGATGTGCTTAAAAACAACTTGTGCCATCCGGCAATCAACATAAGTACATCTCAAGGGCTCCATGAATCACAAGTGAATATTATGATGTTAGAACTCAAAAGTGTGAGACTGAATAAAGCTATTGTGATGCTTTTATATGTCAGCATATTGTCAGTATGTTCCTACTTGAACTCCTGACTTAGGTATTATGTCAAAAGGAAAAAGATTGCTGTCTTTCATGAAGACCTGGGAAAAAATTCATCAAGCAAAAAAGGCTGGTTTTTTTTATTCACAGCTGCTTTTTATAAAAACTGTTAACTTGCTATAGATTGTTATGTTTACAAAAAAATTAACTTCTGCTTTTTAACAGTAAAGGATCAAGAGGACAGATACTTGCTTTATGGTTATGACTACAGGGTATGACTCAGCATCACATTGCAACCTTAAACAAAGTTGAAATTTTCCTTGCTTCTGTAATCTCCCTGCCTTCTTGCCTGCACTATCTCTTCTAGGTGCCTTTGCTTCTCTTCCTTTAGAGAAACCAGGTCACAGTCAGCACTTTAATAAAATCACTGTTTGGGTGTAAACAGGAATGGAAGAGCAGATTCTTGCATGGTGGAGTTCATCACTGTTAAGTTTCTCTTCTAGTTGCTTTCTCTGGCACTAACAGCTGACTAGTTGTGTCCTTTTTCCATGTTTTTCATTCACATGTTTCTCCTACAACTAACCTCTTCCCCAGTTTCCCCCAGCTGAGAGTTAAACTATTGCCCTGCTGTAGCAGGGAGCTGCCAAACAAGTGGCAGAGCTTGGAAGAACTAAACTGCTTTAGTTCTTCATTAACTTTATGGACTTATTAATAGTTTAAAAATGTGATTATAGCTATGCACAGTGTATCTTGGTAAGCAAGCATCTCATTTTTCAGTAAGTCTGTGAACCAATCACTTTTACAGCTCCAGTAGCATGAACTCCAGCATTCTGGAAACTGTTGTAGTCCCTGGGTCATTAGATGGAGAAAAATAAATAACAAGCCTTTTTTTTGCCCACTTCAGTTAGAGTATTCAGGGTATGTAGTTTTCCTTCTTACCCTATGGACAGGAAAGCTTCTCCTCACCCCCACTTGTACACAGAAAAGTGGCTGAAACAGAGACCACCATTAAAGGTTCAGGTGGATGGGACATACATATATGCACAAGGATTTAGTTAGGTTACTTGTCTTTCTGATGCTATGGGAAATCCAGACGTTTCGCTGCTTGAGCTGCTCTTATTTAGAATAAATATCCTCCTAGTAGCAACAGCTATTCCCAGAATATACTAGCAAAACAGGTGTGAGAGGAAAAATGAACGTAGTAAGTGTATGACTGTGGTACATCTGACTTATTTTTATTCTGGCAATTTGTTCCAGTTGAATCAACTGGGAGACTTCAAGACTGATTACAAAGACACTATTGTAATTATACCAGGGCCAGGCTTGTGGTGGCCTCAGCAGTGTTCTGGCTGAATGAATTCAGAGTTTGTTTTGGATTATCAAAACTCCACAACTTTCAATGGGTCACTGTATTACAGTTTCAACAAATGTTAAAAGGCAGATTTGATGAATATGTGAAATTATTTTTTTTTTCTTTTCCCTGCCTATATCAAGAATTTAACAGCCAATAAAGGAAAAAAAAACACTGAATAATTTAAGGAGAAAAATGTCTCCAGAGGTCTATATTAACCTGGTTCAATCCAAACATTCTTCTTAATATACATGTCAGTTCCTAAAAAACTGAATATCAGTGAACTGACAAAAAGTACTGTATCCTAGTCACTTTTATTCAGTTTTACTGTTCAGTTATTTTCCCCAACATTTACACTCTGTTTTCTTGATTTAGCACAAAAAGCTCTACATTCTTGCTTTAGGGGTCTCCATTTAGTTTCCAAGAACTTGGTATTTGAATTATAAACTCCAAGGTAAAGTGCATTAGTTTACAAATACTTTTATTTACAGAACTGAAGGCACTGGAAGTATTTCTGTTGCTTGCAGTTCATATAAAAGCTTTTTTTGCAAGTCTTTCTGCATTTTGTATTGGCATTTTCCTTTAAATCTGTTAATTTTAGAGACTAGACTTTAACAAAACCAGTTTCAGCTAGAATGAACTTGTGCCTTATCAGAACAGCTGTTTAGTAATGACCATGAAGAGAATGAATGGAGTTTCATCTAAGCGCATGCCAAGTATTCCGATACAAACACAGGAGCATGATAACATACATATAAAAGCTTTGCTAATACTCATGCATGTTCAGTTTGCCCATAACTTCGATAGGTTTTCTTTTTTCTACTTCCCTCAAGGAGAGTGATGTCTTAAGTTCACTCGCATGTGTGGGTCCTTTGGGCACTCCTGTATCACAGCTCCTCTCCTCCTGACCCACCTTTCTTTACAAGCCTTTCTTCTACCTACTGTGAAACCAGTGAACCACAGAAGCTGTGGCTTTCTGTGATGTGGTTATTTGCCCAGCCTCTGATCTGATTCTAATAAACAGAGGCAGCTAAGCCAAAGAGAAGAGAGGAATTAAGGAAGTAATAACTTAAAAAACCCTCTTTTCTTGCTTTTCACCCTTTTGTATGAGTTGTGGGGGTAAAGAGAATGTGGTGTTTCACATGAGTGAGGGGGGTTTAGCTGAAGGTCTTTTTTGCACTAAGAACCTCTGTTTCCATAGCCGTGCCTCAGCAACTGATGTTGTGGTTTAGAGGAACAGAAGACAACATCCAGACTGACATACATGAAGTCAGCATAAGCTACACCATGTTGACATGACACTATCCACGCTATAGATTTAGCTGACTCTTAAATGAGTGGTAATTTTTTTAATTAAGGTGCAATTACATTCAGGGTGCATGTTCTGGTGTAGGTGCGGGCAAAGGTGGACAGGTTTGGAGTACAACAGGGCCTGCCAAAGAGAGTAGAGGCACACCAGCTTGTGATTCTTGGCTTGAAGTCTTTCCTTAATGAAAGCTTAAATTTTTATTTTAATATTTTAAGATGAGTGACTCAATCCTTTAAACATTTCACTATTATTTCTACTGAAATTGGAGTTTTGCAACAAATTTACATCAAATAGAGTTTTGAAACCTATTTAATTTGTTTAGCTTTTTAATGTCTGTTCATGTAAGAGAATGCAAATAGGCAGTTACAGTATGGGCTGGAAATTAATAGATACTTCAACAAAGACATAGGATTAAAACACTTTTCTGTTCATGGCATGTTAGTTACTAGAACAAAATTGTGACTTCTTCACAGATTTAAGCTTCTTGGTTTTGCTTTCATAGTCCTGACTAAGATTCATAGAAAAGACACCAGGATGCAGAGTATATTTTTGTTTGCCTCCAAACCGAGCAGGCTGCCAGTTGAATACAGAGGTGGCTATGTATTAGAAAGGAAAACTTGGTTTTTATGTCACTTCTGAAATACACAATTTTTTTTTATTTTTCCTTCTCTTGCTCTACATGCCATTTGAGGCTGGAGCAGGAAAGCAGGAGGTGTACTTTCACAATCCCTCTCCACGCAGGGAAAAGTGCCAAGGTACTCTGAGTAAGAGTTACACAAGCCATACATAATCATCCTGCCACATGCTTCTGTATAGAAGCTAAGTGTTGGGTCATTTTTAATGTGCTGTAGAAATCTCATGTGACTTGCTCAAGGTCACTCTGCAGGCCAGAAGCTATTAAGAATAAAAGTAGTGACTCCTGATACTTTAGAACTGGAAAACCAAACTGCATGCCCCAAAGACCACGAGACATTCAGATGAGGAGAGACCTCAATATGACCACAGTCTGCACATCACAGACCTGGTTTGCCTTCCCAACCTTCCTCGGGAACTCTGGAGTAGTCATTGTGATTATTCATGACAACATTTTCTCACTCTAAGCTGCTAATTGTCCCACTGTGATCCAACAAGGATATTGATATCAACAACCATTAATATCGGGTAGCAGAATGGGACTCTTCATAGCATCTCTCTCAAACCCTGTTAAAGAGATTACGAAAAATAAATACTGCTAGTACAAACTTCTGAAAATAAACTGGGCTTGTCACAGGAATTACTGATGAATGAAGTTCCTTTTTTTTTTTTTGAGGGGAGTGAACATTTCTATTCTATTTTCATTTTATTGGAAACATTTTTTTGTCAGCTGGCCAATTCAAAACAAGGTTAGCAAAACAAGCCTAAAAATAGTGAAGGTGTAGTACAGCTAAGAAATTGTGAAAGCACTGAGTGAGCTAAAGCTGAATACCTTATTATGTCCCTAGTTGAGCACTACATATATGTCTAAAAATAAATACATGAGTAATAAAATACAAGCCAAAGGCTCAGTGCCTCGGGTGCCTCAAGTCTGTTGGACATGGTTAGATAATTAGCTGACTGTATTTCAGTTAAATCCAGATCTAAATATTAGCCTTGTGGCTTTAACTTTTAAAAATATCTTTTTCTGGCTTTAAATTGTTAGAAAACCAATCTGTGTGGAGAATGAAATGGGTAAGTTGCATCAGGAAGACAAACTTGTAAATATCCAGCTGAATGTCTACCATGAGGCCTCAAAATTCGATACATTTAAAAACAATTGAGAAGATTTGACTTCGGAAGAGAGAATTAACTGAATCTAAGCTCCTGAAGGCTTGTAGCACTGAATGCTTAAGGTATTTGTTTAGTGCTCATAGTAAACATAACAAAATGTTATCTACTCTGGGACACTTTCATGACTTGTGGCTGCTCACTTCCTTCTATTAAATTACACAGTATGTGAAGTTTAGCTGTCAGTGTTTTAAAAAAGAATGCTGTCTTTGATATCTAGTGCCGAAAGGGATCAGGTTCTTGTTTCTCTACCTTTTAAAATCACTATTTTTTAAATAACTAGGGAACATGGAGCTTATAGGAATGGTATGGGTCATCCATGTGAAGTCCAGATCAAGGATGTTTTCAGACACTGCTTGTTGATTCAGGTGGGGTTTTTTATGCAGCAGGAAAAAACCTTACCACACAAGGTTTCTCAAGGTTACAGATAACAAAATTTCATATGTAATTATTTTATTTTAGGACAAAAGTATTTAGACCACATCATTTTGTGGGAATGTTTCTGTAGTTCAGGAAGGTGGACTCCATAAGGAAAATAATGAAGTCTGCAAATCAAAAATCTGAAATCCATTACTGTAGATTTGCAAAGGCCTTTCTCCTTCCTCAGGCTGATTTTCAGCCTAGAGCCAGTGGATTGTTGGAGAGCTCAGTCTAGTCACTTGCGGACTGAAGGCAAAGTGGGAGAATACGCTGTGAATGCAGGGTAGCCAGGGCACGCTGTGCAGTGGGACCTTTAGGAGATGCTGAGAAAAGAAAATGTGAATTTATTGTCTGAGAAGTAAAGGTCTTTCTTTGTAATTTGCAGTGACAATTTAAGTCTCACAATATCCTTTGTGGTCAGTACAGTAAATACTATTAATTTTGTAGATGAGAATACTTGTTTGAGGCTGCGTGGTCAGTTACCAAAAGACCAAGAGAAGGCTGACTCATACAACTGAAACTGAACTTTTAACCTTTTTGAACGACTAATCGCCATGAATTGCAGCATGCATGCTGAGATAAGGCAAGAGCTGTTTAACCTCTTCAGCTAATTCTCTATATGTCTTCTTCCTTATTGCTTCTGTAGACTCTGTTAAAGAAAGAGTTCCTGTTTATTGCTGCTATATCTCTAGTGACTCCTGTTTTCTCACATAATTTCAAATAAGATCAATTAGTAGGATGTAAGCCAAGATCAGAATGGGTAAGTTTGAGTGCCAAAATTCTCGGAAACTGAAGGCGTCTGTGTTTTGGGAAGTCTCCCAAAATCTGGGAGAAGACGGCTGAAGCAGTGCATGCCTATAATAACTATATAAAGAAATGTGCTTAAATTGAAACGTTTGACTTTCTACACACTCAAGGCAGTCTTTCATTAATTCTTCAGAAAATTTTGTTTCTCCAAGTATGCACAGATATTATTTTTTTTTCCTGTGTAAATGTTGAAAGTCAGATTTAAGATAAGGTTCAGACCTGAAGCCAAGTATGTCTCCAGATTCTGGATACTTAGTAAGCTGACAGTACTTAAACTAGAACTTGGAAGCTTCTTCTTTTTTTTTTTTTTCTTCCTTGTCTTAAGCCTACAGTCAGTTTGGTAAAGGCAAGCTGAAAATCTCACAGCTTTCATTGCATAACATCTGCAAGTTGAAAGGGATCCAGTTCTGGGAATCTGTGTAATCCTGACGTAAGCTTAAAGCTTTGTCTTTGAAGGATGCTTCCAAAGGGAAGTGAAGGGAACTTGGCCGTGAGATCACTGAGTTTGGTTTTATTTTATTTTTTTTGTGTCCAAGCTGGTGAAAAGTAAATATCAGAAGGTATCAGCACTGTTTCGCATGCAGATGGCATCAATGTCAGCTGTCTTCTAAAAGTTTGCATCTGCCAGTACTGAGAAGCTACACTTCATCTCTCACTTGTCTCAAGCCACCATTTCAAGTACTATTAAATAACAGCAGTGGTCAGCAGAATTAGCTTAAAAAATTTTTTTGAATGAAACAGGTTTTAATCTCAAATCTAAGTTTTATACGTTTGTATACACATAGTAAAACTAAGACCCCAATAATTTGCTCAGTGAGGGCTCTGATTAAGTCCTTGTTGTTTGCATTGTAGATGAACACAAACCAGTTCAACCTTTTTTTAAAGTTGAAAACAACTGTGTCCTTTTCTTGCTGTGCTATTTGGACTATTTGATAGAATCATATGAAGAAGAATCAAATTACTTTCTTCCAGAAGAAGGGAGGGGATAAAAAAACAACCAGCCAAGTTGATTAATTTCCTTTGACTAGCTCCTTCCAGCTCAGCCTCTAGTGGCTCTGCATCTTATGTTCTGCCTCTTCTTAGTAATTTTAATCAAGACTGAAATCTAAATTCTTTATTTTGAAATGCTTTGCATTCAGGATGAATAATGGGACTTGCCAAAACTGGTGGTGCTTGGTCTGTGGTGTGACTGGATTAGGTTACCTGTCTTAGGCCAGTTATGGTGGCCCTCCTTTCTAAGAAGTGCCTTGGGAATATGCTCCGTTCCGGTTAAATCGTTCTTTCCTGGTCATGTGCAGGGCGTACCCATTCACTACCTATTCAGCCAGATGAAAGGAAGGCCTTGAAGGCCTGCAAGATGGAATCTAGGAGTGGGTTCATGCCACCAGAGTCCTTGCTCATCAACATGAAGAGCCGCGCTGCAGTGTCTGAGGAGCTCGTTGTAAAGGTGGCAGCTCTGATGGGGTGGACTGCACCTGTGGCAGCAGCTTACTCCTAGGTGCTGTCTTTCCCGAATGGAGGCTTCTTTTACAGATGTGTCTCTTGTCTTTATTTTAGTCAGTTCCTGAGGCAGGAAGGGGGACCAGGTATGTGTCCATCTTCTGCTGGGGAGGAACTTGGTGGTTTAAGTGACCAGAAAAACCGTGTATTCCTCACATCTTTAGAAGTAATTTATAAAGACTTTCGTGATAACTACGCTTGGAAGGGCTTGCATTAATCTGAGCTTAATAAACGTTTGTGAGCATTGGATCAGCTGTACACTGAGGAAAAATCTTCCAGTGAAGAAGACTTTTTATTGAAAACACCTGTGTCATCTGTCTGCAGTTGAGCTGTTTTTGTGGTTTGATGCAGCAGAGTGTATGCTAAATATCTTTATACAGCAAAAAGTCACCACAATAAAAACTGGATTGAAAAATCTAACTTTACCTTTGAGTAGCAGATACAGTCGGAGTTTTCCTTGAGATTTTGAAATTACTTTGTTTCTTGCCACAGAAGAGAACCAGCACTGCTGAAGTAGCATAGAAGAGGAACAGGTATAAAATAAAAACAATTTGCAGTAGTAAATTCAGGAGTTTCAGGTTCTTTAGATAGCTGAAGATGTATCTGTATTTAGGATAAAACTCAGTCAAACCAAAACTCTGACTATTCTGAGTGCTCTCCTAAGATGCAGATGCTAAATTACATTACATAAATATCTTGCATATTGCAAATATCTAGGTGATTTAGCAAAACTCTTCTGGAAAGTTAATTCTGAAAGATATAGCTTCACTGATGTTCTGGTGGTTTAGATCCAGTAAGATAATTATTAATAAAATAATAATTTTGCTCAGTGTTTAATCTTATTGCTAATGTGTGTGTGCTTTTAATTATTTTAGGAAATCTATCAGTGGTGTGGCTCATCATGCAATAAATACGAGCGGTTGAAGGCTACTCAAGTTGCTATTGGCATTCGGGACAATGAACGAAATGGAAGGTCTAAATTAATTACCGTGGAAGAAGGGAGTGAACCATACCAGCTCACAAAGGTATTGTAATATGCATACCAGTTACTAAAATAGCTGTGAATAAAATGTTTTTACACCTCAGGAACTTAAATAGGATTGGGCTCAAGCCTTGTGTTCTTTAAGGACTCCAGGAAGTCAGATTTAGGTTATGGTAGGCCAGTTTATACTACTTTTCCCTCCTTATCCAAGCAGTGTTAAGTTTATTGGGCAGTAGAGTCTGAGATAATTAACCATCTGAGAATACTTTTTCAAGTACTAAATTTTGCGCTTTTGGATTAGACATAGGGTGATTGATTTAGCCATAGGGTGACTGAATTAACAGCACAGCTCGTACCCGAACCACGCTATCTACTCCGTATGAGGGAAGAGAAGCATTGAGGTGAGCCAGCACTGAACCAGAGGAAGTACATAGAATTACTGTGCCTAGGATGTCAACAAACGTAGCAAATTGCATGGAGATGCATGGGGCCAAGCACACCGCTTTGCATCACCACTTCTATTATGATCTCCTGTGCACCTAACCCCTAGTAACCCTACTGAGCCCATTCCTCGTACGTTTAGAAAATTTAACCTTTTTCTTAAACACCAGAATTTAGATTTCATAACTCAGTCTATCAAAGTAGATTGAAAAACAAAATATTCCCCAATTTATGGAGTTGTCAGAACTTGAAAAAATTGAGTACTGATGTGTTGTTGCAGGCTGCATACTAATAAAAGCGTTGTCACTTGGCATTTGTGTGCTAATTTAAGCTTCTTCCATTCATCCTCTAAAAAAGCACAAGGGAAGCAGGGTCATAAAGCAGTCCCTCAATAAAATGGAAAATGTACAATTTGAATGTTATTTTGTACTTCGGATTAACTTCAGGAAGTAATGCTAATGGTGCACGCAGGTATGCCATTATTTGTGATGGTGCTTACACTTGGTTTTGTCACACAAACTGTAACTAGTTACGGCCTAAGCAGCAAAACATGCCAGGTGTTGAGCTGCCAGCCCGTGGCCATGCTAGCTGTGGTGATGCCTTTGGATAATCTGTCCCTCTGCCGGCAAAGACTTTTTGCCTGTGGGTGTGAGTACAGATGTGGCTGTGCTTAGAAGTAGGGGAGGTGGCACCCAGTGCACCAGAGATTTTTGAAGGAAGAAAAAACAAAACAAAACAAAACGAAACCAACCAATCCTCTATCTGGCTTTTGCTTCCGTGTACAGACTTCTCACACAGGTTCTGATGTGGCACACATTTTACACCTAAAACTTCTGTGAAAAGAGCACAAGTTGGCAATTAGAGCCCAACCTCCTGCTCCTGAATTGAATCACGGTATTGTGTTGCAGCCCGCGGCTGGGTGCCACTGTGGGAACCTGCTGGCAAGGTCCCCTGGCAGCAGCCTCCCAGGGCCCAGCCCATCCCAGGGTTACTGCTCCAGGCTCTGCACGGGACTTCTGATAAGCTCACGTGTGAGTTCGGGAGCATTGATCAGAACAGCTGCACTTTGTACCTCTTGCCTAAGGTACAGATGCAGATGGGAAGTCAGACTGCTGTGCCACTGTAGGGACGGCCATCAGGCGGCCAGCTGCCTCCTCCCCCTGACAGGCTATAAGCGACACAGATACGCTGGCCTCACCCCTGCATCTCTTTGCCAGATTTTTTTTTCCCAGCTGAGTGCAACTGTTGTTTTGTAGCAACCTTGACACATGATTAAGAGCAGGAAAAACGCCAAGGCTGCATTTTGATCCTGCAGTGCATTGTTATTGCATCAGGGAGTAAGACTTTTTTTCACTTGCTGAGCAGTGTATGAAGAAGTTTCTGCTTTTCCTTTTGGATTGTGAATGCAGAGGGAAGAAAAATGGGTAGTTCAGTGCAAGTAGGTTCGTGGCTTTTATCTCCACCACCATAATGAGCCTGATTTGAGTGAGTTTGTCAGCAACCAGGGCTTACCTTCTAGTCTGTATCATCCTAGGAAAATATGCTTTTGGAAGTGCTGCTCACATAACGGCATTTGCAGCTTGGCCGTGGCTTCCGCAGTCCAAGCTGTGAAATGTGCTGCTAATAAGCTGGGAAGCTAGTTAACCTCACAAATATGTAAAAGCTATTAATCCCAATTCCTGCTCAAATTGTATCCAGTTCCTGGTGCTCTTCATTTTGATTTTTCCTTGCTCCCACAAAATTGTCTCTAACTTGCTGTAGCATTTGCTGGGGCTGACTGCTCTGAATCCAGCATTGTGCCTGTTTCTTCCCTCCGCATCAGGAAGGATGGATTTTTGCAATCTCTGGCTTTCTTAGAAAAAGGTTGATTTATTTTCTAGGGAAAAGAATTATGTACTTTAGATATTCATTTTGTCACCCAGTATGCCACTGAAATCAGAATGAGATTTCCTAAAATTACCTCCTCTGATAAATGTCAGGAATGATTCCCCCTCCTGTGAGCTAGAAATCTGCTTCCATATCAGTGGCTAAACTTGCTCGTGCAGCACTGCTAGAAAAGTCTTCACCAGGCAGGGGCTGACATAGCCGTCACAAGTACCAATGGAAAGAGTTAATAGTGATCTTATCCCTACTCTCTAAGCACAGAGTTGTCACTCCCAGGCAGTAAAGCAAGAGCGCTGTGCCTACACCCCACCGTGGAGGCAAGGCACAGGCTGATTCAACAAACCTTGCCGTGGGATTAGCAGAGGCAGCAGTGGCCATGCCGGGCTGGTGTTTCCCAGCCAGCCTGCTTTCCTGTTGAGAGCTGGGCAGCTGCGGGTGAGGTGAACTAGTCTGACAAGGGTGCTTGCCTGCTCCCAACTACCATTTTTAGCAAGAACTGGGAACAGGCTGGCACTGCTTGAACAATTTCCCCATGGGAGAGAGCTGTCTGGAGCACGCTGTAGGGCTGGATGGACTGCAGTGGTAGGCCAGCAAGATGCAGCTCGTTCACCCTGGGAAAGGAGAGTGGCTAGAAACTGGGTACCTCAGCAGTTTTGACAGCAGCAAGCTCTGTTTTCATCTGCTGTAGTGACCAGAGGCCACTTGGGAACAAACAGGGACCATCCTGTGCTCGCGCTCAGGAAATGCGGCGTGTCTGGAAAGCTCAGACCTGCGGTGGGTGCACGTGCACGTATCTCTTAAGATACTTCAGGAATCACTAGAACTCTCCGACTGCGAAGATGAGACAGAAACTTTGTGTGCAAGCACATCACAAGTACTCAGCCTAGCTGGTTTCACCTCTGCGTTTGCACTTTAGGTGAGGTACTGACTGGCAGGTTTAAATAAGCAGTGCTGTATAGGGTTGCTGCCTTGGAAATCTAAAAATTAAGCTGACCACCTTGGACAAATTGCTGCTGCTGCTGCTCAGTGACTGTGACTGGTCTCCACAGTTGCAGATGCCCATAGTAAAATCCACCAGAGGCCAACTCTGCTGATTTTCACAGGTAAACAGCTGAATAGACTTACTCATTCTGCTGAATCTTAGGCCTGAGTGTTCAAATTGTGTTGCAGGAGGTTTTTCATCTGCATGGGACCAATCCAAAAATAGGTCTTAGCAATGCATGAGTCAGTTTGATTGCTCTAGAGTGACCATGTTAGTGTTAGAGCTAACAATGCTTCTTTTTTTTTTTCTTCTTTGACCAAAAGAAGCACTAAATAGATGGTTTCAGAGCTAACCTAGGACCAAAACCTTCTAGGGTCAGTTGCTAGCCCTGTCAGAAACCCTCTTGGGCTGGCAGCACTGACACTGGTGCTTGTCCTTCTGACTGCTTGCACAGCAGTGAGCAGAGATCTCGCAGCACTGCGTTTGTGTACCCAAGAGGTGGCTGAGGTCTGAGAGTGCAGCCACAGTTAACACCTAGCCATCCTCACGGCAGACAATTTTCTAACTGGAACCTCTGCCCTAATTCTGAAGAAAGGACAAAACTGGGGAAGCTAAATTTTAAACTTAGTTTCCCATGACCTCATTACTCAGCACTGTGTGAAATGGTGAGTGGGATGAGTGACTGACTGAGGTACCCTGTTTTCTTTTCTTCAGGGAAGTTATTGTCCACTATTTGGCTAGTGAATGTGTAAGCTGCACTTCTGTTTTCAGAGTAAAGGCCAAAGAAGGAATTGGAAATACCTGGTTTTGTGAAGTTTCCTAGTCAGTCAGCAAGCTGAAACTGCTTGCAATAATGCAGGAAACACAGAAATTCAGTTCTGAGTCACCCAAGGGAACGATGCAAAGCATCCAATCCTCCGTGTGTAGCGTACCAGCACCTTGATCTGGTTTCATACATCTAGAGATGAAGTAGGAGAAGAAGAGAAAGTCTTATTATATTTGTTTTACTATATTTGTGTAATTTGAAATATTAAATAAATATATTAGACACCCGATAAGATTTTTAGATTTACAGTGCTGTTCTGACTACATAGATTGATCTCCCTGTCATACATTTTAAGCATCTCAGGCACCTGTGACAGTCTGTGTGCAGGGTATAAGAGCCTATGCAAAGGTAGGATAGACTGATACTTAACTAAACTAAGTATAGAGCCTGCATTTGTCCCTTCTATTTAATCGTAAGTATTCAGCTAACAGGATGGTTCTGTTTTCTCTGCAGACAAAACTGATTCTTAGGACTGTATTCTTGTTCCCCTACAAATTATTCCCTTAAATCTGAAGCTTATGGTAGCATGTGATTGCTGCAGTTTTTACTGCTGAGGCTTTTGGCTTTTATTTCATTGTTTTAAAGATTTTTAATATTCATGGCTGAAATAATGAAACCTGAGAAACATGACTGCTGAGGTCTAAAACCACAAGAAAATGAAGGATCATGTTAGTACTCATCTTTGAAATCATTCTTCTGCCTTTAAACAAAAAATGGCTCGACTTTTGTTTGCTCAGCATTTCCATTTGTCATTAGCCTGGTTTTGCTGGAGTTCTAGTGGCCTTACAACAGCAGAATGTAAACTCACTTCTCATAAAATACTTGTATAAATATTCATCTAGTTTAAATATTGAGCAACAGAGGGAATCTCTTCCTCCTTTCTGATAATGCAGCCTTTCTCCTCCCTCCTTTTTCTTTCAGTCTCCTAAGAAATGCTTCATCCTGACAATTCCTGAATGTCATTGTGTTCAGTGATAATTGGTTTTGCCTGTGGTGTGAATAAATACTATGCACAAAGGTATGGGAATGCCTTGATCGTATTACAGCCAGTCACACCTTTCCACCTGTAACTGGAAAGGGACTGGTAGCGCTACACGGTGCTAACTCAGTCATGTGGATAAAATCTCAAGGGCGGAGAAATTTAAGAGCCCATTGCAAATGTAGGTTACAGAGGAGACCTAAATAACGTAAACGTCACTACAACCTCAAGCTCCAGTAAATCTTAAATTAGCTGGATACGTGTCTGGGCATATGGACAGAAGAGCAGGACCACCTCCTTCTTCCTTGTTAAATTCAAGCCCCTAAAAATGATTTGATACAAAACAAAGATAATTTCTAAGAGCAGCACAGAGCAGTGAGGTAGTTGGGAAAAACAAAGGCTTGCTGTGACTTGTGACCAGCATAAATGGGTTTAACAGTGCAAGGGCATGCTTCTCTGAAGGAGCTAGGCAGGTTCCTGCAGTCTCTGGTCCTGTCACGTGGATCATTGCATAAGGCTTTAAGGGCAGCACATGCCCCACCAGTTTGGTACCTGCCTTCCCTTCAAACTATAGGTCAAATTTAGCCCTCAGGAAGTTAAATACACTTCTTTACTGGAATGGTTCGGGATATATGCAGGTGTCATCAAGAACATGATTTGGGTCTTGCCATTTTGAACAGTGAGAGTTTGTAGGATATGAACTCGAAGTAGTCTAGGGCGAAAAATACTACATATGCTTGTGCACCTTTCACAGCAACATCTGTCCAATCTGAAGAGTGGCAGTTTATTAATCATTACACCGTTAAATTAGAATTTATGATGGGCTATGAATGTGGATACAAAGTACAAACCCTTTGTCCCTGCAGGGAGCCAGTTTCAAGCTGCCAAAACCAGGCATCCCGTTTTCTTTCTAATTACTGAGTGTATCTCCTTCATTAAGGACAGTCCTTTTTCTTGATGCAAATTTCCATTTAAAGGACTAATTATGCCACCTGTACTCAGACATAAACACGCATGGCCTGGATTTCAGTATGGCTTAGCTGCTTTGCACCAGCTGAGCATTTGGCCCGGTGTTTTCCCCAGGCCCAGGTTGTAAATCAGCAGGGGGTTTGCCCGAGAATGGCAGAGGCTGGTAAGGAGGAATCTTCAGCAACGTTGTGAGTTACCCGTAATGTTCTTCAAGCTGCAGTTTTCAATCTTGGATGCCTGAAGCCACATACTTAAATGACAGGGAACTGAACAGGAACTGCAGGTGGCAAGTACATCTGAAAGTCAGGCTTTTAATTAAGTCTCTAAATACAAATTTCAGTGCTTGCATTAGAAATTTTACTTCAGAAAATGTTCAGGCATGTCGTACTGCATGGCATGAACTACATAGTTTAAGAACAGCTCTAATAATAGATGGTTTTCTTGTGCTGGGAAAAATGCTTCTGCACTAGGTATTTTAGTGAATTTCTAAAATCGTAATGAATTTCTGGAAGTGCTTGGAATTAAATTATAACGTGTCTCGTTTGCATTCTTGTGGGTGAGAAAACCACTCATCTTTGTTATGTTTTCTCCAGCAGCTGTAGTGCTTGCAGGGTTACCATGTTAGTCAATTATAATCTTATAATTACATGTTAGAATATTAATGGAGTTTGTAATGGCTTTTTTCCTTTCTGTGCTAGACTATCAAGAAATCTATTGATGAAAAACCACTATAATTTTCAGTTATTAAATGAGCACAATTAAGAAGACAAGGCCAAAGAAAAGAGTGGAGTTGTTAGCAGTTATCTCCAAGTGGAGTTGTTAGCAGTTATTTCTATGTACTGTCTAGCAACAGGGGGATTTAATGGAGAAGAACTGAAAGGGCAGAATTGCCTTGCTATATAAAGAGCTCAGAGATATGCTGTCCCTGGAATCCAGCGTCTCCCCAAGACAAATACACCTTGAAAGGCGTGTTGGGTTTTTTTCTTGGTGTTTTTTTTTTTTTTCCTTGGTTTTTATACAGGTCTGATTCATCCCAGCCCCTGTGCAAAGCAGCTCTTAAGGGATCTCTGCTTAAGGTTGCCTTTGAATTTTCTTAAGTGGAAGGTCTGAAGTGCAGGAAGGGCTCAGGGGAGAAAACTTTTGTAGGTTGTTTGTTTTTTCAGAGGAGTCTGGATATGCACAGATTGCTGTTCTTAACCAGGCGATATAACACTGGAGCAAAAGTCTTCTCACATCCGGGCAAGGTTGAAGAACAGCTGTATAGAAGAAATGTGTTGTGGGATCAGTTTCAGTATTTCCACCACCACTGACTGTGTAACACTGAAGAAATACGTAAATGTAACTGTTGTGTTCACTGCAAAGCAGATTACTAGGGCCAAGTCTTTTGCTCCCATAACTGCCTATGACTTTGATACTACCTGCCTTTGCCTGTAAAAATAAGAGGTAGATAAAATTACATGAGATGGATTTAAAAAATGGAGTAATCAGTGGTTCGAGTTCTGATTTTTTAAGAGCTGTAAATCAAAGCCCCTTTGAGCATATTGTCTCCTCTAAATAAATTTTGAGGAGGTGTAGGGACTTAAAAACAGACATCAGTTAGTGGACCTAAACTAGCAGGTGGAAACGATTTTCAAAGAGCTAAGCAGGACGTATCTCCTATATAACCAGGGGAAAGCAACATTCTTGCTCTTTTTCTGTCCTAATAAATATTTAATTGATTTCAAGCTTCATCAGGAGGCATTAGAGAAAATTTATCAAAATAATCTCTGGTTTGCTCTCTTAAACATTAGAGCCCAAATCTGTGCTCTGTCAAGAATGCAAGAGTTTGGGTGTCATACCAGAGAGGATCCCCCGGCATAACTGATCTATTGGGCTCTATGGGACTGGAAATGCTGAGCTTGTGAATACAGACAGTGGTGCACTGGGAAAATATCTCAGTGCCCTGAGTAGCTTTTTCCACCTTCCCATCTCATGGACTGAGCGCTGAAACGCCCTGCTGCAGCTCCCTCTGCTCACTCTGATGTTGCTAGGTATTACAGCTGCCTGCTTCTCCCTCCAGCCACTCTAGTTCCCCTGGGAACACTGGTTTTCTAGCAGGGTGGTTGGTTGCCAATCGCCTGCTGCTTCCTCCAGCTTGCTCCCTGCTGCTTCAAGCTCCACAGGGTATTTGCCATACTCTTCCTTTCACCCCACTATTGCTATAGACCAGCCTGCCACAGCCCTGGCACCAGCCTGAGTGGTGGCACTGCAAATGCCCAGCTGCAAAAATATGGGTGCTTACAAAACAAAAAGCTGGGAGTTTTCTGAATTTTAGCAGGTAGTGTCTGAGCCTCCCTGTTGGCGCTAGTTACTTGAATTATTACCGTTAGTTATTTTCCAACACATAAGCATGCATTAACTGTCATGCAGCTCATATAGGGTTTTTTTATCCATAAAGCTTTCAAACAGAGATCTGCAAAGCTACAGAGGTGTCAGTGTGTGCCTGACTTTATGTCCCAGTAAAGCAGAAAAACCAGGCATCTCAAGCATACATCCAAGTCTGCAGGATTTGAGTCTCATTTCTAACACTTCTGTTGGTATCAGAGCAGTATATAACAAAGGAGTAAGATTTAAAAAATGAGGCAGAAAGGATTAGTATAAATGCAAAAAAAGATGTAGGGGGGATTACTTACTGTATTTTTAATTATGCTGCAGGTAGGCAGGTGGCTGACCAGCTCAGTTCTCGATGTTCAGTGGCAGTAATGGTTACAAAAAGTCTTGTGTTTGCATAGTTACTGCCAGTCGCTCCCCTAGTTTCTTTAGCGTGGGATCACTGTTCATCTTGAAGGCGCTTGAAGATAACATAGGCTGGGGTTTTCCTCAGCTCATTTCATGCACACTCAGTTTCCGTGTAAATAGCTAGCTTAGATACTGTCAGCTGTGCAGTCCCGGCAGGACAGAAGGTGGCTTTTTTACCTCGGAGGTGAACTATTGAAAAACATCCAATGTGTACTCTCAAGACTGATCTAGATACTTTTTTTTGTGAAAATGTTATCTGTGGCCTGTTTCACAGAGCAGAAAATCAGTGTTAGAATATTGTTCTCATACTAGTAAAGGCTTTATATTCAAATTATCCCAGACAGATATGCAAAGTTGCAAATATTGTGTGAAAAGCTGCCTAAGCCTAATGTCCTGTTTTTAGGAAGTTAAGCATAGAGCTATGAATAAAATTATGATTTGCATTTGAAATTCCTGAGACAACAGAAACTGGCTAAAAATGTAGGCCATAATTCCTGCGTCAAAAGTGCCATGAGCAACTGATGCTTTTTTGCTATTTTATAGCAACCTGACTGCATATAGATCAGGTTTAGACCTTAATACCAGAAAGTCTTTTTGATAAATTCCATGGTAAACCCTCAAATATTAACAGCATACCAGAACTATTTGTTAACATAAAACATCCTTTTGTCCGTTGCTTAGTGCATTATGGCTGTTTCCATCTTATTTTCAATCTCTCTTTAGGCAGGTGGGAGGTCTTCTGCTCAAGGTGAGAGTGTAATGACATCTGTTGTTGCTGGCATTGCCAGTGAGAGGCAATTTCAGGCAGAAATCCTGCTGGCTACCTGGGAGCAGTTTAGCGAAAGGATTTTTATTTTTTTTTTCCTGATGGAAGTGTAATTTTTTCTAAGACAATGAATGTTTGCTCAGGTTGATGGAAAGAGCTCCAGGTTACAATAAGCAGTGAAATAAGCGTGTTCGGCTATTCATAATCTGACCAATGTCAAAAGTCAGTTTTGTCTGGAGCAGAACATCCTCTGCAGTGATTGTGCTGCGGCAGGAGAACCAGTAAGCTAAAATGATTAGAAGTGAAACCGTGGCCAGTTCCTTAAGCAGCAAAGCCCTAAAGCCACCTTTTCCCAATGAGCCTCAGGGTGTATGTCTGTGCCGGTACCCAGCGTCAGCCAGGTGGTTACTAGCCTGCGTCATGTTCACCCTTTCCTCTCTCTGCTGGATTTTTCCCTTTTTCAGGATACTGGAGTAGATATTTGAGGCAGTATTTATTTGAGAGAGACATTCCTTGTAACACTTTTCTTGGCTTCGGAGGTTAATAAAAATCTAAGCCTTTATCTGCCAATGAGTTCACGCTGTGCCAATAGTTCAGGCCTATTGTCCTGCACGGAGGGTTTATTCTCTGTCACAGCCTACATGTGTACCTTGAGTTTGCAGGAGCAGGATATACTTGCTTACGTCAGAGCGTTGAAGAAAGTAAATGATGAGACTGATTGTTTTCCAAAAGTATGAAGTGATAAAATGTCAGGCCCACAAGACAGCTTTAAGCTATGTAAATGTCCTGTTTTTCTTTCCATTGCTCATAGCATATAAAGAGGGGAATTTGAGTGGTTTTGAGGTCTGACAATTGGGATCACAGCCACAACAAACAGTTCAGTTTCAGACCCAGAAACCTAACCCAAACTGTTTATAGTGCAAAGAAACACAAACACAGTGCTAGTGTACACAACTTAAACTGTACAAAACTGGTTTTCTCTCTTAATTAACCTTCACCTGATGTGTTCCTCAAGTATTGTTTTCCTAGTTGGATTTTTCAGCCTCACTGAACTCTTTAAACTTCTTGCTCCTATTAAATCAATATCAACTATATTATGCTGCAGAGCTGGCTTCTCCAGTTATGAAGACAATGTTTGCTAAATTTCTTCTTTTGATGAGTTTATTTTAAGTTATTTACCTTGTCACATTCCTGCAGATTAGAAACCTTTTGGCTGTGATTTCGTTTATTCTTTTTTAAGGGCAAGGGAGAGAAATTTCACTTGTCAGTAAAAGTTTTGTCTCTGTATTTTGCACTTCTCTGAGGGGGTGCGGATATTTACAGAGAAGGGCTCATGCACATGAGAATATGGAAGGGAATTATGGTTTTGCAGGCAGAATAAGCTCCATTGCATTTCCCCAAGATAAGAGTGAACTTGGGCAGTGGTTGTAGAAGAACTGATGTTCTGTCGGTTCCCACTATGATATCTTTGTGCTAACCCAAGAGCATTAACACAAAGGTTTAACAGAACTTAAAAAACCAAAACTTATAAAATTAATGCAGATTGACTTCCTGTTATACCCCCCCATAGACAAGATCTAAAGGTATGGAGTTAATGAATACTTTTGCTCAAACAACACTAACTCATCTGCCTGATGCTCTCATTGAGAAATAAGCTGGCATTAGGCTACAGCCACGTAAAGCAAGCGAGGCTCTGCCATAGCCAGCTACGGGCATGTCTTATTCTGAAGTACCTGTGAAGCAGATCAAGCCCCGGGTGGTTAAACAACCTCACGCAGCCCGTGAGGTTAGAGCAGTCACTGCAGAACAGCGGCACTACGCCTGTGTGCGCCTTCGCTGAGGCCGGAGCCGCTCAGGCTTTTCTGCAGGACTCTGATAAACCTGCACGTAGGAAGCAATGCTGGGGAGAGGGTAAACATCATTCTGTGGTGGAGCAACAGAGAATGAGGGCTGGTTTGATACCTTAATCTGTCAGTGGCAGATAAGGTGAAGTGATATGAAGAATCTCTGTGGCTTGGAAATCAGTAGCTGCAAAGAAAGATGCTAAGCCCACAGAATGAAGAAGTTGGGGCATGGGTATTGCTTTCAGGACCCATAATTATTCTTTAGATTATTTCTACTGCAGTAAAGAATAATAATAATAATGATTTTAAAAGTGTTTTCAAAACCTGTCTCTGCACCTGTGTATTTATGAGAGGTATGCTTTGAAGTTGCCAATATGGTTGGACGTCCAGGGAAAAGTGTGGCTAGGCTGTTTTGTGTCCCCGAGAGAGCATTGCTAGTTTCAGGTGTGTAGGGTGGATTTGTGGGTCTGAATTCTTGGCAGGTTTGTGAGCCGGGGTCTGGAACCTCCGAGCAGCCCAGAAGAGCCAGCCTAGGCTCTGGGTCATAAGACGTAAGGACCCACTTGGGCAGCCTGACTGTCTGTACAGGGAGAATTAGACGAGTGAGGTCCTGTGTATATAGCTACCACAGGACTTGTGTGAACCTAAGAGTATATGTAGATAAGAATCAGAAGACTCAATGTCCTTTGAAGTGTCTGTTGGTTTAAGTCATTTTATTGGGGAACCTTGCTGAAAAGCTTTGGGAGCCTTTGGCTATAGTCTCAGCTGGCACGATTTGTTTTCTTTTTGATGTATTGCGTGAAAATTATTTGTATAAAGATGAGGTGCCCTGAAGAGCTGCAACTCAGCCAGCCATATGCTTAGTAACAACACAACCCAATTCCAGCATAGCAGTTAGCTGTTGTTCAATACACATTTTGTAATCTTACTGATAAAATTATCTGTTGTCATAACATCCAGCCATATGTGTGGCCGCATACGGACTCAGCCATTGCATGGGAGCTTGCCCTAGAAGGAGGAAAGACAACTTCTCTGGAAGGCATTTCTTTCAGACAGAGCATAACATTTTTTTCAGCATAAATTGCTTTCTGTTTAAGCACAGAATTTTTCCTTCCATGATCTGTCTCATCCTCCAGTCTGTAAGACAAACTGGCTGAAATTAATGCATGTTGGGAATGACGTAAGTTGTTCCCAGCAATACAAAAGCGTACTGACTATATGTATTTCATATATATCACTTCATATATGAAGTATCTATAGGGCACGCTGTATCTCTTCACAATTGATGTCTTCACATGCCTCAGGTCATTTTAACCTTGTATCATCTTCTGGTTTTGATCCGAACACACATAGCTATACACACCTGTTAGTGATTGATCTCAAGGCTTATTCCAATGGCTGTGTTGGCTGCACAGCCCTCCTAAATCCTGTATTTTTTTATCTGGTGGGAGGAGAAGCACATATTTTCGCTTCTTATCAAGGGTCCCCAAAATACCAGGATCTACAAGCAACTGTGACTTCAAATGCAGGAGAAGGGAGCACCCTCAAGACCCTTCTCCATTTATTTTTGGGCTCCTCTGAGAAACTGCAGAAGAATTACAAAAATGAGTTATGTTCCTTTTCTGCTTGCCTATGCTGAAGCGCAGGACTAGCTTTGGCCAGAGAAGCTACTATGCAAGCTGCTGTTTAGTGAATTGTGAGCGGATTTCCCCAGAACCAGAACGTCTCTGCCCTTTCCAGGGCATTTCATCTCGTACCTATAACTGCACCTGCACAAATGAGGTTTTGACCCCCCTCACTGTGCCAATACTGATGAACTGAGATTTCTTGAGATAAGACTTAGAGAGTCTGACAATAATTCTCTATCTAGTTCAGAAAAACATTTCTACATGCATTTTTAAGGCACCAAGAGGTCAGGCCAGAAATCTAAACTGTGCTGGGGCCGATTTTAAAGCGCAATTTTTAAATTATAGAGGCTGCTTGGTTTAATTTTCACCAGAGTGGAGTGCCTACACATTGTGCTGTGACTAGAGAGGCTGCTTCTGTCAAGATGCTTTCATGTACACCAACAGGCACTATTTAGCCTTGTTTAAAAATATTCCATGTCACTCACATAGTTTTCAAAGACCCCTGGGCAAGCAGAAAATTTTGAGAGCAGTTTCTTTTTATATTGCTTTTAGCATCTTACAATGAAGCTGCAAAATAATTGTGGTGCCACAGGTATTCTATATGCACAGTAAGGGAAAATGCTGACTTTAACTGTATCAGGAATCACAATTTTTGTGTAATTTTTTTGGTGTATTTTTTTTGCTGGAAATACCTAATTAAGCAGAGAACTAGTGTGTGGACTTCTGGAAGTTTTATTAGCAAGTCTCTTTATCATCTTAATCATTGCTGAAAGTCAAACGTTATAAATACCGCAAACCTATTCAGTGTCTGTTTGGGTAAAGAAGCATGCCTATTAATTGGCAATTTTCTGACCCTTGCATTACAAAGACAACATTGTTCTTGGTGGTCTACAGCATGTGTGTAGGAAGCTTGTGCTGATATGCCACATACACCTGTTGCTTTTAGCCATTCACCACCGTGGTGGCACTCTGCTACGAAAATGTAGCCCTGCTTGGCCTATACATTAGTAAATCTCTAGCCATGTAGCATAAATTCAGGAAATGCTGACTGATAGCTACTGAAAAGCTATTGGTAACATCTTTCTTAAACACTCAGGACATGACTTTTTCAACGAATGAAATATTTCAGATTAAACTGGAGTGATCACACTTAACAAGGCCAAGTATTTCACTGGGCTTTACCAGGGCAGGAGAGTCCACAGATGGCAGATATATATTAAATATTTAGGCTATATTGTAGTGTTTTTTTTCCAAATTGCAGCTGTGTGCTTTGTCAGGCTTCCCTGTTATCAAATATTTACAGTGGTTTTGCATGTGACTCCATGCTACATGCAAATGCACTGTGTCAATAAGAAGGCTGGCACTACCCTTGTACTTGATGTTGAGATTTAGTTACTCTGACATATCAGTTACTACTGCCTTCACTCTGGGACATAATGTCATAGAAATACATAAATTTCTGTATGTAACATTTGGATCTGGTCATATATGAATCATTAAGGAAAGATCGTTAAGAATGAGTCACTGGGATCTAATAGTGGCTACCTGACTGTTATCTATTCATGATGAATCTCTGTAAATTTCTTGTAGTGATAGTTGTTATAAGGTTACCCATGGTGTAAAATTACTGTGATGTAAAACTACCATAGTGTTAAAATTGACATACTGGTGGTGGAGCAAGAATAAGTTTTTCTCACCCTATAAGTTTTTTTCAAGACCTTCGTTAATTTTTCCTCCTTAAAATATGGTTAAGAATCTGTCAATTTTTAGATTTTTTAACTCTTAATCAGATATTTTATAGTGACAATTGAATATTTTTAAAAGGTAATTCACCCATATATTTCACTTTGTCTACTTCAATTTCAGTATTTTCAAACATTTTAAGAGTAACGTCATTCCAAAAATTATAAGACTTGCTTGCTGACAGTTAGAAGTTACTGGGAGGAAAAGTGGAAGACAGACATATAAACACACACGTAGAGCAGGACCCTGTGAACCTCTGTTCTGTGTACGTGTGTGTGTACGGATCCTTCGAAGCTTTTTTCTCTACAGCATTTCCTATCCCAGTCTATAGAGGACCAGCAAGTTGCCTTGCAGGAAAGACAGCGTGTAGATCTAATGCTGCTGGAGATCTGACAATTATTTAAACTTACCCATATATTTGTGAACAGGTCATCCATGAGTTTGGAATTAGACTGGGTTACGTGTAAAGATGATCCTGACTAACCGATTACTGGCACAACATGTTACAGCGTTTAGGTATTTATACTACAGCACCTACTCTCTCTCTGCATTGAATTTGTTATTGTTGTACAGGTTTTAGGGAGGAAGCCAGCGCTTCCCGACTGTGATGATGATGATGATGAGCTGGCCGATATTACAAACAGGAGAAGCGCTAAACTATATATGGTAAGTATTTTATATTTTTTTTTAGTTAGGTACACTCAACAGTATTCAAGCACGTAGTGCCCTCATATATGGAGTTCTGCCTTCAGTTACCGAACTGCAGTTGTGTTAGTTGATTTGCAGCCAATGGACAAGTTTCTTAAAGGATGTCAATCACGACAGCCCAGGTAATTTGGGAAAAAAAAAAAGGGATTACAGTCCTATTTACTCAGAAAACAAGTTAAGCATGGCCTGTGAACCACTCAGTGCAGGTCAAAGAAGAATTAACTGGTCTTAAACTATATTTCCTGTCTTCTTGATTTTAAAAGTGAGAGTTTAGTAGTCATATATGATTTAATTATTCTTAGCAGAGTTTGAGAGATGGACAGTTATGTTATATTTTTCTAATCAAAATCCAATAGAAGTTGAGCGGAAAACTCCTTTCTTTTGCAATACCCTTTTCCTCCTCCCTCAGCTGCTTATCACCAACTGGGACAATGCCAATGTCAGAAAAATTACCTATAAACAAAATGGATAAATATTTTACTGCATTTAAATCAGTAGGAATTTTATTATTACATTTATGGAATACATTATTCAACAGAAAGACTGTGATTAATTTTAGTAGTAGTCCAAAATGTTTTCTTCATTACCAGTGCCAAAACAGACCTGCTTTTTTTGTATTTGATCCTTTCTCACAAAAAAAAAATATGTTTTAAAATTGAAATGTGTAGACATTTCATTTCATTGGAAGAAGCCACTGAACTGAAAAACTGAAGAACTGTATTTCCAGGCCTGTATTTTCTCTTTTTTTGTTTTTTATTTTCCCCCCATGGATCCCCTCTCTTTCATATTCTCCCACTTGAGAAAAGAAGTGAGGAAGTATTTGGAAAAAGGGGATTTTTTTTAATGAAATCTAGAAAAGACGTTTATTCCCTGTCCCCTCTTCCCTCCCCCACCCCGAGAAAAAAATATATTTTCTTCTGAAGATTGCAAGAGTTATTTTTTTTTTATAAGCCCCCATTAGCATTGAGATCTGGACCTTTCTCTTCAGCACTTTGTGCTCTGGCTCATGCAGTGAAGTTGCCTTGTGTGGTAGAAAAGAATCTTCCACTGGCATACAATGGACACGCTTCCCTATAGTCACGTAACGAGAAGGGTTTGGTCAACAAGTGGCAACACTCTGACAGCACTAAGTGCTACTGGATCCCCATGTGTGACCTTTTAGGTGCCATCTACAGTAGCTTTGAAGCTGCTGTGAAGTGTGAGAGAGGGTCAGTCACTCCCTCCGCAGCTCCTGCATCCCACAGACCACAGCAGGATGGAGCCACCCCTCTCCCTGCCTGTTACGTGATCCTTCCCCTGCCCACACGTGTGGCTGGGGTTTACAAGAAGCCTATGTGAGATCCTTGCTAAAAGGCCATATTTAGTCCTTGTTGTCTATGTGCTGTGTTCAGTTCCCATTAATCATTCTATTCTTGACAAAAAATTGTGCACATATTAATCCCCTGCGGCAGGGGAGGTTTAGATTAGATATTCGGAAGAATGACTTTACTGAAAGAGTGGTCAGGCCCTGGAACAGCCTGCCCAGGGAGGTCGTTGAGTCACCATTCCTAGAGGTGTTTAAGAAACGTCTAGATTTGGCACTTCAGGGCATGCTCTAGTGACAGAGATTGTAGGGGGTTTTTTTGTGTGCATATGGTTGGACTCGGTGATCTCAAAGGTCCCTTCCAACCATGAAGATTCTATGATTCTATGATCTTTATAGTCTTTATAGCAGTAGTTCAGGGGGGAGGGGGGGAAAAAAGAAGAAAAAAAGAAAAAGAGGGCCTGCGGGTATGATCAGGACCATTGTAGTAAGACAATACTAGAGAAGAGAAAAGTGCTTCCAGTGAGTTTTGGAATCCTAAGAACTCTCAGAAAATTCTGTGGATATCTAATAAATTCCTCTAAGTACATGGGTTCTACTACCAGAGCTCTGTTCGCTAAACTTAAATTGCTGCAATATAATGGCGAGTGTCAAAGTCAAGAGACAGGTCTACGGTGAGGCTTCACAATAGGTATAATGGTTGATTTGTATTTGTTGTATGCAGCGGTGATTTCCATCTTCTGCTTCCATAATACACAATATAAGATATAATGGTGTATTTAAAATTAATATTTAATTGTGAAAGGAAATAAAGATTGCCAGAAAAGTTATTACAATAGGAATAACTTATTTTCAGTAGTAATAACTGGTCTCTTCAGCCATGCAGGAGTGGATTTTAAAAGGTTTTAAAGGTCTCCATGAACGTACAGTGGTGGTAGAGGTTACATAGGAGATTTTCCAATAGGTCTTATATTACAGTTTCCAATTAAAGAACTGTAGGTTACAAATGTAGGTATTTCACTTGTTAATCTAAGTGTAGGACTATTTTATTATAATTTCAAATGCTCTTGTTCAGCATATATGTATACCTTTGGCTTCAGTGAGGGTTGCTTGGTAGCAGAAGATGACACCTAGGGACTCCGCCAGTTCGGCTGACTGTATAGGAGGGGCTGAAGAAAATACGTATTTTTTAACTGTGAGGTGTTCACTGCATGAGCAGTTGAATTGAAAGTGGAAGAGAAATGGATTTATTTTAAGAAGTTGTGAGACAGGGGTCCAAAAACCTCACTAAAATTAACACTACATCTCCCTCTATTGGATGTTAAATGAAATGAAACAAAAAAAGTAATCGTTAGCCTACCTTACTTTCCAGCAGCACGCAAGTTTTATACAGCTGTTTATATAGGAATGGCGACTGACTTTTTTAGTAATATTGGGAGCAGAAATGAATTTGGTTATAAAAGGCAGAGTTGATCTAAATTTGAAATGATTGCTTTCTTAGGTGTCAGATGCAAGTGGATCCATGAAGGTGTCTGTGGTAGCAGAGGAAAACCCCTTCTCCATGGCTATGCTTTTGTCTGAGGAGTGCTTCATTTTGGACAACGGTGCTGCAAGGAAGATCTTTGTGTGGAAAGGTAAGAGATCACTTCTGTTGCAAATGCAGAAGCTACACAGACATATCTAAGGAGTTCACACAACACCCTTGGGACACTAACGAGAATTTAATGCTGGCTGGACACAGAACCCTGCAGACAGATCTTCCTTGGTGCGGTCAATGGACAAGGATTGCTCTCGTAAGTAGAGGCCTCAAGACCAAGTCCCGTCTATGGACCCTGTCTATTTTTGAGGCATCTGTAAGCCTGGGTGCTTAAACGCAATTATAGAGCAAACACAAAGAATCCTACAAGTTTTGTATATTGACATCAAATCACTATCTTCTGGGACAAAATCCGGACTCTGGAGGTTTGATAATGGGTAGATATTATATTTCCATACATTACTCCACAGAAGTGTGAAACTGAAAGGTGAGTGAGCCAGGCATCAACTAAAAGCATAAGATCACAAATACTTTGGCACTTCTTTTTTTTTTTTTTGTGAATACTTCTCTGTGGTATCATCAGTGCTTGCAGGAGTGTCTGCAATTGCTTTGACTGAACATTTCCCAGGGGAATATTACTACTGGGGAATTAGGCCTGGACACCTTGTAGCTGGATTGTTCTGCTGCCATTGCATCCAGTGCTGAGTGCTTTCTTGTCTGAGGCAGTGTATTAATTATTCTGTGGCATTTGCATTTCTTTTTACCATGTGCAATAGCAAATAATTAATCAGTGCAGTTGTCAAACTGCTGAAGTCAGTCTGGGAAGCATTGTAAGCATTTTGCTTGAAAACTTAATTTGCGGGTAGGGAAAAATCCGTTAAAAGAGAGCATTTTTGGGAGCACTGTGCTCAGATTGCCTAAGGTCTAGGTCTACCTGACCCCCTGATTCCTGGTTTTCATTCTCTACCTGCCAGCTCCTAGCAGAATCAAGCCAACAGGATCAGGTATAAAACAAATAAAATACTATTTAGAACTTTTGAATGTGGTCCTATGTGCTCCTCTGTGCATCCTGACTTTCCTACTGTTGGTAACAATAATGTGTGGAAAAAAACCCCATTAATCTGTGAGTGTCACCCTTGCAATGGGAGGCTGCAGTTATCATCTCTGCTGGAAATGTTCAGACCACTAAGCTGAGTGTGAATTACTTCGTTAATAGTCTCATTCAAAACGGAATACAATGAATAGCTTATCAGAGCATCTTATTAGACTAAGAGGTGTTTGGAGTATAGTCATTTGCAGCCAGCTGGGACAGAGACCTGACATCCAATATCATCCCACAGAGACTTTCAGAGATGTCGAACACTGAGCACTGCTGAACAAGGAGCAGTGGGTGGGGAAGGGTGGTGGTAAATTCCACAGCCCAGCCAGATGAAATGGGAATTTCTTTTACTCGGACTGTGACACTGCTTGAAGAAGTGAAGGCAGTTCTGGACAACAGTTTTATTTACCAGCCCAGTAAGAGAAGATTCAGAGAAAAGAGCCAGGGTGCTTCTTGTACCTTGAACCAAGCAGATATCATGAACAGCATTTTTTGATAGAAATGCACATACTAAGCAAAAATCAATGCCCCCTTTTTTCTCCCTCTCCCCTCCCCTCCCCTCCTCTCCTCTCCCCTGCCTTAAACTTTGTGTGCACCTTATTGCTGTGCTATGTCCAGCATTTGTGTTTGTTCAAGGCTGAGGCAAGACCAATGTTGAGGAGAACCTGGCTCAAGGACATCTTGTTTTTGCAGGCTCTGTGAGCTCATTGCCCTTTCCCATGTATTGTTATCCTTCTGTTTTAACCAGGCAAAGATGCTAACCCACAAGAGAGAAAAGCTGCCATGAAGAATGCTGAACAATTCATACAGCAGATGAATTATCCTGCCAACACACAGGTGTGGTCTATTTATAAGATGATACCAGGAGAACATTAGTTCTGTTAAGGGCTTTGTTTTTGAATCAGCAAAAAAAATTTTAAAAAATTAAGGGCTTATAAGACAATAAGGGCAATGTCTCACTAAGAAATAATTGAGAAAAGTTTTTATTTTAATAACTTTATCAGTTTTCTTTTCCTTCCACCTCATGTGGTGGCTTGTTTCATTTCAGATTCAAGTCCTTCCCGAAGGAGGTGAAACGCCAATTTTCAAACAATTTTTCAAAGACTGGAAGGATAAAGATCAAAGTGATGGCTTCGGCAAAGTATATGTCACAGAGAGAGTGGCTAAAATTGAGCAGATTGAATTTGATGCTACCAAGTTACATGAGTCTCCACAAATGGCTGCCCAGCATAACATGGTAGATGATGGTTCAGGGAAAGTAGAGGTAATTTTTGTATTTTAATAGATTGTATCCCACCTACCTAATTCTTTTCTGTCACTTGTAACAGGATAAGCTGCTACTCTATGTTTTGCAATTTAAACTGCTGTGTAGAGTAATACTACATTAGTGGCAGCGTTACTTTTACCACTGGAAAAGGTACTTTGAAGTGGAAAGTGAATCTCTTTGTCAGCTGTATGCTGTGTCGTGGTTTTTTGGTGCTTATGTTGTACCAGTCACCAGTAGAAATCAAACAGCTGAAAAATTACCCCTTTTACACAGTACCTTTTAAAGATATACTTTAAATATGCTCCTTAGCCTAAAGAAAAGCTTCACATCAGCTTGAAATCTGGAATGGAAAAACCTGCCCTTGGAGTCAGGAATTAATTCTGTGTCTTTATGTATGTAGCCAGTCTGCTTTCTAGAGGAACCTTTTTTGTCCCTAGTGTATCTCCCAGGTAGCCTGGATTTGAGGAGAAAAAGATGACTAACTGTACAGTCTTTCTAGATATATCCATATCCCACTGCAGGAAAATCTTTGGACTACACAGGGCTGGTTTGGCATTGTACCGACACAGCCTGTTGAATGCAGGTCTGCAAGTTGTGATTCTGGAAGACAAAGGAGCGATAAATACCTACAGTCTCACTGGTGTATTTTCTGGGTTTCTAACCTCATACTTGGGACGGTCCATAGTCCATAGGCTTGTGCCAAAGCAGCTTAGATCCGAAGCATTTTTTGCTGTATAATTTTAGCAACATGTTTTTGGGGAGCAGTTGTTAACTGAACTGGGCTGTAGTGAATCAAATAGGAAGAAATCTGCCTAACAGTGTGTTATCTGACTGCAGTGTGCCTCTCCCAAATGATATGATAGTTCTATGATGAATCATAATGTTGTGCCATTCGTGTCGTATCGTCATCTTAAGATGTTAAGAAAGTAAGTTCAACATAGCATTATGAAGTAAGCATGTGTCATTAAAGCATCAAGACAAAGAAAAGTGTACTGGAATGGCTTGTTGATGGTCGTTATTCATTCATTCAGTGGGCGCAGGGTGTATCTATCTACTTCATAAAGAATCCTTCCTAGTTTTATTCCACAACACTTGGGAACAGAAACAATGGTCACTCAAGGGATGACACAGTAAATTGTTTCTTGAGGAGTGTCAGGATGAAGTTCAACATTATCCAGTGATTTCTCTGTTTTTCCAGATCTGGCGTGTGGAAAGCAGCGGCAGAGTTCCTGTGGAACCCGAGACGTACGGACAGTTCTACGGTGGTGACTGCTACATTATCCTCTACACCTACCCTAAAGGGCAGATCATCTACACATGGTATATGTGGTCGGCTTTGCACAGACCTCCAGCATGTGGCTATTATTTTATGCTGATGTTATGTCCTTTTGAGTAGAACCACATGTAAATGCAAGGTTGTTTACTGTGCCTTTGTCATGCAGTGTAAGCTCTGGATCATTTTGAAACTGGACTTAACCATTGTCTTTCTCCTTGTCTTCCTCAGGCAGGGAGCCCATACTACAAAAGATGAACTGACTGCGTCTGCATTTCTGACTGTTCAGCTGGATCGGTTATTGAACGATCAGGCCGTGCAGGTTAGTGTCTTTCTGATAAAATTCAACAGAGCATGCAATATATGCAAATGTCAATGAGAGCTGAAAGGAGGAGGTAGCATTTGAAGACTGGGAATATCAAATGCACATGGTCCGTATCGAGCCAAGCACCATGGGCTCCTTTTAAAGTTACCAGAGATTTCCCATTTGAATCGTCCTTCCTGAATGCAGATGTCCAAAAGAACACAGATATAAGACAACCTAAAACTGCCTTTTCTTTCCTCCGAATTTCACCACCTAAAAATTAGGTTTTAGTCCTGCCTAGCCTTACAGACTCAGGTCAGCGGAGGCCGAAAGATAAGATCCTCCCAGGGCAATTCACTCTGAAGCAGGTGTCTGACAGAGCGATAGCCCTGTGTGAGCTCCCCCGTCTCTTTTTGATTACAGAGGAAGCTGTGATGTTTAGCCCAGACAAGACACCTTACGTTTAGAGGGCCAAACCTGGGAGACATGAAGGCCACGCAACAGCCAGAACGGGAGAGCCTGCTGGAACTGTGGGCCACAGGGTCTGGCTTGTCCTTGCCTTAGTGAGGAACATAACCTGGGTTTTCCCATCACGTAGTGCTTGCAGCTCCGTGACAGCAGGATGCACATCCTCACTTGCAGAAATGGGATGTGCAAGGCAAGGCGCAGGACATTGGCAGCTAAAAGGTGTGAGGAGATAAGCCGGTCCTAGCATGACTAGGGTGTGTGCTCTCCTTTCGTCACTACTGAGGAGTGGTGGGTAGGTGGAGAGGTGAGAGGTCTCTTCTTTTCACAGAAAGGCTAAAGCTGGAGGATGACTAGGGACAGGCAGAGATTTTTCTAGGCAGCGGGAGATAATTCCGTGCTTCCCATTCCTTAATTACGAAAGTGAAGGGCTTCCCCCACCCACGAAGGTACAGTTAATTCAGATGGCAGACCACACTTTCAGCTATTAATCAGTTATGATTTATGATTGAAATCATATTAAGGAAGGATTAGGTCATTACTCCTTGAAATATTCCTAACACCTGTTCTATATTTGGACCAAGTTCAGCACAATATGGTCTTGCGTCGTACCTAAGGCCAATACTAACATTGAAGTAATAATAATATTACTACTGACAACTGCAATAACAATGTGCTTTACAAGCTTTTTTATTAAAGCTGAAGGTGATCCATCTTACTGTGACGGACACGATACTTAAAAGTACTTTTAGCACATATATATGTGTATATATATGTATGTATATATACACACATACATATATATGTGTACATTTGTATGCATGTAGCTACCTAGAATATATTACCTGTGCTTAACGTTTGTATTAGCGTTATTTGAAAGCTTTAAATGTACTATTTTGTGGGCACTAGATGGCACTACAGTACCAATGACTATTAAAAAGTGGTTCCTCTATTTGTTTTGCAGGAGTATGTTTCCCTCAGCAGGTTGTGGTGGGGTTTTTTTCCGCGTTTGTTTTTTTTGTGGATTTGGTTTTGGGTTTTTTTTGGTATTTGTAAAACCCTGACGCAGTTTGGCTCCTACAAGTATGCGTGTCCTAGGGTATCCTTATCAGGCGACTGTACCAGTCTATCCAGCGGTGAGACAAGCAAAAGCACGGGCCCCAGACCGATCACTGCTGGCCACCCTGGGCTGCCCGGCTGCAGCCGCCCCTCCTGGGCCCCGGCTCCTCGCTGCCCCCAGCCTCACCGGGCAGGGCCAAAGGGCTGGGGCTCCCCACTTCTCATCCTCTGCTGGCTACACAGCATGCCTCAGTCCCTTTTTTTTACCCCTTTCTTTCCGGGAGTGAAAGGCCGGGATTCACAGCCCTCTGCCTTGGCATGTGGTGTTGTTATAAAGGAAGAATAAACAGTTGTATGCAAATAACTTTCATCATGTGTTAACCTAAAAATAGTCGTTCTTCATAGCTCAGTGTTTTTCTGAGATTGCAATAACATTTTTTGCATCTGTAATGGAAGTTAATTTTTGTCATCCATGTTACCCTCTGCAAGGTAGATTTACGCTCATCTTTTTCAGCTTCTTGCAGATAAAATACACATAGAAGTAATGAACAGGATGAATAACTATTCTCTTCTGCTTAAGCACAGGGCACCTAAACTTCCAAGATAGTTTTTCAGGGGAATTAAGTCACTCTATAAAACTCTATGAAATGACAGCTCTTTTGAAAAAGAGTAATTTTCTTATTACAGTAAATAGCAGCCATTTTAATCAGCTAAACGTTATGTTAGAAGTTTGAGTCTTGTCTTTGTGTCAGCATGATTGACAAAAAAAACTCACAAATGCTCTAACTTCAATGTGTCCGGAACTATATTTTTAGATCTTCTCAGCTTGCCACTTCTCTTTCTTGCTAACATACTTAACATTATTGGCTAACTTCCCCTATGCTATTCAACAAAGACCAAAAATAACTACCTCTTTCCTTTTGTTTCCTTTATTGCATTTCTTTACGTATGTACAGATCCGAGTCAGCCAAGGCAAAGAGCCTGCACATTTACTGAGCTTGTTCAAAAACAAACCACTTATTGTCTACAAGGATGGGACATCCAAGAAGGAAGGTCAGAAACCTGCTCCATCCACGCGACTCTTCCAAGTCCGCAGGAACCTGGCAGCCATTACCAGGATTGCGGAGGTAAGGTCACCTGCTATGGAACATGCCATAGCTGCCACGAGCCTCTCCAACTAATCTTTTTGCATAGTCACATGTGGTAGGAACACAGAACTCCAAATCAAATCACTGCTCTAGGTGACCAACCCATCTAATAAATCAAAGGGAATATGCCATAACTGGCTACAACCATGTTTCAGACTCTAACAAAATGCATAGCGAACACTGTCACCTGACAAAGAACAGACGAGAAGTCAGCAACCCACATGAGATAGTCTTTCCTACTGCCAAATGCAAAATAGTGACCACATTATTTGCAAATACGAAGAATAATACAATTTCCTTCTCGGTCTAGGTTGATGTTGATGCAATGTCACTGAACTCCAATGATGTCTTTGTTCTGAAACTGCCAAACAACTCTGGCTACACCTGGGTAGGAAAAGGAGCAAACAAAGAAGAGGAACAAGGGGCTCAATACATTGCCAGTGTTCTTAAGTGCCAGACTGCTAAGATTAATGAAGGCCAGGAACCAGGTTAGTATGAAGCCATGTGGTTGCTAATAGGCAACTGAGAACACACAGCACTGCATGGAACCACAGCCTGCGGGGGTTTCGTGATCATATATGTTGTAGGCAGATGCATATGCTCACTCTGTCTCTTTGAAAATCCAAGGTGACATTTTACCATGGAGATCTATCCAGAACTGGCTGATACACACGCAGTGCGATGCCCTGCAAGTCTGTAGGACGAGTCAGTAGCAGGAGCTGCAGAAGAATGCGGTCCTTTCTTTATCATGAGTGCCTAGGAGGGGGGAAAGACAGTGCATCGCCCTGTCTAAGTCTGCAAGTGATATCTTTATTGTTATTTTGACAAGCTGCGGGAAGAACTGTAAGAAAACGCACCCATCTTTGAGACAGCAAAGAAGATATTGTTTGGGGATTCTTGAAACAGTATCTAACAAGCTAAAACATCAAATGTTAAATCCACTGGTGAATAAATTATATATTGTGTATTTCAGAGGAATTCTGGAAAGCACTTGGAGGTAAAAAAAAATATCAGACTTCATCACAACTCTTGACAAAGGTTGAAGATCATCCTCCTCGCCTGTATGGTTGTTCTAATAAGACTGGCAGATTTATTGTGAGTATATGAGGGATACTTTCCCCTCTGTTTAATTATATAGTTTCTGGTATATTTTGCCTTGGGAATCAGCAGACGTTAAGTGAATTTGGGGATCTGGCTTAGTTAGCCGTGCTTGGTGAGAGCTAGAGAGCTGAGGTTTGGTGCTTTATATAATTCCAAATGCAAAAGATGGACAGAAGAATTAATACTGCAGAAGTTTACACGCAGAGCCTGCTCCAGCCTGGGACTAGAGGCTTGCAGATGCAAAAAGATAAGGCGTTTGCCCAGTCAAAAGCAATTGTGTTCTTGCAGAGCATTGCCAGACTGCTATCATTTTGCTGAGAAAGTGCAGGTCAGTGCCTTGCTCCTTTCGTGTTTGATAGGGGTGGTGAGGAAAAGAAATGTCCCTTGCCAAAAATCCCTATCAGCCTGAAATTTTCCATAGAGATTTAAGAAATGTAATTATGCCTCTAAGGTATTGGCTCGTGCTCAAGGAGGTAGGAAGACTTATTTCCTTAGCAGAAATACCCAGACCTGTGCACTGGGTATTAAGCCTGTGATTCAGGCTTAATTACTTACTGTTTTCTGGGAGGGCAACACTGTGTCACCGTTTGGCAAGGGTGCACTAATTTTTAGGTAGGGGACATAGTTGGCTACCATCTCTGCAGTCTCCTTGAGGCACAGCCCGCTCATTTGGAGACAGATAAAACAAATAAGATCCTTTAATAAGGACTTTAAAATCCTATGAGAGAAGTAAAGGGTATTCTTCTAACAAGCTTCTAAAACACTGCTGTGAAATACAGTTATAGGAACCAGCCTCTCCCATAATAGTCTGCTGGGAGCTATGCACTTGTTTGGTTTTTGTTTTAAATTCCCTCCAAATTCTGTGAAATCCCCTCTTATCTGTAGCATTTCTCTAGTAACAGAATCACCACTGTTAGAGCTCACCAGAAGAAGTGGGTCAGATCACTCTGACCTTCTGGCCACCATAACAAAGGGTGGGGAAAGGAGTATCTTTTGCAATGGCTGCTTAGCACTCCTTTAGCACTCCTACATGACCAAGCCTAGCCAAACCCTTGATAGTCCTATAAAAGTAGAGGGCTGACCACCATATACCTTATTACCTCTCCTTCTCATAGACAATAAGATTATCTGATATCCTTTCCTATCTGCCTGCACATCCTTGGAAGAAGCAAGCAGTCTGCCTTTCCTTTGGGGACTAATCCTCAATGGCTTCGTCAACTGTAACGTCCCATTGTCAGGTGACTGGAAAGCTTGCTTGGGTGTGTATTTCATCACTGAGCTCACCCACTGCAAACCAAAGCAGTTTCTTTTCCTTATCAATGAGTGTAACCTGTGTGGATATATCAACTGATATCAGGTGCTTGATTTAGCTTGCTTGGTACAACGTGCTCTCTGGAAATTTCCCTGTGCCTTTCTTCTGGCAGACCTCGGTCCCAACTTACAATAGTCACAATTACAATGTAAGCCTCTGCCTCTCCTGAGGATGTCCTAGCAATTCTGACAAACTGAGACCTGATTTTATAGGACATGTGATTTGTTTCCTTTAGTGAAAGACCCTTGACACATTCATCAAATCAGTTTGGACCTTGATCCTTTAGGAGCAAAAAGAATTGCACACCACCTTCTAGACTCGTCTCTTTTTAAAACATATTTGGTCTGTCCAAAATCAGAATATCTTAAGAAATAATTGAAAAAACTAAAAAAAAAAAAAGAAAATAACATAATATCCCTTTTTTAGATTGAGGAGGTCCCGGGAGAATTCACTCAGGATGATTTGGCTGAAGATGATGTCATGTTGCTGGATGCTTGGGAACAGGTAAGCTGTGTACTTGACCACTGCTTTTTGTGGTAACAAAAATAATTTATTCTAAATCACTTAGATCATAAGATGGGAGGGAAAAATCATCTTTGTGAGAATGGAAGAGGTTTTGTTTTCATTAAATTATACCAGAGGGAGCTATATTTTTTGAGCTATATGGTGTGCTACATGATTGAATTTCCAAGCATAATGTGAGACAACAGCAGGCACTTCCCATTAAAACCAATGGAGGTTGCACGATAAAAGCCCCAGCAGCGTTCTGAAAGGCTCTCAATAATGTTCTTGAATTTATCACTAAAATTTATTAATTAAAAAAACCCCAGACATTTATTCCATAAAAGGTATTCAGAAGCCACAAAATCCATGTAACAGCAGCACCCATAAAAATTCTTCCTAGAGAAGAGGACAAATACTAGACTCATACACAGATATTTTTTCAGAAGAACTGGGTGGAGGGTGACAGAAACAACCTCCGTCATTTTCCCAGGTTCACCGAAAACTGAAAACGTTGAAAGCCTTTTAGATGACAGGCAAACTTACTGCAGGTGTGGAGGGTGCATCTGTTTCTCACAGAATATCTCTCTACCCTTCCTCTTCCCTTGGAGGGAAAGGGGGAGGAGGCCACAGATCACATGTTTTACTTGCCTTCTTCAGCCTAACTCTAAAGGAAAGAAGGCTGAGGTTTTTGGAAATGAAAAGGAACGTCCAAGGTCTGTGTGGGAAGGAGTGATGGGGGAAGGTGGGTGGAAAGGCTGGGTGGAAAGTGGTTGTGACATATGGACTCAGGTAAGAAGGAAAGAAGCCTTGGGAAATGTAACTGGTTTCCAAAAAGATCCTTGAGAGAAAATAAATAGTGGGGATTGCAGATCAAGGCTCTGGATATTGGGTTATTCAGTGGCTTCTCCAGCCATTACCCTGGGTAGCATCAGTCACAGGGCACAAGTGTTGATGCACACGCAGAGCTCAAACTGGAGACAGCTCCTGATCAGTGTCTTTACCTGCACCTAAAGAGCAATTTCCACGGTAACTTGTAAAAGAGATCCATTCAAAAGGTAATTCGACTTCCTTTCATCAGAGCGCGTAAAGGTTTGGCCTTCCAGCGTCACGAGAGCGGTGAGATTTCAGAGGATAGAGCTACAGTCTCTTGCAAGGGAAAAAATAAAAATCATCAGTTCTGGTTTGAGAGAGCTGTGCATGTCTGCAGTCTTTTCATAGTGTGTATTCTTTCTCCTAGTGGAATTAACTATTTTGTATTTCACCTGCTGTACACAACATCCTTATAAAAGCATGGGAGCTAAATCTTTCTCACCTCTGTTTGCAGGTTTTTGTCTGGATTGGGAAGGAAGCTAATGAAACTGAGCGACGGGAATCCATTAAATCTGGTAAATCAAATCGATTTGGCAGAATTCTAAGAGGAATAGCGTCAACAGTAATTAAAGAAGTAAAAAAGATGATGTAGAAGAAATCTAGTTATGTTTACAGTGTCTAAAAGGGTTGTTGAACTTATCAGGGATTTAATCCTGAAGATTATTTTCTCCTTTAAATGTGATTTAAAGCTCATTGTATCTTTCTTAGCTCTAAATTTATGAAGAGTAAAATTATTCAACCAGGCTGCAGAGCTTTTTAAGGAGCATATAGGAGAGCTCTGTGAAAAAAAACTGCACTCAAAAGAGGTGGAATTTAAAAGGAGATACCTTCTGAGCTGCACCCCACGCTAATGTATATAGTCAAAGGAATGCCAAGAAATCCTCAAGTCCTTACACTGACACCCTTCACTGAGTTAAATTTGGAGGAGGAAATTCCAATTGCAGAACAAAACAAGACAACTTACATGGAGTGCACCTTCTTGAATATTCACGTAATCTCTGGTGTGAGTTCACATAGCTGAGCCGTTCTGACAAAATTTTTGCTAAAAATGCTTGCAGGAGTGGCCCTAGATCAGCTAGGATTTTACCTAGCTGCATTTCCGATGTGTACTGATGTCACATTGTGGTGTCAAGGGCAACTATACTGTCTTTTACATGGGAAAAACGGGAATGAAGCTTGTCCCTTTGCACAGCACCAGCAAATGCTTCCTCCTGTTCAAGAGCCAAACCCAGCTGTGTGGAATGAACTGATGAGAGAAACAATCCCTCTCTTTTAACCTCGTGGAAAATTCTTTCACTGGCAGCTGGGAGAAATCAGCAACTACCTGATCATTTCATTGCCTTTGAAATAATTTAATTGAATACTGTATTATAGTAGCCCTGGGCTCTTTCACTGGGGCTTTTAATGTATTTTTTATACCAAAGGAATGAACTAATATATTACATGTTTTATTTCCTTTCTGGTTTCAGCCAAACGCTATATTGAAACGGATCCTTCCGGCAGAGATAAGGGGACCCCCATTGTAATCGTGAAGCAGGGGCACGAACCCCCGACATTCACAGGCTGGTTCCTGGCTTGGGACTCCAACAAATGGAAGAACTGATCAATCCAAGGAGGCTTCAGCTTCAAGCCAAAGAATGATCAGAGCCCAGCTACTTCCTAGTATTTTTAAGCATAAGCTTATGCAACAATATGATGCATCTGTTGTTACAGTTTCCCGAGGTTTGATATACTTTTGAGAATAACCTAGAAATTCTTAGCACTGGAAAGGATAAATGATAATCATAAACTGGTCAAAGAGGGTGAGCGGGCCTTTTCATGTAGTAAATATGGGAAGTGCTGCCAATACTTCGCTTAATCTATTGATTCTTCAAACAGAAGCTGTGCATCAGTTTATTTTAATGTATTAAAATGGGCCAAATTCTGCATTCAATTAAAAATCCAAACTAATGCCAAAGAAATTCCTTTAGATTAAGGTCAGCATAATACTGTGCAGAATTTGACCTGGTAAAGGACTAATTTTACATCTGTTGCGAGGGTAGGACAGGATATGATTTACTTACTAGGCCAAAATATTGCCACACTCACTCACGTACAGTTTCAGATGATCCCTGATGCAGAGTGGGATCTGTGTCTTGCAGGGGGCAAGTAAGAGATGGGTATTTTGAGAAAGCTGTGCTTAACATGTTTGTTTGTCTTCTTAGTACATACATTTGGAGCTTAGGACTGTAGAGTTTTAAGAATATCAAGTTGATAATGGTTTTTTTTGAGGGACTGTCTAGCTCATTGTAACGGATTTCTTTAGATTTATCTCTGTGAACCAGCCTCCAGCTCCAGGTCTTTTTAACCAAAGCTCTTAGACACATTCTAGTGCACTAGTGCTTTTAAGTGGAAGCAGAACAAGTAACAGCTTCAAAAATACTTAACTCTGCCTTAACCACATGGCACTTAAGCCATGCTTTGTCTCGGTTGCCTTACTCAGCGGTACTCAATTCTTTTCCAGCATGTGGACTGCTCACCTTGTCAGCTGCAGGACGTGTTTCTACTCATTTTCTATGCAGGTCTTAGTCAAATATCAAGTACGTGAAGCGCAAGGAAACCCCTTGTATCAGTAGCATTCCACATCCTGGGAATTTGGGAGTGTGAGTACGCACTGTAGAATATGGCCTTCTCTTTTCTCTCAGACATAGTTATTTGGGATTTTTTTTATTCTGGTGAATATAAGAGTACATTTTGAAAGTGTTTTTTATTTGTAGCTTAGCTAGAAAAGTCTACGTAAGGGCAGTGGGAAAATCTGCTTCAAATCTTTAGCGCTGCTTTGAACAATTATCCTATAATGCTTGTTTTAAAACACAATTTGTACAGCTGTAATTCATCTCAACATGGCTTTTTAATGAAGGCGTTTCGACTGTTCTATTATTCTTAGAAGCTAGGTTGGAAAGCGAAACTTTAGACATTTTTGTATTTTTTTAACACGTTTGCGATTTTGAATCTGAGTAATGCAAAAGAGTGAACTTAGTCTGAGCTCATAATCCATATCAATGACAAAAGAACTGTGAAGCTAAGAAAGAGATTAATTATGGGAGTCTGTTAGCTTTAAACATTTGTTTAAATCTCTGCTAATATATCTGGGCTGTATGTGAATGCAATTTCATTTAAAATAAAATTACAAAAACCAGTAGTCTGTATGCCGAGCTGATCTTCCTCTCTCTGACATACCGTTGCTCAGTGCTTCCACTGATGTCTAGCAAAACATCCTAAAAGACCCACTGCATACCTTCCTTTTCAGATGGACAATGCGATGAGAAGACTGGGGTTTTTTATTACTTTGGTGACATTTTACCCAAAGGAGAGCTAACTCTTCCCAACAACCTTAAAGTTGCAAACCTAAGTGAAAACTGAAGAACTGGGTGCTTATTAGCTTATGATTTCATCTTTAAGAACAACTGCCATTGTCGTTATCAAAATCCTTGGCTTTGTAACTCCCTGCTTGCAAAAATGATTTACTATAGAAATCACTCTTTTATAAAGCAGGAGGAAATAGGTGTATGTTTTTAAAGGATAGGTCTTGCTTTTTATTTGTGAGGGTAGGTAACATGTCCTTCTCCTGCTGCAAGGAGCACAAAGACCTTTGCGGTCCCTGAGCTACTGCAGTTCATCCAGCCATTAAGCAGCCTGTAATTATCTGGTGGTTGTCTTTGACACATACATATGATTCTTCTCATTTTTAAAAATAACAGTTATAGTATCTTCTTAACCAAGGATTAGACAAGATTTGCCCTCCTTGTACATAAACATCTTCCAGAACACTGAGGGCTATGAACGCGGCACAGTCTACAAGCGTATTCTGCAGCGCTATGAAAGCTTCTTTTCAGTTCCCTCGCAGAAGACAGAGGAGCTTTTGTGGTCTCCTGGCCCGGGCATTTGGGTTTACAATACATTGTCCTGGCACGTTGATTTCTGATGTTGAGAAGAGCATTGAGAGCTCATAACTGAGCAGTGTTCTCAACTGGGCTTTATAAGCACGACAGCTGCTACCAACATTGTTCTTGGGTTTACTTGCTAGCGAGGAAGTTTATTTTTCATAAGTATATGTGCAGTACGCACAAAGACGTATTTCTGTCTCTCTCTGAAGAAGAGAGGGAGGGAGGACAGACAGGATGGACTGTAAGTGCTTGGAAATATTAAAGATTAGGCTGTTTTCAAGAAAATATTTAAGCACATAACTATAAATACGCGTACCAAACCCATCTGCCTTATTTTCAGAATAGAAAAAAATATGCAGATGTTTGCAGCACAGTCAAGTTCAGTCAAGAAGCTATATCTTGCATTATTATCAAATAGTAATAGTATTTTCAGTCTATTCGTTATGGCAAAATTAGACCCTGACTTAGCAGTTTCATTATGCTACCAAACAGCAAGTAGTCATATGTTCTATTGGTTGTAAATACAGCATCATTTTTCATCTTTGTTTTATAGAATTTCATTGCAACAGAAAGATAACGTTAGGAATCCTTAGAGCCAATAGGACATCATAATACTATACACAGTATTGCTAGTTTACATAAAATACCATAATATTAGACTATAACTACAGATTGTATGCAGGAGAGGAGCCAGCCTCCGGAATCGCTGCTCTAAATACCCATTTTGACCATAGCACATGGTGGTCTATAGCATCAGATCTCCTGTAAATGAGTGTTAAATGCAGCTAAATTCAATTGAACAGTTTGATCTCTCCCCAGTTCAGATTCACATGAGCAACAAGAAGAAAATCATAAAGATGGCAGACAGTGAGATCATGGTACTAACCCTCAGAGGAGAACTAAAGAATCACAAAGCAAATATATTGCTCACTGGACTACAACGGGAGGCGTGCTCAGGCACCTCTACAGGCTACTGGAACAACTGTTAGAAATCTTGCCATCTTCTTGTAGTCTTCATTTTTACCAGATCTAAAAAGGCAAAAAAAAAAAAACCAACAAAACAAGCTTATTATTTTCCACGGACTGCAGCTGCTCTCCAGACTCCACTTCTCTAAAGGAAATCTTGGAAAAAATCTGCAAACTTTGCCTTAGAATGCTTCCTAAGCCTGCAAATGCTTCCTTAAGCATCCCACTGAAGTTGTGCCTTTATGGCTTAATGTAACCAAATGTAAGTATGTAAGACAACTAAATTATTATCTCATAAAAGCCGAGTTAGCTAATATTTTAATGTGCTGACTTTCCAACTCAGCACATTTTTCCTTTTTAAAGACAAAAAATTTGTGTATAGATAAAGAAATAATACACTTTTCCCTTCTTATGGCTAGGACTTTTGCTGCTAAAATCAAGGAAACTTTTGATTTCGTTAGAAACACAATCAGATCTTTCATCCACTACACGTCCTTAATGTCTCATTACATCCTCTCTAGACTGGCCTAAAGTTACTTTGACCTCCTCTGATTATTAACACATTACCTTATGCTAAAAATCAATAAACTACACTCACTTCAATTAAGCTTCCAAGGTGCTAGAGGGAGAAGGGCCGACCAAAGGGAACTGGGAGGCCCACCATGCCGTAAAATTAGTCAATGACTGTGCTAGCCCTTCTCCCCCTGCATGTCATTTTCTTCCTGACATTCAAGCATATTTGCATTACAGAAAAAAAAAATATTTGTCCCTACAGAACAGAAGATGTAAACTTATTTTTATTTTTTCTTCCAAATAACAGCAAACTGAGTTATTCCAGGGGAGCAGTTACAAGGGGAATTGGCCTGTACCAAGCTTCTTCCTAAAGGCATCCACGCTTCCATCCGGCAACTCCTCTCTCCTCAAAAGGACACTATGAGGTTACTGAAATCCACAAGATTGTACCTTTTACCAGCACATTTAACCAGTCAGCAGTGAAATGTGAGCCTCTGCGTAAAGGAAATGAAAGCATTAAGTGAAAACAATAATTTTTATTGTTTGGTAGACTACAGATGGTTTGGTCAGAAAATTACCCGGGTGGCGGCAGTGAAGGTACGTGCAATGTTTCTTTGGGAATGCATCAGGAAACCAACCAAGCAGTGAGGCTGGGACAACCTGAACAGCATCTCACCACGCAGCCCAGAGACAGGCACGTTTGCTTTGGCAGCAATAATAATGCTTTGATTATTCTAAAAAAGGCTCTTGACCGGTGCTAGAAGAGATTTTGCAGCAGGTGGCAATATTAACATCAAGGCTGAATGCAATCAGGTGATTTTAACACCATCTACCTGACGGCTGACAGTGCTTTGTGTTGTCTGATGCCCTTCCTGCAGCAGAACCAGCTACAGCAACAATCCTGATTAAAACAGAGCATGGCAAGGAGGGACCGAAGACAAATTTCCCTCCAGGCTTAGATTTTTACAGAGGTGGCTCAGAAAGGCCACAGATGTCCTGGCATCCCAGGCATGGCAGCACAGCCGAATCCCTGTTTAAGCAGCAGAGTGGGGTTCTAGTTACCTTTGTTGGTGCCAGAGATTGCTGTCCTTCCCACCACTAACCAGCTGTTCTCCTACTGGACTTGGGCAAGAAGTTGGTTGTAGCAGGGAGAAGAGACAGGAGTGGCAGTGAATGTCTTATCAGCAGGGCCAACAGGTAAGAAGCCCGCTCTAACGATTCCGTACTTTCTTGATAGATAATCCCAGTCAACAGTAGGTATCTCACACACTTTCTGCTGCCAGACTCTGTCCCATCCTAGCATTTGCAGATGTGCTCCAGCATCCGCTACCTAAATATCCCACAGGTGAATTCCCAAAACTCAAAGTGATAGTTTTTAAGATTGTGTGAGGAGAGGTGATGGAAATTTGTCGTGTATTTAAAGCAGCAAACAAGGATTCTGGCAACCTGCGTTTCCTGTGGTGTGTGCATCCTTGCGTAACCTGAAGTACATCACTGCATTTCGGTGCTTCTATTCTATTCTCCACCTATTAAATGAGGATTTCTTCCATCCTTTCCCTGATTATTTAAGCTGTGCTGTCTTTTTCCGTGTGTTTGTACAATGCTTGACCTAGTGAAGTCGCTTCTCAGCACTGTCATCTTGTGGGCGCTGCTCATAATCCAGACAGCTGCCAGGGTTACCAGTGCCGAGCTGCACGGGCTCGCTCACAGTAAAATGAGACAACGAGCTAAGCGGGATGTCTTGGAGACTTGCTGAAGCACGGGTGCTGCTCCACCCACGGTGGCATTGGGGCAGCAGAGAAAGGGTTGGAGCCAGCTCAGCTGGGAAGTGAAGCTTTTGCAATCTAGCACAATACGAGCGAAAATAACTCCCCCCAGCAGCGCCGTTCAGGGTTGCTCTGTCAGAGAACTCGTTAGCCGTAACTAAAGGCCCATCTGCATCGGGTCCATAGGATTCCTCTCCAGATCAGGAGCGGCTGCTCTGGGGACAGTAAGTGTGAGGGGAAGACAAAGCTCCGCCTTGTTTACAAAGGAATAGCAGAATCCTCAGGTGCCTCTTTACTTTGACCTGGAGAGTGAGAACATTTGCTTTTAACTTGTCTCATCTCCCATGTCCTTACATTTTGCTGCCGCTGCTGTTAAAGACACAAGGCCCCTCTGCAGTAAAGCTCATTTTTTTTCTGGCAAGTGGTATTTTGTGGGTGACTCGGGGACTGTGGCTGTTGGCAATTTATGGGATCTTTCTTCTTTCATTATTGAATTATATGGGGTAACAGACATCTGCTGACATGGCTCCAATCCAGAGGATGAGCGTGACGGGTTCTGTCCACAGTAAAGTATATGAGAGGACCAAAAAGTGCCTGCTGACTACAGATGGAAGGATGATGATAACTGCCCAATATCTTGTTAATTTTGCATTTTAATGGTATCTCCACTCTTGAAATGTCTGATGGTTTCACATAAAAGGAAGAATTTCCTAGTTCTTTAAGAGTGAAGGCTTGGAGTTAGGGACTCCATGGTGGCTGCTAATAGCTATCGTTTTATCTCAACTCTGAAGTATCACAGGTCTGAAAAACACAGAAAGAGGTATATGCTTCATGTGCTAGACCGCTGGGCCTTCGATCAATCCTCAGCAAGGACTCCAAGATCAGTGATTTGAAGGGAGTGCGGTGGTGCTCACCTAAAAACTCCACTATCTGGAGTTGTGCTGAGATGAAAGACCGTGCAGATGTTGGTGTCCCTAAACAAAAGTGCTGGGCTCCAAAGCGCGACTCGGCAGGTAGCATCTCTAAGACTTAATAACAGGCTTTTGCAGAATAACCTACGGTTTCAGAGGCCTTCCATCATTAAAATAGGAGGAAGGGATGCAACCGTTTGTCCTCTTTCAAGGTTTCTGATGCTTCCTTTGAAGATTCAGACTGGGGTTGCATGTACTTATGAGCCATATGCATCATATATCTATCACATTACTTGCCATCTGACAAACAAAGACTTCAAAGCATGAAAAATTCCCCAACTAGTCCCTTTTTGTTGACAGTATGTCCGTGCTTATTTTTTCCTTACATAAAGAGGCATTATTTGTTTTATTTTCCATTTATATCCCAGCAGTAGAGAGGCCTTGAAGGGAATAAGTAAACTGGAAAAAAATAAGATTATGTTTATAGTATCCTGCCGCTGCTTCTGCCTCCTCGAGTCCTGCCTGGACTCTTCCTTAATCTCTGTGTCCCATCCTGGCAGAGGTGCAGAGGAAGGCCTTCAAACATGGGATGAAAACTGCAGAGCTTACCCTTGCAGCACTCCTGGCTCTTGCAGTGTTGTCTCCCTTCACTGGAGTTAAGTGACGTGATTAAAATCTCAGCTAAACAATCTGTTCCTCCCGAGGTTTGTTTATCTGCCTTCCTTACTCTGTTGAAAGCCTGCTAAGTAGTGGCGTGGCCATGAGAGCCAGAGCAGGGGAAACCTATAGTCTGATAAAAAGCTGTGATGTCAACATGAGGCTTAAAAAATGTATGTATTTAAAAATTAGTATTTTGGCAGGTTTTTACGTAAGTAGAGTTTACAACTAGAGTGGCAGCAGCTGTTAGGCGCCAGATTCCCTTAAAGACTTCGACTCTTTTTCAATGTTATGAAACTGGAATGTATAATGTGGTTTGTTTGAATCATATTCTCTGTGAGATGAAAGCAGAAATGATTTTGCGGAGACTGCTTTTATAAGGTCTTCAAAGTGAGTTTACTGTTGTTTCCATCCACGAATTGAAACCTAGGAGTGCAAAAGCAAGCTTTCTGCCTAGCACACTCGTGATCAGCTTTTCAAATCAATTTTCAATTGACTTAGCTTTTAAACTTCAGCAAACAGTAGGCCCAATCTTGCATTCACTGAAGTAATTTTGAGATTTACTGTTAACTTAAAAAGAAGACGTGGTGAGCTGATAAGAATGAAAAATTCTAGACTGTAGCTGAGCAAGGAGCTGAAACTACTGTTCCCCACCCACACAATGTTTGTCTTCCCTGAAACCTTGTTCTTTCATCCTCCTCTTTTCTTTGGTTTCTTTCTTCCTTCTTTTTTCACCTAACCATAATACAAGCTTGAGTTCCCTAGGATAAGGGTTGGTTTTCCTTTTGCTACGGTCATATAGCACACAGTAATAGGCTCAGATTTCTCACTGATACTCTTAAGTATTGTGATTGAGAAGACTAATTACCTTTTTTTTTTTTTTTCCTGAAGTTTTGGAAACGGCAAGAAATATCCAGTACTTAACACAAGTTATCAGTTGCCCATTGTGTCTCCATGTAGGAGACTGAAACTGTCCACGACCCTGGGGGAAACTTCTTTGGCTGCACTGCAACTTTGGAGTTCGTATCACCTGCAGCCAAACGACTCTGTTTAGGCTTGAGGAAAAATCCGATCTCGAATGCTTCGCTCTGGTTCCTATTCTGCTGGCTGAAGCCTGCTTTTAATGCTAGAAATCAAAGCAAGGGAGTACATGCTCTTTCCACTCCGAGACTAGTGGACTGCACAGATGCTCAGTGGACTTCATCAGTTTCCTATGGTTTACAAAAACAAGATGTTAATTTATCTGGGAAAGCATATATTGTCTTGTTTATCTTCAGGTACATTGTTAATCTATTAATTACATCATTAAAGAAATTACAACTACGCTTGAGCTCAGTTATCTGGCTGAAATCCATAATAAATTGTTGCTGTCTTTAAAAAATTTTAAAAAAAAACCCTTCTCGCTGTATCTAGGGAGCCAGTAGGTCTTTCTTTTCACTCATCTAAGAGAGAGATGCTTTCAGAAAGTCAGAGAGTGGCTTTATTCCACACGTATTTGTTCTGTAAGTGACCAGGAGTTATAAGGAGCGCTCGCAAGCTCCTATTATTAGGAACACTGATAAATAACAGAACAGGGGCTGGAGAACATCAAACGAATTGTTCGTGCTCTATTTAATTGTCTCAGTAGGGACTTATATTAGCTGTTGCCTCTGAACACCAAGCGCAAGGAGCTGTGACATTATCACTATACTACCTACGACATCATACACTGAAGCAGAGAGTTTAGATTTTTCACAGCCCTCCTGGGAGTTTAGGCATATCTCCCACAAAAGTTTATTTCCATACACCGTAATCTCTGTGAAATCTTTTTCTATTGCTGCTATGCCATTTTTAGGAGAGATGAACAACTGAATTTCCTCTTCGAGGTGGGCACTTTTCTTGATTTACACAAAGCTATTACAGATGAACAGCCCGCTCGTTTTTCCAGTGGGCACCTTCCCTCAGCTGCTCCACGAGGGTCAGACCGCGTCCAAGAGGTAGCTGTGTGTGCGCCGCATGGGCACGTGCTCCCTGCCACCTGCAGGGACAGGCTGGTCCCTGAGAATCAGCGGAGCTGCAGCGCTTTGTCTTTTGTGACCGTCTCTGAAATTCTCTCAGAGCACTGTTTCAGTGCACAGTACTTGTCATTAAAGCATTTCATTAACCGCACGCCAAGTCCTACTCTGTGAACTACTTGCTAAACGCTTCTTCCTGTCCTTGCACTTCCTTTTGGATATAGGCAGTACCTGGAAGACAAAGCATGGCTTTTAAACAAGAAACTATTGCAAGCGGACTGATTATTATAAAATAACTGGCTTAAATGAACGTTCCATCCCACAAACATTTCATCATAAGTCTCAGTCAGAACTTGCATTGCTTTTTCCACTACAGTCAATCAACTGAGATTTTCAAATTCATCAAAAAATCACAGAATCACAGAATGGTAGGGGTTGGAAGGGACCTCTGGAGATCATCTAGTCCAACCCCCCTGCCAGAGCAGGGTCACCTACAGCAGGTTGCACAGGAACGCGTCCAGGTGGGTTTTGAATGTCTCCAGAGACGGAGACTCCACCACCTCCCTGGGCAGCCTGTGCCAGGGCTCTGCCACCTGCAAAGTAAAGAAGTTCCTCCTCATGTTCAGATGGAACTTCCTAAGTTCAAGTTTGTGCCCGTTACCTCTTGTCCTGTTGCCGGGAACCACAGAAAAGAGCCTGGTCCCATCCTCCTGACACCCACCCTTTAAGTATTTACAAGCATTGGTAAGATCCCCCCTCAGTCTTCTCTTCTCCAGGCCGAACAGACCCAAGTCCCTCAGCGTTTCTTCATGAGGGAGGTGTTCCAGTCCCCTGATCATCTTTGTAGCCATTTACTGTACCCTCTCCAGCAGTTCCCAGATGTTCAAGGCCTGTGTTCATCTCATCTTTTATAATCCCAGGAAATCTCAGCACCCTTATATTAAATACTTACACAATATTTAGAAAGTTCTTCAGAAACGCAAAAATCTAATTGCATTTTCCTCTTTTCTTCATTATTACTCTGTGCTAGCAGTATCGCAAAGCCAACATCAGTATTTAATATACTACTACTACTTCCAATATTATTCTGGATCGGGGAAAATACCCTCACATGTTAAATCTAGCTATGCAGGGACAAAATAGAGCAAATGCTGCTCTTGTATTTGAAAGTGTAGTACTTTTAATCTGCTTGCAAACTGTATTAAAGAAAAGCGATGTATTCAGAAATTGTACAACCCTCTTTAAAGGAAGCGTTGTGAGGAGATGGTAGCCGATACTGAAATCTCAAGAGAATTTTAAACTATTTAGATTAGAGCTTTTTTTGTATGACAAAGTGCCCACAGCTTTTCTGAGGAAAAAATACTGGGGAAAAAAATAAAGCTTTTGGAACCGGTGCTGTAACCGGCAAGATGTTTGAATAGCAGCAGAGTGACCCAGCATTCTCAGCAAAAAAGCGTGTTTGATTCAAATCAGTAGTTCTAGAAAAAAAATGGCATCACAAACTCAGGGTAGAGGGGCGGAGAACCTGTTGCTGGGTTGAACAGAAGTACAGATGTCTTTGCTCAGTATAAAACCATTGACGAAAATACGTAAGCCAAGGCTGTAAAGCTCATATGTGGTATCACACATTGAATGCTCTTGAATTTCTCATGGTGCAGAGTCTTACCTCACACACGGAAGGATTAAGGCAGGAGGTATTTTTTCCATTTATTAAAGAAACATCTTTGCTGTGCTTTTTTTAGTGCCAGCGGCTTAGTGAAGTAGGGGTAAGGAGACTGGAAACCAGGGGTGCCTGCAACAATAATGCTTTTTTCTGCTCTTTAAAACTTCCCCATAACTAGTTGTATGTCCCCGTTTGGATTTGGTGACTATAAACTTTGTATAATACAAAGATAGGATCTATGCTTAACCTTTATTAATTACATGCTGCTATTCAACAAACAATCAGTATGGTAGAGAGTTTTGTGATGCAAGTCCTTAATACACAGGTGCTGTTGGGGACAGCCGTTCTGCTGTTCCGCCCCATGTCAGAAGAAGGTGCGCTACTCACACCCACACCCACACCAAGCCCTCCGACTGTTCCCTGTGCCCTGCAAGCCTGGAGTCACTGCCATCGCAGCCATCCCATCGGGAGATGACGCAACCCAAATTCACAGAACTTGGAAGGCGGAGATTACCATTTTAGTCACCCGGAGAGAACACTTGCTCCGTATGACTAAGAAAATTTATGAGCTAGCACCACTGTTTTTCAGCTAACGCACCTAACAGCATTCAAGACGCAACTCGGCGCGACTGTCAGTATCAAAGAACAAGGCTTTTTTGTTTGTTAGCCTGCTATATGGCATAATGTTTATTTATGAAAATAAAAGCAGTAAAATGTAAATGTTAGACTTCATGTGAAGGTACATACGAAACGAGAACAGGTTTAATTAACTGGTCTAATCAGAGTGGTAACTTAAATTGTAAAACACAGCGACTCCATCTCCTACTGCTCTAAGCTTTGGCATTTATTGTGAGGAAATAAATTAGATTTTCTACCACTGGCTACTTTTTAATAATCAAAGCAAAATAATTCATGCAGCTTGTAAGTTATCATAAAAGAATTCAGCAGACCTAGCAAAGATGATAAAAGGCTGCTTTGTGCAAAACATTTTGTATGTCAATTTAGGAGACAGTCTTAAGAGCAAAACTTCATGTGTTGCAATTTGTCAGCAATTTCATTGTTACTGCTTATTTTCAAGGGGGTTCTCAAAATCCACGGTGAAACTGCTGTAGTATTTTATGTAGCAACTCGATCTTCTTTTAGAACCACATAACGTCATCTCAAAGCAATACTTTTTAGCTCTAATCTTAGATCTAGGGTATAGTTGAAGAGGAGTAACTTCAATTTTTTAAATGTACAACCAAGCTACAGTTGGTTACTGTAACAATAATACATATTATTACATATACATGAATACACATTACCCTAGCTGAGGCCTGCCATGTCATTGTACTGAAATGCGATTGACTTTTGTTTTTATACACATGGAGAAATGAGCTCGGTTTCCGCTTGGAGCAGCAAAAATCGGTGGTGTGAGGTTGCCAACATGTAGAAGACAGGTGTTGGGATCCCATCACTCTATGCCAGGTACCTGTAGCTGCCAGGGCATCGTCCTTGCAAGAATTTTGTTCTCCTCGTGACTTCGTTCCTATGTGGTTTATGACTAATGCAGCTCCATGATGCAGCTGGTTTCTTCCTCTCCCTCCTTCCGCATTTGCTCACATTCGCTTCTGTCCTTTACTGTTTATAGCTCTGGCCATATCCCTCTGCATCTGCAGTATGTGGGATTTGGTTTATTTGTCTTATGTTTCATTTTTCATTTGATTTGCCTGTGACTCACAACACTCAGTGTTATTAAAAAATAACTGCTAAGGCGATTAGATATTGAATTGGATAATAAATGTCACTAGCCTGTTCTACAGAATGATGGTATTTAGCCGAAACAAAAGGAGTATTGTGCTAATCTGGCCAAGGAAACTCAAGCCCACTGGTGTTTCCATGAATTGCTATTTCCATATGAAAGACCGTTTCTTGTGAAGTACACCTGCAGCCTTGCAAGTGGACATTTGATGATCCTTTGCATTTCTGTTGTTATGTGGGCACTGTGAGATAGCTCCTGCAGCACATGAGGTCATATGTTTTAAAAGGCAACCTAAATGTCTGTTGGGTAACAGAATTAAAATTTCCAAGAGTCTTCTCTTTCCACTCCATGCCAATTCTTTCTTGGCAACATTTACTACCCCTCTCTCCCCACTATCAGTTTCATAGTCCATACCCCTAATAAGGCTATCCATGTTTCATAGAGGTAGTCAATGGCTGCAGCTTTAGCCTCCCCTGAACCACAATTATTCCTGGACCATTTAGGAAATTATAAAACAAAAACAAAACCCAAAAAACTATTTTACTATAATGAAGAAACCACATGTTATGCAGGTGCTGCTTCTTTTTCTTGAAACACAAAGGTTTGTCCCAGGCTACCTTTTCTGTGTGGAAAAATGTATGTAAACTATACATATGAAACATACGTAGAAAATAATATATTACCATTCACCCCGGTAAATTGGTATCAAGGGGGAAAGGGAAGAAGGTTTTTAGCCCAGAGAAGCTCAAGTTGCAGTTGTTTTCATGAGCTAAGGAATGCTGAGCCAGAAAGAACTCAGCGCCACAGACAAGTCAGGTAGGAAGCGAGGGAAGTATCAGTAGGCGAAATGACCTCAACACAGAAATTAGGCAGCTCCTTATTCTGCATTACAAAGTCTGCACGTGGCTTTAGCCTTTTTCCATTCAGATTCCTCCTACACGCAACTTGTGGTTATCATCACCTGCCATCTACTAACAACCCCCTAGCCCCCATTTAGCTACATACTTAAAAAGAAAGTAAGTATACTTCTTGCTGTCCACCCTCCTTCATTCAAGACTTCTAGAGGATACTCAAAGCCTTGCTTCACCCTTACCTTCGATGATCAGAGGTTGAATGTGTCAGCCTTCTTACACTCCCACTAATTTAGATACCATTACTCCCTTCATAACACCTGGAACACCTGCCCAGTCTGCACGTTTGACTTCTAAAGTAGCATGAAGTGCATGGGAGGAGTTGATCAACTTGGATTGTTATTTAATAGCTGTTTTGCAGAAATGCCTACAGGCATTAATTAAGATCAAGGTGCTAAACACAAAGAAGACTTACAATGAAAAATAGTCCCTGCCCAAGAGAGTTCATAATTCACTTTATAACAAGTTACAACAGGTGGATGAGATAAATTAACTGGAGGGAGGGAGAGAGAAGTAAAACAATCTCCTTCTTCAAGCATGTTCTGGACAGCGTGGATCATTTTCATGTATATATTTACAAATACAGATATGCTCATTTTGCCAAAGATGTTAATTTCTCTCTAATCTTAAAGTTATCTCCGTGATGTCATAAAACTCTCCTTCCAAAGCAACACATATCTATGAGATTTCTTCTTCTCCTTGTGTGTTGGATGTGCTATATCCAGAAAATCATCAGTTCTGTATCCTTCCCTTGTCAAGGGCACCAAAATCTGTTACTATGTATTGATTGCTTTTCAGCAGAGCAAGGGATAAAGGCAATTTTTCCGCACTTTATGGTTAAAATTAAAATACCTCCAATAAAAGTAGGAGCTGGACCATATCACTCCCTGTGGAATTAATTGTAAAATAGGTTATTATGAAGCTGTGTTAAAGCGTGAACAGATCTTGGTAACAATCAGACATGAAAGTTTAGGAGACCTTAATATCCAACAGGCTTATTTTTCCATTAAAAATCGGGAATACATAATGTTGTAGGTGGAGATAAAGGTCAATTTGATTCATTTCAGCCTGTCACGTTTTATGAATAAATCTATTATCTCTAGTAATAGTCCTTAACAAGATATTTCTATCTGGTTTCCACCAATTTTACATTACTGAAAACCATCCATGAAATAATTAAGGCCTACTTCTACTGTCACTACAAATGCTTTCCTATTACATTGTGCGCTGTGCTGTTCTTTATACTATGCAAAAGTAGCATAAAATGCTGCCAAAGCAGAAATCTTACTACATGGCCTTAGGGATAGTAACTTACCCCTACTTTTCTATAGATATAAAATCACTTTCCTATACAAACTTCCTCCAAAAAGAGTCATCTGCAAGATCAGGATGTAAATAACTAACAAAGATAAAAACAATGAAACATTAATCTCAGATGTAAACCAATGAGAATTTTGCTGGTTTTAGCAGGACTATAATGACTATCTTAACAGTTTATGAACATAAAACCTTGCCTAAAGCACACTGTGAAATCTTTGCTGCTATACAATGTCCTTTTACTAGTAAATTACTTGTATACATCATAGAATCATTTAGGTTGGAAAAGACCCTTGGGATCATCGAGTCCAACCATCAACGCCACTCTACAAAGTTCTCCCTTACACCATATCCCTTAACACCACATCTAAACGAGTCTTAAACACATCCAGGGATGGTGACTCCACCACCCCCCTGGGCAGCCTATTCCAGTGTCTGACCACTCTTTCTGTGAGGAATTTTTTCCTCATGTCCAGCCTAAACCTACCCTGCTGCAGCTTGAACCCATTCCCTCTTGTTCTATCACTAACCGCCTGTGAGAAGAGACCAGCACCAACCTCTCTACAATGTCCTTTCAAGTAGTTGTAAAGAGTGATGAGGTCTCCCCTCAGCCTCCTCTTCCTCAAACTAAACAATCCCAGCTCCTTCAATCGCTCCTCATAAGATTTATTCTGCAGGCCCTTCACCAGCTTCGTTGCCCTCCTCTGCACTCGCTCCAGCACCTCTTGTATTGAGGTGCCCAGAACTGGACACAATACTCAAGGTGTGGCCTCACCAGTGCTGAGTACAGGGGGACAATCACCTCCCTCCTTCTGCTGGTCACACTATTTCTAATACAAGCCAGGATGCCATTGGCCCTCTTGGCCACCTGGGTACACTGCTGGCTCATGTTCAGCCGCTCTTCAATAACTCTTTGTGATTTAACACATAAAGCCCAATGTTTTCAACGAAAAAAAACCAAAACAAAACATGATTGCCAGAATATTCTTTAATATTCAACACTTTTCAGGAGCTACATCAAGAGAACTGGAAGTCCTCTAGAAAAAATGCAAGGTTAATATTGAAAATGTCCCCTTTTCTCTTTTACTGGAGCCCAGCTGGTCAAAGACTTGAATGACTGTGGTACAATAGAGAAAACACACACTTTTAACAGCAGACTTCAGTAGCTGTTAGTTATCAGTTAAACGCATGCTTTTATCAGAAAGACTGATTTACTTATTTCTAGCTAGCTATGATATAGATTAAGATTTTCCTAGTATGCCCTGCTCTGAAGTCAGCAAATCTGATCCTTTTGTGTGCTATTGGTATTTTACGCTGAGCTGGTATACATCCAACACAGGCAGAAGTAGCCATCTAAATTGCCACAGCTGTATGAAAACTAGTAGCAAACACACCTCAGTGAAGAGAGCTGTGGGAAGGAAGAAAATGATGGAGACGTAGCAAGAATATCTGAGACAAACTGCTCCTCCAGGCCTCATCTAAAACCAGTATGCTCTGGAAACAATAACATATAAAAATGTCTTACTAAACACTAGTAATTAGTTCTGACTTTGAAAGACTTCACTGCTCAAATCAGGCTTAGATATTAAAATGCAGAATTACTTAACATATCCTTGTGCTGTGGGAAACCTCCCTTGTAACTAAGCTAAGTGATGTTTATGTTCATTCAGACCCGAGCACTGCTGCTATCTCTATATGTCAGGCATCTAAAAGACCATTTCATCCACTCACTTATCCTCAGCTCCTCCAGGACTGTCTCCTGTTTCATGGGGACAAGCGAAACGCACGAGTTCAATATGAACAAACAGCCAGGCCCGGGACAACTCTTATTTATGCAACAACAGCAAGAAACCCCGCTCGCACCGCTTCCCTCTCCTCTAACTTCGCCTATATCAGTGTCCGCTGGGGTTCCCGGTGGCGAGGGCGAGGCAGCCCCTGCGCTTTTCCACAGCCGCGGAGGCAGGACAGTGGCCTAAAGCCTACTTTGCTGCGTCACTGCGACAGATGAGGAGCTGTAAGGCCGCGCACCGAAGCTCTGACCGCAGCACCACCCGCGCTGCGCCACCCCGGCCTCCCCGGGGCACCGCTCTTCGCCCAGGCCTCTCCGGCCCCGCTCCGGGCGGCCGCCAGAGGGACAACCGGCCCCACCATGGCGGCGTCCCCTCAGCGCGGCGGGGCTGGGGCCGCGCGCAGCGGGTCACGTGGGCGGGGCCACCGCTGCGGAAAGGCGGTTTGGAGCCCGTTGCTAGGCGACGGGAGGGCGCGCGGCGCCAGCGGGCGCGGCCGGGCGAGCGGGGCAGCCTCAGCCGCGGCCCTTCGTCGCCCCGGGGGAGGCGGCGCCCGACCCGCACCGGGAGGCTTTCCCGGGGCGGGGGGGATTCCAGCGGGAACGGGCGGCCGGAGAAAGGCGTTGCCGCCTCTACTCGTCGTCCCCCCCACGGGGCGCAGGTGCGCCGCGAGGCGCCGCCGAGCGCTCTCCCGCGCCGCTAGGGGGCGGGGTTAAGAGTGACAGCGCCCACAGCCAGTGAGCGCGCGCGTCCCCGGCGAAGGGGCGGGGCGCCGAGGCCTGCAGGGCGCTGCCGCCCGCCCGCCGCAGCGGGTGAGAGGCTGCTGGCGCCGCCCGCCCGTTGGGCCACGGGCCCGTGGGCGAAGGGCGCGGTATCGGCGGCTTTCCCCGCAGGGGCCGTGTGAGGCAGCGACTCCACCCCGCGGAGGGAAGAGTGGGGTCGCTCAGGCAGGGCGCGGGCGGAAAGAACGGTACGTCCCCAGCGTTCCGGAGGAGGCGGCGGCGCCGCCTTCCGCAGCCGCGCTTGAGCCCCAGCGTCCGGTAGAGGCCGGTAATAAAATCGGGGTCTGCCATGAGTGGCCGTTGCTGCCGGCCAATCGGCGAGGCGGAGCGGGCGCTCCTCCCCGCCCCCGCCGCGCGGCGGGGCCAATGGGAGCGCGCGGGGCGGGGCGCGCGGGGCTAGGCGCGGGCTGGGAGGCGCCTCACCGCCAGATGCGGGGGAGTCGCGACGGCAGCGGCAGCGCGTGCGGTGGCGCGCGGGCATGGGGGCGCGGGCTGCTTTCGCCTCCCCGCGCTGAGGGACGTGCCCGCCGGCGAGGCCCAGCGGTAGGCGAGGGGCGGTGGCCGTGGCGGTGAGGGGCGCAGGTGGCCGGCGAGCTGCAGTGTCGGTAGCGGCCGCCGTCGCGTCGCCGGGCGGCAAAGCCCGCCGGGCCGGGGGACGTGTGTCGTTCCGCGTTGCGCTGCCTGTGGTCTCCTCCGCAGCCGGGGCGGCAGCGCTGGGCCGGCGCCTTGTGGCCGCTAAAGCCCGGCCGAGGCCCCGGAGAGGTGGGGGGGTCCGCCGTGTGGTAACGCCGGTCGTGTCGTTGGCAGGATCCGAGCGTAGCGCGGCGGCGAGCCTAGCCGCGGGAGCCGGCCTCTGCTCGTGGCAGCCTGCTGTCACCTTCCCTCCTGGCAATGGGGAATGGACTCTCGGACCAGACGCCGATCTTCTCCAGCTTGCCTTCTTTCCAGAGTTTCCACATCGTCATCTTGGGACTGGACTCCGCCGGAAAGACGACCGTGCTCTACAGACTGCAGTTCAATGAGTTTGTCAACACTGTCCCCACTAAAGGATTTAATACGGAGAAAATCAAAGTGACGCTGGGCAACTCGAAGACGGTCACTTTCCACTTCTGGGATGTAGGCGGCCAGGAGAAGCTGAGGCCGCTGTGGAAGTCGTACACAAGGTGCACCGATGGCATCGTGTTTGTGGTGGACTCCGTCGATGTGGAGAGAATGGAGGAGGCCAAAACAGAACTTCACAAAATTACTAGGATATCTGAAAATCAAGGAGTGCCTGTCCTTATCATTGCTAACAAGCAGGACTTGAGGAACTCTCTCTCCCTTTCTGAAATTGAGAAAATGTTAGCAATGAGTGAGCTGAGTTCTTCGACTCCATGGCATTTGCAGCCTACCTGTGCAATCATTGGCGATGGACTCAAAGAGGGACTGGAGAAACTACATGATATGATAATTAAGCGAAGGAAAATGTTGAGGCAGCAGAAAAAGAAGAGATGAGTTCTGTTTTGACCTTTCTATTTTAGAGTAGTTACATGGTCAAAATTTGACATAAGACAGCTTCCAAATCCAGGCCTGCTTGTTTGGATGCCGTTAAGCTTAGTTACGTTAAACAATCAGTTGCACAACCTTGCCGTGTGGAAGGCTGTGCACTTAATGGAACTTTTTTTTTTTTAAACTAGTTTCTTCTGAGTTTTATGGCTCTGCATTATTTCAGAAGCCCTAATAGATGATGTAATACTATCAGGAAATGGATGGGTGGGTATATGTGACATGGATGTCTAAATAGCCAAATAAAACGAGGGTTTTTTGCTTAGTGTTGTATTCATATGTTTGAGGGTGCCCTCTGCAAGAAATCTGCATTGAAGGTGTTCTGTGTTTTTAAACTTCTAATGCTCGTAAGTGGAGTGTTTAGGTGAACATTATACAGCTTTAAAAACATGTATGAAGCTAGTAACCCATTATTTTGAGAGGCTGTTTTTTATCTTGTTTGGGGATTTCTATGAAAGCTTGGCTACACGTGTAGGTTTTTTTTTTAATTTGGCACTTTTTGAAATTTAATTATGTTCAGTTCAAATACTTGAAATTTAAGTGCTGTGGATTCTTCAACTGATAAAAGAAAGACTTTTTGATAAGTAAAAAATGTAAACAACACGCTGGAGCATGGAAAAGTGGTTTCCCAACATATAGCATGTTTTTGGTATGTAAGTTTTTTATTTTTTAGAAGTAGCCATTCATCATTATACAGTGCTAATCAGGTTTAAACTGTTACTCAAAATTAGTAATTTATTTCTGAATGCTGAGTATTATGTCCTCCTACTATCAAGTTAAAAGTAAATTAATTGCAGTAAAGGAGCTCTAAAGAACAACTCTGGCTGTTATGGTCCTAACCAGTGCAGCAATCTTAGCTCTACTGGTGACTTTTCTGGCAATAAAACAAAATTATAATGAAGTAAAGATGGAGTTAAAATTAGCAGAGCACATCTTGTATCTCCCCAAAATACCCCATTTTATTAAAGTGGTATTGCTATGTCACTTTCAACGTATGCTTTTTTTATCGTGACTCTTAAAGTATTTTGTGGTTAGGAATGTAATAATGCTTTATACACTCAAAACATTTGACACTGCCGGGGGGGAGGGGGGGGGAGTGGGGGAAGAAGATTTTCAAGATGGGCCTGTGTTCTGCTTTAATTATGCTTTAAGCTGTTCTTGTTTACAGAGTGTGAAACAGTGTTAACTGGGCAGGATAGTGCTTGACGGGAAAGGGAGGGTGGTTTTTCTTACTGGTACAGAGCTTCAAGTGACTCTTTAGATACTTGGCTGGCAATTAAAAGGGCTAAAAAAGAGCCTGGATTTTTAAGACTAACTTTAGTGGTGCTGTAAAAATTGATCAGAATGTTAGATTCTCTTTAAACTTTTGTGGAAATACCGGATTAAAAAAAAAAGTATAAACAAAGGCAAAATCTATAAATCTGTTTCCTCCTTTTACTCAACCAGCAAAGTAATACATTTTTTTTTTTTACTTGCTGCCATGTATTTAGGAGGATGACAGCTACAAACCTGAATGTCAATCAATGTAACTTAGATATGTTTTTAAAAAGAAAGTCAAACTTTTTAACTAGCAGCTGTTGTCTGGGAGGTAACCAAAAATGCACTTTAGTGTCTTCAATAACTGAAAGTGACAGCTGTGTTTTGTTTTTTTTTTTAATGACATCTTGGTCCTTTTTGAATAAACTGAAGTAGCTTCCAGTGGAGCTTTTGTATGTCGGTTATATATGTACCTGCACTGGTGACATTGTAAGTCACTTACTCAAGTAATGTCTATATTTATAGAAATGTGGATGACTTCTTAAACCTCAATAAACAATTCAAAACAAGCCTGCAGAGAGGAGGTGTGTGACTTCTTGTACTGCAGTGGTACATTCTCATCAACCTCTGTGCACGTGTTGATTCTAATAACAGTAGAACTACTTGTGTTGAAAACCAAAGTCTTATAAATGTGATGAGGCTCATAAATTTCATGGTGTTACAAATTGCAGGTGTTTCATTACAAACTTTAAATCAATGGCCTATCTGTATATTGACAGAAGAAATATTAACTGCAGTGACTCCTTTCTGAAGTGATGGATCTTGCATAATTTGAACAATCTTTTATATAGCCGAACCTGTTTTGTGTTACATGCAATGTGTAATAGGTGATGTTGGGCATTTATCACGTGTATTCACAGGTGGTACTTAATTTAGTATCTTCAGGCTCATATATCTGAAGCTGTCTGAGGGATTCACGTGTACTTAAGCCTTGGGTGAATTTCCTCCTTGGATTTTACGTCAGTGAGTAGAATATGGCAAGAGATACGGAAGCCTCTCATTAGTTCAGGACCTGAACATAAACAAGAGATAAACCTCATCTAGAAGTCTACAAATCAAAATTGCGAAGCTTGAACAAGAACATCCAAACCTATCTCTCAAAAACCTGATATCTTCATTTCTGTTTATGTAACCGATGGCACATCAATATGTGGGTTATTAACTGTCAGTCTTGAGAAAAAGCTGTTTTAGGGATGTTGAGTCCTATGAATTTGGGGTGTAATTTGTATAATCTGGCTAACGTTTTCCTTCCTATCAGGTGCATAGTACTACTTAGGCTGAGGAAGGTGAGATGACAGGCTGGCTTTTTGTACCCAGTAAACAAACCGTATGATACCAAGTAGTAATTCCTTTATTTTGAGTATTCACTGGGCTTCTATTGGGAGTAGTTGAAAAGGCATCCTGCTTGGAAAAAGTGAACTGTATTTTGTTCTGCATATTGAACATGCTAGTGTTTATCCGATGACTATTCCCCTAAACTCTTCTATGTATAAAAACTTCAGTGAATGATTTGAAATACAAAGACAGGACTAGCACTCCTAGCACTCAGGAGGAAGAAGCGAGGAAAGGTGGAGAGTAGTCTTTCTAAGATGTTATGCCTGTTATAGTGATATTTAATACTGACTTGGAAGTAGAAAACTTTGAGTGGGGATGAGTCTTACGTTCAAGCTGTACCTTTATCTGTACTAGAACTCTTGCTGGAATATTACAGTAGCTATTCTGAGTAAACTGTACAAATGTAGCTGTACCTCTGAAACTGTATTTTGTATTACTGTGACAAAGTCTTCAACTATGAGCAAAATGATGATTGTGGTAAAAGCATCAGGTGTCTTAGCTGATTGAGTTTCTGCTGGCACAGTTCTGTCAGCCTGGGATCACTTTCTTCCATACGATGAATTGGCAGTTCTGGCCTAAATACCGGTACGGGTAAGAAAATCTTTAGAGGAACTGAATAAGCAGGTGCAATTTTGTTACAATGCTGGAGTTGTACAACTTAAGGTTTGAAATATGTTTCTGCTAAAATGGGCTACAAATGGCACTCTGTTCTTCAAGGCACTAGTTAAATTAAATACCTTAAACTGCTGCTACTTTAAGGAGGTACGGAATTGCATTTCAATCGGTGCAGCGGCTGTTAAAAAAGAACAAACCCCAAGGTCTTGTAACCTTATCGCTGTTGTCTTGACTTACAAAAGGTGGTATGGCGTTGCCTCAGCTGTTCGGGCACATCCACTCGTTTAAAGTTAACCAGCCTTCGTGATCTGGTCTCTGTTTTCTGGCTGCGTAGCTGTGTATTAGCTTATGACTGTTTCAGCTACAAAAAGTAGTGTAGGATGGTGAGACTCCTTCAGGTTCTTGACATCGCTTTTAAGTTGTGTTGCGCTGGATGTGCCTTTACATTTGAAAAAAAAAAAAAAAAAAATTTTTTTTTTTACAGATGGGTGATAGGTGAAACCTTCCTCTCTTTAAATTTTCATGTTTTACTGAGACGTGATTGATCCTGTGTGTGAAAAGCAGTACCCATGGCCAGTCAGTGGTTCCCAGCCTGACTTAAGTGCTTCTATCCCACCTCATGCAGCACTTTGGTCCAGCAGGAGTTTATTACCTGGGACACAGTGATTGCAGAGCAGTTGGAAGCAGTCCTGGTTGGGTGAGGGCTAGATAAGCCCTCCTAGACCCCAGCAGGTCTGCGTGAAGGCAGCTCTGCCTTCTTGGGGTGGGGGGTGGGGTTATTTGCATCTTGGATAATTTGTTTGCAAATAGCAGTTAGTTAGTGTTCGGTCAAAACTTTTTGTTGGGATGACTGTCGTTCTTGGCATTGGAGAAGGATTTAGATGCTGCATTGATACTACAAAGAAGGGGTGGGTAAGGCAGAGTGTGGAAGATGTAAGGCAATCGGGACACACGACGTGTAGGGGACAGACCCCAGCACGTGGTCTTGATTCAGCCGTGCAGGTTGCAATGCATGAGGGCTCGTAAATGTGTACTTGAACTTCTTTTGAGAGAGAAATCTAGGCATGAGCTGGTGCTTTTTGGATCGGTGTTTTCACTTTACTGGTGGGTGACCCATCTTCTGAGAGGGTCACAGCTGGCAGCCCCTCTCTGACAGCCGATAGCCTCCTGTCCTTGAGCCAAAGCAACTCTCCCTGCTGCTGGAAGGGATGCGTAGGGAGCTGTCAATGGGCAGCGGCTCCTATTTGTTTAGTCTGGGGGATGAGGAAAGCATATTTTTCTTTTTTTTTTTCCTTTTTCTTTTTTTTTTTTTTAATCCTGATTGACATAGGTATGCGAAGGCCTGCCCCTCTCACGCTGCTCTGCAGGCTGCGATTATTTTTAGGAGCAGTAGGAGACTGCAGAGCTGTGTGGATAAACTCTTGCCTGGGCTTTTAAACTAAGGGGGAACACACAGCCAGACTTCCCAGCAGGGTGATGCTCCCACAGCCATCCCACCTCTCTGAGGACCAAATAAAGGGGTGATACACAGCTGCTAGCTCACCTTCTCTAAAGCATTAGTCAGTTGTCTTAAACAAGCTGTAGAGAAGCAAAAATGCAGTTTCAAAGACCTAGCTGGAAAAAAAAAAAATATCGTTAGCAGCAAATTAAGGACTTGGGAGTTTCCTTTCTGGGAGTGCCCTGTTTGATGGGCTGGTGTCCCTCCGGCTGCCAGCACTCTGCCTGCTTGCCACCAGGCTGGCAAGTGGCACCCTCGCTCAGTCTGCACATAGTGATTTATTTTTTTTTTATTCCAAGGCAAACCCAAAATCTAAGGAGAAAAAGCAGGGAGGGAGGCCAGACAGCGCTTCCAGACGAAATACCCGCTTGCAAACAGCTCAGGAAGGTGAGAGATGCTAATCCCTGAGCTGTGAAGATTATGATTTCTTAGTTCCAGCTATATTTACGCAGCTGCTCCACCAGAATTAAGAGCTAAAGATGACAGAACAGTTAGAAAGAAGGTCGAGTACAGTTGTTGGCTGTGCGGTGTGTGGAGGGAGAGAGGATTTGGAACTGTTGGGTTTTCCGAGCTTTTCACGACATGTTGAGTCCTAAGGGAAATAAGTACGCTTTTGGGCCGCTTAATTGGTTTAAAATCTTTATTGTTTTATGCACTCTAGTTTTCCTATTGCTGAAATGAAACAATACCTCATTTAAGAAAACCACCTAATCACCGCGTTAATCTCCGAGTCCAGTGACAAAGGAGAAGGTTAGCAGGGGTGTTGAGCCTTGTTAACCGCGCTGAGGGCTCCTGGCTGGCACACAAGCTGCTGCATTTCAAGGTCTTTTCTAAAAATAGCAGAATGGTAGAATTTAGGTCAGGCGAGGTAAAGGTGGGAAGCCTGATACCTCAGATACCACACACGGTCCAGAGGTACCACCAATCCTGCACCTGCTTATCTTCCATTACCACTTTATGAATGATAAATAAGAATAATTTCCTTTGGAGCATAACATTTTCAGCCTTTTCCCATTCCAGTGTCACTTGCCCTGAAAGTTTTAACAGGTTTTGATACTGGAACATCGTTGAGTTGGGTGTCACAGGGATGAGTTCATGAGTGAAGAGGGTCAGGAAAGAGCGTTCACCTTTGCTGCAGTGACTGGGTTAGCTAAAACCAGGCTTTTTGTAAAGCTGGCTTAACGTGGACAAAGGTGACCTAAAAGAGGGAAATTTTCTAAAAATATCTTCTCGTTTCTAACATTATCTGAACTCCACTGGTCTTAAAATTATCAGATGCTGTTGTAGGCATGGGCTGCTGCTGGGTTTTTGACACCAGTTGCATGATGATCTCTAAGATGCCTTCAGCTGTTTGCAGACCCACGAGTGTAAGGTCTCCACAGTAATACTGAATTTATATATCCATGATGTATGTTTTTAGCTATTTGGGGTGCTTCTGTGGGTCAATTTCATTTCTCAAAGAAACTCGATTCTTTGTGAAACATAGATTAATGTGTCAGTGTCACTGCAAACACAGTTTACTCCTATTTGGTTTCTGTTAAAAGTGGTACAGTAAAATGGCAATCTACAGATTATTAGTAGCACTGTTTCCTTTGAACTTCCATTTTTCTTTATTATACTGTATTTCGTATAGGAGCTGAATTGTACTAACCTTAGAAATACTAGCCTCCCTGATTTTAATTAGCTTAGAAAATTGACTTGTACATTTAAAGTCTCTGTAATTCAGCTGTAATCAGTCATGTTAAGTGAGAGACTAATGGATTCGTGGACTGAGCCCACACTGATTCTTTTTGACAGATCTCCTATTGCCATGTCAATACGCATCCCTCACTGTGTGCTGTGGTAGCACTGGTACCAGCAAACTATATTTCTATATGGTTCAGCAACTGTATTTCTGCCACTCTGTCATATACAACTTGCTTATGTACAACTTTTGCTTATGTCCTGCTATTGCTGTAATCATGATAGGGGACTGTTTGAAAAAAATCTGTACAAAAACTCAGCTGTGCACTGCAACTTTAAAACAAACACATCAAGCTGTGTAATTTAGTTTTAAAGTACCGGAATTAATGAGGAAAGCTGGAAGTTTAAGACTGAAGATTGGTATATCCAGCCCAGACACTGGGTGCTGGTCATTGTATCCCTGAAGTCTCTTTATCTATGTGTAAAGCAAGAATCTCATAGTTGCTTTTATGTTTAAATTCATGCTTAAAAGCGCTGGGAGATATTAAGATATTACAGAAATACGGTGTAATAGAGAGACTGTAACAGTAATTTGGATTTTTCCATTGACTTGTAACATATTTGTGTTCAATAGTCAGGCAGGCACCAGGAAATCATACCATTTCAAAAATAATGCTTTTGAGAGTTTAAAAATACAAGTTCAACATACTGTATTGTCTCTGACCCCATGAGCTTCAGCTTCACAGAAAACAAAAATATTACTGTTGTTGAAAGTAATAATGTATTTCATATTCATCAGTGAATAAATATTCATAAACCGGATCATCTGTACCTGATTTTTGTTTGCATTTGACCATAGCTGTTAAGCAAAAGTAGTCAAAATTATGTTTTATTTTTGAAATAAATTGGGGTGAACACATGGCCTTCCAAATCAGGCATATGCAAGTTTTCAAGTAAAGGTGATCTGCGAAGATCTTGAGTTAAAAATAACACATTATCTTAAAATAAGCATTTATTTGGTATAGTAACAAAAATGGCTGGAAATTCCTTTGAAAAGACAGCTTTATTTTACGTAGTGCAGTGAGGGGAGTATGTTAGAGTGGTTTCGGACCTCGGCATTCAGAGGGTCTCCTGTTCTCCCTGCCTTTCTTGGCTGTAATGAATCAGTCTGCACAGGATGTGGCTGCTAACAGATGATAATGCAAAGTGAAGGGCTGGGCCATGAAAAGCCCCAGGGTGGCTCAGCGTGGTGCTGAGTTCTCACGAAGAGCTGATTGCTTTCCAAAAATAAGAACAGGAACTAGGGCAGATAATCCATGTAAAATGCACTTTCCACCCTTACACGTTCACAACAATTTATTATTTTCAGCATTATGGAGCTTTACATGTTGATTACACGCATAATCCATCTCGGCACACGCACTTCTGCTGTATTCTTGCAAACCCTGTTTGCGAGAATTTCATTGGGATCCAGTTTTGTGGGTGTAACTCGAGAATATATATAAATAGATTCACGTTTTGCCATTATTTAAACCCAAAATGTGACTGCAAACACAACAGCACTAGAAATATGATTCTTTGAAATAATTTCCTGTGTTTTAAATCATTCATTTTATTAGGATAAGGTAATCCGGGCTGTTCACGCTGCACGTGAACCATGCTGTTGTGGTGGCATTACCACTGCTCGGGGCTCAGGTTGTGTCAGCGTTTCTTTTATAAATATAAATCCTTATTTCAGAAGCTTAATAACCTACTAAGCCTTGAAATTTCACACTTGTCTGAAACTTGGCACAGAGTATTTATTTTGCCTTTTACCACATGAAATAAAAATATATATCGGAGGGGAATGTGAATAAACAAAAAAATAAGCTTATTGGGTTTTGTTGCCTTTTCTATCTCAAAGTTAATTTTATTTATTGAAATGCAACGGTCTGAACTCATAGTTCCAAATGGAAAACTTTGAAAAAAATTTCTTAAGTTCAAAGTTGCAGTCGTCGGCGTTTGCAAATCAGACCTACACACACCACGCAAACTTGCGGAGCTCACGCACGGTGAGTGAAATTCTCTCATGAGTGTCAGTAGAGCTATTCCTATGCAGTAACAGTTGTAGGATTGGACATATACAGAGAACAGAAGCATGGGCATGTCTTTCCTTAGTTTTTTTAATATATAATTTCAAGTGCTCTCATTCACTAAGTACGTTTTCTTAGCAGTGATGGTGCACAAACGTAAATGAAATGCAGCGTTTTCTCTCTCTTGTGGAAAAGCCTGTGCTTGTAAGATTTCCAGGCTGTTTTCTAAACCATCAAAAAAAAAATAAAAATTGGAGAAGGCTCTAGTCTCACTAGAAGTGCTGAATCTTTTGATGTTTGCTCACCCCATCTAGATAACCCTGAGATTATCCTGAGGGTTACCAAGGGCAGAGCTTGCCTAGGCGTAGTATCTTCTTGCAAAGAAGGGTGTTTTTTTCTTAAAGGTAAAACTAATACAGGGATCCTGTATTAATGATGGCTTTAGTCTGACCTAAATCACTTCTGGCTTTTTCCTTATGGATTCAGTTAAGCCTCTGCACAGGGGGTGTAGAATCCAGCTGTTTGAATCTGCAATATTTTATCTTCCCTTTGCATTAATTTTAGCTGCGTGTACGTGCCTGCACAGAGCAGCTCTTGCACTTCCTTACCAGGGAGCGTTGATCTGCTCAGAAGACTAGACACGCTCTTCACTCTTACTTTGCCCAGCCAATTTTATAGCTAGCACAGACCCTATGTAGTCAAAAAAAAAAAAAATCCCAATTTTTCTTTTTTTCTCCTTCCTTCCAAACAGCATCTCCCACTTTCAGTGGAGTGCCCATAATTATCTATTTTGTGTTGGAAAATCCTTACTCGCTTCAAGCACTTTGGGTCAAGTTTAGAGTACCCTTCCACTCAACCTCGTTCCTTTTCTTATTTACCTCCTTAAGGAAAGTTTTCCATGTCTATAATGCCCCCCCAGGAGCAGTGCTGGGGGTTTTCAGTATAATACAGGCACAACAGTCAGGATTCACTTTAGTGAGTCATAGAACTCCAATAATTAGGCCTTCTTGTCCGGTTTAGGCATCTCTAGATCTTTTTACAGTTCATGGAAAGAAATATGTTTGTCTAGGGTATGATTCATCTGAGTTCAGGAACGGCATCTAAGGCAGGTCAGATAAATCACCCTGTGGTGTGGCTTGTTTCTCTCCCTGCTCTACAGAAAGCCTAAGCTGATTAACTCAAATATAGACACCTGCCTTTTACACCAACTGTCTATATTTATATCCTAAATGATAGCCCCAGATCTGTGCCAGCTACTCTGCTGGAAAATGCAGGTGTATGCCATTAGAAATCTGTGTCAAGCTGCAGCAGCTGAGGGGCTGTCGCAGTGCTTCTCCTTGGCAAAGCCACCCCGGTGCTTCTGGCTGATGGTTAATGACCACACTGTTCGTAGAAGGCAAATAAAAGGACCGGTATATTAAATAATATATATTGAGAAAAAAGTGAAGTGAAAGCTTTTATTTAGAGTGAACATTACATTTCACAGTCCAGCTATTCTTGCTAGAGAAACCAGTAAACCAAATTACTTCCTCTTAGAGTGTTTTATAGCTCAGTCAAACTACTTGTGTATGCAAAGGTAGCTTTTTCATTGATTTCAGTGGGAGCGAGATAAGGCGGTAGAATCGTGCAACAAAACTGCCATCTTAAAAAGCTTTTAGATAGTAAACTTTTATGTTCCTTTTTTTGGAAAATGTAAGTAAATCCCCACCTACTCGTTGATACTGTAATTGAGCCTAGCAACACCTGTGCCTGCTTCTGCATGTGCTGGGAGTTGCAATCACTCTCCTGTGACTACAGAGGGGCTACCAGCAATCAGGATGAAATTGTTAGAGGCTGAGAGAGATTTGTTAAAAGAAAGTTTGCTAGCTGAGTGGATAAATGCGGTGTGAGTAAGAAGCTCTGTAAGCAGAGGAGATTGTGAATTGCCCTGGTGTTTCCAGGTTTCCTTCTGTCTAGCAAGGTATGAGCAACTGATCATCTTTCTGATGAGGAAACCCTGATGTAGGAGGGGGTGTGAAAAGGGATCTCCCTTGTCTTTATGTTTTGAAAATTGTAATAATTTAATACTTTTTAAAGTATCTCTTACGGTCAAACTTTTTGTTGGTTAAAGGGTTCAAAAGCCAGTATAGCCAATGGTTTGAAATTGCACGTAACTTCTTTAAGTAGCCAAACTGACATGCTGGGAGGTGTAGTAGAAGAAGGAAGACACCTAGAACATAAAGATGTTGGGGCACGGTGCTATGAGCTTTGGTGTTTAGGGAATGACTAAGCTGAGCGTATTGTGCAGTTCTGTAGTCTTGGGGAAAAGTGTGAGACTTTGTTTTGCTGAGGTATTGTTTGATCTCAAAAGAAAGCTAATGTGCAGGCTTACTGGGAGATCTGCATCTCCTGTATCACCATATCATCATGTGAAAGCACAGTAAGGGTGCACCTCCAGCAGGCTTGTTATCTCTGATGTGAGACCAGGTGCTGTGACGTCCCATCAGTTATCTCGAGTGAGAAAATAACTGTACATAAACTCCAAAGCAGATACTATCTGCTTCCGTAAACATCCTGGTCGCTCTGTGTATTGTGTGGATTAAACGGGGGTTGTGAGGACGTGTGAGATGGAACTGAGACTGCCGCCGAAAAGCTGCGCTCTGCCTGTTAGCTTGCTTTCTCTCTTCTAATGCAGATATGCGTAGAAAGCATTTACCTATTGCTTCTCGAGCCTGTGGCAGTGAATTAATAATGCATAACACAGTGCAACCACTTCCTAGCGCTGAATTTGCTGGGATTCAGAGAGTTTTCAGTCCTGAAGAAGAGGGGAGTGATGCAGGGGTGTGAGCCTGCAGAGGACTAGAAGACGAACAGGGGTGCTTTTGGATGTTTGGGGCAGACAGAACGGAGTTTCCCTGTTCCAGGAATGGGAATCTGGAAAGCGTTCATTTCCTTTTTAATGTGTGCAGTAATGTTGTTTGTTGCGCCATTGACTTTTTTTTTTGAGCCTGTTGTGATTATTATTATTATGTGTTGAAATGTAGAGATTTATGAACAAAGACTTAAAACAAACAAGCAAAAAACACCAAAAAACGCAATCGGCAAGAAAAATACAACGTTTGGAAGCCATTATATATATATATTAAAAAAAAAGCTATTGAACATGGTTGTAAACACTAGTTAGTGGGTGACAAGTTAAACTTAATTACAGAAACTTTTCTCATATCTGTTTATTTCGCCCTAATAGCTGCCTTCTAGTAAACGAACCTCAGTAAACAAATGGCTCTAGGCTTTGTTTGGTAATAGTAATACTTCACAAGGTGTCATGTTTGGTTTTTGGTGGTTTGTTGTTGGGTTTTTTTGGTGCAAAGCGAGCTACAATTGTACTCCTCCTCCTAAGCTGTTCAATGGCCTTCAGCAATAGGGCCCGAGGATGCCCTCTGGAACAGGCTGGTCAGCTAGGCAGCGAATGTGGGTGAGCTCCTTTCATTCAGCATGCTGAGTTGATATAGGTACTAGGTGGCTTTTGTCCCAAAGCCAGGGTTTGTGTGCTGTCAGCTGAGAGCTCTCCTTTCCTCAGGCTTGCTTGGGCTCTGGTAGTCTGCCTGACCCAGCTCAGTTGGGGGAATCCCCAAACAGCACCTTTTCGATGCACTAAAAAGCTCTTACAGTGCCAATAGCAGTTCAATGTGAATACAATTTGTGTGTTTCTTTCCCCCGCCATACCCCAGGTTCCTGTCCCTGCAGCAATGGTGTTGGACTCCAGCACGTTTCCACCTGTGTCCTGTAGTGTGATTCTGAAAAGCTTGCTTTAAATCCTGATGGGGATCAAATAATCCTGTATCCACGCAGATTGCTGAATTTTCTCTTTCTTCCTCACCTTCAAAAGAGCTCAAAGAAAACACTGAGGGTATTGCAATAACCTTGCTACTCTTCCATAAGGAATGTAAAAACAGGATAAGATCTCTTGAGAAATATTTTGATAGGGAGACTAATGACTAATTTGTTGTTATTGTGTTTGAAGAGCCCTTTGCTGCATTTCTTTGGTCAGTTGTCAGTGGCGTCTAGAGCTAGAAACTGTCAGCCTTGGTGTCTCTGGGCCTGCCGAGCAATGCCATCCGTGCTGCCCTCCTCTGTGCTTGTCCAGCCAGAGGCTTCATCTGACCTCTGCGGGCTCCAAAATATGCTGCCCTGCTCATGAAATCTCTCCTGGGGAAAGCGATTAGAGTGACTTTGACAGAGGCTATTGCATAATGCTGAGTTGAACAGTGTCATGTTTCTGTCTCTCTGAAGGACCGGCGGTGGGGTGGGTATCGCTGCCAGCGCTTGGTGCTGACGCTCGCCTCTCCGTGCACCGTGGTCCTCTGTTTGTGCTGGTTTGGTGAAATGATCTATCTTTTGCTGAAGCTGGCATGGAAAAAGCAGTGAATGTCTCTTAGGTCTCCCGTTTGGATACTTTCACTGGTGACTCTCGGTCTGCTAGGTGTTCAGAGGGGCTCTTGGTTACAGATGGGCAGGCTCTCCCTCAGGGAAAAGGGGCGCAAAGCAGGGGGAGCGGGGGACCACCAGGAAGCCCCTGCCTCTGTGTGACTGGACTGGAGGTGCTGCCCCATCCCAGGGTATATCCCAGTGATGGCTTTTCTGTCTTCCTCCTTTCCTCAGCAAGGCTTCAGGTCTCCTGGCAGGCCTGTGACAACGTACCAGAGCGCAGCCTCGCTATGCGGTCACATGCAGGCGCAGCTGGAGGCGGCGGCCCTGCGGTTCAAAGTCCTCTGCTCACGCAGAGCAGTTGTCCCTCAGGATGGGCGGGAGAGGCCGGCCTGGGCGCTCAGCCCTTGGCGGCCTCACCTCGGGAGCCTGCCCAAGGAGAGGGGCTGCAACAAGTTGGGGACAGGGTGGATGTCGTGCGCAGGGCTTCTGCCCAGCCTCGGCAGGCGCGGTTGGAGACCAGCTCTGTGCAGGTTTTACTCTGGGGGGTTTGCACACTCGAATAAATTGGTGCTTTGGGAAGTGTTCAGATGGAGTTGACAGGCGGGGCCTAGCCTTATTTATTTCCTTTTTTTTATTTTTAATTTCTTCTTCTGATACTCAGTTAAACCGCTTCCTTCAGTGGAAATGCAGAGATGGGCCAAGCCTCAGCCTTCTCCTCAGCAGTGGCTCCCACTGCGGCTCCTGGCTGCATAACGCTTCCACGGTGCAGCCCCATGGGGGGCTGCTGCCTCCTCTTCTGCAAGCCCTGGGCACCACAGCTGGTGTGGCGTTGCCTCAGGATCCTCTGGAAGAGAGGGGGAGATGGGTCTGCTGTTCCCCACTACCTGTTCAAGACGGGGGGAGTGTCTGTTCCAGGCAATACGTGCCCAACACCTTCTCTAGTGCTTCAACAAAACACAGTGCGTTTCTGTGCCTTGTAGTGTGTGCCTGGTCTTGTTATGGCAAGCTCCTTCAGTGTCTCCTCTTGGAAACATTTCTGTGGCTTCCAGGTATTACCAACTTCTCAATTTCTTCGCTGTGATTAAGCACAAGAGATACAATCCGGTGGAGTGCTGCTTGTCCCAGGGGAATGTTGCCTGGAAAAAGGCTTTCCTGTAGCCAGAGTTTGCAGTCTTTTAAGAATGTTATTTCCAGCATTAGCATTTTCTTAACAGTTTGTTTTTTTAATGATCCTTAAAGTAGATTGGGGGTTTTATTCAACTTCTTGGATTATGGTCTGTCTATCTATTTATTTATCGAACTCTCTTCCAATATTAAGGATGGATTTTTTTAAAAAGTGGAATCTTTGACTTGTTTATATCTCTCTGACTCTTATAGAATGAGGCAGAAGATTTGGAGGGGGCGAGAAAAACGAACAACAGTCCCCTCCCCTCAGAAAACCTGCTAGGTTCTTTGGCTGTGTCGTTATGGTATGATGTGTTCAGTAAAAGTGTTGCCTTGCATCCTGTAGCTGTGCTGGCGCCGTCGCCTGTACAGCTGTATCGTGGCCCTTACAGTGAGCTGATCTGGCTTCAGCAAAATTTTCTGGGTTAACTTCCAGTTTACCAGTTCAGATTCCAGTTTACCAGTTCAGACTGCAGCTGGCCAGGCTCCTGTGACAGTAAAACTGGAGGCGGGGGAGCGTGCAGGGATTCAAGAGGTGGGGCTGAGCAGTGGCAGTACCTTAAACTAGCGCTCTTGCTGCTGAAGAACTCTGGACCGTGAAACCAGAGCCTTGGTGTGTTTGCAAAGTAATAACAACATGCGCAAAACATAATTCAATAAAATGGTACTTTCTTGTTTGTTTTTGGAAAGCTGCAAAAAAAGAATATAATTACAGACTCCAAAGGATTCCCAGATAGGTGTCGTTTGTCTCACTGACTGCCAGCGCCAAAATGAAGAGCTGAAATTGCTGTAAGCAGAAGCAAGAGGTGAACCTCAGTTCTTGACAGTGTCTGCCTTAATCTACAAAGGTTTCTTATGACTGATATTTTTCTGACACACGCTCACATCTGTTACATCACTGTAGAGTGTACCGATGGCATTTTTTTCAGTCTCAAAGCAAGGATTCTAAGTTTCTGAAAACTTTGTAAGTATGTAATTGCTATGTATATTTAGGGTGATTCACTCTCTGATTCACTGACCAAAATACAGGCTTGTTTCTGCAGAACAGGAAATTTTGTAGGCTATAATGCTATAAGCCTGCTTTCAGCTTCAAAGCAACCACCTGGGAAGCAAAAAGTGAAATCAGAGGGTGAAAACCCTTATTACGTTTGATAATTTCTGGAGTACCAGGATGTGTGTGAGGTCAATTACAAGACCTGTAATGACTGTTGAAGGTTGGATTTTTTTTGTGTAGTGTTTTTTGGTTTTGTGGGGGTCTTGTTCTAGTTGTTGGGTGTTGGCTTTTTTTTTTTTGTTGCTGTCCCCCCCCCCCCCCCCCCCCCCAAGTTGGGGGCCCCAACTTGCAAGGACAGAAGACTAAGAACTTGACCCTTCCCTGAAGGTTGGCCAATAAAGCCTGGAGATCTCATGGTGGTTGAGGACAAGGAACTGTGTCTTCTGAGGATTGTACTACAGTACCTTGACCCACTTGACTGTTTCTTGATGTGGCGCGTAAGAAAGGCAGGCCTTGATCTTAATGGTACCTGTACTTCTTCCTTTCCCTCTTCTTGTTTCTCCCACCAATGTTGTAGGGAAAAAATATGATACCTTAAAAATGTCATGTTTGCTTAAGTTGTAGGTGCCTTATCTTTTTAACCTTTGTTTCCTCAGTTAGTGTGGGGTTGTTCAAAGTATGCAATAGCTGTCTTGAGTATTGAGCAATACTGCATCTTAAATTCTGATGTGGAATTCTTTGTCTTCAAATTTCATTATTCAACTTTTCAAGCGATATTGTCCGCTGACGGCTTCTCAAATCATCTTGGTCAACTCAGTCCTTGGCTAGAGAATTTTAGACATGTATGAAAGCTTGTTTTGGTGATGAAGTGAATGTCACTTTTACTTCCAGTTTCATTGTTTTTGAATTGAATGTTTGAAGTGAAACACTATTTGGTTGTCTCAGACAGTGTTTATTTTCCTTTCAGAAGGAGGTGAGCTGTAGCTTCTTTTGAGATGGATATAAATAACTCTTTAAAAGAGGCAGTAATGGCAGAGTTGGCTACTGTCAGTCTGTCACATTCTTAGATTAGTAATTAGATTACCTAATAACACTGAGAAGGAGGATGTAATTGATCTCCTCTGGCACAACAGCCTTGCCATTCCCTCCCTCCCCCTGCCAGCTGGGCAGCCTGTGAGGCAAGGGGCAGCAGCGGCCGCTCCTGGGGTGAGAAATACCAGTGTGTACTGGAAGGCTACTGCTTCTGGACAGCCCAAATAGCTGCCTGCAAGGTGCCTGAACGGTTTGGGTGCTCTCCTTATGCTATGAGGATGTGCTCTGGCGGAGGGCAGCTTTCTGTCTTGCTGGTCACATCTGACCCATGGGAACTGATGACTCACTGTTGAGGCATCTCCAACTCTGGTGACTACGTAAACTGGAACTTACGCAGATGAGCTCCCTCTTTCATAGCAAACCATCCTCTCGCTTCCTGTGTGTCGATTTATTAGGGTTTAAAGGGGTGTGTGTGTGTACTTAAGGAAGTTTCAACCTCTTCTTTACTCCCTTCTAAATTAACACCTTGTTGCAACAGCACTAGGAGCTTGGGCTGTCCCTGATGGATGCTGCAGGTTCCACTGCTGCCAGTCAGGGGAACTGCCTCCAGCCCACAGCATCCCTCTTCCTCCTGCCCAGCCAGACCTCGACTTGGGGCTCATCCCACTGCATCCTGTGGCACTGCTTGCATCAGGCCGGAAACCCGGGCTTATACGTGTAAAATAATAATAATGTACCCATTGTTTGGTAAATGAAAACACAATTCAGATGTGGTCCCCCCTAACCTTTTGTGCAGCCTTGCTTTTTGTGTGTTTATTTAGACAAAAATAGATAGATTATGACGTTCTGCTGCAGTATCTAAAGTGAAAACAGTCTTAGCTGAGGGATGTGACTTGCCTCTAAATCTGGCAAACTTCGTTGTGATTTCTGTGTCTCTTTGGGTAGCGAGATGATAAAAGATCTTGAAATGACTGAAAACAAGCCTGCTGAGACTTAAAATATAATAATAAAAAGTGGTGTGATTCTCTTTATTATCCTAATTGCCTGTCTTGTGATGTACAGGCAAATATCTTACAGTTCGGTTGAGATATGTTCTGCTTAGTCTGCCATTGTATTAGGTAATTGTTTTTTCTGTCACACTTTATAGATCAGGAATTTATCCTCAATAGAATTGATTAATAGACGCCATAATCTTGTTCCACACGTGAGTAGCATGTCTTAAGCACGTTAATAGAAGGCTTCACCATCTTTAGGTACATCACTGTAAAGAATTGAACTTAGGATGGTGTAACACCATCTGTCAATTGTTTGGTAATTTCTTAGTACAAAGAGATGTTCATACATACTTTGTGAAGCATAATCACATCTTCAAAGCACTCAACTTCCTAAAGCAGAATTTATTAATGGTAAAACATATATATATATATGGAGCTTCTAGGAACGTTCCAGTTGCCAGCAGTTATATTCAGGTTTATCATGATTTAGGTACTTAAGGTTCCTACTTGGACCATGCTTGGATGTTAAAAAGATGCAGTACCCACTTTAGGGTTTACAGACTAGAGACGCTAGTTGGAGGGCATCGAGGAAAAACAGGAATAGTTTGGAGGAAAGAACAAAGGCTACGCCTGCGTGGTTGTGTGGCTGACGTCACTTCGTTAAGTAAACAGGGTGGTTCTGCTAAGTCTTCTGACTTTGTAGTTATAGGATACGTGCCTCTTGTACCATGCCAAACCATCCCACTGATAGAGAAGTTAACTCGTTCTCCATCTACCTGTCATCTTGCCAAAAAACAACGTGTAGAGTTGTGATGTGGGGATAAGATCAAATGTAAGGGATCAGTACTGCCTTTGGGAATATTTCCCTTGCTCCTTCTCGTGGGAGACTTGTCTGCTTGCTGTCCCCAGCTGCTAGTCCTACCGTTGCACTGCTAGTATTTCATACACCTGTTCTTTTTGTAATCTTTTCTGCAGCAATCACTTTTTGGTGGGGGCAGGGGTATTAAAAAGACAGATCTGACGAAGATGCAGTTGTATCTCTGTACCTATTGTTTCTCCTCTTACGTGCTGGGCTTCGTGCTTCCATCTTTGGAACCTTACCTGGCAAAGCACTGGTGCAGGATGACACCTTGGCAATGCTGTTACACGTATGTACTGGTGGTGTAGACTCGATCATAACAGAATAAATGCTTGTCCTGGTATAATTATGCTGGTGAGGTAAGTGAAGTTAAAGCAGTGTACCACAACAAATGCTTTTTCTCATAACATGAAGTTGCAGATAAGGAAGGACCTTCCAGTTTTACTAGTCTATCTTGGGTATGTCTGTGATCTTAGTGGGTCTTTCTCATCCTACCTAATCTGAATCTGATCATATAAGCTAATAGTGATAAACAGTTAGAAAAGATTAATTTCAAAGGGAAGACTGTCACTTCTGCTCGAAAACAAAATGCTTATCTGGAAGTCTCTTTCCTTCTACAGGTTGTGAAGGCGTGTGGGACCAATGCCAGTGCATCCGTTAGCACAGCTATAGCCACTTGCATGTATGGAGAAGTCTTTGTCACTGCCTAAATTAGCTCTTTCCAACATCCTTAACCTGTCGTCTGCCATGGTGACTACGAAGATTTGTTCCCTTGAGCTGTTACTGTCTTGATGCTACTGTTCCACTGTGACCGCTTGCCTCCCTGGCTGTGTATAGTGGACTTGGGGCTTCTCATTCGTTGACCAAGTCTATTATTATGAGGTGGCTCTGGCACACCTGGGAGGAAAGGGTGGACACCTCCCCCATACCATATACTTTATGGCCCATGCCAGGGCATGTTGGAGGCAAAGTCCTTTCAGCAGTATCACAGGACTGGCTGAGGCAGCTGTAATAGCCCAGGTCTTCCCTATGAAGGCCAAGCACCGCATGTTTCAAAGGCAAGCGGGGCCAGCTACGATCCTGAATGGAACTAGGCAATGCAGCTGGATTTTAGGAAAACTGTAGGCTTTGCACTGTCCCTTGGTCAGTGCACTAAAAATAGTTAATTTTGGTTACCGTTTCCTTCAGACGGACAGGTAAAACCATAGTGTCTCTTTGCTGCTGAAATTAAATTGAACTCCGAGGCAATCTCTTTTCTATACATCTTAAAGTGCAATAGGCTCTGGACTCCTTGTAGCAGAAGCCTTAGACTCCTGCTTTTTCTGTGTGATGCAAATGACTACTAATGGTGTCCAGCACTGTGTGCACGGGCAGTTTTGGGTTGAGGAAATGATGCTGCAGCAGCTTAGCTGGCTAAACCTGACAGCTGGATTATATGAATCAGCATTCCTGCCTTAATGAAAACCAAAGTGAGTTACTGAAATATCAGTCACGCTGCCGGATGCCACCTCAGCTGATGTGACCACTTCTTTTTGGATGTGATCCGAGAACTTTACTTCAGCGCTTGCCTGACAGTTGGCCTCATCTCATTTTTTTTTTTTCTTAGCTGTGAAGAGGTGCAAGTATGTATTACTGTTACTACGGTAACACTGTAATTGAATGTTCTAGTAAGAATGTGTTTATCTTAAAAACTATATTTATCTTTTTTGTGAACAGTCTCAATTTAGCTAAGACCCTTTAGAAGTGAAAGTTTGAATTTATTGCACTGGAAGATGCTTTCTTGCAACAAACTTGGAAATATATTAGGAACAAATTGTGTGTCTAGAGGTGGTGTTTGAAGAACTATTTATTATTTTTTTTAAAATGAGCTAGGTGTCTGACATATCTACATACAGCAAGCAATAAAAGCTCTTAAACTGATTGTCATCTTGCTCTGGTTGGGAAAACAAAACGAACTAAACTGAAGAAGCCAAAACTTAAGTTCTGGGTCTGATTCAATGTATGCAGCCAAAAGTAAAACATGTCTCTTACTTGCATATGCTTGGATCAAGCCTTGAATTTGACATGGGGGTGGGGAAAAGCAAGTAGAAAAGGATGGGAGAGTTTCCACTGATTTCAGTGGGTGTTGACTCAGATTCTTGTTCTGTTCCCTCTTAGCAGAAAGACTCTCACATGTAAGCTGAGGAGGACCAGATCCTATCTCTTTCCTTTCCATCAGTACAAAATGTCTGGGGCCTGCTACAGCATGAGCAGAAATAAGCAATCCCACTGAAGCCCGTGGGTTATCTCCTTGTTAAGTAAATGCTGCCTATCAGAGATGGAGCTTTAGGCTATTAACCAAACCTGTCGAGCACTGGGAATACTAATGAGCAACCATGCTTGACACTGATGGAGGCAGTTAAACAGAAGGACTCTCAGAGCAGTGAATGCTAAAACTGGCTTTCCTTGGAAGGGACTTTTGATTCTGAAATCTCTTGTTCTTGTTTGTCCACTGACTGAATTGCTTAATTGCTTCCAAGCCATCCCGCTCACCTCCTTTTTGGAGAGAGGAGTTCACTTGTAGAGTGTGGCAATATTATTTCTATTGCAACTTCATGTTATATTGCTGGTGGCTTTGTTGTTAGAATTGGGACAGCAGTCGAATTACTATACGATAAACTAGAGTGACTGAAGAAAATATGTTAGAACTTGTAATGGGAGCGCTGCGCTCCCAGTTAGTAGATCTAACTGGTCTCATTTGTAGGAACATTGCACTTAAGACCTACTTATAGACCTGCATGTCATTGTGCAAAGGGCTATGCAAACGCAGACCAAAATGTCCATACTCAGCCTTGTAATTTAAATGAGATGAATAGGAAGAAGAGGAACACAGGATGATGGAAAGTGGGAGGAACCTAAGAGAGTAGTGACCAGATGCTGATGTGCTATGTGGCCACATGTAAGACCAGCATCCTTCAGAGCTGGGATACAGCTATAGCATACTGGTAATGAAACAAAACACAGGGGCAACTCTGGCTTCTGAGGTTTCCTAGTGCTGTCATCTAAATTAGACCCCTTCCAACAGAAATACCGTGCTTTGAATATTATAGTAATTTTATTTTATTTTTTGAACCGCAAACTAAAAATGCCTTGGAAAACCACGCTGAAGGCTCCCTATTCATAGTCTTTATCCCTTGGAGATTGGAATGGGTGAGACAGAAGATGTACTGGAAGGAAGCAGGGGATTATTCTCACTTCTGTTAGCTGAATGCTAATGCTGCTGGCTTTGGAAAGAGGTGTTAGCGTCTGTGAGAACTGATGCAGGTACAATGGCTCCACTCTCTCCCCTGGGAAATGATTTATCAGCAGCTTAACGCAATAACTAACTAAAACAGCCACCTGCCTTATGCCACAGCAGTTGGTAATAATGTTACTGTGTGAAGATTGATATAGGTGAAGAGAGGCCACGGTCTCTTTCTGTCCTAAGTGGGAAAGAACTGTTCTGAAAGCACAAAGTCTCTTCCCTGCTCCTTGAGATATTTTTTTTTTTTTGAGTTGAGGATTTGACTGACTGACTGGTTGGCATGTAAATGTTTCTGACACCATCTTGAGGCGATCTTATTGGAACGATCGGGTATGAGGGCTCTTACCTCTCCTGCTATTATTGTTTGTTTAGGTGTGTGGGTATTTCCTGCAAAGCTAGCTCAACAGAGCAACTGGAGCCTGACCATGCAGACATCTGTAATGCACAAAAGCTGAAAGTTCAAGCTGTTCTGCAGTTTGCATAGTTTACTCTTTTAAACTTGGCAGTTTATAACCTCTTCTGCCTGTTTGTGGATTCTGCTCAGAATGTCCAAGAGATTGGAATTTTCCGTCTCAAAAATAGATGGAAAGTAGGGGGAACTGTGAGTGCCTCTGAAAATCCCACTTTGAATTATTTCTTCCCTCCTTTAGGTGAAAGAAACTTCATGTGAGGTTGTACTTGAGTATCTTCTTATTCCCTGGACAAGAACAGCCTGGGTCTTGGCACTCAAGATCATTGAATTAAACTCTTGCAGGATGCCTGGTCCAACTCCCCACTCAAAGCAGGGCCATCTCTGAAGCTGGGTACAGTTTCTCAGAGCCTTGCTCAGTCAAATTGTGACTGTCTCAATGGACTGAGATTCTACAGCCTCCATGGGCATGGGCAGCCTGGTCCAATATTTGGTCATCCTTATTTTGATCCTCCTTCTTCAAGGGAGCAAAGGGCTTTTGATGATTTACCCTTTCAGCCTGATGGCCCAGACAGTTCTCTACTTCTGTGCCACCCATCCAGCCCACACCTCTATGATTTGACTGATCTGGATGCTGAGGGAGGCTGTTGAAAGCTTTGCTAGAGTCAAGGTAAATGATATCTGCTGCTCTTCCTTTGTTCGAGGTCACCCTTCTCTTCATAGAAAGAGACCAGGTCAGTCGAGCACCATTTCCTTTTGGTAACTCCCTATTGGCAGCTCCCCGTGACCTTCTCATCCTTAGTGTGCTTAGAAATGGCTTTGAAGATTTCAGCCTGGAGAAGAGAAGGCTCCCAGGAGACCTTATAGCAGCCTTCCAGTACCTGAAGGGGGCCTACAGGAGAGATGGGGAGGGACTCTTTATCAGGGAGTGTAGTGATAGGACACAGGGTAATGGCTTCAAACTGAAAGAGGGTAGGTTTAGATTGGATATCAGGAAAAAATCCTTTACTGTAAGGGTGGTGCGGCACTGGAACATGTTGCCCAGGGAAGCTGCGGGTGCCCCATCCCTGGAAGTGTTCAAGGCCAGGTTGGATGGGGCTTCGACCAACCTAGTCTGGTGGGAGGTGTCCCTGCTTATGGTAGGGGGGTTGGAACTAGGTGGTCTTTAAGGTCCCTTCCAACCCGAACCATTCTGTGAAGATTTGCTCCACAGTCTTTCCAGGGACTGTGATGAAGTCTGTGGTTTCCCAAGATCATCCTTCTTGAAGAGGAATGTGACATTTCTGCCTTTATGTAGTTATTGGGGTCCTTATGAAATTGTCATGCCCTTTTAAAGGTGATTCAGAGTGGCATCTCAGTGGTGCTGGCCAGGAGTCTCAGTGCCCTCATTTGCCATGCGAGCCTGTAGGACCAGGCAGATATTCAGTCTGCTCTCCCAGACTCTTCCATTAGGCAGAGGAACCGAAAAGGCCTGAGAGCAGACCTTACCAGTAAGGTCCTCTTCTGCTTCTGTTACCACCATGTCCCACAGCCCATTCAGCAATGGAACCATGCTGTTTTTTTAATATTGCTATTGCTGACTCTGTACCAGGAGAAGCCCTTGTTGTTGCCTCTTGCATTTTTTACAGATTCTGGCTCCAAGGGAGCTTCAGCCTCCCTAGGACCATCCCTATACACCTAGGCAATGTCCCTGTTTCCCTTCATCCTACTTTTTCTGCGTGCTTCTGTGAGATCTCATCAACTCATTCAGGGCTGTCATAGAATTTTAGTTTGTCGTTTTGCTGTTTGTTTGGTTTTGTTGTGTTTTTGTTTTTTTTTTAACTAAGGAAGTAAAATACCTGCCCTGAGATTTTGCTTGGGTAAAGGCAATATTTTTAAGACTTAAAAAAAAAAAAAAGGTACCTTACTAGCATATATGAATACCCACGGTTGAGGTAACTTGCAGAGCTTGAGACTGAAGTCTTGTGTGGGCTGATAAAGTATTTGCAGATATGAATAGGGACTGCTAAAGGTGATTTTAGTTTTGATGAGAACTTATGAATATTCACTCACTTCCTTCTCAATTTTAGTAGCTCCTTCCTACTGCAGCCTCTTGTGCATTGAATTGTTTGGGACATATTCTACACCCACTCCTCAGGTGTTGCCAACTCTCACAAGCACTCTCATTCTGATTAAAGGAATTGCCTGGCTATATTACCTGAATTCTTTTGGCCTTATTCATGTTAGCTTGAAAGGGGGGAGAGAAAAAGCATATAAACTTTAAGTGCTCCGAGTCAAAAGCCACAGCACAGGCAGCTCATACCGGTGTGGTACGGGCCAGCGTCAGGGTGGGTGCTATAGCCAAGCTTCTGAGAACTTGTTACGAGTCCAGTCCGTCACTGCTGACGCTTCCCCCAGCGCTCGCAAGGAGGGGTTTAGCCTGTGCGCTCCTTAACCCACTGACTTCATTTTGGTCTCTGTACAGCTTGCTGAAACACTTCCGGACGCAGAATCTCCTGCGAGTAGAACATGACAGAAATGTCAAATTTCTTTGAGCTAGAGTGAACATCAAACTACACTGCACACAAGTTGACAGATCGCTCTGTTGGAGTTGAATGGCTGAATGAGAGTTTGGAGCTGTAATGTGGCTCTTAATGTCTGGACATGTTTCACTGGCACTGATTTTTTGCTTTATTTAGATTGGGAAAACAGACTACTCTGTGACATCCATTTTATAAAGCTATTACTAAAACTAATTTTTTTCAGCTGCTGCTGCGTTCAAGGCTGCTAGAAATACATAGGCTGAAGCCAGAAAGAACATAATCTGTTGAACTGTGATGCTGAAGCAGATTTGCGAACATCAAAAGTGAAGAAAATATTCTGCTTATAAAACATAAATCACTACAATCTCTGAAATAACCTACTATGATAAAATGGCAATGAATTTTTCATGAAGTACAGCAATAGCACCAGATGGCTACTGGGCCTGTGGGAGAATCTTCCCATTTCACATTAATTCTGAAAAACAGTGAACTATAAATGGCATGCAGTAACGAATAGGTCACCCACAATGTAGTGACCGCTCTTAGTTTGGATCTAAATAAACGTATGGAGTCAGATTTGTTCTAAACAGGCATATTTTCCTGGACTTCTATCTATCTGAGGTCTGGCTCCATGAGTTCTTGTCTACACAGGTCTCTGCAATGTGTAGGTGGGTGCTGTTTGGCTTAAATTGCTTCATGCTCACACAGTTGTCTTCTGTCCTTTTTTTTTAATCTTGTCGCATCCTGCTATAATTAACCTACCTTCGAAGTGACGTTACTCCAACATGGAATGGATGAGACCACTGTAAGAGTTCATGTGAACTTTACCCACATCGTGTGAGCTAGAGTGGTAGTGTCTGCAGGGCAAGGTTTTGCTTGTCATTAGGAAGTCATGTTAGTTTATCTTTGTACTTTCCACTGTTGAAGAAACACCTTTGTTGCGTGTTGGCATGTGCACAGCTATATTTGTCTGTTACTTCAGTTTATGGCAAGTTTTAGCCAGGACTGCATTACGTCTATCGTACTCGGTGCTGTTTTTAGTCATGGGTGGTGACCTGGTTTGTCATCCCTAGTAGGGATGACAAAATTGAAACTCTAGAGCATGCGTACAAATTCCTGTTGATGCGATAAACAGGGAAGGAGTAATTCAAGGCTCAACCCTGTGACCTGTCAAAACCAAAGAGGAACGCTTGGTTAAAGATTCCTCAAACAGAAAATTCATTTCCGAGAACACACTCTCTCTTTTTTTTTTTTTTTTGGCCTGAGACATCACCAACCTTGGTTTTTGCTTATTCTTTTTTCTACCTTTTTATTTTCGTAGTCATCTAAGCTAGTTTAACAAACCTAAAACGTGGTCTTATCTACCACTGTACTTCTGACCGTTGTTCTGCTAAGTGGTGGGAAATGGATTTGAATAAGGGGCTGGGGCTTGTGGGGGGTGTGTGTGTGTACGTACAAACAACCACCCTGCCTTAAACCATTGCAGACTAAGATTTTAATGCACGTTAATCCATATGAGGTTAAAGACTTTTTTTTTTTTTAGTCATGTGAGATTTATTTTACTTATTTTATTAAGTTGCCTCTACGATTTGTAACCCCAGTGGAAAAGCTTGATGGATTCCAAAGCCTTTCTGCAGACAATTTAACTACCTGCGTGTACTTTGCCCTCAATGTGCAAACATATGGGTGTACCCACTCTTTGGAGTGAAGTTCAGAGTCCTTATTTGGCTTTGAGGTGGCTGATATGTCCACATGGCACAGTACAAACCACGTTAGCCTCAGTGACACGCAGCATAGCTACATCAGCCTGATGCTGTTCCTCAGCTGAAGCGCCTTGTCTCCCTGCAAAGCTAACCAGGCTGACCCCACTGAAGTTGGCTGACAGAACTAGAGGTTTTCTAGCTAACCAGGATATATATTCCTGAATATATATTTCAAGAACTATATACACCCATGAGTACACAGATTATCAAGGCAAGGTATATCTTAGGTTCCTGTTTTTAACAGGGACACCTTCTTGGAAAATTTTAAGTGCATGTGTGCATATAGGTATTTATTTCCGCACCTCTTCTATTTCGGCCTCTTCTTTCTTGGTGGAATCCCTCTGAATAATGTGGTCTTGTGTAAGATAGCTTGAAGGCATTGAGTCTAAACATTAGCTCCAAGCTCAGGATCAGTGCATCCCTAAGAGCAAGAAATCGGCCAAGGGACACAGGAGACCTGCATGGTTGAGCAGGGAGCTTCTGAAAAAGCTCAAGTGGAAGAAGGAAGTTTATAATAAGTGGAAGAAGGGACTGACCCCTTGGGAGGATTACAAGAATGCCACCAGAGCGTGCAGGGATGAAACGAGGAAAGACAAGGCTGCCTTGGAATTAAACCTGGCTAGGGATGTCAAGCTCAACAGGAAGGGCTTCTACAAGTATATTGGAGGCAAAAGGAAGACCAGAGAAGTGGGCCCACTGTTGAATGAGCCAGTGGTGACAGACGTGGTGATGGAGGATGTGGAGAAGGCGGAGTTACTGAATACCTTCTTTGCTTTGGTCTTTATTGCTCGGCCCAGCCCTCAGGAGACCCAGGCTTTGGGGGAAGTAACGGGGAAAGAAGAAGAATTCCCTTGGGTTGAGGAGGATCAAGTGAGGGATCAGTTAGGTCAATTAGATATTCACAAGTCCATGGGCTCCGATAGGATGCACCCGAGAGTGCTGAGGGAGCTGGGAGAAGTCATTGCTGGGCTGCTCTCCATCATCTTTGAAAAGTCCTGGAGAACAGGCAAGGTGCCTGAGGACTGGAGGAAAGCCAATGTCACTACAGTCTTCAAAAAAGGCAAGAAGGAGGAGCCGGGGAATTACAGGCCGGTCAGCCTCACCTCCATCCCTGGAAAGATGATGGAACAGCTCGTTCTGGGCAGCATCTCAAGACATGTGGAGGAAAAGAAAGCTATCAGAACTACTCAGCATGGATTCACCAAGGGGAAATCATGTCTGACTAATCTGATAGCCTCCTATGATGGCATGACTGGATGGATAGACGAGGGGAGGGCAGTAGATGTGGTCTACCTTGACTTAAGCAAGGCGTTCGACATGGTCTCCCGCAGCATCCTCCTAGGGAAGCTTAGGAAAAGTGGGCTTGATGAATGGACAGTAAGGTGGATAGATAACTGGTTGAAAGACAGAGCTCAGAGGGTAGTGATTAGGGGCACAGAGTCTAGTTGGAGGTCAGTGACGAGTGGTGTTCTCCAGGGGTCAGTATGGGGTACAGTCCTCTTCAATATATTCATCAATGACCTGGATGAGGGGATAGAGTGCACCCTCAGCAAGTTTGCTGATGACACAAAGCTGGGGGGGGATGGCTGGCACACCGGAAGGCTGTGCCGCCATACAGAGAGACCTGAACAGGCTGGAGAGTTGGGCAGAGAGGAACCTTATGAAATTCAATATGGGCAAGTGTAGGGTGCTGCACCTGGGGAGGAATAACCCCATGCCCCAGTACAGGTTGGGGGCTGACCTGCTGAAGACCAGCTCGGTGGAAAGAGACCTGGGAGTCCTGGTGGACAACAGGACGACCATGAGCCAGCAATGGGACCTTGTGGCCAAGAAGGCCAATGGCATCCTGGGGTGCATCAAGAAGAGTGTGGCCAGCAGGTCGAGGGAGGTCATCCTCCCCCTCTACTCTGCCTTGGTGAGGCCACACCTGGAGTACTGTGTCCAGTTCTGGGCTCCCCGATTCAAGAAGGACAGGGAACTGCTGGAGAGGGTGCAGCAGAGAACTACCAAGATGATTAGGGGACTGGAGCACCTCTCTCATGAAGAAAGGCTGAGGGATTTGGGTCTCTTCAGTCTGGAAAAAAGACAACTGAGGGGGGATCTTATCGACACTCATAAATACTTAAAGGGTGGGTGTCAGGAGGGTGGGACCAGGCTCTTTTCAGTGGTACCTGGGGACAGGACAAGAGGTAATGGGCACAAACTTGAGCATAGGAAGTTCCACCTAAACATGAGGAGGAACTTCTTTACTCTGAGGGTGGCAGAGCACTGGCACAGGCTGCCCAGAGAGGTGGTGGAGTCTCCATCTCTGGAGACATTCAAAACCCGCCTGGACACATTCCTGTGTAACCTGTTCTAGGTGACCCTGCTCTGGCAGGGGGGTTGGACTAGATTATCTCCAGAGGTCCCTTCCAACCCCTACCATTCTGTGACTTTTTTGATGAATTTGAAAATCTCAGTTGATTGACTGTAGTGGAAAAAGCAATGCAAGTTCTGACTGAGACTTATAATGAAGTGTTTGTGGGATGGAACGTTCATTTAAACCAGTTATTTTATAATAATCCGTCCGCTTGCAACAGTTTCTTGTTGGAAGTCCCTTCCAACCCTATGGTTCTATGATTCTATGATTACTTTGTCATTTTGGAGCTGATATAAAGCATTATTATATTAGTCAGATGACACCGAACTCTGCTGGTGCAGGAAATCAGCATGTGTGGCTTGGTGGGCAGAAGTGAAGGGGGATAGAGGGCACCTGATCTCTGAGGCTGGATCGGTAGCATGTGCCCAGGGTTGGGCTGGGAGGCAGGAGGTTTGCGTGGCCCCGTGGACTTCGTTAATGCCCTGTGGAGCATGTAGGCACAGCACTGGAGAGCAGATGCTGTCTGGCAACACCAGCACTTGAGGGAGGGAATTATTGTACTATATTTCATCATGGGCTCTTTCTGGCCACAGACTTTTTTTGTTTGGTGTCGGTGGTGTTCATCATGCCTTCTCTAGGGTATCATACTGCAATATTATGGCAACCATTCCTTATAGGCCCTTAAACATGCTGCAGAGCTAGTTGGGTTGAATCTCAAAGGGCAGCCTATGGCAAGAAGTGCTGGAGCTGCAGTTGGGGGTACTGTGTGTCCTCTTCCTTCCAGGAAGCTGGCATAGCTCACGTGGAGACACGTGTTGTTAGTTGAGCTGTAACTCCTCGTTGCTCACTTTGTGAGTAAGTCTTACCTGAAAACCCCTGTGTTTTCTTTTGTTTAAATTAAACCACCTCAAATATGACCCTGAAACAAAATGAACAGGAAGATTTAGGAGTGGACTTGACAAAGTCTATTGAAAACAAAAAAAAAAAGGGAGGGGGGCAGGCTGGAGGAGGGGAAATTGGAAGGAGAACTGAAACTGTGCCAAGCAGTTGTGGATGGGTGAATGGATGAAAACAAGAGAGCGGTTTGGAGGAGAGGAAGCTGGGCGTTATGCAGGAGACTTCCGAAGTAGGTAACGTTACTGTAGTGCAAATCTGTGCAACGTGCAGCTCCAGCCCGGCTCTGCAAGGTTCTCATATGAATACAAGGTGTTCAGGGTACCACCGTACAGTGGTGTGCCCCAGCAAAAACGAGTAAATAAAAATAAAAAAAAAAAGGAAAAAAAAGCCCTGTCAGTGTTATATCACTGTGACTCGATCTATGTATTTATGCTGACAATTTGGTATACCAGCCCTATTCCAGATGTCTTTAAGTCTGTGTTGCAACTGCCTTGAAAAGTACACTTAAGATTTTATTGTTGTATTTAATTGTATAAAAATTAGTAACAATACAACTCTTCTATGCCAAAGTCATTCCACCTTAAACAAAACAAACTGTTATCTTCCTCTGTCTACGTTCTCTGGGTATAAACACAGCGCTGCTTTTGCTGGCCAGGAAACCTCTCTGGCTATTCATAGCATTACAAAAATCTTTCCAGATTCTCTAGGTACCTATTAACGGGTCTGTCTTTCTGATATGGGACAAAAAAAAGATCACAAATATCTAGAATGAGACAGATAGGGAAAGGCTAGAGGCTCCTGAGAGATGCAGCATTTCTATTGTCCTTTCTGCTTTTCAGCAATCACTGCGAAGTCACACTGCTGATCTACAAGATACTCATGAACAATCCTCTTGTCTTGCGAAAATACCCCCTGAAAAGCTTCACGTTTCAGAGAAGAGGAAGATAAACACGTCTAGGGCTCTCCCTGCACCCTGATATCTCGTGTTACTGATGAATGCTGATTAGGTGGACCTGAGAAGTGGCACTCTGCTGAGCGAAACAAAGGCAGGCAGAAGGAAATGTGTGGTTACGTTGCTCTCTTATTTCACAGTCCTGTTTTTTTCTTCATCCCCTGCAAAGTGATGCCTCTGTCCGCTTGCGTAACATGTATCAAAAACACTGTACTTTGGTGTAGAGAAAAGATAGCTGAACAACTGAAAATCTGTCTAAAAGTGAAATGAGACTTTCTGGAATGACATAGAAGATGGAAATATTTTGACCTCGTGTTCCTGAACTCTGGCAACTGTTTAAAATGCACTGCAGGAATTGAGCCCCTGGTGCGGGAGGCTCAGAGCTCTTAGAAAGCCATTCTGTAATGATGGTGTGTATACATGCATGCATAAACATATACACTTGTGTACTTGGTTGTGTGTGTGTTATGTGGCTGCCCCTCACACACACACAAAAGCGCGGAGAGCACGGCGGCAGAGCGGTTCCCCGTGCCAGCACTGGCTTGCTGTGGCCCTGCTGGGGGAGGGAAGGTGTGTGTGGCTCCATTCACCCCTGAACTGTACAAGACGAGCGTAAGCATGAGGTCAAAGAAAGAGTCAAGTGCGCTGATGCCATATGGTGGTTTTTTTCTTCCAAGTGACTTTTTTTTTTTCCTTCTTCCTCATCTTGTCTAAACTCTTTCTCTCTTTTTTTTTTTTTTCTTTTTTTGTGTGTGTGCTGGCGGAGCCCCTTTCCTCTCTTGTGATGACAGCATCGAGGAGGGGAGAGGGTGGCTTTGGTGGGGTTTAGAAATCCAAGAGCGCGTTTCCTTTCCCACTGCTTTCCGCTGAGTCAGAGCAGCGCGGGGGGGACGGGACGGGACGGGGGGGCTGTTCCTGGCAGCTGCCGCTCCATGGCCGGGCTCTTGCGGTGCCCCTGGACCCCACCCGCCCGCCAGATAAACACAACGCTCCGGCTGCTTATGAATCCTGTACTTTGGCCAGTTTGAGGCATTTTCTTTTTTTTTTTTTTTCCCCTCCAAAGCCACGCTATTGTTGCTTTGCCTTTGATGTGCAAAGCCGAGCCGGGAATATGAGCCGCCTGCTTCTACACCCAAGAGCTTGGGGAGATAACAGTGTTATCAGAGCAGGAGATGAATATCCATGTAATGTTGTTAATATTCAGATAGTGCTGACTTTCAAGAGATAATGGAAGACTTTCAGCCAGGCACTCCTGCTTGTAACACGTAGGCTGGGCTAACCCACTGAGAAAAAGGGGTGTACATGAAATTTCTGACCTTTATTTTGGATAGTTGTTAAAAGTAAATAAAAAACAAAAAAAACCCAACTAAACCCAGCTGTACCTCCTGTATGAAACTGGCAGGTAAAAGAAGAGGAGGCTCTGCATCAAACACCCTTGTATCGCATCCCACAAGTAAGCAAAGTGCATGCAAGCAGCAGGGATTTAGCTAGTGCTCTTCTGGAAAGCTCTTTCTTGGTACCAAGAATGTGAGGCTCTACAGCTGCATGCCATCTCAGCTCCTGGAAACCACCAAAGGCTCTGGAGGGAGTCTCCAGACAGAAATTTTTTTTTTTTTTTTTTTTTTTTGTACCTAGCTAAGTTGTGCCCAATAGACTGAAGGCTGCCTTCAGTGTAGTCTCCTTTATAGTGTACTAACGTTACTCTTCAATTCTGTGTACAATTTGAGAGCTTGGCAAACGTTTTCTTCTATGTGTAGGATAGGTATGTTGTCTAGATCTTTCAGTACAACTGTCAGGAGAAACTTAGGTTAACTGTGGGGCTAATGGAAACAACAAACTTACATTCAAGATTTCTATTAGATGACACTTAAGGCTAGTGGTGCCTTCGTAATTCCCGTGTCCTTTGGTTCATAAAGCAAGGGGGGGAACTGGGGACCCGGACTACACTTTCCTGTGCAGACGCTCGCTAATGCTGAGACAGTCGCGTCTCTCACAATCTTCTGTGATCCTCAAAAACCTAATCTAGACCTGCAGGATATTGTTGTGTTAAGAGCACACAATAGTTGCGGTTAGATTTCTGAGAGGAAAAGGAGGTGTTAGGACTATGCAGTCAGTCTGTAACAGCCATTATCATTAATAATGTATTAAAAAGAAGGTTTATAGCCCCGAGGCTATCATCTCAATGATGCATAATCTTAGAAATGTCAAGGTGACTCAGGGTGACATGACGGACCATGGCATCTCCGAACTGCTCTGAAATACGCCGTTCCGAATAGCACACGTCCTGAAAAGCGTGTGGTGCTCAGACACAAAGGCTTTGTCGCCCTCTGAATCATAAACACTCTCCTTGGCAAGGATGTAGGGCAGCCATAGTGCCTATTGTCTTTGCCCCCTAAATACGTGGGCTTGTTTTTACAGTCTGTAGCTAACTTGGGGTAAGAAAGATTCGGTAGGTAAATAATAATCTATTTCCTCCCCTTTTATTGGGATAGAAATACTTTTTGCTCATGTTCACAGCGGGGGAAGGTAAGTAGGGCTCAAAGCAGGGATCCAGTAGGGGACACATTTGTCTTATTGCTGCAATTTAGTTGAAAGTTCTTGCAATTAACAATGTCTGTTTGTGGGTGTTGGTTTTGTGCTGTGTCACCATACTTCTCTCTGATGACGTTATTTTTATGAGCACAGCCTCTTTTCATGCAACGGGTTAATCTTGTTTGTCAATTGCATCAGAGCAGCTCTGAGCTCTTCCCTGAGGTCAGTACAAATCCAAGTCGAGCACCAATGCCAAAACCTTATGCACAGCTACTCTTTGACCGGTTGTTTGTTTTTTTAAATTGGATATTTTTGTGATACAGTCCAATGCAACAACAAAAATACATTGGTGATGTGAAGGGAGGTGTAGGAAGAAATGAATTTGAATTCTTCAGACTGTATCAGAATGTCATCAAATAAAGGACGGTTTATTTGAATGTGGTCTTCTGTTGGAGTAGGTAGTTGCAAATTGTTAGGACGTAGCATTCCTAGAAGGGACCAGGTGGTGTAACCACTCCTCCCACCCCGTGACCTGATGTTTTCATTTTATTTTTATACAATGCTTTTCAACAATAGGCTTTTATTATGTTTAGTGGACCTTTTTTTTTTTTTTAATAATGGGCTGGGCTTCCTGACCAGCAGAACATCTACCAAGAGTTTATCTCGGAAAGCTCTTCTCTTAGAGTACATTATGTTCACTCAAGAAACTTGCTCTGTGCTTGGCATTCTGAGTAGGTTTTCCCATTTTAGTGCCAGTTGGCTCTTGAAATTACAATAGCTTTGCTGGTATGACAGCACAGGTGCAAATTCGTTGGGTCTCAAACAAAACTGAGATGGACCCTTGTCACTTCTAATTTTTTATGCTAGAGGACTGACACCTAACTTATTCTGGGTCTCTGGTGAGGTTTAGGCTGTGCGCTGGGAAATTTGGCTCTGCCCGTTGCATGTTATACCGCAAAGTGACTTTGGGCAGTGCTCATGCAAGTCAGAGCTCTGTGGTGAACACCTGGCTTTAGCTGCATTAGTAGCCAAGCTCTCATTAATTTCTATGGACTCAGGCTTGTAAGTCTCAGGGTTTTTTCGTCCAGCCTCTGACACAGAGGCAGATATGCACTCGTATCTACCTATACGTTTTGCTTTAAAACCAGGTGACCATGTTAGCTGAGGTAGTGCCACGCCTGAGGCTACAAAGTCACGGTGAAAGACTTTCTCTGCGAAGTTGGGCCTTGGTGCTGTCCTAACACGCTCACGCAGATGTTTCTTTTTTCCAGGATGGCACATCAACTGAAAAAAAACTTTCATCTGCTTGGCAGAAGCCCACAGTATGTAGTGCAAACAGATCCCTCTCTGGCATCCAAGTGAGTTACACCAAGCGTGCATTCCTCAGTCCTTCCCTGTAAAATGAGGATAATTCGTTCTTCCTTTTGTTAAGATGCTTTGGATGAAAGGTGTTTAATTGATGTAAAGTGTTACTGGTAGGAATGTACCTCGTCGCTTCCAGCTGCTCAGGCTGCTGACATACAACCCAATTCTTTTCCTCTCAGGCATTACTCCAGTGAGAGAGAACGAGTTTTGACTGGTCTTCATGCAGTGATATCCCTGAGTTCATGGCATTGCTGCCGTTTCACCACCCTAATGATTGTCTTTGGTAGTACCAATGCTTTTCCTAAGCCTGACAGGAATAGTAACTTTTGCTTCTGTCCCGTAAATCTAAACATGTTTGATTAAATTCCAGTAAAATTGAGGCTTTGTTTCTAGTTCGGAGATTTTTTCTGCTGGTGGCTTCGTCTCACTGAGACGCTGCTCACTAAGGTTGGGGATAGCGTCTTGTTCTAGAGGCCGTCAGCAGATCAGTCTCTCCTTGTCTTCAGCTGTAATCCGAAAACCTCTCCTGCCTCTTTTTTTTTTTTTTTTTTTTTAAGCCAGGAAAGCTTTCAGCCAAAAAAAAAGAAATATATTCTCGAGGGAGATCAGAGGCTGCAAATGCAATAAGTAAAATCCTATCAGACAGTATGTTTGGAGGGTATGTACCACAGTTCTAAGTGTCTATCAGGTTTAATTAGCTGGTTTTAGTCTGTGGCACAGATAGCTCCAGGACTCTTTCTTTCCTATGCATTCCTTTCTCATAAAGGCATTGATGGTAAAATCAGAGGTTTTGGGTGTGGTAAGGAGTAAAGGATTTAACCTTCTTCTGGGGGAGAAAAAAACCCCAAAAACTAAACCCAAAAAACAACCAAGACCCCAAGCAAAACATTCCATAAACAGTCCTTTCTAGTTCTTTTTTCCTTTTTTCCCTTGCCCTGTGGCTGCATCGTGCTGTTGTGAGAGACCTGTTAGGATTGCAAAGCAGCAGTTCTCACTCTTGGCAGGTCCTAGAAGAGTCTGATGAGAGGAATCATTATCTACTATCTGCCAGCAGCTCAGGGAAGAAAGAAATGGAATTTGGGTCTCCCCGAAGGTGTCTGAATTAAGAGAAATGCAGCCTTCAGGTGCTTATTATGTATAATCGTATAACCAAGGGTTAATTAGGAAAGCCCCTGTGGTATTTTCAATGTTTGAGGGATCTCTTAAAGCTGAGCAAACCAGGCTTTGGGATGGAGACTGAAGTCTTAACAAGTAGTCCCGCGGGACTTTAGCAACCCTACGTGACTCTCACTTTCACTGGCTCGGCTTGCTATTTTATAAGCTGTGACGCAGATGTTAAAGCAAGCATAAGGAAGTATTAATGCCTGATAAGCACTGCAGCAATTTGCAGAGTCGCCAAGTAATTGAATTTGAAGTAGATTAGCATATTCATGGTCCTAATGCTAGCGCGTATGCTAGCACATACACAATCTTGTATAAATAGTCACGATAGTAGCTAATTTGTTACCTGTTTGGCATAGGGTGTATATTGTTTCCTCACCAGTGCCAAACTTCAGGCTAGCTCTAACAGCATAGGACGTGTTTAAAAAAATAATAATAAAAAAAAAAATAATGGCTGAGGCTATGAAAGCCAGAGAGATAAAACCTTTAGGTACCAATAATTCACCCTGAGGAGTCTGTATGTAACTATACTGCATCCTCTGCATCCGATACACGTCATTTTTTTGAGCTATGGCTTGAAAAACTCAGAAGTCCTGATTATATCCTTGAAAGCATCTGTGAAAGAATAAAATCTGTATAAAAAGAATCAGCCCATTTTGTAGGAACAGAATTCAGCCAGTTGTGGAACTAGGGAAAGAAACTTCAAGGCGCTGTTGCAGAAAAGTTGTTTGTTTGCTTTGTTTTGGCTTTTTGTTTGCTTGTGGTGGTTTTTTTGTTTGTTTGTTTATTTGTTTTCTTCCCCTCATCAGAGAATCTTGCCAGAAAGTCCTCATTTCATTTGCCTAATAACACAGGATAATTCAACCAGCACCAGGCACTTTGGTTATTCCTGCCTTGCCTCTAGCTGCTCTTCCAGGAGGGTAGAGGTCCCATAAAGTCTGATTAAATATACAGCCTTAGGCAGGTGTCTTGGATCCCCCAATGAACTGAGTCCAAAGACTTCCAACAAAAATCTAAAACGTTTGGGAACTGATTTTCCTGCATTAATACAGTACTGTGGAAAATTATAGAGTAAAAACCTATCTTTTCAGTTTCTTAAAACACAAGTTTCCTTAACCTCTTACCTGCATAAGCAGCTAAAAATTCTCTTCGCTAATAGTTTGTTGGCTCCAAAGTTGGGAAATACTTGATTTTATTTTTTTTTTTGTTCAATAGCAGATACTCTTCAGCATCTGCAATCATAAATTTTTCACTAAAAAAAAAAAAAAAAAAAGGAAAACCCACCAAAATCTAATAACTTAGTTAGAACTCGTAATTTGTTTCCTAAGCTCTAATTGGTAACACAGCCAGCTAATTTTTGTTTCACTGGATTCTCGTTTGAGCTGTGTGCGTTAAGAAAAATGGACATCAAGTTGCGGCGCTGGCTCCCTTCCAGAAGCACGTTACGCAAGGCAGCAGCAGCAGCAAGCCCTGCTCTGGGAATCCTGTCTGAGAGCACGTAGTTGGAAGCGCGGGGCTGCGCTTTCTGCTGCGTTGCGCTGCTGTACAGACCATCGCAGGACGCCAGCATCAAGGCGCTGCAAACCTGGGCAGATGTTCTTTAACGACTGGTTTGCGTAGTGTTTGTTTATGGCAAGAAAACTCGTTTAAACTTGTGTTTTAAGTCGGTTGAACTTAGATCATACACTGTCTTCATAGTAGGAACTATCGCTAAAATAACTGATGTGAGCAAGGGACTTTCCCTGACTTTAAGAGGGGCTAGACCAGGCACTTACTGTTATTTTTATGGTGGTGATTTTTTGGTTTTTTTGTTTGTTTGTTTTTTTTTTTTTTTTTTTACTGATTTAGCCTGACTGTGTTAGTGGAGAGTCAAGATTATCTTCAGAATTGCATCAGTTATGACTAACTAAGGATCTTACTGTTATCTCCTTATGTTGAATAGAATAAAGATACACCCAGCTTGCCACACTAGCAAACTGCATCTGTAGGAGGCATAGGCACAAAAAATGAAGTATAAATCCCTATTTTGTCTTTTGGTGACCCTATTTGGTCACAAATGTACTCTGCTCTTGAGCCCATCCCTGCCAGCTATTAATATGCAGGGCAGTTGTGCAGACAGACATTCAAACCCATCGCTGCCAGGGGGAGATGGCGAGGATGAAGGTGGGGAGGAAAGATTATGGAGTTCAAACTTAGCAACATCTTGCATCTTTGAAAAATGAAATTGTGGATATTGACAGCTGCTAATCTGTAAATTTTTTTTTCATCAAAAACAACATCAAAGGATAGCTAATTACAGGCAGTTCTCTATGAGCAGGGTTTAGCTTGAGAAGGATGATTCCTAGTCGGTGTAACTGCTTTCCTGCAGCTGTTATGATGTTACAGCTAGGTTACTTATCCTCACAAATTTGAAACTACAGCCCGTTACACTGTCATAAATCCAACATGAGCTTCTTGTTGCTTGGCGCACTGTAAACAGTACGGTATACAACAGGAGCGTGATATCCATCTTCTTTTTAAAAGACTCATTCCAAAGAACGAAATAGTGGGTAAGAAGGGTAGGTCAGACTGTGTATCTGCCAGCTCTGACAAAGTCCTCTGCTCTAGCAACGGGATGTACATGTCCGGTGGTGGGAAATCTGCCCCAAAGGGAGGTTACAGCATTACAAAAGAAGTGGTCTATAGAATTATGGAGATAATGAAAATTAGCTCCGTTTCATTGGAGTGACAGTGGGTATTTTTGAGGGAAGTGACGCATGCTTTCCTCCCAAACACTGTGCCGTGTGACCCAGTGCCACAGGTTGGGGGTGATGATCAAGCAAAGCAGTTCCAAATGCAGGCTGGTGCCATTAAATCTTTCGGTTTTGATACTTGTTTGCAGGCAGGGTGGGGGGTCCAGACATCTCCATCAGTCCGCAACTACCTGGTCAGATTTTGTGTCCACTGGCTCAGGGCAGCACTTGTCACTCTTGGGGAGAGCTCATAGTTCCCTGAATGCCTTCAGAAACTGTCGGCTGCTGTTTAATGATGTTGAATAATGATCAGGTATTCTCTCTTCCTCCCCTCAAGCTGCTGCCTCCAAAATCCATGACCCTCAACCATTTCACTCTACCCACCATCTGTTTTTAACTGTGTTTGATCCCTGTTCCCAAGGTGCCTCTCTGTTTTGGCTGAGGACGTTAGGATGTGCCTGCTTGCCTTTCTCCTAGATGTTTTCAAGATGTACGGTAGCTGATGGCAGATAACCAGGGGGAAAATAAAGGCTATTGTAACACTCTCTGCAGCTCTGGAGGAAAAAAAAAAAAAAAAAATCATTGCTCTTAATGTAGACTTCTGCTCATCGGTTCCTTTTTTTGCTTTTCCCTGTTGCCCAATTTGCTTTCCCAAGGGCACTGCCTCCCACTTGATGCAGGTGTTCCTTATGACTGAAGATGGTCTATCTGGGGTAAGCACGTGTCAGCCAGGGTCCCCACCTGGTTGCAGAATGTGTTCTTTAATGTCAAATTCAAAGGATGGCTTGAAGGTCAAAGGGGGTTTTGTGGGGGGTTTTTTTGGTTAAATGTTTGCCTCCTTGGTGTAGGAACTACAAAAGTAAAATTAGGGGAAGTACAGATAGCTGAATTCTTGGCAGTTGATACAATTTTAATGTTGACTACCTTTGTGTGTTTATATATGTGTAGAGGGAGGCTCTTTTGTGGAAAAAAATGAAAGAATTAGTCTATGAGGTGAGATATGTAGAGATTGTCCTCGAGACCCAGCTGTCTTAGTTGATATTGGATTGCTGGAGCTGGTGATTTCACATTCTCTTATACTGCAGACCTTTTACTCAACAGGCCTGGATTCTCCTAAAAAGTTGTTGTTGGTGTGTCTGTTTTTTCTTTGTTTGTTTGTTTGCTGGTGTGGTGTTTTGTTTTTTTTTTGGGGGGTGTGTGTGTGTGATTGTTTAAATTTCTTCTTTGAATGTCAATGACAGGGCTTGTAGCCTCTGAAAGATCAGTTCAGGGAGACGTTTCAATGAGCAAAATGAACAGACACCCCGATTCAGACAGTATACAAAATTGTATTGTAGCAAACTTTTTGTCCTGTCATTCTATGTCTGTCTCCAACTGACTGCAACACAGAAACAGAAGATCCTCTTGCCTGTTTCCAAACTTGTTGGTTCCTATTTTTGCAGGATTCCAGTATGATTTCACATATACATGCGTGCTACCAAGGGTATGAATACATAGTACCCTTTTGGATAGTTTCCTATGGAAAGTCAAGGTCTCTGAAGAGAATTTATTAATAGAGCTGAATGGAATTAGAAGCTGAAACATAGCAGTACTACAACAAGGATAAATTTGTAGCAAGGGCAGCTCCAGAATGATTTGCATAGCTTCAGTAGTTTTCTGCTACCTGGAAACCTCAAGAGGCTAAATAATATTCTTACTTACTTGCAATTTATAAGGTCTATGGGTATCTCTAATCCACAGTTTTCTCTTCATAGACCTGTTTCCTAATTTTTGAGTTTGGCTTCCTGCAATATCTGTGGGGGTAAGTAGGGTGTGTTTTTTTTTTTTTTCTGCAGTGTCCCTGGGTGTGCCTGAAAAATGTTTTCTTTTGATAAAGAATTCATTTTTTTTTCAGAGCAGCCCTCACCATAGAAACTTGTTTTCTTTCAGTTTAATACTGATAGGAAGCTGTTTATTTTTTAAAAAAAAAAGTTACAAACAAGCCATACCTTCTTTTTTTTTTTTTTTTTTTTTGATAGCAAACCACAGTCTTTACATTGCTAACTTGCCCGAGTGGGACCACAGGGTCAGAGTGACAGTACTGGAAGTTGGAGGTCGGTGTGCTCCCTTTGTGTGGCCCCTGCTGATAGTGTCACTCCAGAGGGGGCTTTTGCTGAAAGCCTTTTCCCTGTGTGTCAGGCAAACATCCTACTGATGAATTGGTGGTGATGGGAAGTGCTGGTGTGACTGAAGTCCCTTTCTTACGCAGGGAAAGAGAGAAGGGGTGGGAAGGGGGATATACAGATGAAAATCCTGGCTGGAGGATCCTGAGCAGGGCTGTGCTGCAGCGCTTTGTTTCCACTGCTGTCTCGCATCTCTCCCACCTACTCCTTAAAAACTCTCCTGGGTGGCCCAGACCCAGACATCAGTAACCACTGCCTCCAGATGTCCTGTTGGTGTTACTGGTTTTGATCTGCTTCTGGCTGTATGGAGCCTGGGCTGCAAGCCTCAAAGTATATGGGGCTCCTTCTTTGAGATAGCTCCCTGAGCAGCTTTCCAGAAAAAGAACATTTATTCTCATAGGTATTTTCTCTGACTTTATAAAAAAAAGGCCTTGGTCTGTTGCTGCTTCACTAGGAATGAGCTGAAAGCCTTTGATATTTGAAAGCTGAGCTCTTATGATCAGATACATAAATCACATGGGTAGCTGGTCGAAAGCGTTTGGTTTTAGACAGATAATGTTGCTGAAAAATGCTTCATTTTCTTTTTCTCCCCACCCTTTTCAGCAGGGCTGTTAATATAGTCTGTGACTTCAGCTTTGGAATAGGTAGCTATAAGAAATTCCATACTTATAAGGTTTACTGCATCAAAATTTGCTACTCATGAATGATTTTCAATGTTTGCTTTTAATTTACCCTGAATGTCCACACTGGCAAACTTACTCTGCCAACTATTTATAAAATATGAATGCAAACAAACAAACCCTTGCAGCTTAAACTGAAAAGTTTTTGCAGACTTCCTTGAGTTGTGTTTACTTTCTATTTGCCTTGTGTTGGTTTATTCCCTTCTATTAAGGTCCTGGGGTGGTAGGTTGGAGCATTTTTTATTAATTCTCCCCCCCCCCCCCCCCGTTTCTGCTCTGCAGTTCGAGAACATAGAGGAACTATGACCAAATAAATCAATTTCCTTTTTCTTATGACCAAAGAAACCAAGTTAAAGATTTCATGAAAATGTGTGGTCTGAGCTGCCCTGTGCTTTTTCCCATTCCAAGCGTTGATATGGGATCCATGGACCCTTTTAGGAAGAAATTCTTTACGGTAAGGGTGGTGAGACACTGGAACAGGTTGCCCAGGGAAGTTGTGGATGCCCCATCCCTGGAAGTGTTCAAGGCCAGGCTGGATGGGGCTTTGAGCAGCCTGGTCTAGTGGGAGGTGTCCCTGCCCAGGGCAGGGGCGCTGGAACTAGGTATCTTTAATGTCCCTTCCAACCCGAACCATTCTGTGATTATGTGATCCTTTACCTGACCAGGCTTTCCAGACTGCTGCCATGAGACACTTTAGAAAGAATTCATGAATTAAGACCTTGGGATCTTTGTTTTATGAAAAGACAATCAAGACAGGTATAATGAGAAGTTGGTTGCAAACAAATAACCTCACTTCTTAGTCTGGAAGGTTGAATAATTCTATATGTATTAGCGAAATAAATTACAAAGCAAACGTGCTCAGGCACTACATCCAGAAGGACTCAATTTTTCAGCTAATTTATTACTTGTTTTCACATTATTTGGCCTGTCAAAAGAGCCACTTATCTGCTGCGTGAGGTGTTATCGTTCTTGCTAGATGCTGTTCTCTGCTAACAGAAATGATATTTTTCAAGTTTTAGAATGAGATACTGTAAAGCCTATAGAAATGAACAGCTTAGCATTGAGCAAACACCATCCGCCTAGCAAACAAGTGCGCCTTTTCATTTTGATGTCATTGGCTTGGGTTACAGTTTTCCTCTGACGGTTTGTGACCAGAAGATTTCAGCGTTTAATGTGAAGGGACAGGAACAACCGAAGTGCAGGGCGCTACCTGAAGCCAGCCCTGGTGCTGGGCAGCACAGCCCGGCGCAGGAGGCAGGTGCTTGTACCGCTGAGTCAAGAGCTGTTTGGGTTTTTGTCCTTAAAGCTCCAGCTTCCTGAGGCAGGTGAACCTGTAATTAGCACAAGGCTTGGCTTTTGTCTTGTAATTGTACTGTTGGAAACCCAAGAGATTGGCATTGTGTCAGGGCACCTCCCCCGGCTTGCAGGCTGGGCAGTAAACCTGAAACAGTGTCAGAGGGAGGATGGTTGGGTTTTTCCCCCCCACCACCATGTGCAGTAGCTGGGGCTTAAAGGAAAATACTGTGAAAATACTGTACATTCCTCAACTTGCTGCAAAGCCGTCAGGGCTGGCGTGTTGGGTGTGTAAATAACAGGGCACAAAGTGCAGCGGGGCGTGCTGGGGACCGGCTGCCTCAGCTGGGACCAAAGCAGAAGCCCACAGCTTGTCGCCATACCCCACCCCAGAAATGCAACAGAGCTTTATTTCAGAAACAGGGTTTTTAAGCCTTGCCCTTGGCCGCTCCGTTCAAAAAAGCACTTTCTTTTAAATGATCAGGAGCAAATATTTTGGCCATGCTAGCTCATCCAGGCAGCTGGATCGCCGCTAGAAGTAAAGCGGTAAGCACAAGGCGCCGTGGAGCTGAGGTCTCGCGTAAGAGCCGTGTGTGAAATTGAGTGTAGTTTGCATAGCGACTAGGTGAAACTCTGCTGATTTAACTCAAAATGTAGTAACTGGCAGCAGTTCAGGCTCAGAACACCATCCAACTGTTATTTTGGGAGGTTTTTTTGGCCTTTATTTCTAATCATTGCTGGCACAGTAAAGGAATGTGGATTCTTTCTTTTATTTTTGCTGTGCAGCCTCGCAAGCCTCTCTGCTTAGGAAGGGTCTGCTGATTTCAAGTGAAGCAGTGTTCACTGAAGTGATAACCTTTTATTTGCTTCCAGAGAGGTGTAGACGTAAATAAATTAATCCTGAATTGCCAGCTAACTGTTGTATACATTTTTGGTTTTTTACACGCTCGTTGGCAACCCAGTGTTCGAGTTCAGGCACGCTCCTTGCAGTCACGCCTGCCTTCCAAGGAGTTCCTGGCTAATTCCTGTCAACAGAAACCCTCGCTCAGTGCAGGCATCGTGAGTTACCTGTTCCTAGACTGGCTCAGATGAAGGGATAGTCTTTCACCTCTCTATTCCCTATTAATTACAGGGCTGGGTACTGAACGATCCAGAGCACTGTTAGGAGAGGTGGCCGCTCCCTGGGGAATGGAATGCAGTTTGCCCATCACTCTGAGAGCATCCCTTACCACCTGAGGCTTATGGTTAAAAATAAAAACCTTGTACAACTCGAGTACAACAGAGAGAGAGCTAGAGAGAGATGTGCAGAAATAAAGTAATTCTTTATTTCTGCAAGGATAACTTTTAATCTTTTCCCTCTCTATATTATTGAGCTACAAAGTTGTTGGGGGTACTTGTGAGAATTAGAAAAGCTTCGTTCTAAAACTTGCCTTTGTTAAAGGGGGCTCTTGATGAGAAGGTCGTGTGTCCTCCTTTACATGGAAACAGTATTTTGAGTGTATATTCAGTGTTCTTTATTCCCCTGCTGTAAATTTCCTAATCAGTTAATTATTCATGACATCTGGTTTAGCACTCTTTCTACCAGGTCTTTGACCTCTCCACTTTTTAAGGCTAGAACAGCTGATGCCATTTGGGTCAGAGTCGAGGTGTCCCTGTCAAGAGTAATGGCTTCTCTGGTGCTTACTGAACTGGAAACAAATCAGCGTCTTCTGCCTAGCAGGGCCATGTTTACATCAGTGTGGAAGCCTATTTTGTCACAGAAGCTGTTTTACCATCTAAACCTATAAAACAAAAAGCTTAGGTGATTTAACTCAGCTATGAAAAATCTCCAGTGTTAATAAATTTCTTAAAACACAAAGACTGGAAGTTAAGAATTTTGGGTGTGGGTGGGTTTTTGTTTTGTGTTGTGGGGTTTTGGGTGTTTTTTGGGGTGTTTTTTTGTGGGGTGTTTGGGTTTTTTTAAAACCTCTTTTTCTCATTGGAGAGGGGATCCTAAAAAAGTCTTACTCTAGACTTCTTAAATGACTAGAAACCAAGGAAAAAAAAATTATGAAAGCTTGCACATGTAATACGCGTAAAGTGCATATTTAATATAAAAGTGTAGGCAGAAGTGGATTGCTGTGATTTTTGAACTTGCACAGGTTTGGCATGCTTTGTGGCAGCAGTGGGAAAGGCGTGGGGTTGGACTGAAGCTTTAGTAGGATATGGAAGTTGTGAGAGACCTTTTTGGAAGGGCTGACTTGTAACATGGGCAAATGAGGGGGCTTGGAGCTGATGTGACAAAAGAAATGCACATCAGCTGCGAGTAGCGGGGCAGGAGGTCAAGGCAGAAGGAAAATAGCAGGAAAAGGCCTGAAACCAACAGGCAGCACTTGTTATTCGGCAAAGCGCTAACTCCGCTCTCAACAGCAACAACAACAGAAAAAGGGAAAGCAAATGTTCTTGGTGATCCTGATAGAAACAACAAGGAATATGAAAGTTATGCTGAATAATGTTAGGTGTGTTTGATCTTAAATTGTGTTTGGATAATTTGAAAGGTCTGGTCTGGGAGAGGTAGTGCATTTTGGACATAGAGTAGCAATTGGAATGCTATGGAAGTACTAACAGAGGTCCGCAGGATACATCTCTACATATGCCAAAGGGTGTGTGTAACTTCAAAATAAAGCGTGTAAAAGAGAGAGAAAGGAACTTACTTTAGTACCTTTTTCTGCTTACAAATAATGACCTCAGTATACAGCCTGTTTAGCTTCACTGTAGACCTCAACACTTCCTTCCCACTAAAATTAGTCAGACTAATATTAACTATGCTGTTAGTGGGAGTAATAGTTTTGGTTTGTTTTTTGCCTTTTTTTTTGTAGACTGTGTGATAAACTTAATGAAAGAAAGCTAAGATGACTTTATTTTATTTATTTTCTTTCTGTGTGGTCCCCTCCAGGTTAGCTCTCATCTTTATCTCTTCAGAAAGCAAGCTCCAGTCTTGGGACAGCTGCATTTTCTCTTGGGTCAGTCCTACTACGCAATGGAGCAAGACTGAAATTCACTGACTTTTCAGAGCTTGTAAATGAGTTAGACCTTACTTAAGATGAACTACTCGATGACTTCCCAAGGTTTCTCTGTTCTCTGCAACGTTTGTGAGAAAGAATTGAAGTTTACAGTATGAGTGTGCACTGAAGCTCTCTTTTTTTTTTTTTTTTTTTTGGTTAATGAGTAGGATCATCTGGTAGAAAATATGACTTCAAATCACAGTAGAAACTTCCATTCCCTTATTCAGCAACAATGTTGGAAATAGTCATAGTTTAGTGACTGATTTAAGAGATACCTTGATTGCAGACAGGCATATTGTGCTCACTTGAAGAAAAAGGAAGCACAGAAACTTGCTTTGTTCTTCAGATAAGACAGTTTCTATTCTCTATCCTTATACAAAGTCTGGAGCTGTGGGCCGGGAGGCATCCCAGGGACCAGTTAATCCGTGCCTGTGTGCTGATGTGAGGTCAAGTGTACTCAGCCCTCCCTAACATGTGTTCTGCCAGTATCTGCTCTTGAAAACCTTCAGGGATGATTTTCCAGTCTCTCGGCTGCTCTAACTTAGTGTTTCATCTCTTTCTCAGTGCCTTCAGAATTTCCTCCAGTATTCAAGCTGAGTGCTAGTTATTGCAAATTAAGCTGGAGTTCTTATTTTCCTATTCCTAGCAGCCATGAAAAATAATCGTGTGCTGTTTTCTTTTAGTTTGAAAACTAATATCACATCTGTCTCTGGCATTATTTTTTTCCTAATCAAATATGGCAGTTGATTTTTTTTTTTTTCCCCACTGCTTCTGTTGCCCTCTTCTAAATTTCCTATGTGAAATTTTATTGCAGTAGAGATGGGGTCTAACAGATCAGACAATTTTGACGAACCTTTACTAAAGCTGTAAACTGGAGATATACACTTATAATGTAATTTTAATATACTTACGGCTTCCATTCTGGGTATCCAAATGGTATTTAATGTCACCCTGTCCTTTCCGTAGCCCTCTTGCATACTTCTTGTTTTTCCTGCACCTCTCCCAAGGTTGTATTTTGCTGTAGCATCCCTCTGGTTTAACATAAACCTCAAGAAGATCAGAGGGAGAGGCTGCAAAATGCTAAAGGGAAACTAAATTCCTCAGCAGCTCTTTTACTCCTACATAAAGGTAAACAAACAAAAGTACACCAGACTTTCCTATGGGATGTAGGTGGCTCTCAGAGGTGTGAACATCACTCAGACCATTATGATCATCTAGAAAATGTCACCCTGTGTTTTCTATAGCCATCTTGGTTCTCCTGGCTGAGATAGGGCAGGAATGTTTTATTTAACACCAGATGTCTCTTTCTAAAGGCTTCAAATGATTGATATCTTATGTTACCTGTGTGGATTGTTTAATCAAATACTGCTGTGGGAAAAGTGTAAATGTTATCTCTAGTTTCCTATCCCTCACCAGTCCTTGCCTTTTGTTCAGCTACTTTGCACCCACTTCCGATCCAATGCCCTGCGCTCCTTATAGGCGTTTGGCAGTAAACACATTTGCTTTTTCCCACCACAGGTATTTATTATTAAATCAGCCAAAAGGCCAGGAAATCCCCCAAGATACCTGTGGTCAAGTTTCATGATAAAGTTTTTAATATTTGTTAACGATGCACCTCAACAGATTCCAAGGGCTGTCTGTAAGTGAAGAAATCTGACTGCAGTGATGTTGTTTTAGTGGCTGTCTCTTCTAAACAGCATCCCTTGCTTGGCCATCCCTCTGTCACTGCAGCCATGAACAGCAGCTGTAGCGGGAGCAGAATAATTTAAGAATTTTGGTTGCGCTCCTAAGTGTTGAACGGCAGAAAATATTTCATTTATGGTGTGTGAGTGGAACAGCCAGTTTCTCTCCCAAGGAGAATAAGCCCAGACCTGAACAGAAATTACTCATTGTTGGTTGCATTTGCATTCAGCAGGAGAGCCTGTGTGCAGAGGGCCAGCGCTGCTGAATCACTGATTGTGCTTTGCTTTCCTACAATAGCGAGAGGTGATGGGTATGAATAATGCTGAGGTCTAAATGCCTATAATTCTTATGCTGCCTTTATTCTCATGGATATGTGGGCCCTTGCCATGTCAACACCAATTCCTCCCTTCCCCCTTCATCCCCATCAGTCATTTCTAAAGCTATTTGCATGTGAATCCCTATGGGCACCCCCTTGCAACACTGGGGCTGACCTGCTAAAAGTAGGTCTCCTAGGCTTTCAATCATCTTGCCACACATAATAGCTAAATAATCCTGCCTGCCTGCAAGAAAATGACCTGCACACTGAAGGAAAGGGCAGATGAAGGTTCTTACACCGAGTAACTGCTCAGAGAGGCACGCTGGTGCCGAGTGACAGATCACAGAAAAAGCTATGAAACTGCTCCCGACTTCCTGATGTGCGGATACCACCCAGGGAAGCGCTCAAGGCATTGACTGCACTCGCTGTGTTGGGAAGGGGTCCGTAGTGCCTGCTCCCCTGGAGGCTCCTCTGCGTTACCCTGCTTCCTAACACCTATCTCTGCTGGCCATCGCAACTGGTTAATGAAGCTCATTCTTCACATTAAATTAGATGTGTTATTAGGTCTTGGACATTAGATAAACAGCACCTGACAACTGTGCTGAAGTACGGCTGCAGGAACCCTGTCTGAAGGCTCCCTCGGTAGCGCAGCACGCCGTAGTGTGGAAGTTGCAGGTTTCAGATGGGTAACATCAGATGGTGTCATGCCAAACACCGTCAGGCATTTGGAGCTCTTATTTCTGCAGAAAGTGGAGTTTTACTCACAGTCTATCGTAACTATTCTACCACAGATAGCAACGAGAAAACAGCACTGCGGCATTTGTAAAGCTGTTTTCGCTTGGAGGATGGTGCTGCGAGTGCAGCTGTTGCTGGCAACTAGAATGGCTTGGCATTACGTTGGGCAAAATGGCATTCACATATGGAGTAGGGGGTGGAAAGAAACCCCTATGAAAAGCAGTTGTAGGAAACACTGTTTAGAAAAGTGTATCCAGATTCATTAATATACAACATAATTAATACTTCCCTTGTGCTGAAGCATTTACTTGTGGCTATGCAATAAATATAAGCTTACTTGGACAAGGCGTAGCGCCATCTCAGCAGGATGATAATTCATAACATGGAGCAAAGTAGCTAAGGATGAGCTGACTGTTTTATGTACTGCCCTTACCAAACTTTCTAGGTATTGCTCAGTGGAACCCAGTAAATAGCATAAGAAGTTAGGAGCAGTAGCAATTGTGGTTTTTTTCCACTTTCCTTTTAGTTATAGGGTTAATGAGTTCTTGGAAGTTTTAGTCAGTGTGATGAGCTCCTGGTCATCTTCCAGCTGAGCAGTGAAAATCAGCAAAGCTTATTTTTTCAAAGCGTTTGCATAAATGTAGCCTTGGTATTGTTTTAAATCCGTGACAGGATGCTCCAGAACATCGTTGTCTGGGTGCAAATGATCATACGATGCATAGATACAGAGAAGGGGGGAAAATAACCCATTTCATTCCTCCTCATGGAGGAGCCTGTACCATTACAGAACTGGGAGTGGGAGGGAAGGCAAGCACCTAAACTTTGAGGTTACTAAGCCTGCTATCACTTCTGATATTAAGTTTTCCCAGGTCCTGAATGTTGACCCTTTCCTCTGACACCTTCTTTTCTGTTGGGACTTACAGAGATTTTTTTTTCATTACATAATTTTGGCCAGAACTATTTACTGCAATAATTGGGGGGTGGGTTTTTTCCTCTTGTTCTCTCAGTTCGCCTATCCATCTTAAAATATTTTTAGAGAATTTTAATGTTATTAGGAACCAAATTGATTTTTCTAAAGAGTCCTTATGCTGGTTGTAGAGAGCATTTTTCTTCCGTGACTTGAGAGTTTTCTGATAAATTGCTTATTTGTGTCAGCTTAGGCTCTGGAAGTGTTCTTATAAGAGTTTAACTGATGTCTTTGGCTTCAACAGTAAAAACCTTATATTTTTCTTGTAAATGAATATTCTTTTCCCAAAACAATTACCTGAGTATTTTTGAGTGGGTTTTCTGTGTTGTTTTTTTTTTTTTTTTGTCATCATCACTGGAGCATGAGGCCAGCTATTCTGCTCTTCAGAAAGTAAGGCTTCTGAAAAATAAAGTAGAATAGTTGGAAATTATTAAATTAGTAATAAAGTTGCTGTGTGGTTTGTTTTTTTTGTTGTTGTGTGTTGTTTTTTTTTTTTTGGTCACCACTTCTGCTAAAATCAATTACAAAACATTCATGTAAGTAAGTGGTAACTTACTTGGGCTTTTTTTATTAATGTTTTAAATCATTTGGACTGCTGATTTTCTTTTTCCTGCTCTGGATATGGCTTGGGAGAATAGAGACTACTGATTTAAGGATACTTAAACTTTCACGTGCAAATGTTCTCATTGACTTCAAAGAAAGTAACTACCTGTGAAAGTTATGCTTTTGTTTAAGACTTTGAAGGAGCATGGCTATTGTTTGTGTTCTTTGAAACCTCGGAGGATACAAATTCCACATCCTTCCTGGGCAAACTATTCTAAAGCCCTACTACACCTGCAGGTAGATGTCAAAGCTTATGGTTTTTTGCAGTGATGTTAATCCCTCCTTTTTCTATTCACATCAGCAATAGCAAACAGATTGCAGTAACCGATGAATTTCAAGACCGTGAAAATTTTTCAAGTTCTCCATTCCCCTCCTTGTTTCCTGCTGCTCGGTCCCACAGCCTTTTTTTTTTTTTTTTTTTTTTTTTTTTTTTTTTTTTAAATTAAATTAAAGAATTGGGTGCCTGCCAGGCCTCATGTGCTTTATCCTGCTTAGGACAGGAAGACATACTGGGTGTCAGCTTGTGTCTATTAGCATCCCTTTCACTGTGGTTAGAACAGTAAACTTCATGTCTCAAATTTCGGTGCGGGGTTTGTTTGTATGTTTAGGAGCTATTTTTTTAGCCAACAGGGAACGGAGAAGTGTATAATTGTTAATTATTTCTAGAAGTAGCTGATAAAACTTAGAATGACCTAATAATGTATTCCAACAACCAAGACTCAGTCCATAGAGTATCCTTATTGAAATTCTTCTGAGGACTTAAATCTATGGAGAGAAAATAATGGGAGAGAAGTTGTATTATTTATAATCTGGTAAACAAGAAAACAGTTCCTAAATTGTACCTTTTGTGGTAAAAGGGGGAAAAAAAAAAGAATAAGTAATAAATGGTAAAACATGGTATTCTTTAACAACCAGCAGATCATTTTCCTTCTGGTCTTATTTAAGGAAGATTATATTGCTCTAAAAATACTGCAAATATGCCCTACTATTGTTTGTCCTGTTAAATAAAAATATTGAAAAAGAATAAGTAAAAGAAGCGTTTTTCTGTTTCATGGATATTCTTCTACTTAACATACAATGTCAATCTACAAGACAATGCGTAGACAGTTTGAAAAGCAAGAAGGACCTTTATGCTCTTCTGCTTTAAGAATCTTCTTTTCCTAACTTTAATTTTTACCTTATTTTGTTATTCTTTACTTCCTGGTGGAAAAAAGTGTTTATAAGAGCAATGACTACAGGAAAAAATTCTACTGTTCCAGTAATAGAGTGTTTATGGCCCAAAGGAACTAAATTGTGTACAGAATCTTGTGTGGGCTGTGATTTTTTTTATTTTTTTTTTCTTTGCAGGTAGTACCTGGAGTCTTTTCCACAGAGTTTTTTTAATTCTTCAGGCTATATGGTAGAAGTGGTGCATCCGTTTTATGGTCTAGGACCACATTTTGCCAATATGGTATAATATGTAGGTGCTTTTCATTACGTAAGTTGTCAAAACCTACCCAAATTGCCGAATAAAATTAACCCAAGTCAGAACCTTTCAGGCTTTGCATTCCTCTGGTAAATAACCAGTTTCCTTTCGCTGGAAAGACCTGGCGTGTGCAAAGATCCTCCTAGGACTCTGTGCTTTCTCCCAGCAGAGGTGGGTCTGACTACTGAGAGAGACTCGGGAGACAGAGCAATTCAGGATCTCCTCTGGGAGAACGCGTGACCTTCCTTTGTGATTGAAGGAGGTGGTTCCTGTTTCTCTCATGATTTTTATGTGCTGTGACAAGATTACAGAGCTTAATAATCATAGGGGTTAATAGTAATTTTAAGTTTTCTTGGGTTTTGGTCACATAGTGAAAGCTTGAGTTCTGCAGATGCAATTTGTCTCTAGTAGAGAAGGAGTGGTGATCTTTAAAGAAACCAGCGTGTGGCAACTTCATCTGGCATGGGACTAAATCAGTGAAGGGTTGACGTGGCTGGTCTGGTATTGCTGAGTAGCAACAGGGAAGCTCACGCTTTCCGTGCTCATCCCTTTTGATGACGAAATAAAGGAATTCGAAATTGTGATATGAATTAAAAAAAACCCCAAAAACGTGTAAATGACATTTCTAAAATTAGCTCTTGCACCAAATGAGAAATACGGAAAAATGATTTCCAGAGCAATCTCTCCAAGCAAGAGTAGGCAACAGTTTAGCAAATGCACAGAAGCTTGCATTACTGCCATCCATGTTGAAGTTGTCCTGCAGTTAAATAAAATGCTCTGCTTCGTTCTGGCAAAAGGCTTTGAGTTAAAAAATTGGATGAATTGCAAAAAATAAAAATACCAACATAGCATTAATCTTCACATAGACATAATCTTTTTCTATTGCTGTTTTTCTAAAGAACTTTAGTTCATTCAGTGCATACATATCTTATCTCCTCCATTGACAAGATGTTACTTTTTTTTTTGCCTTTCAGAAGCGCAATCATATCTGACATACAGTAAATCAGATGCAGAAAAATTATTAAATTAGGCTAAGTGATTTGAAAGAAAATGCTAATGAGGCATTAGACTCAGTGTTGAAAACATCTATCCAGAGCTTTTGGATGCAGCTGTTAATGTATATGGAGACTTCCACACCTAAAGACTCCTGTTGAAACCTGTTCTCAGTCTTTTACTTGTAGAAAGCTTTCTTGTTGATAAATGTATTAATTTGGTGTACTTTCAACTAGACTAAAGAGAGAGAATGCTGTCAACAACCAGGCTGTGCTTTCTGAAAGTCCAATAAAAAACTTCTAAATGTTTTCTTAAAAAAATTAATATATTTTTTCTTTAAGATTGTGTGTGAGAACTCTTGGAATGCTTTTGTTCTTCTGGAAAAATCTACCTTTGCCAGCAAATGCTGTCATTTATTAAGAATGATCTCACTGTTTCCCTTTTTCTCCAGATAATTAGTTGGTGTTTGTAGTCTTCTAGAAAAGTCTCTTAAGTTCTCTTTTATTTCTATTGAATTTTCTGTCCTTTAAAGTGACAGGATGTTACCAAAATGTTTAAAGCATTATCCTCTTTATCAGTGAAATGTCATTTATGCAGACCCTCCTTGAAAATGTGTCCTAAAATAATATCTGTGTTCTTTTTATCTCTGACTTCGACCATGCTTTGATACTTTCAAACTTCTCTTCACAACGATAAAGTAATAAAGCTAGAAAAGTAATTCTTTTTAAATCAAAGCTAAATGAAGGCTGAACTGTTGTTCCAGATATTCTGAAAATAAATTTTCACTCCCCAAGAAACTCCAGATATCATAGGATTTGCAATAAAATGTTAGCAAGAAGGTATTTAAGGATGAATTCAAGGACTGATTATGAGTTGGCGTCCAAGCTAGAAGTTACCCTAGAAGATTCCTCTGATAGATTCGTATAATAAATATATTGGAATACAGTGGATAACACTAATTTATTTTAAGGTAACAGTTGTTCTGTCTATGTGGTGTGATTGTCTCTGACAATGAGACACAGGACTCGATGACTTAGTCTTACATTTTTAAATTCAGGGAGCAAGGTTTGTTACTTTTTTCTTTCTTTTTTTTTTTTTTTTTTTTTTTTTAAATATTGCTGACAATAGTCTTTCAGCACCTCTTGTATGGTTCCCTTGCAAACCTCTGATGCCTTGTGGAGGCGTGTAACACAACAGGAGATTGTAGCCATGTCCTAAAGGACTGTTTTCTCTTGGTAGTGCTTCAGAACTGTGGTGAAGATGGACAAAGGGAAATGCATAGCATATATCCTATGTTTGGTGTATATTCCCAATGATGAATAGTCTATGAAGGTGGTAAATTGTAGGCAAAAGCTTGATGCCAGAGGACCATGTTTATAGCTAGGGGTAAGGGATCAGATCTTAGAAGGAGAACAAATAGAATAAGGATTTGCTATTGCTGTTGAGAACTCTTTTAAATAATAATAAAATTAATAAGATCTTTTCCTTGAATTACTAGAACCATAGAGAAAACTGATGCTGCTTCTCTTGACTATCAGTGTTTTGCATCTAAAGCCTGACTCCAGCTTTGCGTGCCCTTTCCCAAGCATGCTGGAGGACAAGGGTGTTTGTTTTGAAATACAGCAATAATCTTGCTCCCGCTTAATCATTCAACTTCAGCTACTGAGGTTATGTGCCACTTCTATCCACTTACTGTACCATCACCTCATCAGCCTCTCGATGCAGAAAAATCAACGGTCAGGCTAGGTCTCTGGCCTTACTTGGTGTTTAGTCATCTAGTTGGTATCGATTCATTATTAAATCGTTTTATGCAAGAAAAGGGGAAAGCAAATATATACAATACAGTGAAATCTATTACCCCAAAGATGTGCGTGTACCTTTTCCCCTCTTCCCTTGTCGTGCGACGTTGAAACTGTGCTTGGAAACACAGTGATAACAACAAAAAAACGCAACTAGGGGAACAGAAACCGGTTCTCCTGTGCCCAACTAGCAGAAGCAGGGGATAAGTCTGCTAAAGCAAACGTCTTGGACGGTGGCAGCAGAACTTGAAAGACTGGACCTGCCTAACGACAGTCTGCAAGTCCTTGCTGAATGAATTTGTACAAAGCGCTAATGAAGACAAACAGTCTATTTAGGCGGCGCTGGAAAGCTCCCATTCAGCCGGCAGCTGGCGTGAGCGTTGTCACTCAGAAGACATAAGCAAGTGACAAATAACTGAATATGCGGAAAAAATGAGATGACAATGAGCTGATTTCTCATTAGCACTTCTTTTCTTCTTCTTTAGATATTATAAACACATTATTCAGGGTTGGTTGTACTGGCCTCCTAAATGGCAGTAAGTCACCGCCGAAGCAGCGTGCAGATGGGAAGCCCCCCAGTGCCCCCTCTCCCCGGGAGCCGGGCGCTTTGCATCCCGAGGTATTCGCAGCTCCCTCTGCTCCCGAAGTCACTTCTGTGGGGCGAAAGAAGAAGTAAATCCTGTGTGAACGGGGCTGCTGTGAAGTGCTAACAGATTTTTCTTGCTCTGATTACCAAGAAAGGGATTTTCTGTAAAAACTAGAGGAAGGATTGCTGTCAGCAGTAGTGCTGACAGAATACTTTAAAGAGTATTACCAAAGCAGAACAGCCTATTTTTATTATTATTTTTTTTTCCTTCAGCCTTCACAGATTTTGTGTGTTCTTTATCTTCAGGTAACGGGGCATGATTAAATAACTGTAAATTAGAAGCAATGAGAAATGTTACAGAATTGCCTGGGGAGGCCTTCAGCTGTAGACCAGGTTCTCAGCAGTGTAAATGGCCCCAGACTGCAGTGCTTTGGGTTCAGCTACACATCCAGTGTGTAAAAACAAAGAAAAAAAAAAACAACAAACAAACAACAAAACAAACCCAAAACCCCCAACCCAAGAAATGATCCAACAGCAAGAAAAAATCCCAAACAAACAAAAAACCCCACCACCCCTGTCAAATAGTAAAAAGAAAAAAAAAAAAAAAAAAAACAAGCCCAAAATAGGACGATTTGATACAATGGTTAATTTTGCATTCAGGAAATCGCAATCCAATATAAATGGGACTTTTGCAGCCACACTCTGTTGTCTTCAAGGGGCTGAAAGCAAGCTATCTGAGATTTGGTTCCAGTGTCTCACTTCCCATCCTCCCCTTCAGTCCCCATCCTCTGTCAGACTTGCCGCACGTAGTCACACTTTATTTCCAGTTTGGTCGTTGGCATAAATTCAGGTGGTACAAAACAGACAAGACTGAGACTGGCATTGCATTGGTCTGCTTGCGGGTTTCCCAGCTTCTTCACTTAATGCAAGAGATTGGATTGGGCTACGCTTGCCCACGATGTCCGTGTCTGATGTTGGACTTTAATGAGAGTTTAAATCCTAAAACAGAACGTGGGAGTTTCTGCTTTCTAAACTCAGGTGGTCAGTCCAGCGTTAAATGACAATTTTTCAAGTTTTAGAAATGAAATGTTTGTGTGTTATGTGGGCTTTTTGTTTGTTTGTGTTTTTCTGTTTCTCCTCCGCTCTGCCAAATCACTGGACAACTGGTCTCAAAGTGGTTTTTGTGTTATGTTGTAGGTTGTCCACTTTAATAGGACTGAAAGTGTTGTGTGTATTTATCTGTTTTATATGTATAGATAGATACTTATGTGGTCAAAAAGTTGCTTCTGCTCCCCTGAGGAAAGGATTAGAATGATCAATGGGTAGATCCATTTCTTCCATTGGCTTCAAATCCACCACAACTGAATCAAATTATTAGTCATCCAGGATTTACAGTGCTATTTTCTGTCCTTGCTTCCCCTTTCCGCGTAATCATCAGTCGTCTTGAGTACCTACACGCGTTTGAGAATCCCACTTGGTGCTTATTTACTCTTTTGAAATCATGTTGAAAATATAGCCCTTGGCCTGTTTACATCTGTGAAGGATGATAATACTTTCTCACCTTTATCGGAAGAATCTCACACAGCTGGGGGGACCTGGGCTGCCCCAGTAACGCCCAGCATCAGGTTAAAACCCACCCAAACGAAAGATCTACTTATTGGGGCTCCTTTCAGTGCGCTCAGCTGTTCTGGGGGGATGAGTCCCTTCCTCCATGTGAGGGGAGGCACCTGCTTTTGCTGCCCGGTCATGCTGTGGAGGTGTTTATATTTCTCCGGCTCTAAGGAGAAGTTCAAATTTTACAATACAGCAGAGATGATGTAACTTCAGGCTGCTGCCAAAAGGCTCCTTTTGTGTGTGTCTCCCTCCCCATCTTCATGCGGGTTTTTGTCTCAGCACTGAGCCAGCTCTGCTCCCGCTGCGGCGTGGGGCTCTCTCGTCCCAAGGGGTGCCCTTCTTCTGCCCCTCTCTGCGCCCCCACTGCCGCTTATCGTATTTCCACGTACCCGTACATGAGCTACTAACAGCAGAGAGGAACTCGGGCACACCGAATTGCACTACATCATTGGCAGGGTCTTCTGACCTGCTCCTCTTGCATTTGGAGGGCTGCTGGTACTACCAGATCTGGTCGTTGCAACTTCCCTTCCTCCTCTTCACTTTGATTTTTTTGACGTGTTGTGGCCTTATGGAGACCCTGGATGGTCAGGGATAAATAAAGCGAAAGTCACAAATAAAAAAAAAAAAAACCAGACAAAAAACATCCAAAAAACAACCAAAAAACCCCAAACCCCAGAACAAATACCACCCAAACCAAAGATAGTATATTTTCCTGCTAATAAGCCCAATGTTCCTGAGAGATGCTAACTGGTACTCTATTATGTGCTGTATTATATGGGGATTTGGATCTCCGCATATTTTAGCGGCGTATGTGGCCATGAATGCACATTGAATTCATTCTCCTTTCTCCTCTGAGTCAAAATACGTGGTGACAGTTTGTGAAAATAACATCTGCCAACCAGAAGTACGCTAGGCAGGAAAATAAGTGCTATACTGCAAGCGCTGAATGGGGTCTGGTTCAGTCTTTGGTGCTTTCCAGTATGGCTTTTAATTTTTATTTTATTTTTTTTTTTGCAGTGAATGTATAACATACCTTCATAGTAAATAACAGGAGTTGTAGCGTAACTTTTTTTTTTTTAAGGTTTCTCAGGTTGGTTGTGTGTAATTTGTAATAAAGCAGCTGCGTTTCTTCACAGCCTGTGCTGCTAACACACCTCACTGTGCCTTCCCCATTTTTTATTGATCATAAAATTTGCTTAATTATTGGCCAATATTTTAGTACCTTGAAATCCAAGCCATTCTGTCACTGTAAAAATTAAGCTTGAAGTAGTATCCTATGCTTGGGTAACTTGTGCCCCTTCCACTGGACTGTAGATCACTTTGCTTCTATTTGAGTGACCGGCTTCCCGCTGATTTTAGTGTTACCCTCTGAATAGGAATTAGATGATTAACTAAGTATATGCGAATAAGTCTTGCAATACTAATCAAGAAAATAAACAAACAAAAGAAATAATGAGGAAGGGGGATGAAGGTAACCCCATATGAACCATATGGGGTTAAATCCCTGCCTAGGATCAGCCTTCTGTGTTTCTTGGCCCTGCCATGGATTGCCTGTGTCCCTAACTTTTTACCAAAATCAACGGATAATGTTTTTATTTAATTTTTTTATTTTTAATTTAGATTACAAAGTTCTTCAGCTATGGTATCTTACTATTAGCATGTATGCCAGGTTGTACACCCCAGGGTCCTAATTTAGTTACAGACTCAAAATAGTACTGTAATAGTGTTTAATGATGATCATGATGGGAAGATACAAGTTTAGCACGCCACATTTCAGAAAAACGTTGAGAATGCTGCTTTTATTTTATGATGCGGGTGATGTTGCTAGATTCCATCGTTCCGTCTGGCCGTAGTCGCTTTTGTTGTGATTTTGCTTTGAGGCACGCTTTTTGCATTCAGTTTGCACCAAAGGAGAAATGGTTGTGCGGTCTTGGAGAATTACACCAAGAGGAAATTCTCGCAGGCTGGTCTCATCTGAAATATGCCTACAGCACCTCGAATTCTGGAGACTGTGCCAATGTGTGGTTGAGACTATCGGGAACTTCCCAGGTGATTTGCAAGCAATTTTGAGTGATGATCCAGAAGATTTAAATATCTCTAGGGTACAAGCGCTGAAATAGCATAAAATTATTGCTATCACTGTGAGGACAAAAAGCATATGTGAAAGGGAAAAAGTAATCTTGGCTGACTTTTGGTGCTAGAAGCATAGATAAACAGTTAGGCACATAAGCGTTTTATTGGAAATAAAACAGAAGCAGCAAGCTTGAAGGTATACGCTTATGTAGCCTGTCAATAGGAATACTGCCATAAAGAATTAAAAAAATTTAAAAAATCTCTTCTGTTGCGAGAACGCTGTCTTTCTGTAGTGCATGTTACGTGATAAAGGATTTTCTTTTCTCTGTGTGGTCCCATTTGGTTACAATGCTAGGAGTGCCTGGCCGCATTCCGTATATAATTAATTGCAGCTTTGGTTTCAGATGGCAGCGGGGCCAGGCCGCCTCTACCCCTTGCTCTTGTTCGCATCCTTAGATAGCTTTCCACCATGCCAGCTGGTGAGTGAATGGGGCCTTTCACAGCAAGCCTAACAGGCATGAATGGCTGAGTCATTGTCCTCCTTGGCTCTCTAGTTAATTTAGTGACAAACAAGGTTGGAGCTGCTGCAGTTGACATTCTCTTTATTGCCTGCGTTTTCAGCGTAAACACTGTGTGTAAAGGGATTTCATCTTTTTGCCAGCTCGTTTCTGTTTCTTGCTGGTTTTGGAAGGGAAGGATTCTTTATGAAGAGGTACTAAGACAAGCTGCTAGGTATTATGTTCATTTGTTTACTCTTCGTTTCCAGCAAAGCAGGCCGTTGAATACCTCAGGTTGTGTGTTCAGGTTCCAAGTTTTACAATTTTTTTTATTCCTTATGAGGTTCAGTTCTCTCTACTCACATAAATGATTTCTGCACTGCATGTGAAGTTGTTACACCAAGCTATTGCTTCAGTTCTTGCCTGCTTTCTGAACTGCATTTATTTATTTATTTACTTAAGCTGTATACAAGCTTAAATAAAAATAATAAATAAAAGGAGGTCTGTTTTTTTACAGGGAAATGTTATAAATGTGAATAAAAAAGTCTTTTTTTAATATCCCTTTTGATAGATGTAAAAATTAGCAGAAAATGTATTCAAACTAGGAAATTTTGTAACAATAGAAAAAGTCCCTCCTATGAGTACTTTTCAATTCCGTGTGTGTAAAGCAATTTTTTTTCTAAAATACTTTTGGTATTCCTCTTATTAAATTCTAAAAGGTAAACTAACTTTAGATAGCGTGTGGTAAGAAAAGTAGTCAGAAATGCAATATAGCATTTGAAAACTGTGTGTGTTTCCATAAATGCTATTGCTCAATCACGATATCTAAAGTTATTTTCAAGCCTTTTCTGACCTCAAGAAGGGAAGAGGAAACATGCACCAACTTTTCAGTTCCCTATTTTCTAGTTCTTTCGAAATCAAAGAAGGAAAGTGAGTCAAAAGGGCAAAGGCAGAACTGCTCACTGACAATCCTGTCATTTATGGAGCCTGGATAAACAAAAACGCAGTCCTGGCAGTTGCTTTTCTTCTGTAATGAATTGTGTGTAGTACAAAAAAAATACAACTCAATGATTGCTTCCCAGTCTTCCTACAGCGGAAAACTGTTTTACAGAGAGAGAAATGTGGGCTTTGTAGTAACCTCCTTCCAGGCAGCACTGGTGTGACGCGGCTGTAGGTGGTGAGCCCTTGGCTCTGATGGAGGGCTTTAAATGCCCCTGGGCTAATCGGTACCACCAGCAGCGTTGCTGGGGGGTGATTTCATGCTCTGCCCTCGCTGAGCCTGGGGGGGCTGTGGAGGGAGGGGAGTACCCTGGGTAGCAGCATGGTGATGGCTGGTCTGCTGGATGAGGGATGCCTTCCTCAGCCCCTTGGGTAGAGGACCTGTGCTATTTGTATATCTGTGCTTTATCCTCGGCTATCCGGCTCACCTGGCAACGGTGAAGTTTTGCAGAGGGAGATATCCTCTTTAACACTGAAAAGTGTTCTTTCGTACAGGAAAGACAACGACATTATCTTCAATAACAGCTCTTGTTCACCTTCCGCATCCTTGTTTTCACAATAAAACATCTTTCTGGAATCTCCCTGGGCCTCTGCCCACGTCTGCAGCTATAAATGAGCAACGTACACGTTTCACAGTGCTTAATGGGCCCAATCGAAACTCACATAAAGAAATGCTGGAAGTTGTAGGGATTGGTTGGGGCAGGGGCTGTTGTAACTAAAGCAGAGGAACTGGGAGCAAAACTCTCATTAATGCTAAAGGAGAAGTTTGCCTAATTCCCTGCTAACCATGCTGAAAATATTCCCCAAGAGACACAGTTTAATAGTCATAATTAATTTGATTTGTATTGGCCCTCTTTGCCTAATTAAAAATGTAAATAAAAAAGCAGAAGACAGAAAGAAAAGAACTGTTCAGCTCTTCAGTATTTGGGGCTCACTCATGTTTCACCAGTGCAGGAAGAAAACAGCCCATCCTTTTGTGATTCTGCCACATCTTGGGACAGTTATCTAGCTCCAGTGGTGACTGACGGACGGTCAATGTTGACTTTCCTGTCTATTAATCTAAACAATATGCTACTTGTTTGCAAGGGTAGTAAGAGAACTCTAACTACAGCACAGGCATGAGGCTTGCTTTTGTTAAACTAAAAGCAATATTTTTTTTGACCCTATTTCTATTTTTTTTTTAGCGTTGCCTTTAAATTGAGGTATTTTCTCACCAAGATAACCCACAATGAAATCCTCTCTCCCTCCTTTGTTCTCTTCTAGTATATAATTTTGTTCTGTAGTTTTATTTATTTGAATAATCCCAATAAACCGTAGACATGGTTTGTTAAATTGAGTAAACACAGCTACATTTGACCGATTCTTGATGGCTTTTACACCTTCCGAGTTTTTTTGCATTGCTCTCGCAGACTTGAGAACAAGTTAAAATATTGTGTCTGATAATCCTTTATATGTTTGGTTGTGTGTGGTTTTTTTTTTCCCCCCCCCAAAGATTTATTTGAAGTTTGGTGTTCCAGAGTAAAAAAGCAGGGGGTGGGGGTGGGGGGGGATTTGTTCATTGCTTCATTCTGTGTGTGGGAGCTACCTTGAGAGCCGCGCGGGTGAGGTAGCCAGCGTGCTTCAGCCCTGCTGTGCAACGCTGGTATTGTGCTGCTCGTTCCAGCAGCCTCTGTGGCTGAAGCTCACAGGCTAAATGTTATTTCATTTTGTACTGGGAAAGTGCGATTTGGAAGCCGACTGAAAGAAAAATCTGAAATCCAAAGTTGAATGGTGCTTAGAGAGACTTGCACAAAGAAATGATAAAATCTCGTACGAAAGACGTAAAATATTTTTTCTTTTTTTTTTAATTCGGCCTTTCCTGCAATAAATAGCTAGTTGAGTAGGCGTTACGTTCTGTATGGGAGTTTCCTGCAGGGGGTTCGCTGCAGATTTGTTAGCATTAAGGAATACCTTGGAAGGATTAGGGTAAGACTCTTAGCAGACTCTAAGTCTCTAGAGGACATTCTTGAGAACATGTGACTGGCTTCTGACTTTTGACCTTTCCCTTTAAAGTGTTGGCATCAGTATAATTATCATGAGGCCGCTATAGAAAATCAAATGTTTAAATGATTGCCTCCAATTAAGAGGATTTTTAACGTGCAAATGAAGTGATACGTCCATGGTGCTTCATGATAATGACATGAAAATAATTCTTTTCAAACCTGCTGAGCTGTATCTTGATCCAAAGAGTAATTCTAACTGCATTGAAAGGTTATTAATCAAGAACGAATGACATGAAAACAAAACTGAAAAGATTTCTGGATGTGACTACTCTCAGTCCTCTTGTGATTTCCCTGTTTTGTCCATCACCCTTTGATTCACACAAAAAGGGGGTCTAAAACATGGTTGCCTTGCCTTCCTGCTGCAAGGTGTCCTTCTTCCTTCGCTGTTGGCACCAGTGCATCTCCACTACTGCTACCATAGTCCGCCGTGAGCACTTTACTGTCATCTCTGTGGAGATGAGCCAAAATGGTTTACATGAGGTTTGGGGTTAAAGCCTGGCAGGTACCTGACATTCTCCCCCTTCTTGCACTCCTCAAGCTGTTCCTGAGGTAGCAGCAGCGGGGATAATTTTAGGAGGAAGAAAATGCTGTTCACGCTGCGACTGCCCTTGTAAATAGACCTTAAGAAGTGAACACAGAGCAATTCCACATTTTGTATTCCCACTGCTGTTTTAAAAAGAACTAGTAAGTTTTTGCTGGACTTTGATCTTTTTCTTTTTTTTTTTTTTCCACTGAAAACAATCGCATTTGTTCCGCCTAAAGAAAAGATTTCTGTTAAATCCCCTTGCAAATAGTCCCCGATCTTGGTTTGTATTTCCGAATCTTTCTTCCTTCCCAGCCGTGTCAGTTTGAGGGAGGAGCAAAATCGCTATGGCAGCGGGCTGCTTCCCAGATGTGTCAGAGAAACCTGCCAAGTTTCGTAGCCTTATTGTGCGCAATGCTCAGATTCCCTTCTGTGTTTGTCACGTAATCAGTCGAAAATAGCAGTATTTGAACTAGGATTTCACACTCCTTTAGTCTGTCCCTGGCAGGGCCGCTGTGTGTTTCCTTGTCCATGGCAGTCTCCTGCTTGTTCCTGAGAGGATGGAAAGGAAACGGTGTGGGGTAAAAGCCGCCTTAATTTGCTCCTGAAGACAAAGGTCTCATCATGCCTATTGTACTGGAGCACTGGTACAAATCGAAACAGCAGCCCCCCGAGAGCGTTCAAATGGGGTTTTCTGGGACTGCGTCGCATTTGTTTTCTTGTTGGAAGGTCAGAAGAGCTCAGTAAAGCCAGTAACAGCAGATCAGTCTCCTCTACGCTGCAAGACTGAGCCACTTTTAAAAATCACGTCAAGGGGCAGCATCCCCAGCAGAGCAGCTATCGCTGTTCAGCCACGCCAGTCCTACTGGGAGCGTGGGGACTCTCGGTGACAGACGGTCTTCATGTAGGATGTGTTATTGCCATTGGAAAAACACTTTCACAGCTTTGGCATGTTCAGTCTGCCAAATTAATTTCCCAGCTCTGGTTTGGACTCATTCTTTCAAATCACATAAGTGCCTTGTGCTTACTTTTTGGGACATCCGCTGGAGCGTACAGGTGGTGCTCGATGCCTGTAGGCTGGGTTTTGATGTATGCCTGTGTTTTGATTACTTTAAAGTTACAGGCTACTCTATTGAATGACTGAGTTTAATTTCACCTGTGTTTGGAGCCAAAGCTGTCGCAGTTAAATGCTTAGAATTGCTGTTCAGAGGTACCCATTTCTTTCTACTGACCATAGGAGAAACCTAAACTCCTAGTTTAAGTTCTCTGAGTCGCTCCATTGGTCTGTGTATCTTTGCAGTGCTGAAATAAGTCATCTGAATCCAGCCCGTACTCTCCCCAGTGCCTGATTTAGAGCCTTTTGTTGCATTCCTCTTTTGTTACTTGCTGTTTTTCTCCCTTTTGCATCGACAGCAACAAAGAAACCTTTTTTCAGTGCAATTCCATCAGTCATGTATAGAAATAGAGCAAATACCCAGGAAATCGGAATGGATCCCAGAAGGGCCTCATGGCAATTTCTGTTCCAACTTCAAAAGGTGCCATTTACATAATGCAACATCTTCACTGGAATGAATAAACCATGATTTAATGCAAGACCTTTTGTCTTTTATACCTTACATTTAAATAATAGACACATAACAATTAAAATAAAAATACCTGAAAGAGTGATGTTTGGTTAATGAAGCTGTGAAATTGAAGCTTGTTTCTGATGCCCGATATCGACTGTTGTTTTCCCTTTTATTTGAGGAAGCAGTAAGAGGCAGGTTCATATTAACTGATCTAATCCGGTCCAACTTTTTATTACATTCATCTGAGCTGTTCCTCATACTCAGTTTCAATTTATGTATTATTGGGCTCCCTCTGGTCTCCTCCACTGCTTCCCTCTGGCTGTTTAAGATTGTAGACAGCTCAGAAAGAGTCACTCTCTTCTAAGACAAGTAAAGACATGAAAGGTAAGCTTCTGTTCATCTTTTTCTTGGCTTAGACCCATACCCCTGTCTGGTAAGGACCACTTTAGCATCTCTAGCTCTTATAAGAAACCAGTACTTTAATTCCATCAAAAAGTGCTTTCCATACTATTTTGTTTTTTTTACCCCAATTGGATAATTCTATGGAAGTGTCAAGGGTCTCCCTCTGCTCTAACAAAAGGTTTTAACCACACTGCAGACAATTCTCTGTATAGAATTTTTAGAGCCTGCAATCTCCCATAGGCTTCTCTGCTTATATAGGTTTCCTATCCAGTTATTCCTGGTTTTATTCATGGCTGTGGTGCTGTTGGATTTCCCCCTCCCTCACCCCCCGCCAAAGCTTTTGGGACAACGATTTGCATTAGCTTCCACTCCTGGTTCCTCTGAATTCCCTTGAAAGCTTTCCTCAGTGGGAGAGTGTTTTCATTATAAGCTGGGAGCAGCCCAGGAGGGCACCCTTGCACCCTTCCCTCGCTGCAGCTGCTGCACATACCTCCATGAAGAGCTAGCTTAAAGGAAACCAGTTTCCAAAACGTTAAACGTTAGCAAAGCTCACCCGGCGCATGCTTGATATGCCATCTGTTACAAAGAGGAGCGAGGCTGCAGTGAAGAAGGAACACCCTGAGAAGGAGAAGAGATCTTGTTTCTCCCTCTGGGCCACTCTGTGCTCTGCATGTCCTGCCGTATCATCATTTTTCTAACTACTTCAGGTTTCTTTGCAGATTTGACTTTCAGCTTTTTCCTAACACGTGCAAACAGACTTCACGCCTGCTTCCGTACTGCATCTCAGGCACTGGTCATCCGTACTACCCTTTGAACTGGAAGTACGGTGTTAGCAAGTCCCAGCTGCTCTTAGAACAAACGATTTTAAGACTCTCCTAGGAAGAAGCGTAAGTCTCTTCTTTTCCAAGGCTCATTGTACCCTGGCCTTCAGGTATATCTTTCCAATTCTGAACCGGTCCCCTCGTTATTTCCTTTTGGTCTTATTTTTCTCAATCAGATGATGGAGGACAGCCAAGGCTCACCACTAATTCTCTTTACCATGCCTTATACGCCCCAATTGCAATAAATCTCAGGCTACATTGCTTTCTGGCATCCAAGCTTATTGCGTTGATGCTATGAAGAAGGCAAAAAAAAATCCCATAATGCATCTAAGCCTGTTCCTCACAGGAAATTTCTTCTTTGGCCCTTGCAATTGCTGTCAGGCGGGTAGCTGTAGCCTCACCTCCTATTTTCAGTCTTTTTTTTTTTTTTTTTTATGAGTGTGTGCCTAACAGAGGAGAACATGGCCAGCTTTCACACGGGAAGCAAAAGTTCAGATTCTGGGTGCTGTTTCAGCCCACATTAATTTCTTAAAAACAAAGTGTCCCAAAGACTTAACTATAAGCTTGAACGGGACAGGATCGCGCTTCTGCTTTTAAGGTCGGGAATGGTGCAGAACAGTGGATATATCACGATTCTCTAGGACTAGTGATTTTTTTACCCACCTACCCCACAAGTGTCGAGATGAGGATTTTCAACAGGTTCCTCCTCTCTTTTACAGACTGTATTTTATGTCCTTCTAAGGTACTTGCTACGGAGTAAGCACTTCACAAAAAATGCCCTTTCAATCAAGGACTTCTCCATCTCCCTTTGCCCCCCTGCTCTCTGAGCACGAGGAATGGTAACTAGAGGAATGGGTTTCTGTAAAACGGAAAGGGTAAAACCGTGTGCAATTGCATTGCTTGTTCTTGGCTAATCTGAGGACAAATGCTTAAAACCACAAAAAGACTTAGTGCCCTGTGCATGGCCTCACTGGATCCCGACACTACAGGTCCCCTTCACACAGAGAGCCTGCTCTCTACATTAGTAGTAAATCAAGAACCTCTGCTAATGGCTTTCAGAGAGGCTAGACAAACTCTTTGAAGTTGTAAAACTGGAACTTTTGGTTTGAGGGTGTGCATTTTGGTTGGTGGTGTGGGGTTTTTTTTTTTGTTGTTTTGTTTTGGGTTGCAGTTGTTTTTTTTTTAAATTTTATTTTTTTTGTTCAGATCAGCTACTTAAGATGTATGCTGGAAACCAAGAGGCTATCGGAGCCATGATAGCAGTGTTTATGACTGCATCAGACTCTGATAATAGCCAGCTTTCAGACTGGTTCAATGTCAGGAATACTGTGCATATGACTTGAATAAAAACATTTGTGAATAGAACACAACTACTTGCTGTTTCCTTATTTATACAAAAAGAGATTTATCATCATTCTCAATAGTGAATCTGCATTTCTTTGGACTCAGAATTATACTTTGTTGTAGTTTGAGCCTCCTGCAGGCATGGTCTCACAAAAGCATTACCCTAGTTATACTGAGTTTACCGCAGTCAGTGAATAAGTGAGATGTAAATGAGATCAGAATCCAGGTCGTGGTATATACTGCACGTTACTGCGTACATAAGGGAAATTAATCTGCTTTCCTATCTGGTTACTGTAAGACTAGTACACCATTAGGAGCTCTGCCAGGGGAAATCCGTATGTCCGACACTTTTAAGAAATCAGAGCTCCATTAGAAACTCTTCCAGTTACTAAAATGCTGTTGAACCTTATTGACGCAGATACAGGGCGGAGATTTTGGTAGCACAACCGAATGCACTTCTGAACGTTAGAAATGTGCAGCGCTGCAGCTGAATGCACCTGCAGAATCCCTAGAGTCTTCAACCCTTCAGAGGTTTCCGTAAGAAATAAATTACAGAGCAGCTCCAAATAAGGGAGAACTGGAAGAATCTTGTCCCCTTTGTTTAGAATAGCGTCAAAGCAGACTGTAAAAGGGAAGAATAGTTCGTACCTCTTCTGAATTCACAGCTCTCTTGTTTCTTTCTAGTATGTAACATAAACTGAAGGATTAATTTATTTTTAAGTAGTTTATTTTTTTAATGTCTCTTTTAAATGCGGATTGTCTGTCTTGGGAGGGATTACTGCAGAACTGGAGAATAAGTCCCAGAGGATGAGAACTCAGCAAGGGAAAAGGATATTTCACCAGGATGCTAAAATATTAGACTGAATTAATTGCTCATTTATATGGCAGGCAAAAGGCTTGGAGAACGTGTGAGATGCTGGGTCAGCAAGAGGAAAAAAGAATGATGGGAAGGAGAAGGGAAGGAGAACTTTATCAATTTGACTCTTCTCTGTATGATTGCTGTTCCCAAGTGGATTAGAGGAGTCCTGCTAGAGGAATAGAGGGGTACGGTGGTGGGAATCACCAACTAGAGATATTCCCAATCTTGTTTATAAACAAGATTGACAACAAAGCAATTCTGAATTGGGGTAAATGTCAAAGTGTTCTTTGTCCAGCCTGCTCTTCTCCTTAGCTGCTCTTCATATACTCAAGCAATTCACTTCAATAGATAGAATCAAGCTTATGTCACTATTTCCTTGAAACATCAAAATGCTACTGGGAAGGACTGGTGAAAAGAAATTGCATTTGCATCTCTCATAGGGATCACATGTGGCAACTAAAGTACCATCACTGTTTCAGTATTAAAAGACTACCAAGGTCTTGTACCTGGCTTTGGAGGTTCAGCTATGATGTGGCTGGTGCTGTGCTAATAATGAACAATGAAAAACATGAAGAAGGTGACACAGTTTTGCACGGCACTTGAAGCTGGTGTAGGGAACAATGATTACTTGTGTAAATATTTGTTTTTGATAAAAGTGACAGCAATATCTAGACAGATGTGTTGAGTCAGTCACAAAATGGCAGGTTTTGGTATAATACCTCTGACAGTGAGTGCTTCCCAAATGCCTAAGGAGAATGTGTACGGTGTTTCTACTTTTACAAGAAATTAAGCAGCACACCAACATCCATTCCCTCCTAGAGCTGGAAAATCCTTTCTGTAAGGAGGAAAAAACCTCAACTATCGTTAAGCCACTTAGTTCTATGGGATGAAGGCTCTGTCTTCTTAAGGTTTATGTCACTTGATGGATTTTCTGATGTCTAAAGTGATTTGAGTTTTGAGGGAATCTTTTTCTGTCTTTGAGATGTTCGTCTTCCTCCTGTAAGGATTTCTGGGTTGTAGAAGTACAATACAAGCACAAATCAAGTCTCTATAATTAGGGACTAATCAGTTTTTCCTTTCTTTTTCTTTAAATGTTTAGGAACTTAACACCTTTCTCCCCTTCTAGCATGTTTGCTTGAAACGGGCCAACATGTCCTGGAACGTGAACACATATGGAAAACCAAACAGACTGGAAATACATAAAACTTCGAGGCCAGTGATATGAATAGGAACATTTACTTTACATTTCATTTTGCCAGGCTTGAAAAAAAAAAAAACAAACCACTGTGAAGATTGGCTGGTAGCTTTAGCACTCACTGAGGCAGCTGGGCCTCTGTGTCTGAACCAATTACTATGGTTTTAGTGGGATTGGGCAAAAAGGCAGTTCAATTCAAACTGCTTTATTGGCATGACTAGTGTCGCAAGCTTTGCCAGAAGGCATGGTGCCACAGGGGATTTGAGAGATTCAACATGTCAAAATGATTTTGGCCTTAAAATAAGCGCCATTTGATACTTTATTCTGCAATGATTAGGACCGGAGAAGGTTTTGATCTCTGTTCCTAATTTTAGAAGTTTGGATAAATGGTCTTGGTAACGGGCAGCGTAACACCGTCAGCGATGCAGCTGAGGAGTAAGGGGAAGCTCAGCCTTTTCATGTAAAACCCCACAAGGGCTGAACAATAAGACTCTTTCCAGTGTCTAGAGATAGTCTAGAAAATAGAATTTGGCTTTAGGACACAATGCAGAAATCCCCCAACAGGGTCTTTTCTAAAACTGAAAGAAAGGCGAAATCCTTGCAAACGGTCTGTTAATTTGCAAGTAATTGCTGTAATAGGAAAGCGCTCAGTTAGCTGAGATCTTTGGTCCCTATTTAGAATGACAATGCAAAGAGTTAAATCCTATTTTCTTTCAATCCAATATTAAAACAACATCAAACAATGCCCCAGCAAATGTATGTAAATTACGAACAGGCTGGTTTGTACTTCTCGGAGTCTAGTGTTGCGTGCTGGAAAATGTTAAGCTGATAAAGAGTAAAGGGCTGCACTATTTTAAGCTCTCTTATCCAGTTAGCTGACTAAAACTGTTTTATAGCTAGAACAGAGCATCTGGGCTGGTACACATAGCATTCATCAGTGACTCTAAATCTGTGAAAAAGAGCAGGGAAACAACAAGCTTGGAATAGATTCTGTCAAGCCCACATCATCTGAACAATTTGTAGTTAGAACCCCCACACCCCGCCCCCCCCCGATGCTCAGAAATCACAAGTATCTGCCAGTCCTTCAAGATTTTTCTCTGCCGGCATGTGCTGTTTTTCTGAAGTTCCTATGTGCCTTCTAAAAAAAAAAAAAAAAAAAGTGGAAGATGGAACATACTGTACTGAGCAGCGGAGCCAGCACTGAAAGGAGAAAAACAATTCAGACTGGGACACTTCTGCCATCTCCCAATTTATCCCAGTTTGCATATGAAAAGCATGTCAAATTCGGTTGTTTTCTTTGCTCCTCTTGAAGTTTTAAGGTCAATACCAGGTGACTGATTAGTGCCCGGTTGCTCCCATCTAAAACCTCCGAAGAGGCCAGGAAGTTTACAAAGGATTGTCTGCCCAGGGCAGGTCATCTGCTAACAGATGTAGCTCTTAATCTTGTCCGTGGCTTTTAGCCTGAGCTATGTCTCCCACTCACTCTAAAAGGCTCAGTAGTGCCATAATGTGCGTCCTGGTTTCCAGATTCTTAATTAAGAAAGTAAAAAACCAGAAATTTACCACTTCAATATCCTTTCCTGCAAAAAGCCCGTGTATCACTTAAATTGCTGCTTTTGGTATTTTTTTTTGATTTTTTTTTTTTACTACATCGATGTTTACTAGAACGAATTGAGGAATCCTGAAACGAGATCTGCATTTGCAGGGTAGGCAGCTGAGTTAAAACAGACCTAATATTAATTAAAGAGCTATCTTTTTTTTTTTTTAACCCCACAAGTACAACAAAATAAAATCCTTTTTCCTCTTCAACATCAAAACACATTATGAACTGCTCAGTTGTATTCATTAGAAAAATGAAGAAAAATGTACAGAAATCAATGCTAATGTCTGTTTTGGGGTGACGGTGTAATTTTGGATCCTTAATCATATGAGTTTTATTTGCAAATTCCAAGTACTTTTACAACTGAACTTGAATGGAATATACCACTCTTGAGGCAGTAAAGTATGGATTTTCAGAGGAAGACTATCCAGTTGATATGTTGAAATAAAAAGGTGCTGTAAGTAATAATGCTGCAGGCTGATCGCACTGTGAAATCTCTGCTTTTGGTCTTGAAAGCAACAGGACTCAAGCAGATGTGAAATGTGGTGCTAGATACAAAGTGTGAAAGTCACCTTTGGGGGTTCTCTTAAACTTACCTCCTTTGTAGATGCTTCACTGCAGACATTTTGTTTTGGCCTCTGCTTTCCAGACACTTCCGTGTATGAAACTTTTGGGAAAACCCTTGCTTGAAGGAAATATCAGTGTTCCACTCCTCAGGCCTCTTCCCACTCCCTTGCTGCGGAGGCGCGATGGGAAGAGGCTGCAGAGCTTCAGTTTTGCATAACGCTGAGCTCACGAGCAGCTTGGTGGCCTTGACCAGGCGGTATCTATCGACTGGACTAGTGCATCTCCAGAAACTGCTGTGACTTGGGGCTGGCGCTGACCCAGCTCCTCAGGGCAGCCTAGGGTCTAGGAGGTGCGTCTAACCCTGTCTCTCCAGGGAGCGCAGCTGAGGGCGGCTCCTCTGGAGGCTTGCCACCTCTGCTTCCCCCTCTGACCCTGGGCAGAGATGATCTCTGAGCATCTCCTCGTGTGCATATGAATATAGACGCGTTAAATTGACTCCCACTCACCTGCCCTGTGTGTGCCTTGTAGATCGGAAAAACAACTGTTGGGAGAGGGTGGCTGTTTTATTCCAAATATATATACCATGTAGTACTGTAGGTTCACAGCAGTTTCCAGAGCTACCTTTCATTAACAGGAACACCACCAACAGTGAAATCAGGCTGTGGAAGGTCGCCTTCCTCTCTGTGGACGTGGGTGGAGAAAGTCCACCACTCTGGACGCTGAGCCTGCCAGGGATCACAGAGAAGTTTTTCCTCATGTTCAGATGGAATTTCCTGTGCTCTAGCTTGTGCCTGTTGCCCCTCGTCCTGTCACTGAGCACCACTGAAAGGAGTCTGGCCCCATCCTTTAGACACGCGTCCTTTAGATATCCATAAGCATTGATGAGATCCCCTTGCACTCTTCTCCAGGCTAAAGGGACCCAGGTCTCTCAGCCTTTCTTCATGAGAGAGGTGTTCCAGTCCCCTGATCATCTTGGTAGTTCTCTGCTGCACCCTCTCCAGCACTTCCCTGTCCTTCTGGAACTGGGGAGCCCAGAACTGGACACAGTACTCCAGGTGCGGCCTCACCAAGGCAGAGCAGAGGGGGAGGATGACCTCCCTCAACCTGCTGGCCACACTGTTCTTGATGTACCCCAGGGATGCCATTGGCCTTCTTGGCCACAAGGGCACATTGCTGGCTAGATGGTATCATGGTGGTAGATGTTTTCTTGGACATGGCAGTGGTGGTTCTTCCTCAATGTAATGAGCTACTGAGCCCCCTGAGACAAGTACTGTGGCTGTATCTGGGGATACTTCTGACTTTGCTGCTTTCTGCTGGGACAGTTCTGCTCTGATGCTTTTCCTGGTGCGGGCTGATACCAAGTGATCCATCCAGGCTCTGCTTCCCCTCTGTTTGCAATGCTGAAGCTGCCATCAGACAAGTATCCTGCTGTGCTTCCCCCTCTACCAGCCGCAGTAGGGAAGGACCCAGGCCTGCACGTCACACGTGAGAGGACCAGAGCAGCCTTGGATGAATGCTTCCCCAAGGACCCCATAGCCCATGTGGGATGGTGGTTCTGAGCCGTCAGGCTGTTAGAGAGCCCGGGTTGGCTTTCCAGCTTGGTGTGGGAGGGTGAAGGTATTGCCACGAAACTTCTCTCAGGCCTGAGAGCTCAGCCCTAGCAGAGGGCTTTCCCCTCTCCTGCTGGCCATATGTGTGCTCTGCATCTGGTCCTTTTCAGACAATTTTCTTTACCCCTAAGTGCTGTGATAAGGAGTTGCAGGTGATGCCCTTCATAAAAATGTGTCTGGTGCACCACTCAGCAGTGTGTTTTAGCCAGGTGTAGCTGGAAGGTGTCCATCACCCCACCACCGGTGTGGGAGAGAGGAGGGTAGCCATGGCAGGGCAGGTAAATGAAGATGGGCAGAAAGAGCAGGCTGTCCTGGGATCAAAATCAGGGGCTACGCAAAATTGAAAGAGGCTCCTTGCCTGCCTGTTTACCCTAGCGTGTTTGCTTTTAAAGTTGGCGTGCTGTGAACAATTAAATTTTCCCCGCCCTGTCGTAGCAGTCGCTGCCAACCTCATTAAAGAAGTATCTCCTATCTTTGGCTTGCTGTGGAGTGGGTGGACTGACTCCCACTGTGTCTGATCTGGTTAGTGATCCCGGCTCTTGCCTTGAAGCCTGCTCATTACACAAATAACGCAGGCTTGGAGATCTTTTATCAAAACTGCTTTTTATTCTTTTTCAATGCAGAACTAAGTGTTGCAAGTGAAGCAACCGCAGGTGTCTGGGGTAGATTGAGAATGGAGTTTTATTAGGGCAAAGGGAAACTATTTATGGAGTTGAGTTATGTATAAAGCAGTTTGCTCTTATTGCTGAAATGGAGGTGGGTGACCCCAACTCTGTTCTCTGAGGGTCCCATTACTGCCAACTAGGAGTTTGCTATTCACATGTAATCCCGTTCAGATTTCATACTTGCCCTGTCACAGACCTGTAAAAGGTTGTTCTTTGCTCGCCTTCTACAGATTCATGGGCTTGTTTAACATCAGGCATGGGAAGAATTTCTACTTTCCTGTGTCTCTCCAGGAGGGAGCTTTTCCTAAAAAACAATCCCCAATTGCAGATTGTCATCTGAGGTGGGATGAAAGCCCTAGATGGGGAAGGGGCAGCACGGCTGAGTTTGGGAACTGTGGACTGAATGTAAACTGCAAGCTTGGAAGGAGAGGTTTGGAGGATATCTCTTCCTTTAAGGTTTCAAGCTGAGGCCATTGTGTGGGCCTTATCATGAATATCAGATGTAAAACGCTGAGGTGCTACTTTTGTTTTTTCTTGTGTTCGTGCATGTTGAATAGAAGTAAGACATAGGAAGCAATGTTAAGACTGAACTAATAGTTACTTGGTCAAGGGATGTCCTTAGATATGTTGTTGTTGTTGTTGCTTTCTGCAACCTCAACAGGCACTGCAGCACCGCCGTCCAGAATAACACACTGCGGGAGGAATTAACTTGTTTTGGCTATATGGAAACTGGGATGTGATTTCTGTTGTGTTTCCAGGAAGGGCAATGAAGCTGCTTGTGACACAGCTATTAAATTTGCTTTTTGCCACTCGTGCCCTTTTGTTATGGATTAATTGCACCTGGCATCAACACAGCTTGGTAAGGGTTATGGAAAGCTGAAATTTTGTAATTGGAAGTATCCAAAGCTATTTTATTAGAGCAAGTCTTGCCAGCCACGCTCCACGTGAACATGGCTTTGTCTAGTTTTGCTCTTAAATAGCTGAGACCTTGGAGTCAATGTAATTCATTGTGCTCTATGTAAATGAGGCTGTACTAAATGACTAACGCATGTTATCCACGTAGATCTGAGATGAGGTGTCTGGGGGGAAATGATAGCATCTGACTGATAACAGCTACCCACCAGGGAAATCCATGGCCTTCATTTCTATGAAAGTATGAGCACAAATGTATTATTACACTGCTAAAAAGCCAGAGGAAGGAATTATTCCCCCTGCCCTTTTTTGAGGGCACTCAGGTCTTTATCCTTTGAGCCAAGAGCAATTTTTGCAACAATTTGTCCTTTTCAGGGATTAAGTCAGTGTCAAAGACAAGGGAGGCAGAACTGTTAATTGCAGGCAAATCAGTTGGGGTAAAAATGCAATTAGAAAGAGACATTGTGGGAATTGGCAAATCCCAGGCACAGTTTCTTTACACCAGGATTTTCTATACTTTGATTCATGTGTTCAGACCTGCCAAGCTACCCACTTGGTAAAGCCTGTAACAAAAAGGGGATTTATCAGCAATTTATGGTGAAGACATGGAAAACTTCTCAAGCATCTCATGTCAAATTGCATGTTATTCACTTGCTGGTACACTTGTTTAGGGTTGTGTAGGACCTACCTATGCCTGGATTATTTTTAAAGGTACACACTTTCAAGCAGTTGACAAGGACTGCTGTATGAAAAAGACTATATAAAACCAAACTTTCAGCTAAGGATACTTCATGGTTGAAACATAGGTGACTGAACTGGATTAATCACTTGTTCATCTAAAAGAAATTAGGGTGCCTGAAAGACTGGGGTCTGTTATTAGAATAGGCATTTCATAAGTAGTATTCTTGTATGAAGAACTTGATTCAGAAAGATTCCTATGTAACTCCATTCAAAGCAGGTTTTGTGTAGTTACAGAGTTTCTAACCAAACCAACGTTAAAATTCATAGAGAACTCAAGTAAAAGGCATATAACGAAAGATCTCTTAGAATACGCAAAAATTAACTCATACAGCTGAAGTAGTGAAGCTCCCATGTTTCTTAGACCCTTCTACTCCCTTTCCAGTATTCACAAAGGTATTAGCAGGTTCTTTTACCTTGGTGTGGAGGCTGAATACAGGATTTCTGGTATGGAGAAACCGATGAAAGAAAATTTGCTTTTAAAAAAGACTCCTTTCCAAGCTCTTGGGAGTCTGGCTTCCTCAAATTCAAATATATTATAACTCAAGTTGTGATGTATAAAGTTTTGATGTTGAGTTCAGTATCTACATGACTAGAGCTCTAGGTCAGGTCTGAAGAGAAACTAAACTGTTCACAGGCTGTTTGTACCTTACTAGTGCTTCCTCTGATAAAAAAGGTAAATGCCATGGCATTTGCAAGCCATCTACCACCTCCAGGCATACTGTTTAGGATTGCATAAAAAAAACCCCAAACAAATCTGAGGAACTGGGAATAGCTGAGAGGTGATCTCTGACTGAAGATGAAAAATGTAATATGTCCAGAATGTAATTAACATCATGTTATGTAGAACAGCTTCACCAAACAGGAGCGTCAGTTCTGATCTCTATTACCTGTCTGATTCTTGGTAAAGCCTGAACAGGACACTAACATGATATGTTTATCTCCTTTTGTATGAAATGGCAGAGTATAATGAAGAGATTTGTGAAGAATCTGTAACACTAAATAAAAAAAAAAAAATAAAAAATCCCCACAATCCCCCCGCAAACCAAACCAGTGCTTGGAAATTAAAATGACTTCTGAAGTCTGCAAGAGGGGTTGGTTTTGGTTTTGTGGTGGGTTTTCTTTGTTTGCTTGTGGTTTATTTGATTGTGGTGTTTTTTCTTTTCTTTTTTTTTTTTTTTTTTTTGTTGCAGTTGACGTAGTATCTCTATCCTGGGTTACACCATTGCAACTCGATCTAGTTCACCAGGGCTTCTCTCTCACTTCCACAACCCCTACCATAGTCAAAGGAGTGGCTGCAGCTTGTTCAGGTACATCTGAGCTAGTCTGGAAGTAGCCACACTAGCTTAAGAAATAGGGATGTGGCAACATTAAGCTTCCAGAAAGTTTTGGGTTTTTTTAATCCAGGTTTCCACATGAATGCTGCTGTAGTTGAAGTGTTGCTGTGCTGCTTGGTGTGATCTCATGCTTGACTAACGCTGATGGAGGTCAGTACTCCTGGGTGCCAGAGGTCCATTCTCCACCAAGAAAACTTTAAGTCGATCCCATCCTTTTTCTTGAGCGAGTAGTATTGATTGGACATATGACAGCTGGATTGAATCTGCTTGCTGACACAGATGAAGGCTAGTTATGAGTTTGGATTAGCAGCACAGCAGTGTGGTCTTAAAGCATCCGTGCAACAGCGCCCTGAGTTGGTTTCAGGCTGACTCAGGGAAGCCTACACAGCGGGTAGTTGCAACTATGGTCTCTGTGTGTGCAAACCTGAAGTGTTAGGGGTGTCCTGGCATGGCAAGAATAAAATTACAACTCAAGTAGTACTAATGATGCTGGATTCTGGACTGTGCTGTTTCCATAATCAACTTGACTTGGGTTGAAAAGAAGCAATACGTTTCTTTGCTGCTATAGCAACTGAGCTTTTAGATGTGTCTGCTCTTGAATGCAATCCAGAGCATTATGTATCATGTGCCTAGGATTGATATCTAGGAGACCAAGGGTGCTGCAGATGATTTTGAAGAATGTGCTGCAGCAGTTTAAGAAGTTGCTGCTTCCAGCTGTCTGTTCTGCCCTTTTCTGGGAGTTTCTAGTCTCCTTTGCTGAAAAAGGCAATATGTATCCACGCCAGTGCTACCTCAGATGATAACCGGGCATTGTAGCTTAGACTCATAATGGCTCTGATTCCTGTTTGCAGGGAGACTTAGTTGCTGTGACTGAACAGGGTCTGCCCTGTCCCCATACAAAAGGTTGGAAGGGAGAGCTGAACAGGAGTCTTAGTTGCTTCTGAACTGTCCTACTTTATGCTGATAACATCTGCAAGCTCTGGCAGCTGAGGTGTGGATACGCATCCTCTGCAGCTGCCCATTACAAGGTGATGGGCAGTAGTAGAGGGAATTGTTGGGCAATGGGAGACATCCCCATTAGCTGGCCTGGCTAAACCTGCCTAAGAAAAGGAGCCAGAGCCATGCAGTGTCAGACCATACAGCATTGTGGCTGTGCTGCTGGCACACATTCCTGTCTGCCAATGTTGCTTTGGGAAGGCAACCTTTTGGCAAAGATGTAGAATAAACAGGGTGTGCAAGAGGTAAATTATTTAACCGTGACAGCAAGGTTCAGCAAGGGTTTATTTGTGGCATCTCTAGCTGTCTCAGAAGGCCGCAAGTAGCTGGTGTGTGGAGCAGGCAGTTGTCTAAAGTCACCAGTGTTGAACTACTTAAAACTCATCAACATGTAATGCTGAAGAAGAAGAAATTCTGAATGCAGCTGGTCATGTGTCTGCTCAGGCAAAGAGCTTTCAAAGTGACAGTCTGGGACCCTACGATGTAAATTCTGCTGAAGTCCTTCAATTTGGAGTTCTTCTCTGTCAAGGCTTGCGGGAAAGACTACCTGCTTGAGTAGTCTACTCTGCTGCTCATGAATAACATGATTAGACTCTTAGAGTCCCACCAAACCAGCATAGGTTGGTGCTATCTGGCAAAATACAGGTGGAAAACCTGATTCTTCTCTTTATTCTCATTTTCACAGTATTTAAAGCTCTACTAACGTTTTTCATTGGTTCACAGTGTTTATGTTGGGATATGTGGTGTATAGATTAACTAACAACAGAAAAATCTTTAGTTTGTATATATTAGAATGAAAGAGTTTCTGTGGTCAGGATGAAGAAAGCCAGTGGCAGTGTTTCTGTACCTCTCTGTTTTAATAGTATGGTGCTTTTGATTTGTACTTAATTTTGATTGGAACCTGACTAAATTGATTTCATGGGGAAAAAAGGAGCAATGAAAATTTTATTCTTGAAAAACCCCTCTGAACCTGAAGGTCTGGGAAATGGCTTAGGTTGAATTCTTAACCCCGTGGCCTTATATTTGCCAGTGGAAATAAGGCCCAAGAGCAGGTTTTGCAGTAAAAAGAAAGTATTTAATATAGTTTGTTTTAGAAGTAACTATAAAGACCATGCTGTTCTTCTGAAGGGAGACCATTTTGACAGAAAATAACTTCTATTTTCTCAACATGCATAAATATTTAAGTTTTCTAGCATGAAATTTTAACGATGGGAAGAAAAAAGATACTATCTCAGTTTTGGTTTGGGTTTTTTTTGGCCATAAATGAGAAGCAAAAAAGAGAGTTTAAATAATTCAACTCATTCTATTAAAACAATTACAACTGTGTCTTCATGTCTGATAAGTATTTTATGTATCCTTATGTATCATATGTAGGGGTAAGAACTATGAGCTGAGCAGGTTTCATTCTACCTTGTTGGAAATATTTCTGATCAAGGATTGCTGAACAATCCTTGCAAGGGTGAATACATGATAGACTGCTGGATCTGGCAGTCCTTAGAGATACGTTATGTACTGTTTTAGGCTGTAACTTGCCATTAAAATTCCTTGTATGAGAGTTGAATGATGATGACTATGTCATGACTGGGAATAAATGCCCAGGGGAACCGAAGGGGGCTACAGTCCCCTTAGCCTTTCCTCCCTGGCAATCCAAGAGAGGAGTGCATTTCTGGTTAATCTTGACCTGAAAATTAGGAAATTAATTTTTCAGGGATGGCTCAGTCATTTTTTTCTGATGACTGTGAAAAGCATATAAAATGCATATACTGTTCTAGGAATAAAGGTTGGCCGGGAGCCTCCCTTCTTCTGGATGAGCGTCTTATGACAATTTACAGAATTAGTCTGCTCCTCTTGGTCCCATGAATCTTGTTTTTATGTTTTTTGTTTTTTTGTTTTTTTTTTTTTTTTAATTTTTTTTTTATTTTTCTGAATGACAGGATAGCTTCACCAGGCCTGTTAGAAAAGCAGTCTCCTGAGAAACAGGTACATGGGTGTTAGCTCTTCTGATTACCTTTCATGTTGTCATGCAAGTACCTGACTTAATGTGTCAAATACAAGAACCTCAAGGTTCCCTAAATAAAACATCTGCATCTTCATTTTTTTTTTAAGGAAACTTGATTCTGTCAAAAAGAGATAAATGTGCTCTGAAATTATATACCAGGCCAGGTGTCTTGGGAGTTTATGCGGAGGTGTTGCAGACCCCTGTGCAGCCTGGCTGGGAGCCTGGTATTTGGTGGCTCAGCCCCCAGAGGTCCTGCACCTGGGCAGGATCAGCATGTGGAGCACCTGGTGAGGTCAGGTAGGGTTACGGTCTGGTTTACAGCTTTGGATTTTAAGTATTTCTTTTCCACCTAGGTTCTTTATTTGATTTAGCCCAATATCTCTGAAGATGTCTTCAGAAGTATTTTGCAGATTAAGGTGACAGCTGTGTATCTACCTTCATTTAAACAAATATAAATTTCATGCTACAAGTCATTGTCTCATTTTTTAGTTCAAAATTCAGACTGGTGTTTTTTAAATCTTTATCCTGATTCTGTTAATATGTTTTACCCAATGCTTCTAAACTACTGAAATTCCAGTTTTCTGAGTTCCCTTGACTAATGCGAGTAGAATTGCACTTTTTCTAATTTTTTTTTCCAAATTTCTAAATGTTACACTTCCACAGACAGACTAATTTTCAAAGGCTCTCCAAGTTTGTTTTGTTTTGTTTTTATTAAATAATATTCTTGTTATTAAACTAATTTGTTTTCTGCCTCAAGTATTTCCCTACTGCTATTCCCTAGCTACTAGAGACTACAGCTAGCTGGAAGGAAATCAGGTACAGTTTAAAATCCCTTCGTGAATTATTTTGTCACATCAGTGACAAGAATAACCTGATAAGTAGTGGCAGTTTGTTTGTCAAATGAAATCCAGAATGAAGCTTTCTAGATAAATACAATGAACACTTAAAGCCTGAACAGTTGACCATAAAGATACTCTATTTTTAAAATATATAGGTCTAATAGCAATGCCCAAGCTTCAAGGCTCTTTGTGCTGAGTAGCAGCTCTTTAAGGAAACCCAGGTTCACCTTTTCCCAGGCTCCTCACCTGGTTATCAAGTGCTAGTTGCCTTCCCACACCATTAAGATGTTGAAGAAAGCCATAACCAACCTCTAACGATGGAAGCCCTATCTTTAAAACTTTAAATAATGCAGACAATTGTTTTCCTTATTACAAGGAGGAAGAACCATGGATTGTTTTGTAAGAAAGTACTTCAGACTGAGTTATTATAAAGTGCTTAAGGACAGATCTCTCCTGATGTGATCAGTGCTAAGGAATTTGTTTGTGGTACTTTCAGGATGAACTGTAGCTCTAGTTCGCTGGAACAGGGTGGAGTTATTTTAATGAAACTGAGAGCAACCTGTCGTGGTGTAATACCCGGGGACTACGTGCTGTTCCTCAGAAACGCTCGCAGGCTCTACCAGTGCTAAAGGAAAAATTTCCTAGTGTAATCCCACTGAAAAACATTGAAGTTGACCATCTCCCACTTCCCAGTCGCCCCCAGAAGATCAGAATCCATTTGGTAAGAAACTCTGGCTGGCATTTCCTTGCCATAGGAGCTCCATGGGAAAGACTGTCATATCAGAAAGCTTACTTTAGAAAGAACAAGAAAAGCCAGCTATCCCTAAAATATTTTACCCACGTTGTACAGGTGGCGATTCAAAGATTTGAACAAAAATCTGATCGTTTTGTTCTGAAAAATAGATCCTCGAAGGCACTTCGATTTTCTGAGATCATCTGAAAGTTTTTGTGAAATGCTTTTGTGAGAAAGCAGAAGAAAATTTGAAATTCGTTGCAAACCAGGAGCGTTCTCATGTTGGTCATACCAGTAACATATTGCCGCAGCTTTGGACAGGCCTAAGTCATTAAGAAAGGTATATGGCAGTAGAAATGTACATCCTCAGTGCAAGCTGCAATTTCATGTAATAGCTTAGATGGCAAAAGTTCTTTAAGCAAGTTTCTGGCCAATCCTAACTATTGCTTTCCTAACCCCAAACCACATTTCTCTATCGGTTGCACCGGTACAATTGGTTGTGGATCAATAAACATCACCTGATGCACATCATGGCCTCACAGGTGGTTCTGCCAGAGTGTTGAGGGGTGAAAGGCTGTGGTACAGAGCGGGGAGGAGCAGAGGGGTTAGTTCTGTGCTTCAGCTGGGCCACTGACGCTGGCGTTGAGTGTAAAACTGCTGCCGTAGACCAGCAAAACTTGAATCTCAGCCAAAGTAAATCGTAGGCGAAGCTGAAAATGGCAGTGCTGTGTAGACTTAGATTGTTCAGGGTTTGGCTCATTGATTCCTCTCCTCTCATTTGACCCCTCTTGTCTATTTCCTATAGAAGTGGTGCGCGTTGGGCTGATGTGGGTGGCTGGTACCTCTGTTCCAAGCAATTTACTGCTTCATAGGGCAAATTTGAGAAGGAAAAAAAAAAAAGTCATCTGCTGTTGTGTCTTCTAGCCTTCCATGCTGCACTCAGTCTGCTCTTCAGTTTTGTGCCCCCTGGACAATTTGAGCATTGAGGATGTTTATTTCAAAAGGCTTTTCAGGTGCAACAGAATGATTTTAAGTAAATGTGACTCTTGGAGTGAAGGCAGCCTAGTTTTGCTCTGCTTGAAAACAAGCAAAACAATGATGCTTTGACAAATGTTTCTCTTGGCTATGAAAGTGGGGAGATGGGAAAAATACTTGGCTAGTCTAGGAAACACCTGCATTATAGCTGTTGATGTATACATGGATCTTGCACGTACTCTTATATCAAAGTGGCACTAGAAACATTGAAGCATAACTAATTTTAACAGAAAGAGGTAGCCTTATTTCCAGTGTAATTTCTACACTAGCAGATTACCTTCCCACCTGTCATGCAAACAGGGCACCATACAAGAAGCTTTAGTTGGACGAGCATGGGTGTGTCTCTAAATATTTTAGAAGCGTGGAAATGTCTTCTAAGTGAGTATCTATTTAATATTTGCTAGGGCGACTGTGTTGCAGGTGTACGCACCACAGCTGCTGACGGTGTATGCATAAGCAAAAAGACTGCCCTCCTTTCTGATGGAATGGGGTGACGATACGCACGTTAAGCCAGTTCAGTGGCTGTCCCTGAAAGGTTGTCCTTGCTTCTTCCCCATTTTTTTTTGCTTGTCCCCTGCTCCCATTGCTCTGCTTTGCCCTTGCTCTGGGGCTTATCAGACTGGTTGGTGCTTAAATCCACTACCCTAACGAAAAGCTGTTCATGGGGTTGGGGTTTTTTTCGTTATTTTTTTTCACTGAACTAGTGAGTTGAAAGAGTTTGTTGTGTGTATTTGGGTGTATTTGTTCCAGTGCAGGCGCAAGGGAGACCATGGAACGTGTAGCTGGAAGTGAGGGGAAGGAGATGTGGAGGGAGGGCATCTGTCTTTCTGCAGCCTTGAGATATTAGACTTGTTCAGTCCAGTATTGTGTAACTGCCATAGGATGCCCTAGGACAAAAATAACTGACTAATGCTTAGTTTCAGCTTTAGACAGAAAAAAATGAGGAGATCATAGAAGGATCACCTATTATCTCTTGCTTCATGGGTTTAATTTCTTTCCTGCCTATAATTCACCCTCTGTCTTATAAATAGCATCTGGTAGTTGCTGCAGAAAGCATTAGCCAATAAATTTCATGTAAATTGAATTTGTTCCATGAGTAATCATAGTGATCAGATTAGTTCTCAGTATAATTTGTTATTTAATAAAGGGTTGTCAATAAATCTGGTTGTGAAAATTCTGGTCAATATACCACAGCATGCAGGTATTTGCACAAACTTATATATAGGCACAAGTGCTTGGACTAAAATTGTTTAAGTCACATTCCTGAAATCTTTTGAACTTGAAAGTAATAGAAAGTAGTGGAACAAAACTGCTTCTCTCTTGTGGTCATTCAGTAGCTAATATAAAAAATAATGTTAGTGATGAATATTTAGTGAATAATCTACTAGCTGAAACATGTTTGTCTTTATTAAAAGGCTGGCTTAAGGAAAAAGATAGAAACAGCAGAAGGCTTGTAAATTAGCGTGAACTCTACAAAGATTCCTGGCTTGGATAAATCAGTGTCGCTTCAAGTGTTTGAAGGGAGCTAAGCCCGTTTATATCAACTGAATGTCTTCCATTTTCACTGGGGACTAATATTTGACCAGCTGTAGCTCTAATAATTGTATAACTTATTCACATTCTACAAAATTATGTATTCGAATGGTGTTTGACCAGTTTGGTAAATAGCAAATTAATGTGAGCAATTCCGAGTATGTTCACAGAATTCACACACGTTGGGGGAAAAAGAAAGCACTTTCCACAAGTCTGGATTTTAGCCATGTTCAGCAATATTAGGTAGCCTGCTTTTTGCTTCCCTGTACAGGCTGGCTTGTCCTTCAAGTTAAACTGTTCAAAAGCAGCCTTTGGGTTTTCCCAGTGAATTAGCACAATCCTTTCTCCCCTCACTCTGAAAAGGCTGGTTGGAGGTTGCTCACAGGCTCTTTGGCTGTCCCTTGTTCCCATTGCAAAAGTAAAAGCAGGTTAAAGCTTTGGCCAGATCAGGGTTATGAAAGCATTTAGATTGACATATGGAGCATTGTTAGCTGACGTGTTTGAGGTAAGACGCTATTAGGCAGTGGAGGGTGGGGAGGGAGTTTCCTTGATCAGCGTGGTTTCACCTGAAGCCTACAGAGAAGTAATAAATACTGCTTAGTCCTATCTTAATCTCTAGTCTGTCTAGTCTAGTTTCTGTCTTTCCATCAGCTGCTTCGTACCATGATGTGAATATTTTAGTAGGGGTCTCTGAGGCTCGGTCTCTGATGAGTATTTACCTGTAGCAGTGGAAGACGTGACTCCTTTTCCCGGGGAAGTTTAACACAGGGGGAAGGAGAGGGTACACGTGGCTTCTGCAGGTCACAGCCTGGCTGATAGCCCTGGGCTGCCGATGAAGACAGCGTTGTAGCAAGTGACAAGTTGTGAACAGAGATCCAAGCAACGTGTCCTTTTTTGTCTGCTCCCCCCAGCAAGCAATACGCTCTGGAGAAAGTCCAGGGCCACCCTTCATCACGTTCATCTTTCCCTCTAGTTACTGCCTCAGGTTACGATTATCAGTTTAAGGCCTAGCAGGATAGACTTCAAGCATCATTTAATAACTCTGTGGGTCCCAAACTCAACACAAAATAGAAATGAAACGTAACTTGAAATATAGTCTCACCAAGTAGTGCTATATTGGACAACCTTCAGGAAAACCCTGCTATTTCTTCTTGTTGGCACATTGTTCATTTCCTTTGCTGGCAGCATTCTTACAGGTTCTGTGATGGAGAGGATGTAAAACATGTGTGATTAAAGGTGTAATTTTTTTGAGTTTTACTGTTAACATTTTTTTTTTTTTTTCCCCCAGTTAATCATCTGCCTCTCTGTGGAGAAGAAAGACCAAAAAAAGTTTCAAATATGAGGTTATTTCTAGTGCTGAATTATTTTTATTGTTTGAATGGGTAGTGTTAAAAATTGTGGGCAACTGAGAAGATCAGACCATAGCTCACCTAGGCCTTTGTTTGCTACAAGAATGTACTGATGTATTGCAAGAAGTGTACTTGTGTGTGTTTGCATTTGTTTTTTTTTTTCCCTTTTTTTTTTTTTTTTTTAAATACAAGCACCTGCCCTTATATCCATTGAGCAAAATGAAAAAGGCTGCAAACTCAGGTCTGAGGGCAGAAAGTTTCTGGTGAGATTTGAATTAGGTTTAATGCTGTTGATGGGGGTGCTTGAAGGTACTTGGCCCTTTGAGGCAGTTAAATTGAGCAGTACTGAGACAGGAAGGCATCTTAAATTGGCTCTTCCTCATGCTCCGATTCCTCCAGTTCCTCATTAGCAGCACAGCCTTGTTTGCAGTCCGGGCTGGTTTCTCGTACCACGCTCATGTGCTCGCTGTGCGTGTACCTCTGGCTATCAGTGCTCCACTGGTACTGGAGGCACGCTAATCTCTCCCTACCAATAATAACTCTGCTTATAAGATTGCCTTCTCGTTGAAATAGTAGCCCTTGGGTTTCTGCTGGAGAAATCTTACGATGTACTTCATTGGAATCTGTTAATTAGCGTGGCTTAAAAAGAAAGGAAAAAAAAAAAGCTGAAACTGTTCAGCAGTAAAACTGAACGATGCACAGCTGTGGGGCTGGGACCGATAAGGATATGATTGCTGTGTTTGCTCTGAATTTTCGCGGGTACAAACAGCTTTGAGGTGGAAAGGCAGAGTTCAGGAGCAGCTAGCTGTGTGTAAGCCCAGACCTTCCGAGGTTAAGGGAATGCATTAAACCCTCTGGGTAAGCTAGTTGTGTGCAGGGAGATAGGCACATTTAGAAAAAAACTTAGAAAAAACCCAATCAACCTTGCCCTCCTCCTCCCTGGAGCGTATCTACAGATAAGAACCTCTCCTCAAAAATGGGGGTTAATAGCAAGCCAGAGGGATGGGTAATATTATAAACTGTCTGTTTTTCAGAAAACAAGAGCATGTTGTGTACTTGCTGCTTTTTGTGCTTGTTCTCTGTGAGTACTGGAGTTCTCAGGCTCAACCCCTTTTTCAGGAAAAGTGCATTTTAAACACATGCTCTTGATCAGTGGAGTTGCAAGTTGTGCCTTTGTGTTGTGAGACCACTTGATAAAGTAGAAAGGTTCACCAGAAATCTTTTCCAGAGATTCAGTACAAATCTTCTAAAATGATCCAGGAAATGTAACTGTCTCCACTAAGGCTGGGCATGGGAGGAAGCGTATTTAAACTTTGCATTCAGATAATGGATTTTCCAGAAATGTAAATTAAAATTATCTTTCCCCATTTATGCTGTACTACTACTTTCCTTTAACTGGTCTTGCCTAATCTGTGATAAGCAGCTGCAGCTTCTGGATTGTAACCAGAGGAAAGAATTACCCGAGTGATTGCCTTATGTGTTTTTAGCGAAATGAGTGATGTCTGTGCAATATAAATGAATTGCCATTCCTATTGAGCATTCTTTGCTACTCTGTTTTGGGATAATCATCTAAATGGGAATAAAATGTTGACCCTGTCTAACGAAACATTTGCTACCACGTTCTGGCTGGTTACTTGGGGAACAAGGGCGGTTCTTCCCCTTTCCTTCTGAGTGTTAGAGGAAGAATAGATAAAGATCAAGAACTGAAGGACCTGTGGCTTATAGGTTTTTTACTACTGCTGGATGCAGGTTGCAGGAGCCCTGCTCCTGCATAAAGTCGGGCGTTTTGAACTTCCATTAACATTAGGAGTTATTTAAAGTGGGACTTGGTAGGATAAAATCAGTGGTCCTCTTGGAGGTGGTAATATATTTTCATCTCGTGGTGTTTGTCCAAGCTCAAATTAGTACCTCCCATATGGAGGAGAGGGCAGGAGAAAAAGGAAAAAAAAAAAAAAAAAAAAGGAGCTATTACAAATATTTAAATCGCAAAAAAAAAAAAGCTTTTCTAAAAGTGATAATAATGTGCTTTAAGCTATGAATATTCACTAGTGAGGCACTGAGTATATGCTAAAAATGTACATCTCTTCTTTGCAAGAGAAAATAATGACATCACTTTGTGAAAATTCCTGAGTGTCTGAAAAGTATTTCCATTCTTTCTGTCTTTATAATTCTCTCTCTCCTGTATTTAACAGGAGAAAAAACGTAACCAAACCCAAGAGTGAGTTTCCCAATGCGGCTCATTGCATGGCTGCCTGAATGCTAGTGCTGCATGGAGGGAAGGGGTGAGCAAAGGACTGAACAGCCAAGACACCAAGGGGTGGGAGCACTGGTTTTGGCATCAACACACAAAACCCCACAACCCACTCATTTTAAATGATTATGGAACTGAAGATACAGCTTTAGGATAGCGCTAAGGAGACGTAACCACAGGCTACTGCTGAAAGAGGCAGTCCTGCTGCTCTGCTCGTTCCTGCTCTGCCGTGTGCTCAGCTGCTTCCCTTGTTCCATCCAGCACTAGCACTCAGCTGACCCCACTGCAGACCTGTTCAGGCATCTCACTCGCCAAAGGCATGTAACATCTGCAAGAAAATGAATGGTCTTTCTCTTTGATTTCCTGAACCAGTGTGTTATGGGTGCAGGGCAAAGCAGGGAGTACGGACACACAGCACAGAACACATGGATTAATTATGGACAGTGGAAAACTGTGAAAGACTTAGCTGTGGAGTGAAAAGCAGGCAGAAGGACTAGCTCTGTGGATTTGAGTCAAAGCAAGAAATTGAATTTGGGTGTCCTACTTGCCGTTAATGAGCGCAGCTTTCTAACTATTGGCTAATTTGAGGAGTAAGTTGGTATGCATGTGGGTGACAACTAGGAAAAAAAAATAACTTGGTTTTAACTTTGCTATGTTTTTGACAGAGGTTGAATCTCTGTTATATAAAATGTCACACTTAAGTGGTTATGGTGTTTTATTATTCATATCCCTCCTTCTTGATACACAGCTTCTTTTTATGGACTTGCATTTACGCATGCTGCATGTGTAGGACTTTGAAGATGCTCACACACATTATTTCAGTACATGCTCTAGTCTCAGGCTAATTTGTATTTCTAAGAGTTTCCTAGCTCTCCCTCTAGCTACTACGGTTAAAATGGAAAAGATGTTAGATTTGAGGTTCAAATTCTGTAGTTCACAGTGGATCCTGAACCATTTTTCTATTTTTTTTTTTTTTTTTTGTTACTACTAGACACAAAAACGTTAGGGACTTCATATTAGCGTTGTGCTGGAATTCCTTTGTACGGACTTCTTGCTTTGGCTTGTTTTGTACAGCAAAAGTTTTTGCTGGACGTGTGGTCTTCAGCATGTAGTGTAAGGTTTTCTCTTTAGAGATTATTAGCACCTTTTTACACTCTGTCTGTATTAACTGGACAAGCAGATGGACAGTTTTGTATAATTGTCTTTAATTTAGCCTAAGTTTGGTTTCTGGCCAAGTACTCATCACCTGTGGATCAGACTTGGCAGCCCTTTTGTTTCTCGGCCAGATATTTTGTTCACAGGATTATTTCCTTTTGAAAGGCCACACCAAAGTATAGCTGAAAAGCATATAAAACACACACTACTGGATTTCAAATAACAAAGAACTGCTGAACACATAATTTCTCTTGTTTTGGTCCTTTTAGGATCATTATTCAGTGCTTTTATTGGCACAACTGCCAAAAAGTAGGACATAAACAATTAGCTGGAAATCATCCTTTTTTTTTTTATTTTTTCTTTTCCCCCTGCATACAGGAAGTTTAGCACAGAACATCCCGTTCTCTTAGGATGGACTTCTGCTTTGCTTATTGTTCTTCATTTTCTTTAATAATAATAATTAGTACGTCACAGGCTAGTAACAGTTGTACGGGATGAAAACATTGTTGTAGTACAGTCAATAGTACAAGCTTGTTTTTTTTTTTTTTGTAAAACACCCTGGATTGGATCCAACTCCACCGCTTCTTACAGCAGTCTAATTTCATTGGAGTGACGTCCCCTATCTCTTGTTTACAAACACTGAAGCTGTGTGAGAGGTCTCATATTTTCCAGTACAATCGTCCCTGAGGGTGTTTTGCTCTCCCTGTCCACTGCAGGGCAGCTGCCAGTGCATCTGGAAGAGATGGTTAGGAAATAGAGACAACCCAACGGAGCATTCGCTCATCTAAATCACAGCTATGCTGGCTGATGTGACCGCTTTGTGTCATAAGGAGATCACTCGATGCTAGTCTGAATCTCAAGGGTCCTGTCACACTTGTGTTAGATCACTCAGTCTGGGTGACACAGTATAAATGGATCAGCAATAAAATATGGTCTATCCTTCTCCATTGAACTGTAATAAGAAGCTTTTTCAAAACCACACACGTACCTTTGTGTAGCAAAAATGATGTGGTGACTGTGTGTTGGTTCAAGGAAAGTTCCAGGAGACTTAGTACGTTGAGGTGCACCCCAAACCCAAGTATTCTTCCAGCGGCACAAACTGCATGTAGTTAGAGATGTAACTTTTGGAAACTTGCAATGGAAAGGGTCACTCTAGTTGAAGATGTCTCTGCTTACTGCAGGGGGGTTGGACTAGATGACCTTTAAAGGTCCCTTCCAACCCAACATATTCTATGATTCTATGAAATGTAGAAGCGGATCTGGGCCTAACACTGAAAAGGCGATTGGTTATTGATATCTATTTGAACAATGGGGTAAACATGCTAGGTAGCTCCGCGATATGCAGCAAGACAGGGACAGAGAACTAACTCCAAATTTCTCTAAAGAAAATAATTGGTTCAGGTGTCATTATTAATTATATTACCTGAAATAGGCCTTATGCAGGAACAATTTAAACAAGTAAAGGATATTCTAGTTTTTTCTTTAATATTCCTAGCTTATAACTTAGAATATTAAAGATATAAGAAGTCTAAATGTGACTCATACCTATCATAGTGGTGGCATTAAACTCATAAAATGATCTTTTGCCCATTTGTCTTGGGAAATCTTTTGTCTACTTAAGTCACAACACTGGAAAGCAAGATGTCATATATAGCTTTTCTAGCCAACAGTTCCTACAGATGGTACTAAACAAATCTTCCATCCAGGAACACATTTTATAAGGCAGCTTTTATACTGGTCAGTAGGATGCACTTTAGTAACAGGTTTGTGCATTTCACTCCTTTTTGACGCAGACCTGATAAAATTCATTATGCTCCTCATCTCACTATGCGTAACCCTTTCTACCTGTCACTGATCTTTTACTTTGCCCCACTATTTCGGGTCTCCTTGCCCCTCTTTTATTACACTCTTGTGACTCAGCGTACCTCTCTGGAGTCTACCTTTCCCTGGCCTGGCAGAAGCACTGCCATTACGCGTCTGACTTGGGTATGGCTTGCTCCTCCTTGCTTTGCCTGGCTCTGACAACAGGTTAACAAACCTTTTTATCCATCTCTGAACCAGGCTACGCAGCACTCTGTTTTCCCAGAATCACAGCAAATGTGGCTAGAAGGGACCTCTTGAAGCTCAACCTTTCCTTCAAAGAGGGATTATTGCCACTGCTAGTTCTGATTTTGAAAACTACCAAGGATGTAGATTTCACAGTTCCTCTGTGTCACCTGCCTCAGTGCTGCATAGCCCTCTTGGGTTTTGTGGTTGTGGTGTTTTTTGCAGGTTTGTTGTTTTTTGTGGCTTTTTTTTGTTGTTTTTTTCCTTGTGTCCTAATGCTCAGCTTGTGGCTCTTGTCCATGTTTAGCTTGCTTACCACTACCCACAAGAGTTTGACTTTGTTGTCATCTGTAACTGCCCTTCAAGCAGTAATAGAAGCTCAATATGCAGCCATTGACAATGGCTCTTCATGCAGCATGCAAAGGTATAGCTAACTCACTTATTTGATTTATGTATTTCAGCTGAGACGTGTTCGTGCCTCTACTCTAAGACGTCTCGTCTATGTAGTACAAACAATGCTTCTAAATTTTCAATTCTTCTAGCTCGCTTACAGCCCAACAATGACCATGGACCATTCGAGACCTGTCTTTGCTATAGAAAACAAACATTTCTGGCTATGGGAACGTTAGTCAGGAATATTTAAGATAAATATATTCAGATGAAGGAGCCTCAGGCAGATAAAACTATTTTGTCAAAACCGTTGTTTTTGTGGCTGTGGTTTCTTGCCCAGGAAAGAAGCCTTGAAAAGGCAGGATTAGCCACCGTACAGAGCAACTGGAGCGGGGCTGCGGGTTTCTGGTATGAGCTGCATTTGCACTGAGATGCTTGGAGTTATACAACAGTATCACTGGCGAAATGGTCCTGCTATAGTCCTAGTCTCAAGGTTTATAAATCCTTCCTTTCACTAACTTGTGCATTTACTCTTACCAACAAAGGGCCACTTTTTGACAGAGTGTTCCTTGCTTTGCTGTGGTTCCTCTGCCGCTGGGGTCAATGACTTTGATTATCTGGGAAAGAAGCGAGGTACGTTGAGTGCTGTCCTGAGTCCCTTCCATTGCAGAAGCACCAGTACATAGTAACTGTCAGAAAAACCCACTGTAACTTAAAAAGCTTCTCTGATTAGTCAGTCTTTTCTCCATTTATCCCGGAAGATGGAATTAGCCACAATGGAAGAGAAAGCCTGAAATGGGTCAGTTATTTACAGTGCATTCAGCTTTCTTTTGTGTCTGAAAAGATTTCTATTTAGTTTTTATATGATTAAAATAAAAGACAGAGGAAGCTGCCAGGGGGAAGAACCCAGGATTTTGGGTAACTGCTTTTAGCAATGTAAAAATAGTAGTGAAGCAAGGCTACCGGATATTTAAGTCTTGCTGGAACAAACCCAATTTTAAAAGACATTTCTAAGCTGTTTAATAGTCCACTCTTTCCCCAGATTCCTGTTTTCACACCTCCTTATTGACATAAGGATATGGCTGGGGTCAGTAGCAATTTGGGAAAGAAAGCAGAACAAATTTCCTGATCGCCATGTGATAGTACATCTGTCGTTTCAATTTAAGCCAGCATCTGAAGCTACTGCATTTGTAGGCATTTGGCCAGATTCTGATCTAACTGGCGTCAGTTTTAGACTTGTGCAACTACTCTGTAAACCAGGGTAACTCCAGTGTAGTCAGCTGTATCAGAGGAGAGTAAGGCCTATTTTTACCAGGTCAGCCTTTTTTGTATAATGTTTTGTAGAGTCTCAGCAATTCAGCTTAGTCTTATAGTTGCCTCTTATCTGTTGCAGTTAATCTGCTTGAACTCTCTCTGCGGTGTCCCAGTTTACTCAAATCTTGGGCGTAGAAGACAGGACGCTATCACTTGTGATCTGTATCTTGAGGCACCATTATAATCTGTTATGTTTTGAAGGTTGTCTTTATGGGGTCCGAGCAAAATTTTAAATGTAAGAAGGCCTTAGCGCAAGTGATTAAGAGCTGTGGATAAAATGTCCATATGCAGCAAGAGAAGTGCTCTAATATATGGCCTAATCATAAGTCTAATTCAAACAAGTAGTTGGGGTGTGTAGACCCCCCCCCCCCCCAAGTCTGTCAACTGCCTGTGATCCAGGATGTCTGTTCTGACTAGGACTGAGGGGGGAGGCAAAAAAAACAGTGTTAATTTATCTGGTTATAGGGAAGTATGTGTCGTGACATTGTTCCGAACAGGAGACTAAGAATCAGGGTTTCTATATTGAAACTCAAGTAAATCCAGTTGTGGAGGTGAAATATAGTGTGGATGTGGTAGAAATAAACTAGATTCTGTCTGAATAACCAATATGGGATAATTTACCTAATTCCAAACAATTTGGTTCAATAGGTCTGAATAATGCAATAAATAAGAAAGTAGAACTCATTTGGAAGGGAAATAGTTGAGAATAAACAGAGTTATAATGCCACAAAATATCCCAAAGTGGTTAGCGCTCCTGTTTATTAGATTTACTTGGGAGAACTTGGACCAATAGCCCTTGTAGAGCTATTGACCAGGTCAATGACATTGCTTGTGCTGATCAATACACTATGAACACTATTACAGGCAGCCCTTAAGTGGCACAACTGTCTGAATCTTAAATGTCAAATGATAAAAAATGGCAAAATCTGATAATAGGAATGTTTCTAAAGGCACAAAACTGCACATGAAAGAAACTGTCATGTCAGAAGATGGTAAATCACAGAGTGGTCCACTGTCATCTTTCAGTGTGACATCCTTTCAGTTTAATCTTGATTTAGGCTTTTTTTTTTTTTTCCTCCTCAGTGAATGTTTATACTTTTCTGTAGCTAGAAGGGACCCATGTAAATCTCTGAGAGTTTTGCTAGGGCTCTGTGCAGATGCAGCTGCTTGTCATGCGTTGAAGTGAACAGCAGATATCACAGGGACTAATTGTTTTCACTGATCACCGTGTTATCTCCTCACTGTATTTTATACTCGCTTATTTTATCACTCCTAAAAAGTAATTTTATAAGTTCTTAGGGTAAGCAACATAGCTAATGAGACTTTAAATTAATCCAGAGATTTTCCTTCCAGGTTATTCTGTGTTCTATTAGTGCTATAACACTTTCTGTGTTTTGCATAGTCTTCTAAACAGAGATAATCATAGTCTTAATTGTGGGTTTTTTTTAGGGAATAGGAAAGCCACGTGATCATCTTCATTATCACTGATACTACATATTAAAAATATCTCGAGATAGTTGCCAAAGGGTGAAGGTATCTTGTTTCTTTCATTTTTTATTTTTTTTTGTTGTTACTCTTAGTTTCAGAGTTATTTGCTTTCTAGTTTCTGAGCATTTAATAGCTGAAATCTTTAATCTTTTCTCTGCAGTCAAGTAACTAGTGTGTATCTGTTGAAAACAAAAGCTAAACTTTTCATATCGTCTCATCTGTTCAGGAGCTGGTACTCTAATTAAGAAGTGCAGTCCAAAGTCTCAATATTTGACATTCACATTTGTCTGTAGTCAGTTTCACTTTTTTTATTCTTGATTTTCATTTAAACATGGGCACATGAAGACTACTCACAGCAAAATTATATTTAATTTTGAATGTAATTTTGAATTCAATTTTGACAATGAAATAATGCTTTGAGTGCACGTATTCAGAAATTGAACTGTTCTCTGTCCATTTAAATTATATGTTTCTTGCCTTTCATCTTTTAACTGTCTCATCTGGATTACACTAATAATGTAATTACTAATTAGTGATTACTAATAGTTAGCTCCAAAGAGTATACCAGATAAAATGAAACAGGTGGTCTTAAGGGTGTCATAGTCTTAAAAATACATATGTCTTGGAGACTTTAATCTTGCTCTAGGTAAGAGCTTGACTATCTGTGTGGTAACCTGCAGGCAGAATGTAGATGTGTGCAGAAAATATTTTAATGATATGGAAGAAATCCTGCCAGTGGAAGGGGAAGAGCATGTGATCCTCCCCTCCTGTATTTTGTAATCACGAAGGGAGTAGCTTGGGTCATTTCCTGAAACACAGTGATCAGTGTTGATAGCCGTGGGCCTTTTCAATAAAAGGTCCAAAGCTAATCCTGTAAGGAATCAGTAGCAAATGTTCCACTGGACGTGCTTTCCCCATGTGCAGGGCCCTAGGTCCATTCCACACAGATCAATTTTGAATCCAGGGCATTTCAGCAGGTTTTCTGAGTGTCTTTAGAATGCAACAGACTTCTGCAGTCTTTGGACACTTACAACAGGAGGATGGAAATATTTGGATGAATTCTAGGATGTGAGTTTACTGTTTTGGCAGATCAAGATCAAAGGGATGAGAACCAGTATCCTCTCGTCCTTTTGGTGGCTCTGAGGACAACAACAAGAAGACTACACACTTTGGAAGCAGATTTTTTTTTTTCCTACATTTTGTAAATAAACAATATTGAAACGAAGATATCTTTATAATTTGGTAGTGTTTTTTTTTTCTTCATCTGAAACAATTATAGAACCCTGATTTTTTCTTTCTGTGTTCAGAGAAAGTTAATTTGTAGTAGCAGGAAAACTATAAATGAAAAGATCACTCAAATAGGAAAAAAACCCAACTTTTAGTTTTTCTTTCATAAAATTAACAAAAAATTTACTTCTGTGGGGCTAGTGGAAATCTTCTTGGTGCCATCATTTTCCAGCTTCGTGATGTGTGACTGAGACATAAAACTTCATTAAAACGACTAAAAAAGGAAGAAAACAAAAACTGCTACTCATGATTGGAAATGTATTTGTCTCAAAGTGTGAAGTTGATAGTTGAAGTCTGCCTGACAATGAAATTGGTAAAATTCAGTGGAGAAGAACAAGCAATTTTTGATTCTCTAGTTCTTAGGTATCTTGCCTTTTGACAACTCACATTTATTTTTTTAATAATATTCTTGAATCAAATCACTTGTATGTGAACAGCGGTCATAATGGTTTCAGTTTGCTAAGTTGAGAAGGTTAACAGTACCTCAGTCTATAGCGTGTGACCACTAATTTGTTATTTCACCATTGTGGTTAAAAAAACTTGTGAGGTTCAGTGTTTTCTTTTTATAAATGTACTCTATAGTCATGATACAACTTAATGGAGAAGGGCCTTTTGTCAGTGACTCCTCATGGTGCCGTTCATGTCTGAGTTGGTCCATAGATCTGGATTCCACAAAGATCCATCCAAAATGCTTTTGAAGTGAGTAGAAGTCTTGTTAGCGGCAAAGGCCCATTTCTCAGCCTGAATAGTTCAGGTTGTAGCGAGGAGATGACAAAGAAGAAGACAGAGAAATAATCCTTCTGTAGGGCTGCAGCTGAGTCATCCTACAAGCACTTGCTTCAGCCCTGTGCCCAGGAACACCTCCACAGATGTTGCACAGATGATGACAGCAGCAGCTCTACTGAAGGAAAATGAAAGTTGACCCTTAATAAATTAAAAAAAATATGTTCTCCTTAGCTCTTTCTTCTCTGTTGTGCAGCTGAGCACTTTGAGAGGTTACCTTGCCTTTCACAAACTGACTTCTCTTGCGTGGTAGAAGAGCTAATCTTATGCCCGGGGTCCCTGCTGTCTGCACATCTGGGAGCAGACAGCAAATATGTTATTTCTCTATGACTTTTGACGCTGCATTTTCTCTTCTTTAGAGTCAACTCTTTCCTGTGAGAATACAGGTATTATCTAATAATACTGAAACATTCAAAATGTTTAGCAATATTCAAGACTGTTTCCTTTAGACATCTATAATTTACTCTTGTTCTTCTCCAGCCCGGGTGGGCCTTGCTGCCCTACAGCTTTGTAGATTCTCTTAGTCTGGGATGAAAAACTAATACACAAATTCTCAGCAGCCATGGCACATCATCCACGTGGTAGGAAGGATCAGCCTTGTAGTAGAATGAGGGTGAGTGAGTCATGCTGAAATACGTATCAGTATCCTGAAAGTCGATGACAATCTTAAAAAAAAAAAAAAAAAAAAAAAAAGTTGAATGAATGAAGAACATTGTTAAATGTTTAGCTTGGTGTACAAAGATTTAGTCTCAGGGAGGAATGCATTTCAAAAGACTTGAAAGTTGAGTTCAGTTAAAAAAATGCAGTATCTTTAAAAACTTCCACAGGCCCTAGGCATGCAAAATTTGGTTAAAATTATTTAGAAAGGGTCTTTCTTTGTTTTATTATAATTTCTGTTCTGATTCAGAAAGAACAATGGAAATAGGAAAACATATTCTTTCAGATATTTCAGGCCTTCAAAAACTTTCAAAGGAATGACAAATCTTTTGTCTAGCTTAAACTAATTTTCTGTCTCTCAAATTGCTTTAATGAAAAACTAAACTAGGAATTAAGGTTTCAATTCTTCAGAAAACATGAGCTTTGGTCCAAATCAGAACTGAATTCTGAAGTTTCAGATTTCCATTAGAATGAAGAAATACTGATTTAGAACAACTAAAAAAAAATCCCTTTGAGAAGGTAGAAAGTTGTATCTTCACCATGTTCATAGATCAAAACCAATCTTAAAATAGTTAGGTGTTACATACAGAAGTCACAATAAAAAAACAAATTGTAAACAAAACCCTAACTATTTTTACAGACATCTAAATTGATAGATTTTTTTTTTTTTTTTTTTACTAAGCTGTTAGCAAATAGGAATAAAACTGAGTCTCCCTTATTTTCATTTGTGCTCCAGTTTTTGGCTAACCTTAGTTTTCAAATATATTTTGTCGCCCTGCTATCATTCAGAGAACAAATGGATGTTTTACATGGAACTTTGATTTGTCACTTTTCTTTCTCCTTTGTGTAGTTATTTTTAGGACCCCTTGTGCATTTGCTCAAGTACAGAATGAAACCCACTTCTGTTAGACAAAATAATTTATTCTGCTGCATTTGTCCAGCCCCAATAATAAATTACTAATCATTATGTAGCATATGTTTTGTATAGGGTTAGGACTTACTCATATGTCTCATTTCTGAGTGGAGGACGTTGCCTTGTTTGTGTTCAGGCATTTAAACTGTTTTTTTGATACTTGTGTTTTCAGAAGGCAGAGAGAAAGCAACTCATATCTGGTTATGTCCAGCTGGGGAGACATGAAATTATTTTAGGATTTTTCCATGCTTTTTGGAGTCACTGATTCAGGCTGTGAATGAAGGTATATGAAGTATAAAGTTCAAAGAAGAGAAAGAGGTGCTATATGGGCAGTGTAGTTACTCATGCTCATACTTTACATAGAACAAATTAAAAAAAAATAGTCTTTTCTGAGAACTTGTTAGAAGGTAGAACTCACAGCTCAGAGAAATATGAGGTGCTGTGTTCCTTTTCAGTATTGTGAGTTTGAAATGTAAATAAATCTTTAAAATACTAGAATAAAAAACAGTGGGAAGAGGTTTTCAGGCTTTCTCTGCTTAGTAAATGCAAACAGCATTTATGTCTATTTGGAAATTCTTGGAAAATGTGCTTTTTTAACAGAATAAAACTATTTCTGACACTATCAATTACTTCAGATACATCTTAGACTTAGTTGAGAAAACATAGAAAATATTAATGAGAAAAATTATACAGGGAGTTATCCAGGGATATCCCCTGGATACCCAGAATTATCCAGAGGTTCCCTCTGGGAGATGTAATGTTGCTTTTGGATGTAAGTTATACAGTCAGTTTTTAATTCTGGCCTTGTCCTTGTTCCTGATACTTGGATTAAATGAATCTGGAGTGTTTGGAATACTTCAGTTCCCCTGGATTTGTGGTCAAAACCTTAGGAATTGCTGACTTTTATAAGTTTTCCATTTACAAACCATAAATAACAAATGCTCGTGTGAAACTCTGTCCAGACACAGGTAATGGCTGTTTCAACAAACCTAGTAGAGCTATAAGGGAGGAGCGAAACCTCCAAAAAAATCATTATACTTGTTTTAGTTCTTTTGTACATTTTCATCCTGTTTATGCATCACTTGAAATAATACCATAAAACTCATGCATCTCCACTTTCCCCATGAAAAATGTAATGGAGAATATTTTACTTAGCCATTTTAGCTAATGTTTTTCAGAATATTCCCATTACGTGATGCTCCTTCTGTTCCTCTCCTTGATTCTCAGCTCTGTTGGTCCCACTAGTTTGCCTCCCTAAAGATTTCCAGATCCTTCTTTGATCTGCTTTACCTTTGCAAAAGAGCAGCAAAAATACCTAGTTGTTTGGTGTGTTTTTTTTTTTTTTTTCTTTTTTTGGTGTTTCTGTGTTTGTTTGTTTGTTGGGGTTTTTTTGCTGTGGCATTTTCTACCTTTTTAACAACGATGGCCAAAACCCCAGTTCTCAAAGATAGCCTGATGAGCTGATACAAAGTAAGTGGTGGAGAAGAGAAAGGTGGGAAGCGACAGGAGGAACTGTACCTTTCGGTGGTGGTGGTGAGCTGTTACACTACACAGCGAGACCCCAGGCTTCTGTATTTGAGCTTCCTTTATGTTTGGGGAGTATTTACAGGCCACCAGGTCCCTGGTTATGAATACAGGCGGTGCATAGTGAAGTCTATGGTCTAGTGCTGGTACTAGTCAAATTAAATTCTCTCCCTTGTTGCTGCAGTCGCATTTGGGACTGCAGTGAAGACATAACTTTTGCCTGGTGGTATCCAAAGACTTCTTAAGCCATGGCATGTGTAGCTGCTAATCTAAGATAAGCGTATAGGAATGCAGTTGTTACAGCCTGTGGCTGCATGCAATAGGAGATAAAGAGAGGTTAATAACAAAACTGGAATTTGGCTGACGGGTTTTGATAATATTAAAAACTTTGAGAGAAGTGTGCACAATGATCGTAGTATGATTGAATTACATCATTAGTGGTCTTGCAACCCATTCGAGCCTATATCCTTTAATAATTGGAGAAGCAAGGAAAGTGCCTGCATCCTGAAAACTGCTTTCAGGGACCTTGGTTTAAGGGGAAAAAAACCCCAACAAAACAAAACCAAAAAAGAAAATACATAACTACAAGTATTTCAGAGTATGCAAATGACATCATGTTGATGCTAATGGGCATGTTTTTCTTCCTTATCTTTTTAAATGCCTTGCTTTCTGTATCTGACTATTAAAGGAACTGTTTTATATTCTTGTGATTTTTTCCATATGTGACAATGTCATCCTTGAGAAACTAACCATAACTCTAATAGATTTGTTCTCATTAATGCCTCAATAAATATCTTTACTGAAAAAACTGCAGACCTTTCTCAGCTTCTGCTTCAAAGAACCAGTGTGAGGTATAAGGTTTCTCACTCTTAGCCCAGGCCGGGTTCTGTTCCCTGTATTAATTTCACCATTAATGTCATATGCAAGCGCATCAGCTAACCCTTGACTTCATAATTTTAATGAAAACAGTGTAGAAACAAAGCAAATATATCATTATTGATTGTTGTTTGTGAAGTACTTTGAGATGCCATATTTGGATGAAAGCCAAGCATACAGACAAACTTGTCTATTGACAGGAGGAGATTAAATATCTTTATCCTTTTCTGCTTTCCGTTAGTGAAATAATTGGAAGGAATTCTCAAAAGAATACGATATGTTATTGTTCGGATAAGCAACCAAATGTTTGGCTTGCTATCTGCTTACATGAACTAACCAAAGTTTTGTATTGAAAATTGGCTACAAATCTCACAGGAGCTGGCAAGCCATTGAAGTTTCTGGTATTCTATGTTGGCAGGAAGACGAAAATAAAAGAAAAGGCTTATCCAAAAATGTCTGTCTTCCAAAAATAATTCCGTTTAGTTCTGCAACCTGTTCTTGGTTTGGAACATGCAAAATTCTGCCAATCGTAGCCCTGCCAAACAAGACCATTGCTGGACTCTGATGCTGATTTTAATAGGTAGACTCCCCAGCAAAAGTGTTATGCATTGCAAAGGGACTGATAAAATAACATCTGTTTTCTAAAGGTAACTCATCAACTATTTCAGACCATGACATATCCTGCAATACTGGTGGTTTATTGAAACCACAGTGCTGAGTGAAAGTGCTGAGAAGCATAACTGATGCCTGCCATGGGATATGGCATTTACACCACATTGGGTTTTGCCAACAAAGGGAGAAGGTTCAGTATAGCCATGGCATTTATAAGTTCAAGTTATTTTGTAACATTAGCATCTACTTTTCTTGCTTAGAAACAGTCAAAATATTTATTTTAATTAGTTATAGGGTTTGAACAGCTTTTCCTTTCTTTATAGGTGAGAAAATCTTGAAAACAATTTTGAAATATCGGTGACACCAGTCAGGTTCATTTTCTTGTGAAAATGTACCAGAAAGTTTATTCGAATAATTTCAGGATTGAAAATGAAGCAGATGAGATGACATTTTTATTTATTTACTTCAAAAAAATAAATCTGAAAGTGGCAAAACACCAGTGCAAGAAATCACTTGAGACGGGACTTTTTTTTCTAAGGCCACGGCTTACGTCTCAGAGACGTACATCTAAAGCACCTGATGTCTTCTCAAAAGCGCCAGCATCCCTCAGCCCAATTTCCGTCAAGATCTTCAGGTACCTTAGAGGGGTTCTGAAACGCTGCTTTATTCATTCTCATTACAACAAGATGCCAGACATTGGTGAATCTGGCTTATCTTCTCTTTATGCCTTAGTGCTCATGAAATGACGTGTATCCAACGCTTCTCATTACCTGCACCTCCGCAGTATCCCAAGACACCATTCAGCAGGCAATAATCTAGGGAACCACTGTAACACTGCACTGATTTATAAAGGTCAAGACCTGGTGCTGTCTGTCCACAGAACAAGTAATTGCCACGCAAATTGGGACAGATTGAGTGATCTGAACTTTAGATGGCACCGTTAATTTAGGTAAGCGTTGCTCATCAAATTAATTAAGCATAATTGCTTTTTTTTCTTTGAGCGTGGAACACCATGGCCATTATTCCGATGCTAACCTTTGAAGAGTCTTTACTCTTCGTAGAAATTTAAAATATTTTTTTTTTTAATAATTTTTTATCACACTGCTGATGAAGGACAGATCTGAATATAATTGGGTGCTTTTCTCAGTTGGAAATGAAGATTATTATGGCCAAATGCAGGGAAAAAATCATGACAGCTCATTTTGTACATCATGAAAGGCACTTCTTAACTTGATGGTTACTTAGTGAGGCTGCTTGACCTTATAAAAATAATCAGGTAGTTAATGTACCAGCACTGCCTCAGTTTTAGGATGTGAAGCTATTACTGTCTATACTGCTTGAAACTGGACAGCTTCACTTGGACTACAGTGTCTGGGGCAAAATGGGTCCATCTGTGCAGACCTTTAGTATGTGTATCTTTAAAAGGATCTTTAAATTCTTCAGTGCCTGATGGCAATTCTGTGTTTCATAGATGTTCCAACTGCTTCTAACCAATGTCGGAGACTCAAGACCAGAAACTGGATTTATTTAGGATTAAAAGTTTACCCAGGTAATGGGAAGCAACTTTTGAACAAAATCCCTTGTCCCAGGTTCTGCATCCCACAGTCTTTTTTTACACTAGAGTCCAGGAGGCAAGACGTGTATAGTTTATGCTTATCCCTGGTGTCAGTTGTTTGCATAGACATCCACGTTGACAGCAAATTCCTTGATACAGCGTACAGAATTTCTTTAAGGATCCTTAAAAGAAGAATTCTTGAGAACAGTGTTCCAGCTAAAATGTAAGAAAATGTTGGAGCATGATGAATTTTCTACAAGGATGTTACTTCATTCACAAATGGTTTTGTCTCCCCGGATTACCAAGTTCAAAATGTGTTCAATCAAGCAAAAGGAAGCTTAGGCTATTTTCCCCAAGACAGTAGCACAGCATTCACAAGCACTTCCTCACGTCTCAGGTATCCAGACATCCTTACAGCAGCGTAAGGTAGCGTGAACTGTCTTGGACTGGAAATGGAAATACTGCTTAAAATTTACATGAGATCAGGTTTGTCTGAATTTGGACTGGGATTCAGTAAGTGCCCAAACAGCTGGCCATTGGTGCCCAATGGAAGTGAGAGGGAAAAAAAGTAAAAACCAAAACAAAGTGTGTGTTAGCTTATAATTTTTCTGTTTCCTTTGTTCTTTGAAACCAAAAATTAACAGCCTGGAGGTCACGTGATCTTTTTGTTTCCTAGAGATGTTTCTCCAGCACAGAAAAAAATAAGTTGGCAAATTAGTGAGGAAAATGTACATTATTAAATTTGTGTGCTCTGTGGGTAAGTGGGAGATTCGTTACCAAGTCTTCATGATAAGACGATTTGATTTATTTAAAATTTAGATCTGATTTTTTTTTTTAAACACTTTTTTTGGGAATGTGGCTGTGAAGTTCAGAAAGTATTTTAGTCAGCTCTGCTTGATATTACTTTTATTAAATATGATTATGTAGGTGGAACAGGTTGCCCAGAGAGGTGGTAGATGCTCCATCCCTGGAAACACTCCAGGTCAGGTTGGAGGGGGCTCCAAGCAACCGGATCTAGTTGAAGATGTCCCTGTTTGTTTCAGGGGGGTAGGACTAGATGACCTTTAAAGGTCCCTTCCAAACAAAACTATTCTATGATTCTGATTATAAAAAGGTACAACTTTAGCAGTTGGACGAGGTTTGTAGTGCTTTCTGGGTGTACTCTTCTATTTCGACTGTTCAGTGCACTGAGATTCTCCTATGTGTATATTTACAACAGAGCAAAATTTTACTTAAACTCGTTGCTTTCAACACTTTTGTAAATAATTGCTTTAGAATACGTGAACATGGCCAGACACGGACAGGAATGGACTCTCCCAAGCCTGGAAGCCCTCTGCCTATGATAGTGCACAAACGTTATACGTCGAAGTGTTAAGCCCTGGCTCTTGGAGGTTATCAGCCTGTCCCAGGGGTTGCTGGTCTGATTACAGTGCTGTGCTAACAGCTTCTGTACCAGTTTGGCTGGTGTCCATCCAGCATGGAGCATCAGAACAACATGTCCGTATCTTTTTGTGATGGTCCTTGTAAATACACGCTTAGATTTTCTGGAAGGCTTTGGATTTGCTGGAAGACACGGTGATTTCTAGCTCTGATATTTCTGATATGAGATTATCTCAAATAAACATATATGTAAAAACATATATTTATAAAACTATACAAATATGCATGTGTGATAGAGATAGGATGTGATAAATTGCAAGATTAGAATATTATTTGTTGAATCACGAATACGATGTATGGAAACCTTACTATTTTAAAAAGGAGCAGCTGCAATGATTTTTGTTAACAGATGCACCCCATGCTAGTAGGAGTTTTTCCATCAGAATAACGTGTCAAGAAGAGGGAAGAAACACCCTATCTGTACTAGTATTTTTTTTTTCTTATTTCTGTTTACTATAATTTAGCTGGGTAAGAGCAGAAAAGCAACTTAAAGCAGTGTATAAAGGAGGGTAGGTTGTTCCCCAGAAGAAATTTTAGGGATACAACTCTAGCTTTCTGCATGTGTATCACGTCTCCAGCTTCAAATTTAATAGAAGTTAAACTGACTTTGATAGTGAGGATTTGATCAGCGTGTTAGTGCTGCTACATAAGCATATAGGGATTTTTGACTTTGGGTAACAGTCAGCACCGCTCTTTAGATTAAGTCCCCCGGAGCTGATTCCTTGTTTAAAATACTTCTAAAGGTATTTAGGGGCTGTGCGGTTCCCAGTATTTCTATTACAGGCTATTTTCAGGAGAAATGTCCTACTGTTTAAGTTGTGTCTAATCTATATTCATGTTAACAGCTAGCTTGGTACAACACGTGTGGATCTGTACCGCAAACCAGTTGGTTGTGTGGAACTGATGTCCACACGATGCTTTTTTTTTTTTTTTTTTTTTTTTTATGGCTTGCTTTTGGGTAGTTTAGCCTGGTCCCTTAGGCTGAATATCTAGTAGAGGATGAAGCATGTTGGGTGCCCTCCTGGAGAGCATCTTCCAGTTTATTTTCTCAGAAAGAAATCAAATTCATGAGATGGTTTTGCAATGCAAAAGAAAATGCAGGAAACAGGCGTGATTGGGAGATCTGCTTCTATAGTGCAGTCCCGATTTGAGTAACAAATGTGGACGTATCTGCACCCCTACTTAACTCTGTCTCCCTGTTGCAAATGCGATCTGTGTGATAATGGCTCTTTTAAGTTTTTTGTATTTTTATTTTCCCTTTTCAAAACACACCAGAGAAGCTGGGCAGGAAGTGGTTTCTCATTCTACAAAGTACTTTGTGATTGCAGTTTTCCTGTTTCACCACCCAGGATAAGGTTGGCAGCTTTTAAATGTCTTCATGAAAAACTAGGTTAAGGGAGAGAGACTCTCTGAAAACTGCTAGCAGCGTATTTTCTTCTGAGAAAGGTGGGTCTCCAGAGAAAACTTTCAGTTCCAGTGAACGAATTTGGCAATTTCGACAAAAATGCTTTATCAGCTTAAGTTTCCATTGCAGATTAATGATGTTGATAAATGGACTTTGTGAACCAAAGTTGTTGAGCTTCTGTTACAATTCTGGTTCTTACTTTACAAATAAAATCCAAAGGAACACAAAGCAGCGAGAGAGAGAGAACGTTGTTTCAGTAAATACAGATGTAAAGATATAAGCCAGTTGCCTACAGTACTCTCTCATCTGGTGTTATAGAAAGATGCACAGACCTGAAAATGGAAAGGAACATGAAATACTAATGTAATTCCCATTTGCTTGTAATAAAACATGTTACTGAAATCTATTATCCATAGAAATAGTGTTAGCACTGACGTAAATTGTCATCCATTTACTAAATATTTAATATATAATCATGATTAAACATTTAATATATAACCATTAATATATAACCATATAGTATTACCATCACTGACGAGTATGAAGACTTTCATTAAGAAATGGATGTCTCTAAACAGTAATAAACTTGTTTGTAAATTTTCTCCTGAAGAATATATAATGAAATAGAACCAGAAGAGAACACCTATGCTATCTGGATGATCTCTGAAAAGGGTTCTGCCGTTTTTGCTTGTCTTCATATAGATCTTTTCCTAGTACATACAGTGTGTTTTACATTTGTTAGGTGGAATGACTGGTAATTCTTTAGCTCATTATATATGAGAATCAATAAATGTAGAGCTGAACATCTGCAATAAGGAAGTTAATTAAATACTGTTAGATCTTGTTGGTTATTTGTTTTTTGCTGTTTGGTTGGCGCTTTTTCCCCCTCTTAATTACTGGTGTTAATGATACTCACCATTGAAGACAACTTGTTTAGTAGTTTGATTACTAAGGGCCTTTTCTATAAATAAAAGTGTTAATTCACAGGACTAGCTGCTCCCTTATAGAGGAAAAGAGTTGAAGATTTTATGGTTGGAATTTTATTATTTCTCATTCTGGGCTTCTGTCTGTGCTTACCACGGAGCTCACCAGAGACATCTGCTATTAAGGATTACTTCAAAGGAAGTGGGAATACAAGGGGAGTGCTCCACATGTATTTGAACTCACTGTTAAAGCTACAAGTGCATGTTTTCTGGACTGATCTTCCTCCATATATTTGCCCTGGCAATAAAGAAAGCAAACAAAAAAATGTTCTCTGTTCCTTTGAGATGTTAATGAGTACTCTTGACCCATCATTTCAGCAGGCGCATGTACTGTACAGGTAGTGAAGAGATGGTGCTCATACTCTTTTCTGTTACAAGACCATATATATATTTAAACATATATGCAATATTTAAATAGCATTGCCTTGAGCCTTAATCAACAAGGAATTACACCTTGGCTTTGAAGTGCTTTATCACGCCATGTTTGAGTATCTGATCTTCTGTATCTGTGGTGTCTCCTGAGGTCTCCAGTATGGCACAATGGATTGGTGGTCCCTGCTTCTCATAAAGTGCAAATGCTGATGGAGTTTGCTACATGTCTAGAATAAGAGGCATGCATACGCATGCTATCAACCAGGATTATTCTGTGTTTGATACCTTTTGATTCAGGAGTTGTTTAGCCTTTTCAGAGCAGATGTCCAGGTGCTGATCTGAAAGAGAGGTCTAAAACATAGCGTCTTTGAGTTAGAAAATGGCAGTCTCTTCTTTCCCAGTAGATATGGCAACAGCTGAGGATTTATGGAGGAGGAATTTCATTCCAAAAGTTTCAAAACAGCCACAGACTGCGTGTTTGCATTTTTCTCACAAGTTTCTTCTATGTTGCACTGCAGAAAATGCATTGTTACAGGATGGAACTGAAAGCTTCTGGTAATATGTCTTATTTTAAGACAGTTTTGTTGTATTGGCTTGGAATGAACTGATAAGACACATGCTAGAAACTGCACCGGTTTAGATTGTTTGGAATAAGAATCCAGCTAAAATAAACAGAAAAGATCCAGTTCTTTGAGGGACTTACATGGTTTCTTTTGCTAATGAGATTTGTGTACTCAGACAAGTCCACTGATGTGTTTGGAGCCTCAGGGTTTTAATTTGGCCAGGCCCTTTGTAGCAGCACAAACTGAAATCAATCTCAATACAGCAGGGGAAGTTGACAAGAGTGCTATTAAGTAGGGTATTGATTCAGTGAACATCTTTCGGGCATATCAGAATGACCATAGGAAACTTTGGTTACTTGCTTGCGGTTATCTTTAGGCCAACCTTGTTTAGGAGAAAAAATTCTTTTTCTTCCCTTGGTTTTCATTGGTTCATCAGTGTATCTCCTGTCCTTGCTCCCCCCGTTAGCACCCGTGCTGTGAAGTGATTACTGTAGGTGACGAGATTAAAATCTTACTTGTTAGGTTTCAAGTGCATCCTCACACTTCAGAAATCTTTTTAATTAAATCCTCTGAAAAATGTATTTACTCTTTAAATTCAACACTTAGCAGCTGTCATGAGGAGCAGGCCCCTTCACAGGAGAACGGCTGAACTACGTGAGAGAGGACAGAGCTTTGAAAAGATTACATATGTCCAAAGAGGGCAAGGGCTAATTTGCTACTGATGGAGCTTTCTAAAGCAGTAGAGGCCACTTAGCTGCTTTAGTTTTAACGGCCTTGATGTGACTAAATTTCCTGTACTGCTGTGGCAACAATCAGTGACTTGCGACTTCCAATGTCCTTGTTATGGCACAGTCAGTGGAGAAGACATTCCATTCAGACATACAGCGGTGATGTGGATCAGCTCTTGTATCAAGGTGATTAGTTCCTAAAAGGCAGAACAGATGACTCAAAAATGCACTGGAAGGTTATGTGAGACCCTGCCTGAACTTGCTGCATTTAAGCTACCAGCACGTGAGTGGTACCACCTACACCCTTTACATGAATAGATAAAATTTCTGTCATCTGCAGTGCACGAGGGACATTTTCTCTCTGTTCTGAGCTGAGATAAACTGCATTAGTATAGAAGGCAGTTTTTAGAAATCTGATATGCTTGTATTGAGGCTGCAAATTAGCTATTAATTGGCACTATATTTACATTCTTGCTATAGAGAAGTCCTGGAGCATATCTAAACGAAGGCAGTAATGCCCATGCTCTACTTCAGTGTTACCTTATCTTAAGAGCAGGGGTCACGTTACAGAGTGCATTGACAACAGGAAGAGGACGGCAAGTGAGAGCAGTGAAAACAGTGTCACACATCGGTACTCCTCCACCTCCTCCGCTTCTCTGTGTGTGGTGCAGACTTTCAGAGGCAGGATAACGTGATTTCTGGAGTTTCAGGAAACGGTGCCCTCTGTGAACTGTTTTTCAGCGTATTGTGGAGAAATGTGTCTGTTGCCTCTGTGCACGTGGCATGCGCCAGATAACCTGGTGGGTAAATCTGTTCCAGAGTGGCATATGTTGGACTGTTGCCTGGTAGTTTTAGGGTAGCATGCAAACTACGTGTAAAATTGAAGTAAAGAGACAGCTGGTGCAGTTTTTCATGGCTGAGGGAAATCTCCATTGTTGACCAGCATGTATTGCATCTGTCATGTTATTTTTTGATTCTAGAGAATAAAAAGACACTGCAGTGTGTCTCTAGCCACGCTACTGTTTTATTTATAATAAACCAAAGGGCTTTGTGGCATTTATTATTAACACACAAATCAGCCTGTTTACAAAAATTCATTTCCACTCTTTTCTTGCTGTAGTGGTCCACACTTCACTGTCTTCATAATCCATACCAAATCCTCTTATAAATATGTATTTTTTTGTCAATTGATAGAGTTTTTGAAGGAAAAAAAAAAGAAGTCTGCTCGGTTCCTTAAAATACGTTACTCTCAAATTAAAAAAAAACAAAGCAGTTCTCTGAATTATCATCTAACCTCATCCAAGGATAGGAAGAATTTCCTTATGTAAAACGTACTCCATCAGAATTGGCTGTCAGTGACAAAAGTGAAACTACGATATATCTTTCTATATGACATTCAGAGCAGCTTCTTTTTGGCAGTTACTACCTTACAACCACACGGTTTCATACACTTGCTGACACATCATTAAAAATCTATCATTGTTAGCAATCCGTCATCATAGAAATCAAGGGATGAGATTTACTGATCCTGTGTTTATCCTGCAGAGCAAGAGCATATAACAAAACAATAAGGAAAAAAATAGATGCATTGTGCTGCATAATTATTAATTCTAAAGCAGATTGCTGGAGCAAAAATTGCAAGTTAGAAATGAAGCTGGTAGAGTGTACAATCTGAATTCTGAAATGTTCTTGTTTTAAAATATCAGGACTGCATGACATAGGAAATTCTTTAACTGTTTGAATAAGGTGTTTGCTCTTGGTGTTCATTTAAACTAAAGATATTCTAAATACTAGCTGTGGTCTGTGATTTGTTGGGGTGAAGATTCTTCTGAGCGCACCATTTAAAAACTATGGTTCAGGATGTTATTCTGCAAATTTCTTTTGTTCCATGGAAGAATAATCTTTACCTTTGCATAAATTACTGGCTTCGTCATAATTTATTGTATCTCCTGACATATAGCCACTGAAAATATGTTTTCTCCCCAGTATGAAGGCAAAATAAGAAACAACTCCAATATACGAATTTATACATGTAATTTATATGTGTAAGTTACTAAAGATGTAAGAGGAGGAAATGGAATAATACAGTAGAAATTAGAGCAGTTATGCAGCTATCAAAAATTTATAGAAAGGACCTGCTTTATACAGCTGGTAATACCAAGAACACAAATCATCTCCTTGAAAAAAGGTCCCAGGGCTTTTCCAGAGAAAAGATGTTGACTAGTCTATGTCTTTTCCTTACTGTACTTAATCTGAGACAGTTGCTTATTACTACATGCTAGAAATCAGAAACCTGCTAATATCTGATTTACTAGCGTTTATTCTGGGCTTTTCAGTTGCTTCACTCTAAGAAATAGTGTCTCTTTCAATACCAAAGCAAAAACCAATGGGCAAGGATAGAGCAGCAAGCCATAGGTAATATAATAAAGCCCATCGTTTTTTGTGAAGGGATGAAGTGCATCTCCTGTGAAGTTTTGACACTGCAGAGCGCCCAGGAAAAGGAGAGGAAATCTGCTGGGGTTAGTTTCGTTTGTGGCAGAGCAGTGGGATCTAAAGTATTTGGAAACCTAATTTACCTTCTGCTGGCCTTTAGACAGACTTATTATATGATGGTAAGTAGTAACAGAGCTGATCTTTTCCCTCTGTCCTTTTGCATTTTTAGTATCAATGTGGACTCCAGGACAAGAAATGTATCTCATTTTACTTTCCAAAGCCTTCCATATTGAGGTCCAGATATTACTTAGCTTCTGCAAGAATCTCACTTGCAGTTCCTCACCGTGAGTACCACACAGAAAGCCATTAGCGTAGCGTAGGGCACGGGACTGGCCACTCCTTTTTGGTCAGGCATCATGTTGGAACAAATTAGACAATTCCTGCCCAAGTCTCTGGAAATAGGGAAGCTGAGATTTTCAAATATCAGAAAACCGTGCAGAGACCTTGCTACAGAGGGGTGGTGCAGGAATCTCAAGTCTATGGGGGAATTAAAAGAGTTGGTAGATTAATTGAGTGTGATATTTTCTGCATCTGTGTACTGCTGTCCTCAGTTCTTCCCTGCAGAGGGTCGGCATAGCCAGCTTACATTTCCATAGCAGTGGGACAGTTATCTCCTATACTGACTGTGCCCGACTTTGAGATGTGCTGTACCTGGGGATTCTACTTTAGCTGTGCATATATAAGACTTTAAGACACCTTCAGACCAAGTACCAAGCGTCTTAGTGGAGATTAGGCTGCTCAAATTTGAAAATGCTGGTTAACCGGAATCGCATCCATATAATAACCTAGTTCAATTTCTACTTCGATATTTGAAGGTGAAAAAAAAGCTGCCACAAAAGGTAAGTGAAATATCTCTAATGTCTTCTAGTTTATGGATTGACCTTAAAATATAACAACTCAAAGCAGAACTTTTTAATCAGAAAATAAATGGCAATCACTTAAAAAGAGACACGAAGCAAGAAAGAAAACGAATATTTAGCCCTGTAATCAGACACAGACTTACAGTGTACGTTAGCTGGGTGTTACACTTTCTGTATTTCCATTTACTCATGTATCTGTTTTTTTCTCAAAAGTATAAGAAATAAAAAGCTACTTATTCCCCAGTAAAACTGCTCTATCTCCTTAAGAGATAACGTGGGATAGGTGATCTGTCCCAGCTCTCCAAATTGAAGTTAGTGAAGGAAATAAATAGGAGAGAAAAGTAGACTTGGGAGAAGGAAGAAAATATAGTAAACAACTAAAGAACATGCAACGTGAAAATAAAAATTGGCAAGGATGGTGAGAAGAGTAAAGAAGGGAAGGACAAGTGAGAATATTAATGAAAGTTGAAAAGGGCAATTTAAAACAATTGGAGACATAAAAATGTCTAGACAAGTGAGAAAAACAGTAAGGAAGTAAAAGAAAAGTAAAAGCAGTATGCCCCAAAGGTGAGATTTTCAAAGGGAAGATGTGTAATTAACTAGAGTTAATAAAAGTTGGACTATTAGCTGTTTTCTGAGTCTCTTAACATCTCCCTCATCTTTGTCATGGTGGTTGTTTCATCATAAGAGAAAGAGCTTGTTAGGAATTCTCTGGTTAAAGTTGTACTGGTTTTGACACATGTTAATTTGTTAAAGTATTTTATTGAAAAGGATAAACTCTGACAAAATATTGTTTGGAATTGGGGATAGGAAAGAGAGTGGGAAGCCCATAGCTGTAAGGTGAGAGTACGCCCCACTGGCATGTCAGGACCCATCCTGCAGAATGGGAATTTAAAATTGTCTACCACAAACTGAGCGTGTCTCTCAACTGCTGGGCTGGCGGTTTTTCTGGGAATGGCCTTTTTGCTTGGCTTTGTTTTGTGCTATTTTGCCTTTTGCAAAAAACATTTGGAAAGGGCAGATCCAAAGTGAGCTCCCAAATCTGTATTGGGTTTTTTGTTTTTGCTGTGTTTTGGTTTTGTTGTGCGCGCACGAATGAGAACTCCCATTGTTTCATCAGTTGTATGTAGAGCATCACCAGGTTATGTTTTTGGGTATGTATTCTTTGCTACAATTTAACTCTAGACGTGGTTTGTTTATGTGCTCTGTTTGAAAACCCTGGGGTACTTCACACTCTGGGGTTGGTTGGTTAACTAGCACCCTGGCTTTGGAAGCAGTGTTTGGAAAACATCCTGTTTTCCTCTCCTTTAAAGATAACCTTTTGATTTCAAGCTACTCTGTATTTATATGTAATTCATTACATTGGTCCTGCTCTAGTTTTTGCCTCGCCTTCGATATTGAGCTCTGTTTCTCATTGTCACTCCCTTTTTCTAGTCCAAAGTGTCTTTTCTTTTTATACAACTCCTTTTTCTCCAGACAACACCCTTTCTCTAGGCCTTTATTTTGATTGTAGCAAACACTTCAGATTAATTCTCCGCCTTCAACAGGTGCCTGCAGGACAGGAGACTGGGGAAATGAATGCTCCTCATTATCCCTTTTGTGCGCTTGCCAACCACTGTCTTTGGTCACAAACTTTTTGTCTCAGCCTTTTTTTGTTGTCTGAAAGGGCAATTTCTGTGTGTATGCACATATATATATATGTCTATATAGGTGTATACACACGTACACACACAAATATGTATACATACGTATTTGTGAATTTAAATATCTCTCTAGTTCGCAGTTAATAGTCTGCTCACTTAATAGTCTGCAGTATTTGTTTTTTTGGAGAGCGAAGTGAACGCTTTGAACTTGTTTTGCTTTCACTGGAGTTGCTAGAAGGGTCACATACGAATTTGGCTGGCCTTCAAAACATTGCCAAACCCCTTCTAATTACTGTCATCGTGTCACCACCTCTGGGGCGCTGCCTTCTGGCAGAGTGGGTGTGCCAGGGTTAGCCTTTGTTTTAATGCTATTAATAGGGAAAGCACAGAAAGAGATGAGCATGTATGAACTCTTGAGTGTGGTACACGTAGCTGGGAGTGCCCGAAGTTTCCCAGTGTCAGACCCATTGCTCCCCAAGCAGCGCCATTTGTTTATAATTGCAATAATAAGCACGTTTTGGCAGTCCTCCATGTGAGGAACATGTGTAAGAACCAAGTGTTAAGCCAAATGCTAGTGTTACTTGAAGCCTCAAATTAGACTTGAATATGCAGTTATAAAAGGGTGTTTTGAAACATCCTTTGTCCCAATGAAGTCTTTTAGTCTCAATAGCTCAAAGAGCTGACGATCAGGGTTTTGCAGACTCTGATGTTATTGCATTATTTTTCTGTACGTTTCAAGAGCATCTTTCATTCAAAACTAGAATTGCGAGGTATTACTTTGACATTGTGTTGACAAAAATTTGCTTTTTTGGGGTGAAACCCATAACTTTGTTCCCTTGAGTAATAATAATAATAAAAAAATGCTGGGCATTTAGCTTGTTCTACCTCAACCTGGAGCTGCTTCATTTTCAAGGCTTCTGGTGGCTGTGAGAGGGAGGCTGTCAGGAGGAGAAGCCCTACAAACCTTTGGCCTTTTGAACTGGGTTGCAGAAACCTTGCATCAAATCGCAGTGCTCTTGCGTGGTGTTGTTGAGTAACTAGGTGACAATGTTGCATGGCGAAGGGGAGCTACATGAGCGGAGTAATATCCAGCTACCAGGGAAATGGTCAGCAACTGGATGTTGAGTTTGAAGGAGGTGGGTTGCTTCCTCTTATCATACAGGAGGACTCCGGGTTTACTCTGCACTCATCACTTGTATAGTTCTAATTTCTTTTATTACTTAGCTTCTTAAGTACTGTAGTACCCCACTGAATGAAACAGTTTCTTAAGGATTGATCCTGCTTGAATTGAGGTAGGGGCATTCAGGAAGAGAAAGTTGATAAAGGCAAAAGGCTGAGATACACAAAAGAAAAAGGCAAGTGTAACAGAGTTCCTGAACCTTTTAAACTCTTACAATGCATAAACAGAGCCAGTTGCAATATAGTTTATAAAGACTCTCACTGAAACTTATAATTAGAGGTTACACAAGGGCAGGTAACATTTCAGAAACAGGTAAGACATCTGACCCAACATGCCTGCTGACTGAAATGGAACGGCCTTAGGCTCCCCTGAGATCATCGCAGAGCAACTCCTCAGATTTCGATTAAAGGACTTTCCTTAACCTCTGTGCAGGTTTGTCCTTTAAGAAAAGGAAATATTGTGTCAGTCTTCAAACTTCTGATTTTCTGCAAGCGCCATTATTTAAAATGTTTTAAAAACTGGCAAAATCGCTTCCCAGGCTTGTGAAAAAAAAAAAATAAAATCCCTTCTGCATTTGGCCTTTACTAGTTGGTGTGCTTATTTAGCATTCGTGTTCTCACACCGTGTTCTCTCGGTGGCAGCACTTCCCCCCACCTCAGCTGATAAAATTTAGCTGCATGCTTTTCCTTTATGCTTTTCAGCAGCTGCTGTAGAGGCTTTACAACTGGAGGCATTTGAAATTGCCTGCCAGCCTTTCACATTGCTGGGTTTTAAATCAGTCTGATACTAGAATACTTGCACCTTGCCACCCCTTTGATGGCTCTGAGATCTCAGAACACTGTGTACAAGTTTGAATTTAGCATCACAATCCCATGTTGTCGAGAGGTAAACTAGGTGACCCATCTGCCCAAGCTGATAGCATGTCACCTGCGGAATTCCTGATCTAACTTAAACTGATTGAAACAGATAAAAACGTTGTTCTCATTCACTTCTAATCTTTTCAGTCTTTTAATCTCTTTTTGGATAACTGGTGAACCCATCAGACCAGTTTCCTTGGCTACTGTCACCACTTTTTTTTTTCCCCACATGAGTGAAGCACTGAATTCCTTCAGCACAGACGAGAGGGAGGGAGAGGAAGGCAGCTTCATCTGAGGATGACAGTTTGGGAGCAGGCTGCTGCCCTTCTCCCCAGCGGACAGAGAGCAAGAGAGCGTGCCCTTGGCACCCGCTGGAGAGGCGCAGGTGACAGAGGGTGCTAAACCCTGGGTAGAGCCGAGCTTACATCCTGGCTTTAAGCCCATCTTATTGATTGCACACATTTAAAACTCAGTCACCAAACTTGGCAGTGCAAGGTGAGGGGCCTGTAAAGCCACATAAATCTCTCAGAGACTACGCAGAAGCGGGAATGCCAGGGTGGAGAATCTGCTTCTCCTTTGTGTTTTAGAATACTATCCGAACCAACCATTAGATTTTGCAAGTGTGTCAGAAATAGACGCTCAGGGTGAGATTTTACATGCCAGTTGCCCTGATCTAACACAAATCTGTCATTCTTCTTGTTACTTAGTCTTCCACCAGGTTAGTGAGCTAAACCATCTCCAAGCTACTGAAAACAGTGGGGCTGCATCGTCAGGGGCGGGAGGAGAGTGAGATCACCCTGTTTGGCTGGCAGCAAGCCATTCCATCTGTGAAATGCCACTCCCATTCCTGAGCTCTGGAAAGGGGCAATAAGCAGTATTCCAAGATGTATGCACTTATTTCAGTGATGTACCTTGTCTTAAGGAAATCCTGTGCACGCTGAGAGTCTCCCCCACCCATAACCTCCAGCTGTGTGTTACCTCCTGCATAGCATCCCTGAAGTTGTGTCAGTTCGACTGTTTATGAGGATGTGAAGGAAATGGACCAAGGAATCAACCTGGCTGGAAACAATCCCATAAAAAATGTTATGCTTAAACTCGATTGGTTCTAGGTTAAAAATTAGGTTTACTATAGTTACCTTCATTATTCCTGCACAATAATATTCAATTTTTGGGTCGTCTTCTGCCTTTCCTTGCTTTTACAAAACTGTAGGGATCCAATTATCTTTCCTTTGTTTAAAGCGTTGAGAATTCTGTTAGGTCTGTGACCCAGAAAATAACAGATTTAGAACCATTCAGCTCCCCCTTCCAGAGGTGTCCATTCAGGGCTGGGCTGCATGGTCACTGGCGTGGGGACAGACCGAGGCAATGCCTGACCTTCAGTAACCGTGTAGGAGAAATTTTTTGTGCGGCATTTGTATGTCCCTATTTAGATTCACCCCTTTGCTGGGGAGGCTCGTTATTTCCCCGCCATCTGAAGGTCCCAATCCGAAAGGAGTGTCATGTAGTTTGGGTGATAGGCCCAGAAATGTGTGATGTGAATAATCTAGTTGCTTTCTGATATGAATAATAATGCTATAGGAAAAATGTATGGGTAGCAACAAGGACTGGGAGTGCGGAGGTGCTTAAATGAAAAATAATGCAGGAAATACATATCTGCACACAAGGTAATATACTTCTTACTGGTTTTTCTCCTAGAGTTATTCCAGTTTGAAGGAGGCGACTTGTATTTTTTTAGCACTATTTGATGGGTATGTTTCAAAAGATTACTGTGGGTTTCAGAGCAATTCTACCCTTTGTGTCAAAACATGGTGATGTTTGACACATTGCTGTGACCTTGCACTAAAATTTTCTTTGATTTCACATCCATGTTTTTCATATTATCATGTTTCACACTAACACAGATTCTACAGCCTGTGAAAGGCAGGATTGTCCTAGTAGATGTGTTCAAAGAAGGGACAGTCTTTCTAGATGGGCTTCTTATTTTTTCCCCAGCATAAATGCAATCCTGTTCTTCTTTTATGCTCCTTATACTATTCTAGAAGGTGATCCTATCTTAAATCTACACTAACACAAAAATGGCAAAGTTTTGTAGCAGGTTTGCTAATCGTGCTCATTTAACTCTCAGGATAAAGCTGCTTTTAGATGTCAAGGCTGTTCCACATAGCCTACTGTTAATATGTGGAATACTCTGCCATGAGCAGTACTAAAGCTGAATATTTTTAAGCATCATAACCAAGTAGCTTTTGACTCTTTATAATGTACCAAATCTTAGATCTCTATTCTATGAAAATATGTCTTCATACTCCTGTTGATGTAGGGATACCGATATGCCATAGTTATGCGCGCACTCTGCTCATTCTCTATGGGGATTTTTCGCTCAGGCAGAGTCAGGAATTTTGTACATTGTCTGGAATTTCTAGATACATGACTGAGCTACAACCAGGCAGAAATCCATATACACTGACTGAAGGTGCACAGCTAGGTTTCTAGGTTCCTGTTCTAGAACAATCCTGTTCTAGAAGAACAGGATTGCATTTATGCTGGGGAAAAAATAAGAAGCCCATCTAGAAAGACTGTCACTTCTTTGAACACATCTACTAGGACAATCCTGCCTTTCAGGATATTATTCTAATTAATTTGTGCTTCTGCATGGTGTCAGATCTGCTCTGTGTGCCTAAGTTTGTATGTGCCTCAGAGAGCTCAGACTTGCAGTGCTGTACAGAGCACGTGTCCGTGTTTAATTCTGTGAAATCCCAGAGAAAAACTATCACAATTCTATGTTTACCTGAGCTACTTACCTTAAATGAAGGGAAATGGAAATTTTAGCTTACAAGATAAAGATATGTTGAACACTGAATGCAGTCTTCCAAAGGCTGAAGTGTTCTCTGAAATGCTGAGGTCTTGGTTTTTTGCTGTTACTCTTATTTGAAACAGATCTCTTTTGTTCCAGGATGCTGTATATTGTAGTGACTGATCCAACTCAGTTACTTTGAAATGAGTATGTAATTATCCACACCCCTACTAAGAGTGGGATGAGCCTTTGACAGCCACCTTTTTTTTTTTTTTTTTTTTTTTAAAAAAAAAGCCATGTAACAATAACAAATTATTTCTCAAGCAATCTACTTGGAGTCTAAATTTAGGAAATGTTTCTCAAGCCAGCTGTTCTCAGTACAATTGACAAATGGAGTCGATTTAGTGGTCTGGTGACCAAGAGTAAAGACTTCCTAAATGTTAAATATTGCAGTGTTTGAAAACTAAATTTCACTCCCAAGCAGTCCAGCCTTGCTCAGAAATAAGAGTGATAAAACATCTGTAGAGGGGAATGACAAAAAAAAAATAATCTAAGGTTGAAAGTAGGAAGGACAATTCAAGTTAATTTCTGGAAATTTTTCTCTCCAAGAAGTGCTTAGATTGGGTAGAAACAGTATTTTGAATTACTACTATGAAAACTATAATCACTCACTAAAGGTGATTATCCTTTAAAGAAACTACAGTCTTTGCCGTTTAAATGATGCAGGGCAATTCTGAAATGAGTTTTTATGCCAGCATGGCTTTCTGTGGTTTATTTTTCCTGGCAAGAATAGAATATGAACTTACGTGGCATATAGTACATACGCAATTGCGTTCAAGTGTATTTGCAGAAGACAGGCTTCTTCCAACATTTAGTACGTTAAATGGATATGTAAGCAGTGATTGCTTTATTTTCTGGAGACTCTGTAGCACATACAGCTATAACACGAAATCCTAAAGCAAGTGTTTTCCAACTTGGTTTGCTACTGTATTGGCACCACCGTAGTAGTAATCAGCTATGGAGACGGATTTGTGCAAGGGAGGAGGACCAGCTGCTCGGGAAGCATTGTATACCAGTTTCAACTCCTTGCGCCAGTTTTGTGACTAAGAGAAGGGCATGGAACCGTGCTCAGGTTCTCAAACCACAAGTGTGCTGCTTGTAGCAGAAACTGGAATAGCCTGAGACTCCTGCAGAGGTACTCTTGGGTAACAAGCTTGCAAATAGCCATACTTCAGCAAAGAGGTGTGAGGGGGTTCTTTTGTTTGTTGGTTTGGTTTTTTTGTTTGTTTGTTTGTTTTGGGATTTTGATTTTTATCTTTTTGGTTTTTTGTTGTTTTTTTTTTTGTTTTTTTTTTTTTTAAACCTTGCTATCTCTGAACGAGGGGCATAGGTTTAGTGTGGCAGACTTCACACCACAGACACCTTGCTGCAGAAAGGGAAAATCACCATCTGTGGAAGTCTAAGAGGAGTCCTGCCCCGCCGCAGCTGTATGTAAGGTTGAGAGCGGGGCAGGGTGCCTAAACCTCTGCCTTACAAAAGTGCTATTCTAGACCACTGTTGTGACCTATGTTTATTTTATTTGTGTGTTTGTGTTTAATTAGACCGGTCCTACAGCAGTCTAAACACCTATTAAGGCTGTCCTGATGCCTGGTATTTTCAATCTTGCATTTGCTTACAATGCAGTGAGATTAAAAGGAAAACCAAAAGTATTTGTAGGCCTATTTTCAAAGGACTTGTACGTAAGAATGAGGTATCCGTTCTCATTACTTTAGCAATATTAGCAGGAAATAAATTAAAGAAGAATGGATTATTGAGTTTTTCTCTTTTAAATCTGTTTCCTAGTCCTATTTCCCTTTCAACCACAAAATCTTGCAAAATGAACCATATTGCATAGTTTTAAACAACTGTTCCCCATTTTACACCTCACGATGATTTTCTTTTGCTTATTGAAGATAACACAACACCAAGTAAAAGCTCTGTCCCTGCAAGGCATTTCTAGTCCTGCAGTGTTAATGAAGAGAAGTTGAAATAATTGGAATCTGTACAGCTGAAGTACCTGTGTTGTATTGAGTTCACCACTCTTGTCTCTGTTACTTACCCCTACAATAAATATTAGAGATGTGGGCTGTACAGACAAGGCCATGAAGTATCTACAGCTATATTGGAAATAACTTGGTATGGTAATTGCTGATAATCTACAGGTAAACAAAGAATCATTGGGAGTGGGCGTGTAATGTGGTCATGATCCAATTCTTTACGTACTCATAGTGTATCCTGTAATAATAGCATACAATGCTGTGAGACACTCTAATCCCCTCTAAGCCGTATGGAGTCATGCTGCTCCATGTTGAGAGCATGGATCTAGTGCCAAACACGGATGGCCAGCTCCACCACATTCCTCCAAAATAGTACTTAGTAGATGTGTCTTTTCCTAGGTTTGTTTGTGGTTTGGTTTTGTTATGTTTTTGGTTTTGTTTTTGTTTTTTTAATTTTATGTAGCCAGTCTGGAATTACTGATTGAAATTGTGAAGCATGTGATAGAACCAGACAATTGACTTTTATTTTCTTTTAAAGTCATACCACTAAATGAAACCTATCAGCTAGATCAATACTGCATTTCAAAGGCAAGCTTAAAGTCACCCTGCATGAGTTCCATCTCTAAATTTTAGATGACTATACAGGAGGTGTCTGCAGTTGAACTGACCATCTGATCTCTCAGCATCCGTGTAATATGTCTATAAGGAGGGCAAGAAGGGGTTGCCTGGTGTTGCCTTCGTACAGCAAGGATGTTGTGCACTGACCTGCCTGTACCTTAGCTTTGTGGCCAGGCAGAGCCACTGCAGGCAAAGCGCCGGGTGCTGACTTGGTTCCTGGCCTGGCCACTAGTGATACAGTATAAATTACAGTTAACTTTGAGCCTGGGTTGCAAAATTCCCCTTTCTAGGTCTTGACTGTCTGTACATGAAATCTGTCAATGAAAGTCAGCAGAACATAAATTATGCTAGCTGATCACAGCGCTGAAAGGCCACTGACTTCATCGTCCTTTTGTTCCAGCAGCAACTTCTATTCTGGCAGCTGTGAGGGACCTATTGTTCATTATTACTCTTTCAATCTGCTGAACAGAATCCTTCTGTTCTAGTACCAGGTATTCTGCCAGCTGTCCATCACCAAGTGGCCATGATATACTGGAGTTCTGGTTTATTTTCTTTCCCGTTTCCATCTGTAACATAACTTAATTGCTCTCGGTGAAGGGTAAAATACTGAAAAAGCAAACCTTCCTTAGCTGCTGCTGTTAGGATACTGTGGAATGGGGTTCCAAAACTTACCTACTTGATTTTGGTTGGAAAAATGAGTTATTTTCTTTTTTCATTGAGTATTTACTCTTTCTATAACAGGCTTCTAGAAGGTTATGATGCTGTATTGGCGAAACATGAAAAAGAATAAATGCAATTATAGTATTTTTTTTATTGATTGCAATCTGACATTCATAAGCTTGTGAAATGAGCACTTTCCCTCCTCCTGCTCTTTCTTGGTCTCTGCAGTGCAAGAATTCAAGCTCCTTCTTCTCCTGTCTTCCTTTGAAAGACATTTATGTTACTATGGTGAGGAAAGCATGTAGCACTTAGAGCTGCAGACTAAATTTAGCTATTTTCATAATCCATTTTAAGTATTATGCCAATAATTTGCTGGATTAATTCATATTACAGCAAGCGCAATCTAGTTGCCCTAAGCATTATGCACATACAGGTGCTTAACTAACATCCTAGGAGATCGCGAAGGGAAACCAGCCCTGGCTTGAAACCAGCACCCACTTCTCCTGAATCCAGAACCAGCCAAGTCTAAAATAGCAACCTTTTCTTTCCCAGAAGCGCTTTTCTGATAAAAGTAAGGGAGAGGAGAGATGTTTCTAGGCTTTCACAATTTCTTCATTCTAGTCACTTTCTTTGCTTTCTTTTCGTAGTGGGTATATGCACGCTAACTAGCATGACTTACTTGATCGGTGTTATAACATAAAACAAATCTAAAAGCAGAAAATAGTGATATTAAATCCGGAAAAAACAGTAAATTTAAAGAATAATTGGGACTCCATAGGAACAAAGTGCTGAATTGTATATTATCATAGTTTAACAACAATAATTTATTGAGGGTCAGTCACTCATGCAGCTCCAAAATAAAACTGGAAATAGGCTTTCCATTTTTCCAACTGGTTTGCTTGTGTTATATTAGAAGATACAGCTGGATAATTGTGCTGGAATTGTTTTCTGGTATGTATTTATAAATACTGGCCATAGTATACATAGATTATTTGGATGGATGATCCCTTAAGTTACAACCGTATTCATAAATAAACTAACAAATGACCTTCTCAGTTAATGGCCACTAAAGATCTTAATGCATTAAATAGAGCCTCTGAATAATTCACCCTTTCCTTTTTCCTAGTATGGCTAATCAGTGTACTGTGAACTCAGAAATGTTCTTTCCAAGAGAATGGTCAAGGGTAGGCTCAGGGGCGCTCAGCTGATCTATTTGCATGCTCGGTCAAGTACATTGAGAGTATCTGAAGGATCTGCGTCCTTAGATGGTGTATAATATCACTTAGGAAAGGCTGGAGGAAAAATTCACGACTGCGTTACCGCATTTTGTGCAAAGGTTTCCTGAGAAATTATCCTGTCAAAAGTCCGCAGCATCCTGGTGGTGAATCAGACCTTCAGTTTCTGGACAGATCTGGTGCAAAAGCCCCAGCCATGTGTAGTTTGGTGTCGGTGGCTGCTGAGGCGTGGGCACCCCCACCTCGGAGAGGCACTGAGGGCTACTGAGCTGTGAGGTGGCTGCTGAGGAAAGGGTGTCTGAGCTGGGAGCTCTGGCTGGTGGGATGAGGCTGCAGCTCCTGGGGCGAGCTCAGGCAGGGGCTGGGAACTGCGCCGTGCACCTGCACAAGCTGGAGAGGAAAGTCCCACTGATGGCTCTGGCTCACTGCGTTAGGTTTTTCATGTGGTAGATATATGATGTTGGAAAACTTTCAGCTCTGTTCATTGTATCATCCACTCAAGCCAGGCACCTAAAAAATGGGATGTGCATGATTAGCAACCATATTTGAGGAATTGTCTGAATGATCTCTTTCTCATCACGCATGAGATGAGTGGGACAGAACCTGAGTCTAGAGAGGGTCATTCAGTCACCCCAGCCACAAGTCTGTCCCTTGTCTTCTTTCCTTCCTCAGGCACAGCACACCTTCTGTCTTCAGTGTTAAATGATTTACGAGTCCTACGCGCACCTTAGCCTCCTGATCTCCCTGGTCTTGCTTCATCCCCTACCAAAAGGAACTTGAATGAAACTGTGGCATTTATGCAGTGTGACCTTACACTTGAGTTGATCTCATGGGAAGTGACACTGGTAAGGGCCAGCTGCTCATCATCCCATGCAACAGGTGACCTACCATCCATGGATCCACAGATCTTGCAGACTGTCTTCGGGGTGAGACAGCTGTGTGCAAAATCAAAGAGAAGATACGCTTTTTTTTTTTTTTAGTAGGGTTAATTTTCTCCTTAAATATTTATTTGCATATTCAGGGTCCCTTAATTTAATGGAAGGGAAGTGGCAGGAGAACCGTGTCCTGGCAGAGACAGAAAAGTAGAGTGGCAATTTCAAGTAGAGTGGCAATTTCAGCAGTGTGTGCTTTATGCCGGCTTAGCCCTCACGTTGGACCTTGTGTCTTGGCTGTGACCAGAGTGCTCTGCAACCGTCTCGTGTGCTGTATGATGTGGGTGTGTTTGCTAAACACTGAGAAAATAAATAGGTATGATAAAGCTGGATTTCAGGACCTTCTCATTAATCAGGAAAACCTGTGGCAAAGCTCTGACAAACTAAAATTGTGGTGCTATGAAGGCAAGATCGTTTCCATTCAGCATACTCCAGTAGTCTCCATTGTGGGCAATCTTGTTTGCAGAATTCCACCCTAGCTGGAGCTTTGGTAGGCTGTTAGGCATTGCTCATTTAATTTGATTTTTTTTTTTTGAGCGATATCTGAAATACGAAACAGCGTTTTCTACTTACACTTCTGAAGTTCCCACCAGCAAGTCAATCTTTCTAGTTTGCCTGTACTTAAACCCTGGGAAGGTTGGTGAAGATTGCGTTAGTGAAAGCCACTCAGACTAACAAAGCCAAGAAACAAGTACAGATTGTATTATTGGACAGTAGGCATGGCAGCGCTTGTCAGTGAGATAACAAAAGGGAAAAATAAATAAGAATGACCTGCTTTTTAAAATAGAGCGTTTTCCTCTTCTCGTCAACACGACTTGATCTATACCTGTGATTTTGGCAGTGTAAAATGAAGGAATATTTAAAGGTTGCTAAAAAATTCCTAAATTTAATAAATCTGTTATCAAAGGAAACCAATAGTCTGCCTGGCTTTAGACAGTGCATCAAAACTCTAATTCTACTGATACTTTTATAACAGTGTTTTGACCATGAATTTCAGCGAGCTAAGAAAAAAAAATTGTAGCTGTTTTGTGAGCTCTGTGAGCTCCTCATTACTAACTGTCGACTATTTGTAAATGTTGTACTGCGGCATTCCCATTTCATTTATGTCCTAACTCATTGCTCTTAAATGTTTCATGACTGCATTGTATTTACTGATAATACAAATACACCTGTAAGCGAAAGTTTAATTTTGTTTTTCCCTTTCAGAAATATGTAAGCCTGGCATCAAAACCAGGATATTCGAATTCATTATTCTGTGGCTATGCTGCATGCAAAACTGAGTTGAAAAGTGTTCTCGTGCAAGCAGCTTTATGCTTTCATTTGGTCAAACCCACTGGGAATAATGATTGAATCGAGAATAACAAAAGAAATACGAATATGCTAGCAATGCATATCAAAACAGCACTTTATTTGCATAAAGATGTTTCTCCATATCAGATACTGGCTGTATTTTTATGTTTGTAGGCATGCAGCTAAGACGAAGTAATTACGGTATAATGGTAAAGTTCCAGACTTTGATCGTAATTTAACTGAAGTCAGTGGAAGACTCACAAAGGGATGTAACCCTTTAAGCCCGTTAACTTTTGAGTAATCAGAAACTGCTAAATTGGGTGTCTCATAAAAAAAAAAACCACCTTATATTTTCTAAAATTAGTGATCTGACAGCATATAAAAAAAGTTTGCCTTGACCAGCTAAATGTGAATTGTGAGCATTACCCTGTGTTATTTGCAAGGGAAAAACAATCGGTTAGGGTTAGGTTGCTGTTTCGGGAGCAACTGAGCTGATCCGGTGTAGCATTTCTGTTGTGAAGGGGATGTGTTGCTCCACCTCTTCTTTTGCCTTTTTCCTGCAGGTTGACCCCTGCGCCCCACTCCCTCGTGGCTCTGGCACTCACACTGGCCTTTGTGGAGCTCTTCCACTCAATAGCTCCATAGAAAACTCTCCAGTTGTTTTTGCTGGGTTACTTTCCTGCCAGGTTAGCAAATGGATTTAATTCACAAAAGGGATCCGAGAAACAGCAGAACGGATGTGAAGGAGGCCAGGGCAGCGTGTGGACATGAGTGAGGAGAGCTTTGTGGGGGGAAGTTTTCCCCTTCAGTGGCTGCAAACAGTGAAATTGCCCAAGCTAGCCAGTGAAAGCTCACTCCTTGGCTGGCACTTGCTGGCTAAAATGTCACTCAACCACTGTTCTCTGATCAGGGCAAATCCTTTAGAGCAACAAGTTTTGGGGTGTTCATTACTGAAATGTAGTTTTGGGTAGTGGGAGGTGATGGCTGAAAGGCAGGAATGAGCTTTTACCAAAAAAAGATTTTAATGTGGTTCTCAAAGAGCTGGAGCTGCCTTTCTGGGCAGTTGCTGGCTGGTGGTTTAAACACAGCTGCTCTCTGCAGTTCTGCGAGATGTAAACTTTGCAGCTGTGTTGTCTGTTGGGTATCAGTTCCTGCTTTAAAGAGCTTTCAGCTCTTTAAATCAGCTTTCATACCCATGCAATTTTTAGAGATTTTTTTTTTCTTTTTCTTTTTAATATTAGCTAAAGGAAATCTGTGCTCTTCCAAAGTCTTTTGTGGAGGGAGAACAAAAAAAAACAAACAGCCAGATTCTCTCTAGTGTTATCAAAACTGCAATCAACCTACGGTTAGAGAACTCCTGTAGTGTGCTTGGACCCCAGAACCCAATATTTTCTGTTCTTTTAATTTTTCTTTAAGTCCTTGCCTACATCAGGCAGGAGGACTTCATGTTATTTCCCTATATTGCACATAGGAGCCGTAAACAACTAGAATATTGCTTAATTCAATGTTAGAGGATGTCTGATGATGTGCTTTTGGCCAAATAGTTCTCCAACGGGACTAGTAAGCCTACCTAGTGCCTAGAGATCTAACATAAACAGGTACGCACCTCCACAAAAAAACATCCTTAAGATGTTATTTTTATTACCGTTTTCCCCATTTTTGTTCAGAAAATTACCAACCATGTGTAGCATTGTCTTCCTTATTTTAACACTAACATGAAATATGGATGTAAGGGTGAACATTCTGAAGCCATGTTTACTTTTTAGTTGCAAAGAGACAAGATATTTCTGGAAAATGGTTATTATTTTCCTGTACACTTGAGTAAACAGATTTTAAATATAATTTAGAGTATATAAGACCCGCACATCTTTACTAATTTTTTTGCTGCTGTGAAATGCCTTCCTGTCTTCAGGGTAACAAATAGTACTGCATTATTTGCAGGTAATTTATATATTTGTTTATTAGCATGTCTGAAAGGTTACATTGGGATGATCCTATGATTAAGATAAAGTCTGAAAGTGTGGGGACTACCCTCCAGCTCTGCTATAGTTTTCCTTTATCACTAGTTAATCTCTTTATCAGGCTAACTTGACTTTCGGTTTTTTTTTTTTTTTTCTTTCCATGTGAAAACTTTAGATTTTCAACCAGAAAACCCTAACCACAGTCTGGTTTTCATAATGTTTTAATGCAAACCTTCAGGCTCATGAAAAACTTATAAACTTGAAGTATTTCAGACAAAAGATCACGAATATCAGGCCCTTTCTTCAAAAACCTTTTTCACTGAAAAGCAGTTAAGATGAGACATTGCCAGTCAACCCCGTTCTTTGTGCCTTAAGTTTCTAACCTGTAAGTCAGAGTAGTGCTGTCTCAAAGGTTTGTCTGTGTGAGATGTGGCTGGTGGAGTTGCGTGACCTGAGGCTGGAGGTGGGAGGTATAGTTCCTCTTTTTCAGACAGAAGAAACTTGGTAAGAAAACTAGTTATGCATGAAACTTTCCAGGATTTCTCGCAGAGGGCATGTGGCACCAGAGCCTGCAGAGACTCAAGTGGAAGTCCATAAGGCTGTCAAGGAGAAACAGAAGAGGAAGTGACAATGTGTGTGGTCATCGAGCTGCACAATTTTGTCAGCTTGGGGAAAGACACTGGGTAAGCAGTGCAGTGCTTCCTGACTGCAACCTTGAATAAAAATGCGGATGGGGTTCCTCAAAATCCAGGTGAGGGTCCTGGAAGGAACTAAAAGAACAGCGCGAGGTGTTTTGCCCCAAGCAGGTAAAGTGCAGCCTAGCCCTTTAGTGAAGAGACAGAGCCTTTCCTAATTAAGCAGAAAGACTTAAACGTGGATCTGAGAAAAAAGTTTTGGCTCAAGTTATATTTTTTTATACTGAAACTGTTTTACCTGGCAAAATGGTTGTTTGTTATGGGGGAGATCTAAGGAATTTCAAATATCCAGCTACCCGTGAGCTGTCCCAGTAAGCTTCTTGGAAACCTTCCTCGCAAAGCATGCTTTGAGGTGTAACAGACTATCGGGTTTTGAAGTGTTTGAAACTCCTGGGGGAGGTAAGAAGTAATAACACTTAGGTATTGTGGTTCCTTCATCTTACTGTTTATTTTTACAATCAGAATTAGTCTCGTTAAAAAACCTTGTTTAGCTTCAAAGCACAGATATGTCTCCTTCTCACTATAAACACTTTGACTGTGGGAACGAAAAAGCTGTAAGAACTTTCTGCCAGAAGCAAGACAAGTTGCCTTGACAAGACTCAATTTATAATTATGATTTTCCCCCTTTGTGACATTTAAGCATATCTATCTAGAAGACAGAATGTTTTATAGGTTAATCAGAACTGAAGATGTCTTAATATACACTTATGAAACGTTGAAATGGTTTGGAATAGAAGCTGGGATTCTTCTTGTTCCTCTGTCCCAGGAATCCCTGGTTGTCCCTGTAACAGGAGCAGAAAGGGGACTGTGCAGAAGTGGCCTGGAGAGATAAGAAGTATAAAATGGGTTTCTTGTGCTGACACGTGAGGTGTTCTTAATTTATTTAGTGTCCTTAATACACGCTCTTTGTGTGCTGACTTGTGCGTCCTTTTCATACACATTTAAAGATTAATGGCTTCTACTGGAGAGGGAAGTGAATATGCAAAGACAGATATTCTCATTAATTATCTGCATTTCTGTTTCTGACTCAGTAGCCTCACAGCAAAGCTTTGCATTTAATGTTTAATTTATATTGCTACATATTTCCTTTGGAAACAATAGCACAGAATAGCATTTGTTTTTTATAAAACCCCTAATTTTACAGTCATTTCAGGAACGCATCTAATGACTGGGAAGACAAAGACTTGGCCTTTAAACACTCTGCAGTGTCTCCAGTTTAGAATTTTTTATACGTAGGAGGGCAGAGGAACGGGAAAAATGTGCAGACTTAATACCACATTTAGCTTTTGTTTTGACAGAGGTGTTACTAGTATTTTTCTAGGTGTCGTGTATATGCTAGACCTATGCAATACTGAAACATCAAGTCATATCCATAGCTGATAGCCTCATTGATCAATATTTACGTGGAACATAAGGAAATCACATGAGCAATATGTATGAGGTGCAGATATGAAATTTAAGTCTCAAACAGTGGAAGGTGAGTTCAAGGACAAAAGCAGTCAGTGCAGTGAGGCAGCCTGGCCAATAAGAGTGGGAGAGAAATTTTTGGGTGAATAACGTCTTGTCAGTGGTTCTGTCCTGAAAACAGTAAACTCCCCCCACCCACTCTGATGGCATATATTATGTATCAGACAGCATTGCTAATCTGAGTATTGACCAAGGACGTGAAAGTTAGCCGAAGTCTGACCAGACTTGGCAAAAGAAAAAAAAAAAAGTTAATTATTTTTTTTTTCTCTCCTGAGCTTTTTGATGATGGTTTTTCATTTACTGGTTAAGACACACCGTGGCTACTGAAGGTCTGTAAATGTGGAAGATCAGTGTGTACAAACGTACGACTAAGAAAGAGAGGGAAGGGGGGGTTCATGGAGAATGTGAACTAGGCTCGTGAACTGGCTCGTGGATTAGGTAGTTGTAGAGAACAGAATCATTCTTATGAAATGATCTCACAGTTCTTGTTTCAGGATTATCACCACTGCTTTTCTAGGAGTTTGCTCATACAATATGGTGCTTTGTCCCAAAAGCAGAAAAACAGGGTAGAAGAGCCAAACACCAGTGATTATTCTCTGTCTTCGTTTAATCTTTGAACAGAGATACTACAACTGTTGCTGCTGTGTCAGCTCCCGACTTCAGATGTTTGTGCATCTTTCTTATTGTGGCCAACAGAAGTGACACAAACAACCAAGGGGAAGCCACGACTTCCATCCCTCGCATGTTAAAATCGAGGTGGAAAGAACTGTTGGATCAAATACTGCTTTCTCAGGCGCTTGGTGTGTTTATGAGGCAAAAGACCTTTGGGTCTGGCAGGTGGCCGTGCTGCTTTGGTGGCACACGGACGGCAGAGCTGCCTGGCAGATGAAGGTGTCATTCACATTGCCCATTGCCTTGTTATAACATGCCACCACAGCTCTATGCCTATGGCCAAAATTGCTGTGCTGCTGATTCCTCCCCCACTTTGGGGGAAATGTTGTGCCTTCCAGGAAAAATGGTGGGAAATAATCTCTCCGCTGTTATCAGAAAAAAGATCTTTGCAGGCTCTTTGCCCCTCAGCCTCTCTTGCCCATGGACCTGCCGGAACAGGAGACCTGTGCATCGGCTGGTCAGGAGTATGGCTCGCTGCCCGTGAAGCAAAGAGTATATGCACAGCAGTTCTGAAGCTGAAGCACAGGTGTGACTTTGTTTGTGAGGCCAAATTACCTTTTTGGGTAGTGGCCCCTGGCTACTGGCTTGTGTCGGCAAGTTTGTGTGTGCACTGGGAGGACAAAGGAAAAAGAGTGGGATGAGAGATGGGGACTGAAGGAGGAGTGATGGTGCGACGTGGTGCAGGCTGCTCTGTCCATGCAGGCAGACGAGGTTCCAGGGGGGTTGACGCTGTGCTGGGAGTGAATCCCGTGAGGGGTTCAGTAGGACTGTGCTTGCCTGGGAGTCACCCACCTTGAAAAAAACAATGAGGGGAAGCCTAAAAGAACGAGCCTAAAAGAAGCTTTTGGAGGTGGCTAGTCATGAGCCCCTGTTGGGTGGTTCTTCCCTTTGACTGTGGAAACAGGATTTCATATGTTCTCTTTTGAACAGATCTACTTATTTGCAAAGACATTATTCCATCAAGTCACCCCTGCAGGCAGGACCGCACTGAAAAGATTAATTGGTTAGGGCCAAAAGGGAAAGCGATACTTCTTGATGAAGTTTGTCTTGGAGTCTTTACTGCCAGGAAAACACATAGAAAGAATTGGTCATGCCAGCTGGGGATAAGCAGTTTTCTTTTTCTTCAAGTGGTCTCTTAAAATACAGTAGCACATGTTTCAAAAATGCTGCGTCTCTGAGGGTAATAGATCTTCTATGAGAAGGGCTCTCAGAGTGAATGTCAGCATTACAGGAAAGCATTTCAACACTCCTTTTATATGAAAAGTGATTAGATGTTCTTTATTCCTTCAAGTGCATGTGTTTGTTGAATTTTAGTTCTACCCATATATACACAACTCCTCTCTGCATGGTGGTCTGGGCTTGTAAAATAGGTCTCTCAAGTACTCTGAAAGGCTATTCAAAAAGAGCGTTGTAGCATGTGCTGTTTTACTAGTGGCGATGTCTGAATAGAGTCTATAAATAACAAAATGCTGTGATGTTTCAGTAATGGCTATTTTGTTTCTATTCATATGGCATCTGGATTTTGGATAATGTCATTCAGCCCTTACTCATTTTTCTGATGCAGAATGTTATTCGCACGTGGGGAAAGATGCAGAAATAAAAAGGCAACGTTTTTGGTTCCTACCCTGACATAGGCAGAGAAAAATACTCTATGCAAAATTAAATTGTAAAACTTTGTTGTGGGTTTTGTGCATTAACTTTAGTTTAGTGATTTGGAACAATCTGGGCCTTACTGAAAAAAAATTCCTTTGGAGTAACTGGCAGGAGTTTTTTATTTCTCTTGAACTTGTATTTTGGGGAATGGGGGCTATTTACTGAAAAATATAACCAGGTGAATGAGCAATAATACATTTTCAATGGGCTAACCTTTTGTTTTGGCTTTGTGTACAATTCTCAAACCTCTTGAGTTGACTGACTGCTTTGTACCTCTTTGTACTAGAACACACGCGCACAGACGTACTGGTGTGGCTGTGGACTAACGTCTGTGCACACGGGCGCTTGTGTTAAAGTGTTGAACCCCAGAAACATCTTATTTTAACTTTGCGTAACAGTGACCACAGATTGTAGCACCTTCTAAGTGGCAGACGGGCTGAGAGCTAACATTAGCAGACCTACAAAAAGTGTGGCGTTTATTTTTGCTCATGAAATACAGGAAAATGTTCAAAATAAAGTAACAGGAATGTGTCTAGCTTTGCACTGTATTAAAATATTCATTATGAAATATTTAGTGCAGATATAAATGTTTAACATCAAGTGTGCACTTATGGGGTTTTCCACGTTTCTGTTAAATTTTAGATACAAGTTGTTAGATGGTGGCAAATGAAAAGGATGCAAAACATCATAGTCTTTGTAGCTTTGACCCAACGTTTGAATTCTTCCATAGTGTTGAGAAGCATTCCACTTTCTGGTCTGTAGAACTAAATGTTGTCCAAATTAGCCATTATGCGTGTGAAATTTCTGCATTGATAAGATGTTTCTCAGATGAAGGAAGTACAGTATATGGCATATGGAGCCACTCTGCAGAGTAGGAAGCAGGATTTTCTGCTCACCTTTTGATCTCTCGGAAATAAGTAAGTGACAGAGATGCATTTAGCTACAGTAAATCCTCAGGGAAGACTAAGAAAAATTTAACCACATTTAGTAAGCGTCTCATTTGCAAATTGTCCCTGCAGATTTTATCTAGTATTGTGAATTCATAATGAATAGTTCTTATAAAAAAAATTATCTTTATTGTGCTGTATCGGAGCCCTTACAATACACTGCAGAGTGTGTGCTGATAAGCAGGTGCTTTTTAAAGATTGTGGAACGCTGAAGGAAGGGTGAAATTTTGGAGACTGTAAAAATCTGTGCACTCCGTGACAGAGCTTCCCTCGCCTGCGCTGCTGATTTATGTTGTGTTACTAAACGTTATCTGTCAAACATAAGCACATTATCTTCCTCTAAAAAATGCTCTTTTTAATATGAAGTAGATTAGGAATTCATTATGAGAAAAGTGCTGTTGCATGCATGTATTTGCACCCTGAACTCTGTGGAAGGAAGGACGGACCACGGGGCGTTACGTGATCACTCAGTGTTCTGAGTGCACCTACTGGGTGACTGGTGTCACCCAATAATTTCAAACATACAGATTTTGGGTATTCATCAGAAGAATGGATGGAATGCCCTTTTGGTGAAGACTAGTGCTGTGCTGTGGTTTATTGAGTACAATGGACCCAGTATGGATATGCACCATTATCATCTATAACTATGAATTGAAGTGCTGGGTGTTGGTTTTTGTTTGTTTGGTGTGGTAGGTTGTTCTATTGTGTGTTTTTTTTCTTTTCTTTTCTTTTTTCTTCTTTTTAACCTAATGCCATGTCATCTAAATCAGGCAGCAAACTGTTTCTCTGGAGATCTACAAACGGATCCAAAAGGACCTGCTGGAAAGGCTTTGTGCCATGCATTGTTGACAAGAGTTGCATTCGTCTTTGTTTAGTTTGATGAATTAAAAAGCATTTAGTAGACATTTCATTGATCTGTAAAAGCAATGCCTGTATCTGCGCTGCCTTGGTGGGGTTGCTGTAACATCTGCACGTGTACTTCTCTGTCTTTAAGTGGATTATTTTGGAAATCTGTTAGGATGACTATTCTAGTTTATAAATCAAAGCCATGCTAAAGCTGAAGATACAATCTGGAACATGAGAAGCTCCCAAGTTGCCCTAGTTATGATCAATACCTTTGGCAGGCTGTGTTTTAATATAACTGTTTGAAATTTAATCTAAAACTTGGTGTTGCGTTGGTTTTCAAGCTGCACCATTAAACTGTATTTTTTGAAAGGAAAATATTTTGATATACCAAGCTTACAAAACTGAGTTATTTTCATTCTCTTAGCTCAAACTGAGTTTTGTAGCATGTAGTGGCACAGTGTGCAGCAAATTTATTACTTGGGGCAGTATTAGACTATCCATAACTTTGTCACTGGGAAAGAGACAGCTGGATTTTCCCTGTGTATTTGCAGGACTGTGCAAGTTTTGACAGTCTTGCGTCTTTCTTACTCATTTTCTCTCATTCCTTCAGGCATGTAGATTCTGTTGGTGGATTATAATGTTTTAATGTGAAATCATAGTCATCGTGAATTGCATTTCTTGTAGAAAGCAGTGGATGGGAGAAACACTTATGCACAGCACCTATAAAGCTAAGGATGGGATAGATGCTTCTAATACCTGTTGATTTCTATGAAGCTATAGCTGCCATCCCATCTCCAGCGCATCTCCGCTTACTCTTGAAGGCTTGTTCTTGGACTTAATGACACTTTTTCTTAAAAGTACAGCTAGATTAGAGAGATTAAAAACTTTTTACAATCTCAACTGATCGAATGGGAGGATAGTTAAAGACAAAAAAACAAAACACCGTTGTTTACCATTTACTTAAAACTCAGTTGGACTTTAGGCAATGAAGTATTGCAGAAGCAGGCCGCATCCCAGAACCAAGCTAACACTTTGAACGTGGTCTGATACTCAGCTCTCTCTTGGGAACAGATGATCTGCACTTTTTGGGAGACTGATGCACCTACATTTTCTGGCTTGTTGGCTCAACTTCATGGAATGTGCTGTTGTGATGGGTGGGCAGGGCTGGGGAGCCAAGCTTTTTGCCTTGTGCTTCCATGGGACAGGAAGGTTTGGGTGGTGATCTTTTGTGATGACACTTTTATGCTTTTGAATGCCTGCTTTGGAATTGTCCTTAAAGCAGAGTAGTGTTTGAGGTGCTTCAGTAGGACTGCCCCAGAAACCTCCATTCCCTGCTTCTTTTTTCAAACTGGTGGCACACCAACAGCGAGCAGGGCTGGTGCAGTAATTAGGTCCGAAGTTATTTAATTCCACGGGACCGGGAGCAGACTGAATGAAGTTTTAAATGAAGTGGTGACTAGCTTGACCAAACGTACAGAAAACACAGCTGAAATACTGGGAAAGGATGTGGTCTATCACCTAACTACTCCCATACAAAATGAGTGACAGAGGTATTCTGTGGAGGTAAATGCACGTGTGAATGATTACCTGGAGTCTTGAATGAACCCTCTACTTCAGTGTCAGCTTGCACATGGCAGCACAGAGGCCTCCCAAAGTGGAACAGACATTACACACAATGCTGCAAAGCTGAAAAAGGGGCAGACTTCTGAAAGTAGCTCAGCTCATGCTGTGTCTTTTGCATACAGAAAAGCCTTCTGCTAATTCTGGCATCTCATTAGAAAACATTGCCCTACTTTTCTGTAACCTGCAGCTCAAAGTGCTCTCAAACTGACAGGCCTTCTGCGTGAAATTGGAGGGCAAGCAGCGATAGTAGTCGGAGATCCTATGTTTTGGAAACAAAACTCGAGCCCTACATTAGTATCCAGGGAAGTTTGCATGGCTGCAAACAAGCTTGGTAAGTAGAGTGCTGCAACTGTTTCTGCAGGAGAAAGAAAAAAATGAGAAAGGGAAATATGATGTATGATTCCAGAGAGAGTCCCTTGAAAGCACATGATTCCAAATCTTGTTCCACAGCCAGTCATTTGTTGGATTTAGCTTTTTTGTAGCTACCTGTTTTCCTCTGTTTTTTCTCATTTTCCTTTCCTGTCCCATCCAATCTAATCTCCATGGATTAATATCCATGATGGCCAATGTACATTGCCATATCCTACTATTTCTGTTGTAAACTTAAAAATTAGGCGGTTGTCTTTTGCAATGTTTTACCTAGGCAAGCCAGTATTCCCATTTTCATTTATTTCTCCTTTCCACATATAGAAGCTGGAAGGATATATTTGAAATGCTTTAACAGATTCATCCCTACACAGTGCGTACTTGGTCATCAAGGTCAGTTAGTGCTGTCCACAAAGAGAAAGACACAGCTTTTAGCTTGTAAAGTGGGAGACGGAGAAAGAAATACAGTGTTTTAGACAGAGAGCCAGATGCAGGTGAGAAGGTAAAATGGAAGATCCTGGAGGATCCGTAAGGGGTTCTCACATGGCCACTGAGAGTTCTCAAGAATGAGGAGGCCAGGAAATGTATGTTGGCGTTTTTCTCTTGGCTGTTAATACTTATGGCGTTAGCTAAAGTATGCAGCAGTTCACAATACTTTTATGAAACACGAGCATCTTTTTGCTACCACTGTTACAGGTCCATGGGAGTAGGTGATCTGAGAGTGCAGCAGGAACACAGTACTTAAGAAACATTGAGTAAAAGCTGAGAGAGATTGGGAAGAGATTGGGAAGTGGTGTCAGGGAATTGCATTGCTCCTGAAATTGCATACAGCAACTGCAAGTCCCCTTTCTTAAAAAGATAAGGAAGTATGATAGCAATGCTAAAATAAGTACTGTAGTTTGCTTAGCTGAAGGCCACCTTTTGAGCCCAGAGCCCTGGATTAGGAGAACCCAATGAATTAGCTTGCTGAGCTTCCTGCTGGCAAAAATATACCTGCGTGATGTGACTACAGGATTTAATTTTGGTGAAAGGTGAATGTTTTGGCAAACAAGTGAGTAGAGCTAATGAAAAAAAAAAATGATTGGCAGATTATATTATGATCCCAGTCCTATAATTTTAGGGACACGTTCAGACCTTCAGGAGCAGTGTGGATTTTGAGCATGATTCGTTCCAAACAAAACAAAATTCCAAAAAAACACATCCAGTTTTTAGACAGCCAGACTTAAGTTTCTTCTCTGGTCATTGGAGAGTAACAGCCTTCTCTCATGTTGGAAAAAGGGTGTTAGGCTTCGTTCTACAGTGGTCTTGAACAGGAAGGTTGAAATCACCTCCAGAACATTGTATTGTCCTCCACTGACAACAGAGAGAGATGATGTGACTAGTGTAGACTAGATGCCACACATTTACACAATAAACTTTAGGCAAGAGGAATTGTCTTTGATTCAGCAGTTCTCCATTTCTCCAGCGGTGCTGCTGACACTGTTGACCAGAAGTAATGCGCTTAAAAGAATTTACTCAGATGTGTTCAGGGAAGATGGCATCCTGATCTTCTATAAACTTCATGTTCTCCACAAGATAGCAGTGGTGCCACTTCTTTGCAGTATTCCATGGAAAGAATTCTGGTTTTGGGGATGTTTCTTTTAATAGACTGTATTAGAACTGTCTCTGTTTTTCTGCCATATATCGGTCATAGGAAAGACTAAAATGAAAGTAGCAGACTTGAGCAGAATAAAATCAGAAGGCTTTTGCAGTTTTCTGACAGAAATGCATTTTGGCATTGGGAAATGGGGGGAAAAAAAAAAAAAGAAGCTTGGATTTACTTCACTCAGCAGTCAAGCTTCAAAGGCTCACAAGGCAGAGAAAAATCTGCATGACTGGCTGTCTGGCATAAAGGGAAGATATTAAAGGTTGATACAATAAAAGTGCTTTGTATAGCATCTTAGTACGTCTGCATGGCAAGAAGTTTATAAATGGTTGAGACGTCTTCCTAGACTTCTGTAGTCATCTTCATATATTGTGTAATATTTATTCTATCAGGTGCTCTGTATTAATTTTTCTCTCTCACAATTCAGTGTACACGTTTGGAAACACTTCAAAGTACCCCCGATTACAGTAATTCTCCAAGACAACAAGGCTAGTTTGATTAAAGATTCATGGGTTTTATTGCAGAGAAGAAAGTTAAAAAGCAGCTCTCCTGCTATTTTACTGATGTTTAACATTGACCCTTCTACTGGCCAGTATCTAAAGATCACATACCCCCTGCTTGGTCACATTTAATATTCTGTCCTAGCTTATTTGTACACTGTATATCTGTAGTTCATGAATATATGTGGCGGGTTGACCCTGTCTGGTAGCTAAGCCCCCACCCTGCAGGGGAATATGGGCAAGAATCAGAAAAGCACAAGCAAGAAAAACTCATAGGTCAAGTAAAATGCAGGTTAATAAAGTGAAGGGGAAAACAACCCAATACGAAGTGATGCAAAGGCTATCACCTCCCACCAGCTGAGTGATGCCCAGCCAGTCCCCAAGCAATGGTTAGTTTGGAAACTCTCCCCCAGGTTTTATTGCTGAGAGTGCCATTATACGGTATGTATTATCCTTTTTGGCCAACTGGCGTTGGCTGTTCTGGCTGTCCCCTCTCCCAACCTCTTGCCCATCCCCAGACTACTTGCTCTGGGGGGTACAGTGAAAAAACAGAGAAGGTCTTGGGGCTGCATAAGCACTGTTCAGCCAGAGCGAGAACATTGGTGTGTTGTTAACGCTGATTTGTTCACAAATCTAAAGCACGGCACCATACAGGCTGCAGTGACTCCATTAACTCCAATTAACTCCATCCCAGTCAGTCCCAGTCCAATATACCATCTCGGCTAATGCTGCAATCATTTTAGCAGCAGTCTGTTAGCAGCTAACAGCAATCATTTTTAACAGTTAGAAAAAGATACAGTTACTTGAACTAATTTCACAACTTCCTATAGAGCTTTATCAGAAAAGTTAGGGAAGTTTAGTCACCTTGATATTCATTCTTGTCAGTCTTCAATTATCCAAAAGAAGTCTGCTAGAAAGTCAACTTCTCCCATAGCCCTCAAGTCTGGTACTGTATTTTAGATCACATGTGCCCAAACTCTAAAAGGTATAAGGGGAATCCTGAAAAAATACAGTATTCATTATCAGTAGAAATCTTGATTTGTTAGGTTTCAGTGTTTTGTGCAGACTAGCTGAACATTCAGCATTGATTAAATCTGCTGGTTCACAAATAAATTTTATACAAAATTCCTCGTTATTTGGTGGGAATCAGAAAAAGGACATTTATCTGCAGTACCTGAAGTGATTTTTAAAAATGTGACAGACAATAAGTACATAAGCACCTTGCAAGAAGCTGTAGCTGCTCCATTTATTTATTTTTTGTTCTTTGACAGGAGCTACTAAAACAAATCACCAGTGTCCAAGTGGTAATTACAGTTAGACTTTGTTCTCGGTTAAAAGTGATTTGTCATTAAACAGAATCAAAGGCTGCCATTTAGTTCAAGTGCAGACAAAATGTGCTTGTACAATAAGCTGTACTCCCTCATATTTTAGGTTGTCTTTAATCATGTTGTGAAATCTAGATTTATAAAAGCACACACATTAATAGAGACTTGGAGTATTAGCATTCTTTGTTCTTAAATTTCAATTATATACTATTATTTCCTTTTGATTCAAGAGAAGTAATTAAGACTATCGTACCGGTGGTCAGTCCCCAGACACAGCTTGTGCTGCTACTTACTTCAGAAATGCATTTTACAACAGGCTTTGGTAGCTATAAAGAAACAAAAATCATCAGTCAATTATTACAACGGAAAAACCTTGGCATAGGGGCACGAAGGGCTGAATTATGTTTACACAGGTGTACACCTTGATAATGCTGTTTGCTTTGGTTGAATGAGCCTAGGTTTTCATTGGTGGAGCAAAAAGAAAAGGTTAGCCTCAACGGGACAAACGCACGATGATTAAATTTGTTCTAGATGTGTTCCAAGGAAACCGAGGAACACCAGTGAGAAGTGCAATGTGCAAGCTTGAAGGAAATTCCAAACTCATATTACTTCAGAAGCCTAATAAGCCATAGCCCATCTGCATAAACATGCATATGCCTAACTGAAATACATTGAGTCTCATAATCATTGCAGGACTTTGTGCTTTGAACTCAAGACTTTCACACTTTCCCTGCTTCACTGCTATTTGAAAATAATGGTTGAAACTTAGGTTTCAGATTCTCAAATGTCATAAACTGGAGTAGGTTTATGACTTCAGAGGAATGGAGAATTTACATAGGCCCTTATTTATCTTTTGTACCTGTTCTTGCGACAGTTTAATACAATCATTGCTTTCTATAGTTCTGGACACCTAAGAAAACTAAGAAAACCATTTTGTTGCCCCAGGCATCTCATAAAAGTTGAATTTACTGTGAATTCTCCCAAGAATGATGAACAAAAGTCAGTATTTGGGAAAAACATAAAGCAACGTACCGAGAATGTACAAAATGCACAGCTCAGTTGGAAAGGTGTTATTTGAAGGCAATTTATCCAATGAAAGAACATACTTTGTTTGAAATGTAAAGTTCACAGGGAAATAGCCTCAGTACTGTGTGATGGGCAGACATGCCTCCTTGAGTGTGCTGCCTTTTTCCCTCATTAGCTCATGTATGAGACTACCTCAGGAGCAGCTTTTTGAAAAAAAAAAAAAAAAAAAAAAAAAAAAAGCCTGACTGTTCCTGAATTGCACAAAAACTTTCAAAGGGGTGGTTAGGCACCAAATAAACATAAAGCAAACAAACAAAAATCCTTCAAAAGTGTGGCAGCCCGTAAACGTTCCCTAGGAAACCAAGTCAGTGTGCTACTGCTGACTGGTAATGTGGTAGGGGTTTCCAAAATGTATAAACTTCTCTGTCTTCTCCATCTGATCAGTGTATGAAGAAAGTGAACAAGTATTAAAATGTCCCTAACCAAATCTAATTTGAACTCTTGGGAAAATGTTTATTGTTTTGATGTAGATGTTATTATATTGATGTAAAAATTTAGGAAAGAATTATTCTGGTTGCATAGTGTCTTCTCTGTTGTTTTGACGTTTTTTCGAACTGAGCTACAGTAATACAATATTTTTTCTGAGGCTTCAAAGTAATTGTTGTACTGTACTTTCATTCTGTCTATGATCGTGGACGGGTTATTGAATTTTTCTTCATAGACTTGAGCTTCATGGTGTCTTGTAATATGTCCTCCGTTAATATCATGGGGTAAATCTGATTTAAATATGGCACATAATGCTATAATGTCACAGTATTATATTATGCTATTCTTTTCCTACTAAAATTCAGGGGAAATAAACAAATAAAAAAATTCAGATATACATTTGACATCAAAATCAGCTGAAATCTAACCTTTATGATATTTGTGTGGGTTTTTTTGTTTTGGTTTTTCTAACATATTAAAATTAATACTTTGAGGTTTTCAATGTCTGTAAACAGAGGGGGAGGAGATACTGTTCTAGTGTCTTTCAGTTATGTTTTTTGTAGCCTATTTTAGAGGTATATAACTAAGGATGGATTATTAAAGATATTTTTGAACTTAAAGGTGAAAGCAGGTCCCTAGTAGACTAGAATCTCTCAGTTTTATCTCAGGTTTTATGTGAGTTTAATGGGGCTTTTGAAAAATGTAATTTCTCCCTCTGTTGAACTATTCCTGTCCTTCCTTCTTTCTTCTGTCCGTTACATGTCTGGGCAATAAGCAAGGATTTTGGGACAGGGGCTCATGTAGAATTTCATTTAATGGTACCATTTAGCTGGGAAGTGTCTGCTGCATCATGGCATAATTTAAACAAGACAGTCATATGAAGAAGGCTAATTTCTAGTTAGAATACAGTCTAGAACTATTGTAGCAAGTATGAAGACTTTTTTACTTATTGGTTGAAGATCAGTAGCTGTGGTCTGTGAACCATTACGTGTTTAAAATGCAAGCAGATGTTCCTGGAGCCTGGACGGTTCCTAGGGATAGGGTTGGTAGTAGGAGCTTTTTGGCAAGAAAATCCATCAGAGGCACATCATACCTAACAATCTCCCCTGGTTTGCTCAGGCCTGTAAGAGAATATCTAAGGACTCATCTTATTTTTTTCAAAAAATAAAAGAGAAAGTGGAAGAACAGGCTCCTGTTACAACATCCCAATCAGCTTAAGCTGGGACTGCTGCTAAAAAAGATGGTACTGATCTTCCCTCTTCCTGGTTGCTTGTTTTCTCCTCCTCCTTTATGCCGGTGCAGCAATTTCCATGGCTCTGCAGTGATCCAGAGTGGGGAACTGGTCCTGAAATGGTTACTACTCAAACACACGTTCCCAGAAGTGCTGGTTCAGTTCCCTGGTACCAGCTCAGCATGGGTCAGGCGCAGGAGGGAGGGAGGACGGGAGGGAGGACGGGTGGCAGTGCGTGTCCGTGCATGGAGGGAGGGCAGGACCTGTCCTTGTAGCCGGGGCAGTGCTCACCCGGCCTTGAACTGCTCAGCAGACTGGGGTGCCAGAAAAGCCCTTGAGATTTGTTTGGGTCCATTCAAAAGGAGATTAGAGGGAGGTGTTGAAGAGTGCTTGAACAGCTGTAATGCTCAAACCCTGTTATACCAGAAAGTCTTTCTAGAGCTGGGATTGCTGTCTCACATTTAGTCATAAAGTAAACAGCTCTAGTAAAGTAAATGACCTTGTTATATACTTGCTGAATTTTACCCCATGTGAGAGAAATATCTCTCAATATGTTTGGTTTTTTTCTTCTACTGTCCCTTTACTTTAAGGCCTTTCCTCTCCAGGAGATGAAGCTTTGTGTTTGTGTTTGGGCTTCCCTTTCCCGCTACTGGACTCATCTCCCCTCCCTTCAAGCTTTGAAAAATATTAATTGCAGATTGACTGTCTGTCTGAATTTCAGCCATGAGCAGCGGGGAGAGATTGGCCATCATTTGCCCTGACATTCATTTTTCCAAGCTGCCATAAATGGTTGCCAGGTCCCTGGCTGCAGTTCCATGGGCTTGGGAGCTGTGTCAACATGTACAAGCTGAAGAGCTCTCTGTATGTATTGGTACAAAAATACCTGACTATTGTAAAAATCTGCCTTTCACAATGGTTATGGTTTTAAGGTTTTTTTTTCCTAGGAAATTAGTTGGCTTTTTACTAGATTATCTTTGGACAGGTTTTGCAAGGAGAACTTAATGGCAATAATAGTTTTAAAAACACTGTAAGATTAACAGTAACGTTTTCTATCCAAATAAATTCATTAAAAAAGATCAAAATGATCAAAACAACACATCTAAGCCCTACCCATAAACAAAATGTTCTCTGGAGTTGAAAAAACTCTTAACTTTAACTAGTGTATGTTCTTTCTTAGGCCATTTCAATCAGCCTTTCTAGGGAATCTCAGCATGCTCTTCTAGACATATAGGTATTCACTACTACTATCAACACCTCGATATTCTCATTGCTTGCATATTTAGGATTCTGGGTTTTGATGACTACAAGGTAAAGACTGTATTTGCAAATCAAAGCCATGTATAAATTTTTAAAAGCCACACCTATGCATGGGTACCAGAACATAGAGTTCAAGAAAAAAAGGAGTAAACCATCCTTAAGGACTTCCAGCATCATTAAATATTTCACCAGGATTTTTTTCACCAGTATTTTAAAAAATGTAGTACGTACCAAACAGTGATCCCAATTCAACTTTTTTTTTTCTTGTTAATGAATATTAAGAAGCTCAGGACTTTCAGTAGTTTTGAAAAAACAAACAAACATTTCTTCCTCTCAAAGCTGTGAGCATGAGATTTTTTTACTGCTAGAGGGTTTTCCTTCTGTGGCAGATGATGAGGGTAGTGTTTCTCTGGGGGTTCACTGCACAGAGACTTGCATTTTCTTACCATCAGAAAGTGCAGTGTCGTTATTGTTATTTTAATTTAAGTCAAGTAGTTGTAACCATGGTTAGAAATAGTGTTAAAGCTACTCCATGTAGATAGCTTTATACCCTTTGTGTAATGGACTGACTTAATTTCAATATGTCTTTAATGAAAGAATTTAATTATGGATACAAAACAATTTATTCAACTTCCAATGCAATTAAATTCTTTGGGGTAGGGGAAATGGCAAACCCAGCAGTCCCTTTAAATATCTACACACAGCTTCCAGTATGTCACAGGTTATGAGGATGTTGTGCTTAGACTATCAGTAATTTAAATAGTAAATGTGATATTAGGACTACTGTTTCTCATTAATTCTATGTAGTATTATAAACAGCATAAATATGTGTCCCTGAGCTGGTAATGGACCTATTCTACAAGGAAATTGTGGTGTTAAATATATAAAATCCATTGTTTTATTACAGCATCAACTGTGCTCCTGTTGAAGCAATTACACCATTTCCTAATGACCTAAAAGGGAGCCAAATAAAATCTCTATTGTTCTGCTGATTTTTTCTTACTTAGACTTTCGTACGCGCTTGCAGCCACATGATAGGAAACTGGTCCAAAGAGAAAAGCTGTGCCTCAGCAGCGAGAGCTGTACCTTGAAAGGGCTGTCATCTGCAATGGCGTGAATAAAGCCTAACTGCCTTGTGAGGGTAGCGCGGGACTCGGAAGCACAGCTGTGAAATAAGCATGACTGGAATTCAGCAAACTTCTTATTAAAGGCTGCTACAGCTGCTAGTTGGTTCCTAAAGCTAAAACACAAAAAGGAGCACACGCCTAGGATCTAAATATACAAACAGCATAACTTATTTTGGTATCTGCCTTGTAGAAAAAGCACAGTGCCTATAAACTTCTTAACCCTGCCAGTGCAGGGTGGAATAGTGGCAATTTTAAGATTACAGCAGTGCTTCTAGTCTGGTGTGTTTAATAGATTGTGAGTGCAAAGTACTTACCTGATTTCCCGTATAAATTACTGTCTCATTTTGCCTGTTCGTGCAAGCACAGGACAGTACAAGGTGAGTAATGAGCCGTTTGGGCAGGACAGGTTCCGCATCGAGCTCTGCTCAGTGCATTTCTGCCTGGCAAAAATACATGGGACGTTGCTGTGCTTGTGTCGAACTGAGTCCTCCTTGCACGGTGAATGCTTTGAGGACCTGTGTGTTTAAAGAAACTTCAGGTACGTTTATCTGTATTGGCCAAAGCTTCCAGTTAATAACAGTCCAAAAGAGGCCATTCTCTCTCATAATTAGATACGTACACAATTTTTCAAAATTACAGTACATACCAAACGTTGACCCTAACTCAGCTTTTGATGTTCTTGCTAATACAGTAGAAATCCCAGGAGCATATTTTTTTCTACTTTTTAAAGACAGTCATATCTCCTTTCAAATGGAAGAGCAGTGAACTTTGCAAATTGCATCTGCACTGCAAGCGCGATTTACTTACTAAATGTATTAACTGGACAGTGTAGGAAAATCTTGCTGTTTGCTACTGCAGAAAACCCAGAAGTAACCTCTACAGAAATGTTTCCACGAAGGATGGTCTGTGGGTTAGATTTCAGTCCTCTGTATATGAAACAGGTTTGTGATTCTTTCTTTATGCTGTCACAAAGTGTAAAATTGCTTAGAAGGTATTTCTAGTTATTTTTCTTTTTTCTCATATATGAAGTTATTTTCTCTTCTATCTCTTGGCTCATTTTCTTTTTTACTGGATTGATTTTCTACCATTTAAATCAATAGTGCAGAAGACAGAGTGTAGAATGTGATTCCCTGGGCTGATCAGAAGTACCTGCCAGTCCAGATATTCTTGTCCCAAAGGACACACTGCAATATTCTTCTTAATATCCCTTTGCATGCGACCTGAAAACATAGTCTTTTGTCATGGCATGCGTATGTGTGCATTTGTAAGTGCCTAGCCCTGTATATGTTTAAAGAGAGGAGGGGACAAATCAGCATGTTTACGATGCAGCCTCCTTTGAATGTGTCATTCGAGGAGGATGTCATGGAATGGAGGTAGGTTTTGTTAGGCATTAAGTTGTCATCTGCACTTACCAAAACCCTCTACTTAGCTCCAAAATAAACTTAGCTCTCGGTTAGGACTGTCCTTGCAGAGCGTGCTTTCTGGTGTGTAGTAGGTTCTGTCTCTGTGCTAATTGAAGTCAACAGCTGAGTTCTGTGGGGTAGGGTTAGAGATCTACTTATTAGGGCATCCTAGCAAATGCTGATGTGTTACTACCCAAGAGTTCATAATAGACAGTTAAAGACTCTCTAAAGCCTGATTCAAGTGGCTGACCATAGGAATTGGTGCTGCAGAATGGTAAGGGCAGGGAGCAGAAACCTGGTGTCCCATTTCCAGGCTGCTCATGTGAACAGTGGCATCTGTCCTCAGATGTCCCTCTGCTGATGTTAGGTCACTCATTTTTTTAAGTCCCGATGTCACTTACACATCTCCAAAAAGTGGGTCCTGCGTATTGAAAGCCATGCGTTTATAAATAAATTGATTATGAGTTACAGACTGCTTTGGAAAATGTGTTTTAAGGTAATGACACAGTTAACTTATAAGTACTAAGACTAAAGGCTATTTGGAGGCTTTTTAAAAAATTTGATGCTTGTTGCCTTTATCTGCTTATAATGTCATAACAGCTATTGGGTGATTGCAGGCATTCAATGAGGTGCATTGTTAAGTTGCTTATGTGCCAAGCAGACCTGCCTCTTAGGTAACAAGATTAATAGTTTAAGTACAGGTGCTAACTAGGACTTGCTTGATTTGACCAGTTATTCCATTTCTTTCTTTCTAAAGAATAGAGAAGCAATGATGACTCACAAAACTCAATGTCTTTGTCCAGGACACAGCAGGAACAAGCAACATGACGAAACTGGTGAAATGCCAAGGTAGAAATGTTCTCTCCCACTGGCTAGCAAAGAGGAAGAGTTTTAGTTTGCTCTCCCTGTACCGCTGCTGTCAGAGAGGCCAGTAATCACTGTACTCTTGCCTTGAGAAATTTCTGTGTTTTCCTGTACAAGGACTGCAGTTTTTCCAAGCCCTCACGAGGAGAATAAACAAACGAGGCATGCAGACATTATTGGCAAATACCCTGTTCATTGGAGTTTTGCCCAGGACAGATGCGTCAGTGACTGTTATACACACTCACTGGTATGTCTTTAGTGCTTTGTCTTTGAAGCCTCTAATCAACACATTTTTCCTGACTTGAAATCACCTGAGATCAGTATTATACCCGACTCGGTGCACCAGCCACTGATATCATGGCAAATGAAAACTGTGCCCAGCAAGACTGGTTTTGTCTCTAGAGATGAAGCAGGTGCTACCTCATGACCAGGTGGAATTTGTAGACCAAGTCATTATTTATATGGATTAAAATATTTTAGAGAAAAGCAGAGTTCAAAACAGAGAATTTAACGAATCAGATAACACTCTTAAGTTTAACTTCCTATGGGTTAGAGGGCGACTTCTATCTCAGCCTAGGTATCTCTTAGATTTGATAACAGGTTACTCTTGTCCCATGAAGGATCTCAAACTGTCCAGTACTCAATAAGTCCCAAAATTTCTAGATTTGGCAACTTAGGTCATCCATTATAATGTTTTCTTTGTTCATTTGTTGGGGTTTTGGGGGGGTGGTGGACGGGAAACAGTTCAGACAGATGAAATTAATTTTTATTTTTTCCCCCCCCACACAAACCTTTTCAGTTCAGAAAGTACTGATTTTTATATATTTAGCAGCTTCAGTGGGAATATACTTATACTCAGTAAGGTTCTTCGCAGAAGGAAGGAAATTTGGCCAGCTTGTGTTTCATTTCCTTGTGTAGCTGACAAAGCATATATACTCCTTACATCTGGTAACCCTTTCCACTTTCAAACTTCAGGTTCAGTCTTGGCTAAAGTGTAGGCAATCCCCGATCTGTGTAGATCGTAGATCCTTGCAAATCATTTATTTGGTTGTCCTTTAAGGTTTTTTTTAAGGAAAAAAGTGGAAATTCACCAGTAACTCAAGCTAAAATGTTTCTGTTTGAAATAAGATTTTTATTTTTCCTTTTAAATTTTTCAGTAACTGGAGATCAGAAATGTGTATAAAGAAAAACAGACTTGGGGATTTTTCACCATGCTAATCGGGACTATGGCACTGAACTCCTTGGCAGATGCAGAAACATGCAGGGACATGGCCAAACTAGTACGAAGAGATTTGGGGGATTTTGCCTGTGAGAGCCTCACAACAGCAGCTGCTGCTGAAACATGTGGCGTGGTTTGGAGTCTGCTGGCCGGAGAAGCATTCCTTCCAGGGCAAAAAGTGGATGCTACATGATTCCCTGCAGTTTGAGAAAGCTCGTGTGCTTCCTAAATTAGATAGCCATTGCTGCGTGTTTCTTTATATTTCGGTTTGCTTGTATGGCTGCAGAATAGCTCAGATGACAAAGATGACAAGTCTTACATATTTAGCATATTACTTTACAGTTAACTGCACCACAGTGATGTGCTGCCACAGTGAGCTATGGAGCAAGAAATAAATGAATCACAGAATCATAGAATGGTTTGGGTTGTAAAGGACTTTAAAGATCATCTAGTTCCAGCCCCCCTGCCATGGGCAGGGACACCTCCCACTAGACCAGGCTGCTCAAAGCCCCATCCAGCCTGGCCTCGAACACTTCCAGGGATGGGGCATCCACAGCTTCTCTGGGCAACCTGTTCCAGTGCCTCACCACCCTCGCAGTAAAGAATTTCTTCGTAATATCTAACATAAATCTACCCTCTTTCAGCTTAAAACTGTTACCCCTCATCCTGTTGCTACACTCCCTGATAGAGTCCCTCTCCAGCTCCCCTGTAGGCCCCCTTTAGGTACTGAAAGGCCACTATAAGGTCCCTCCGGAGCCTTCTCTTCTCCAGGCTGAACAACCCCAACTCTCTGACCTTGGAGAGGTGCTCCAGCCCTCTTATCTTTGTGGCCCTTCTCTGGACCTGCTCCAACAGGTCCATGTCCTTCTTGTGTTGGGGGCTCCAGAGCATGGGCTCAGTACTCCAGGTGGGGGCTCATGAGAGCGGAGTAGAAAGTCTCATTCACGTGCTTAGTCCTACTGAGCTAATGACTATATGGGCAAAGAGAAGAAAAGGAATCACTTGCCCGAAATGCTTTCCAATCTAGAGGTAAAGAGAAAAGGGCTGTATACAGCAAGCATGAGGTAGCAGGCAGAGAGCAGTGGCATATTTATGCTTAATGTAATGGGCACTGATCATACATGCCAGTTACTTCAACTTTCTCAAGCGTTAGATGTCAGCTTGGAGATCTAAAAGTTGAATCTTTGGGAGGCAGTGAAAGGAAGGCAGTGCATGGGGCCTGTCCAGAGAAGAAGGGAGATGAGAGAATGAGAAGGAGAAACATACCTGTGCTTGAAGAAATATTTTCTCTGGTGTGCAAAAGAATCTAAGAGCTGCCATACTCAGTCAGATAAAAGGCTTGTCTGTTCCTGTGTAATGTTTGCCAGATTTCAACAACCAGTAACTTAAGCAGTAACTCTTATAACACTAATTTAGCAGAAGCATATGAATATTCTTGAGAGTGAATAAGATAGATACGCTACAGAGGGAGCAAAATTGAAGATGGTAGGATGGATAGAAAAGGAAGGACAAAAGGAAGTGAGTGACATGACTGCAATAGTGTTTGTTGCTAATGTGCAAAAAATTGGACTCTAAAAATTGCGAGAAATCATAAAAAGGACTTTTTCTTTTTTTATAATCCTCTTGTAAATTTTCACCTTATCTAACATATTTCTGAGTTTTTCTGCAGCCAGAAAAAGTCAAGCCTTACCAAGGTCAAAGAAAGATGTGTTAAAAATTCACACTGTGTGTGGGTGTGCTCAAGTCAGTTTTGAGCGTTGTTGATTTCAGCTGGTTTCAAAGAGATTGTCAAGGTCTCAAATGTAATTTAGGTCCTTCAAAGTTTTGGAAAAACACGCCTGTAGAAAGAATAGATAACTCAGTCACAGAGAAGCTTAATTGAGGCTTGCCTCTCTTCAGTGGCTAAATCGGCCATCTGTGAGTGGCAAATCCACAGTGAACCAGTCTTGCTTGTATCTAGGCTTCAGTCTGGTCTCACAGAACTTCTCATTTAACCAGATGACCTTATTTATGGCTTCTATGCTGGTTATGAGGATAAATCAATAATAATAATTGCAGGTATTTCTTTTATATAGTCCTTCTTAGCTTGCAAAAGACGGGCAATCTCATATTTGACTGAACACATCAGGAATCAAAGAATAAAAGACCATTTTTCTTAGCATTCTCACCTAGCCCAGTAGTACTTTCCTCATACTTCTTAGACCACCAGCTTCCCTTGAGCGTTGCTGCTGCTCTTACTGCAATTCCCGTGTTTTTTCCTCAAGGACATGCAGTGCCATTAGCCAGTGTTTTGTGCACATGGTTTAAGCGCCTGCTCAGTCTGCCTGTGCTTTGGGCCATTCTGGATTTTTTTTCTTGGTTTTCAGCAATCTTGTTTCATAAAAAGAGTTTAAGGCTTCCTTATTTTTCTATCCACAAATGTTTGCAAGGCTTGATGTAAGTAATTTTAAACTGATAAGTTTGTTGGGATAATAAGTTGTGCTTAACTTGTTGGAAGTGTATGGAAAATTCCTACTGCTGGCAGATCTGAGGTTGGAACTATTTCAGTAATTACGAAAAATCAAAAAATATTTTTTTCAGATTGCTTTATTAGTACTTAGATTTTAATTATTACTGGCTAAGCATTAAAATTACAGTGTGAGTTCCATTATATTTAATTAATAGCTATCATCTCACTGGATAGTTCTGTATTCTGAAAAATATTCTTAGACTCACAGGTTCCCTACAGTTCTCCTTTCTCTGAATCTATTGTAATAAATGATTCTTGTGCTGATATATCATCTTTTTCTCAGTGGCCTTTGTTGTGGCATCAAGATTAAAACAATGAGACTTGAAGAGAACTAAGAGAATAATTCATGGATATTATTGCCACACATCTATACCACACGTTCTCAATCAGCTCTGTATAGCTTGCTATGAAAGGTTCACGCCAATTAATGCAACAATAACACAGTTTTTAATTAAATACTAGTGAATAATAAATGTTCTGGTGTTTATTAATTTGAAACGTATCTTGACTGTGCAGTTGATTATGATACTCTGTAGAGATTGTGCAACCATCTATTCATAAATAAGTGGAGATGTATGTATCCTTATATGCGCACCAAGAGACTTCTAAATCTGATATTCTGTATGTGTATTTTCTTTCTATTCTTTTAAAGTGGAGAAAGACCAGTTTGTAAAGAGAAGTTTATGGGTATTTTGCCAGATACTGTAAGAAATTCATGCCCTTTCACAGGACAGTGGCACTCCTCTTAAACTGGTCAAGTTTTCCATTTACCTAAACGCCATTAGATGATGTTCTGCAGCTTCAATGGAAAAATATGCCATCTTTGGGCCTAGTTGTAAATATATGTTCCAGGCACAGGTTCTACAGTTTATATATAGTATAGGAATGTACATGATATTCACGTCCTGACTGAAGAATGACAGACTTCTTTAGAAAAGATATCAGAAAGTAACCGCAGACCCAAGGAAAATCCTAACTAAGTCTTCAATGACATGAAAAATGCAGTCTGTTTTCCACTTTAAATCAGAAATAGAAAGAGATGAGCTGTATCAAAGTGTTTCACTGTTAGTTCACCCATCTGCTTATGTTTTAGGGAAGCTGGGGAGTTTATGTATTTCTCTAAGAGCTGATACTGTCTGCTAAGAAAAAAGGACATTTCGTGGACTGGGAGTCCATGCTGGCGATCTCATCCTTATCAGTGCTTGATGAACTTCTCAGTAGTTTCAATTATATTTGGTGCATTATTGCTAATTATTAATTTCTACCTCTTAAATAGATGGTAGTGTTTGAATTACATGAGATGTATCCATATATAGATGGTCCAATCAAAATATAGTTTATCCTTCTAACATTTATTTAATTGTTTAAAGTGGTTAGTGAAGAGTCAGAATCACATTAATGTCAGTATCATGAACAAATCTTTGGGGGGGGGGGGTGGGGGTGGGGGTGGGGTGTGTGGGGGAGTCTGCATTCATAGTCCTGATCTGATCAGGGAAAGAGGAGCCCCATTTCAAAGGAACATCAAAGGATGGAAGACCTGTGCTGTAAGGTAGCTGGACAGTTTAAGGTCAATCCTGGATATAGAAGCAGTAGATGAGTTTGACTTAGGAGGAAAATGCAGATTTTGTACTTGGCAAGTAATACTTAGCCTTAATATGTAGTCAAAATCTGCAGAACAAGCCTCAGATATTTCTGCACATAGCTTTAAGTATTGAAAACTCTTTCTACCATCCCTTTATCTCAAAAAATATCCAGCGAGTTTCAGCCTTGTCTTCATCTCCTTTGTCTTCCTTTTCTTCTGTGTTTTCAAGTGTTCAGAAATGATGTCAAAGGTTCAGTTACTGGACAGGGCTGAAGTGCCCATGACTACATGATCTGATTTCAAAAGATACCTATGTAGGCACAGACCCAAGAGAATAACACAGATACAAAAGGCTAGAAGAGTGAATTTGAATGTTAGCCAGCAATTGTCTGTGTGACCGAGAGCATTTGCACCATGTGATGTCATGTGGCCTACAGTCTGGCTAGCAATACTTTCTAGGTATAGAGAGAAAGTTACTTTAGAGTGTCTCGGCTTTGTATGTACTCCATAAGTACATAAAGCCCAAAAGAGCAGCATTCTTGGTCAGGCAGTCTGTGCAATGGCTTTTGGATGGCAGCACTGTAATATTTCCACGTTTGGAAGTGTCACAATTGGAAAAATGCCTAAGGTGTTGAAAAATGCTTATGCTTATCTTTGCCCTGATTTTGTCCTTGTGATTTTCTCAAGTGCTTGAAAGCAACGTGATGTCAAATAAGCTAGTCTTTCTCTCGCGCTCTTTGGTAAAGGCTTCCTTCCCTGGTGCACATGGTGTCTAACTCACTTCCTTGGCGTTCACAGCAACTAACTCCTTGAATCTGGGGTATTTTGTGAGCAGCAAGTGAGTATCCACTGGCTACGCAATGGCATTTTGTGGGACTGCTACTAGAAATAGTAGCTTTTTAGTACTGTACTGTCTAGTTTTATGAAACTAGATCAATTGTAGCACAGCTGCATGTTGATTTGATCCAATTTAAGATGGGCCTATAATAATATCTGTCAAGTCCTACCTTCAAGCTGCTGAAGTATCCTGAAAGTAGACCTCCCTGGAACTGTTAGCTGAACTACTGAGACTTAACATTGAGGTGGGTGGGGGTGAGGGAAAGCAAGCAAACTTTTACCTAGAAGACAAGCTCTGGACTTAGTCTTTGAAACACGGGCCACCGGTTGGTTTGTCGATGTATAGCACTTAGTCCGGGTGTGTGTCCAGGGCTGCTGGATGTTGCTGCAACGCGTATGACAAGCATTTAAGACATGAGAGCAATGCAGGCAGATGAGTGCACTGGGTTTGCAAATGTTAAATCACACCCACAAACTACTTTCCTTTGTGCACTGCCTGACCCTGTGGCACATTCCAAAGGAGAAGTAAATGGAGATGCCTGAGCTGACCTGTCTCACGTACTGAGTGCATATTAGTTTTGCTAGGAAAAGAACAATGCATATTGCATAATTTTATTCAGACCTATATGATGCTGAATAATGTATTTTTTTTTTGTGTAGAGGAAACAAAATTATTAAGTGCATGAATGTAAAAATAATTAGTGAAATTATTAGCAGCAGAAGTAGTTTTGGGTCTAATTTATGTTTAGCATCAAAGCGAAAGTATGCCCTATACCCCTTTCTAATGATAGCTCAATGTGTGTTTTAGAAATATTACCATAATTTTCTACCAGTCCCTGCACACTTCTATGTTGTTGTAGTGTGTAAAATTCCCAGTGCACAAATAAATATATTTATAAATATATATAGATAAATATTAAAAATATATAAAAATAAATACATATAAATGTATAAATATATTCCGTAGTTGGCTGATCTATAAAATATTTTTGTGGGATTTTTTTGGGTGTTTGTTTTTTTTTTTTTTTAGTTTATGAGTTGAGGAAGACATAGGAAACAGAATTTTTTTAGTGCTTTTGTTCAGTCTAATCGTTAATGAGAGTGAAAAAGAAAGTTAAAAATATTTGAAAGGCACTGCCTTGAAATGTCTTCCCTTCTTAACAGGCAGCAAAACTATTTGTTCCCTGCCGCTTTATCAAAAGCAAAGGTGTAGTTTCATATGAAGTCACTATTCTGACATAGCACATATTTTTGGGTATTTGTATAACCATACATTTAGCTTGGACACGCTCATGCTTCCCATCACGCACGCAGCAAGCCAGATCTCTCCAGCTGTGCATCTGATACAGCCATTTACAGCTGTTTGCACTGGGGGTGTAAAGCCTGCTGCAGGGGAGGCAGAACTGCGTACCTGGTAGCCGCTCGCTTAGGAAGGAATAAACTGCTTTTAGGACAAGGGCTGTGGAGAATGCAGCTCTGTGGCTATAGGGAGGAGATTTCTGGTCTGAGTGCGCTTTCAGGGAGCGGGGCAGAGGGATTTTTTTGTTTGACCTGGAAGCTACTTAAATACCAAGCTACATTACAGAGGTAATTCTGCTGATCTTTTGTAAGGGATTTTCAGAATTCTGTCAACCAGTGACTAAGTAAAAAAACCGCAAACATTTTGTTATTCAAGTTGGCACAGTGAACTGTGCCAGCAAGCTTCCGTGTATTATTCTGAATAGCCTTATTCATTTAAGGCTATTAAAATGTGTATGTTCCTGCAGAAATAACTTTCCAAGAATTCTGTCAAAACTGAGATGAGAGAGTGGTAATTCACAGGTGAAAATGATTAAAATAATGCTAAAACACAACTTAATAATCACTGTTACAGGAAACTAAACATCGGAAAGCATAAACATGAGCAGTTTAAATATCAAGCTACTTTTCAAGGGCCTAGTGAACCTTGCTGACGTACGAGAAAGCATCAAAGCATCAGGATAATCATCAGTGCTGACGCTCCGCCTTATGAGCCATCAAACTAGACTCATTCAGGACTACCAAAGCATAAAGTTTCTAGTAAAGATAATCTGCCAGGTTGCCTTGGCTGGAGTAGGTGTGGTCTTCGTAAGACTCCAGCTTCCAAGCCATGTGCAACGAAGAAAAGAGCTGCTGTGATTGAAGCTGTTACCTCCCTTGTGCAGGAAGTTACTGCCCTCCTTGTGGGATGTAACATGTGCCATGGACTTAACCACTTCTTTGCAGGGCTGGGCAGTGTTTCCTTCAGAGGGGTGGCATCGGTAGCAGAGGGCTAACAGAGCACTCCTTAAACCTTGCCAGGAAGATCTTTCAGAGCCTGCCTGTCCAGAAGCCTAAGACTTGATGGAGAAAGGGGTTAAATAGTCCTCTGGGAGCAAAGTTAAATATGTCTTCATTTTACAAAAAAACCCTGAAGTTTTGACATTGTGTTTTCAACCCCTGTGTTATAATTTGGGTGTATCTAATTTCTCAGGGTCTACTTCTAAAGCTGATTTATGACAACATACCATAAATATGTTGATGCCAGGAGAATCACCCCTAAAATCTTGCTATTTTTCAAAACAACCTGATATGGCTGTGTACCCAATTTTTGTCAGTATGTTATGCTCTCTGGGCACTATTTCTCTTGAGTCCTTTATTGTTGCTAGGCTGTGTTTCTATTGCTGTGATCCAGCTGCTAGGTGGTTAACATAACATGATATGAACATAGATGTTTCCTTTTCTTTTGGGAAGAATAACACTCTTAATTGCATCTGGAGAACCAGAAATATTGCCCATTATCAGCAGCTCTCAGAGAGGTAGACAGATTAGAAGAGCTAGAGCTTGTTGCTAATAATTCAGACTGGCAAGAAATAAAGAAAAAAATAAAAGTGTTTCATCCAGCAGTACAATTACTCTTACACAGACATTCTTAAAATTTCTTTTTTATTTGAAGTTTTTTTTTCCCCCCAAACACTGGCCTAATAAAAATGAGAGTCTTTTTATTTCTGAGATGGAAACATTGGTCTAAAAATAAGATCTCACAAACAGTGCCAAACCCACTTTGATACATTGAGGCTGTAAATATCTCACTGTACGCTTTTTTGTTTGTCATCAGTCAGCCATGGAAGCATGACTTCTCAAGCTTTATTTTCCTCCACTAGTCCCCAGACTTGGACAGATGTGCCTGTGGTCTGCAAAACACTGAATAGTATTTCTCTTCTAAGGACCCCAGTGAATTCTCAATGAAGCTTACCGTCAAACATAAGATTTTCATAACAGCCCTTTTTTTATCGACTTTTTGACCTAGTAACCAAGAGCATAAACTGTGCAGAATGAGTTTCTATTTGCATAGTGATCTCAGAGAAAACATTGCAGATGCAGCCTGAGATGCTTAAGCAAAGTTGCTGAGGCAGGTCTCTTCTTGCTTCTCTGTGTGGTACAGGACTGGTTTTTTTACTTAAAACATTTTTCCATAACACATTTTTTTTAATGTAAGGCCTTTAATTAAATTTGCTAAAGAAGCCATATTTTTTACCTCGGTTTGCCTAACGCTGTGAGTCATCTCACGACGAGGTGCTTTAGCTGTGCTGTGAGAGACACTTGCTGAGGTCTATCCCAGGCAGAGCCGCACGCTGCAATTTTACCTCAACGTAAGGTGTCTTGTGTTCCCTATGCTTTAAAGTTAGGATGGGTGTGCATGTTGCTCTCCCAACCTAGTTCTTATGGGACTCTTCTTTTGTAAGGTTAAACTCACGGTAATATCAGGCACAAAAAGTCTGTTCTCTTCATTCTGCTGTGAAATAAAATAGATGCACAGTGAACATTTCTTATTTCTATTTAAAGGATGAGAAAGCTGCCCCTTAGAAAACAGCTGTTTTTCAAATTTCTGTTCAGATTGGTTAGCCATTGGTAATAGTTAAGCAACCTGGTCTAGTTTGCAGGTTGGATCCAACTTAAAATTTGGCCCTGCTCTGAGCGTGGGCCTGCGGGAGAGATTCCTTCCAGACTACGCTATTCCAGGAGTATATGAACAATCAAGCTGATTCAATCATTCGACCAAGAATTTAAAAAAAAAAAATAAAAAAATTTGAAAACTCATTTCTGCCTTTGCAGAACTGTTATTCTGCATTTTTAATATTCCATTTGTCATAGGGCTTTCCTTTACCATAGTTTTTACTTCGTAAAATGTTTGCTAGCTAACCAGAAATACTGCAAACCTGCAGTGCTTTACATCAGCACAAGCCGGTAGGCACATTTCTTTCATTCGATCAAAATTTGTTCCTTGTGAAGTTCAGTGCAGAACTTCCCCCCCTCCTCAGGGCTCCTATTTTCTCTCTGCCAGATCTCTTTACGGAGGTTCCTGTGCAAGCTCTCCTTAAGCCACTTGAGTTACAACTTATCTTTAAGCTTAAGCTCTTTAAATATTAGGTCGTGGCTAACCTTTGTCCTGTGAAGCCGAAGCCAGTTACAGGGCCTCACCCAGGGCATTCCTCCAGCAGGTCTGCAGAGCAATGATAGCGCACAGCTGGGGGTGGGTGTTGGTTTCTTGTGCCCACAGAGCTCTTAGCCCAGTGGTCTTCCACCTTCATCCTTCACCCTGCCGCCGTGCTTCCTGTTACTGCTGTCTCTGCTGATTTCCTTCCACATCTGCCCTTGAGCAGCAGTAGCAGGATCATGCTCAGGTCTCTGCTGCTGACGCCGCCGTTCACACAAGAGCTTAAACTACCCACAAAGGTCAGTTTTTGCGAGTGGCTGAGCTGTGGGCAGGTATTTTGCCTTTAGCAGTCCCAAGCAGAGAGACAGAGGAGACAGCAGTGGGTGAGGTAGTATCTCCAGCCTCTGCAGCTATGTGCTTCTGTAGGCATGTCCCAGACTCTCGGGATGAAACCTGAGGAGCAACTGCGTTACTGTAATTTTTTAAGAACCTTTATTTCATTCTGGTCTAAACACAAAAATGAATCTGTAGCTTCTTATCTATAAGACAAAACTCCAGGGAAGAGACTGTACTTTGTAATAACTATAGTCATTGCTTTCTGCATTATAAACTTTATTAATCCTAACTATAGTAAGAAATATGGTGATTGGGTGGATGCATTTCTACAAGTGATGTAAATCATAGGGGTTTTTTTGAAAGCAGTTATATTAACATATTATTTAATGTGAATGAAACCGTGTCAGCTTCAAGCTGTCTTTTCCTGAAATGATTCTTCCTTCAAAAAGCACCAGGTACTACATTCAAAGGAGATGTCATCACTGGATTTTCTTTGATGAGGAAGGGTTGTACACTTAGATATTCCAAGACTGTAGCTCCTGAGCCTGGATGCAGATCAGCTTCATGCTGAAACAAGACTTGAATTGTCTACCATTGCTCTTTCTGTGCCCTGCTTTTCTATGAAGAAATTTCAGACGTGGACAAGAGATGGTTTTGTCATCTGTCCCAGAGATTCCCCTGCCCCACCATATAAAATCAGGGGATATGAACTGCAGGGCATGTCTTTGAGAGAAACAAGCCATAGTTACCCACCTTCTTGTTCTTCCTTTCTTCACAAGATTTTGCTGTGCAAAACCTGGCACATGTTTTAGATGTGTTGCCCAAGTACTACAAAGTTTCCAGGTAGGAACATGCTAGCATCTGCATCCGTTATCTCTTGATAGTGGAAAAGTACAAGAATTGCAAGCTCTGATTTTTCAACAAATCTTGTCTTAACAAGAAAGATTTGATTTTGCAGACTGAACACAAGAGTCCCACACAACAAGGCCTGCCAGGGGTTTACTTTAAGCTTGAAGTCCTCAGCAGATGAGGCAGATTCAGGCTAGATATTCACTGAAGCACAAAGCAAAACTCACTCATAGGCAGAAGTCAAAGAAAACAGTGCTTTTCCATGAACAAGACAAATGAAAGAGCAATCTCCTTGCTACTGCACTGACTTTAAATCTGAAAGAGCTACGGAACAAAGCTTTTTAATCGTTCTGGAAAATGTAGCAGGGCAGGGCAGCAAAGAGTGAGGGTCAGGAGTCACATAACAGGCGGTGCGATGACAGTCTTGTTTTCAGCATTGCTGAGCAATTGCTCGTATTGAACCAAGAAAGCAGGGCTTCTGTCTCCTCTCTTTAACTAGAGTTGGCCAGTTGCTTTTGAAGTCCCAGCTCTGAGAGGAACTCCGTAGGTGTTTGTATTTACAATAGATTGAACAAAATCCCCAGGCTGCATTACACAGCATGTTTAATTGATCTAGAAGTTGATTTTGGCCCAGAACCAACTTTTCCATCTCCCGTTTGCTGCTAAATTGACTGCCAGATTTCTATTCAGAAAACCTAGTAAGTCTAGCAGAAATGAGGCCAGACTTCACCAGGCTGGAAATCATAGATCCCCTGCACACGTGGTGCTGGCCACCCTGCAGCACTTAGGTCCTCTCCCCTCACACTCTGTCTAGCAGCTCGTGGGGAAAGCAAGTGCTAACTTGTTAAAAATGATTTTTTTTAATCATTAATTTTCAGAGTCCAGTTTTTTTTTTTAATCATTAATTTCCAGAGTCCAGCAAATGAATAGTTAATCAAGTATTTTAGAAAGTGCAGAAGCAGGAACTGTAGCAATCTCTGTGTGATAGAAAAATCATAAAAGAGATTTTTAACTGAACTTGCTTCTTGCACACAGCTCACCTTCCTCTTCTGGCTTACTAGCTGTGGTTTCAGTCAACCCACGTACAGAGGAAGTGGTGCCACAGTATAAAGCTGCCTCTATTATCAGTTCACTGTACAAATACAAAAATCTTTATTAGGTGCAGCCAAAGCATTCTTTTGGATTGAGCTTGTGTTGGGAGCCTGCGATTTTGAAAGTGAACTTGTGTCCTAATTTCTAGATGGTTTTGAACCAGGCTTGCCAAGCTCAGTGGACAAGTTTTCATGATCACATTTCTCTCTTCAAAATGGGAAACCCAGAGGCACATTTAATATCTTTGTAGACTGCCCACTATGTATTAATGAGAGACAAGAGAAAAGGCATAAATTACCACTGAGTTTGGAAACCCCCCCTTCCCCTTTCTTATATACTTCCTTTTTCAAAGTAACATTACTGAAGCCATTTTATTTCAGAGGATAGATAAATCATGAAATTGAATCAAATATAGATGATGTAAAACTTTGTCAAGGTTACTGACCAGGCCTTCACAGTGCTTCCTTTGTATTTCACTTGAATCGTTGATTGTCTTCCTGTTCCAATGCCATTCTCTTTCCTTCTATTCAGGAGTTTTCTATTACCTTCCAAACTATTGTATGACTACGCAAGTAACACAAAGTTCTTTGTATGGTAGAAATCAGGCACAAAATAAACACACCTTTATCCTGTGCTCTCAAAAACCTTCCTCCTTTCTGCACATAAATACAGTTCCTATTAAAAAAAATCAGAGCTCTATGAACCCGATGTTGCAGTCTTGGCCAACTGGCAAACTCTTAAAAAGCACTGGAAGCTTTCTTCCATGAAGTCCACTGCCCCCGTGACAAAGCTCTGCTGCTGCTAACAGTTGCCCAGTAATGCGGCTGTTCCAGTTTCCTATACTGACAGTCACGGTACTGACTTTGGCCTCTGTAGAAAAAGGAAACGATATAGAGACACATGTAGTGGGGAGTCTGGGCCTCTTAATGACACCAAGCTTTGGAATTTTATTCTTTGCATGTGTTTACTCAGCCCTTTCCTATTCTTGTATCCTGCATAATAAAATCATTTATTCAAGTGCTGTTTTTTACCTTTTGGTTCTGCATGGCTGTGCAAGGGAGGAAAGAGGAGGAAAGAGCTTTTTCCTTTGTGCAGGTTGCAGGCCTTCCAGTCTCTCCTGCCTGGTGTCAGCAGAGGCCCTTCACAGGGAAAGGCAGGGGTCCCAGCGCCCGTCAGCAGCCACTGAACATGTGAAGAAGGAGCTGTGATTTTTCCCTGCTCATTCTGACTCATGTCACCGGGTTAGTGGGTATGGTCCTACCACATAGAACTACTTAAAACACCAGTCTGGCCTCAAACATTTGCAGGTTTTTTTGTTTTTTCCTTGTCCTTTCTCTTGGAACAGGTATAATTTTTCTTTCTCTCCCTTCCCTCCCCCATTCCTTGCACCTATTTCCCACAGATTTATGAACAACTTGTCCATGCTTGACATAATTTAACACACTAATGAGTCAGCAAGGAATTAGACTGTGTTTTTATATAACTTGTCTCATGTTCTGTACTCTCTAAAATTATTAGAGTACCCTGCGTGGTTGCCTTAAGGATTCCTGAGGGTGTCTTTCTCACTGATTACACGATTTGGGTTCAGGGATTTTCCCACTGCAACTGCCAGAATTGTCTTGTGATGCTGGTCAAGGGAGATGATTCTGCCTCTCTACTCCACTCTGGTGAGACCCCACCTGGAGTACTGCATCCATCTCTGGAGCCTCCAACATAAGAAGCACCCTGCTGTTGGAGCGGGTCCAGAGGAGGGCCACGAAAATGATCAGGGGGGTTGGAGCTCCTCTCCTTTAAGGACAGGCTGAGAGAGTTGGGGTTGTTCAGCCTGGAGAAGAGAAGGCTCCGGAGGGACCTTATAGCGGCCTTCTAGTACCTAAAGGGGACCTACAGAAAAGATGTGGAGGGACTCTTACTGAGGGAATGTAGCGATAGGATGAGGGGTAGCGGTTTTAAACTGAAAGAGGGTAGATTTATGTTAGATATTAGGAAGTAATTCTTTACTGTGAGGGTGGAGAGACATTGGAACAGGTTGCCCAGAAATGCTGTGGATGCCTCATCCCTGGAAGTGCTCAAGGCCAGGTTGGATGGGGATCAAGTAACTCAAGTAACCTGGTCTAGTGGGAGGTGTCCCTGCCCATGGCAGGGGGGCTGGAACTGGATGATCTTCAAGGTCCTTTACAACCGAAACCATTCTATGATTCTCTAAGTCAACCGTGCCTCTGTTAGGCAACCTCTGCCATGTCAAGGACCTTCTTCTCTTTTCTGTGTACTATTTGAAGCTAAGGAGAAACATGGGATGCACCTATTGTACATGTAACACCAGCAAAAAGTTATCAATTTGTTACTGTACCCCTGCTCTCCTGCCATGGGAATGGGAAAGTAGATTTTTATTTTACGATAGTGATTAAGTGTTAGCTTGGCAAAAGTCTTCTCTCTCTTGCGTTGATTGGTGATTTCAGTCTGGTAAACAGCATTTGCTGTTCAGATGCTTTGTTGGGAGTTATAAAATGCTGTGACTGAAGTAACCAGAAACAAGTGGCATTTAGTGTATTTGCTTTGCATGTGTTCTTAAAGATTTGCATGTGTTCTAAAGATATCAGTGTTGCTTTGTTAAGGAGAAGCTTCCTTTTGGGTGAAACGCCAGGGTTTCCATTTAGAAGAATTTAGCAGGGGCACTGTTGTAGATTAGAGTGGTGGAAAATTGTGAACTGATGACATGGGTGGCAGGGGTTTATATTCAAGAAAAATGCATTCTTCTAAGAGCAAAGTAAAATAGAAATGGTTTATTTTAAAAAGCGATTGAAAAGAGTTACCCAAGCAGATTTGGTAGTGTGTTTGGAGGGGTTCTAACCAGAGGTGAAACCTTGAAGCTGAAAGTGAGTCCTGTGGAAAGGAGTTCTAATGGCTGAGTACATGATTAGACCCACATTGTGGTTTTGCTTTGATCCCCAATACAGGAGAAAAATCTGTGTGTCATGTATTCCTAGTACCCATCCAATACAGTCCAGAACAAATAGTGTTTATCTGGGATGTAAAATCACCTCTTAATTAACCTTTGCACCAGCATACACATTCCTTTCGCTTGTTCGAGTGTAAATTAATGTAGCTCAGGCTGGGATTTTCAAAGGAGCTTTGGTGAATTAGTTATCCAAATCCCATAAAAATTAGTTCTGGACAGCATTTAGTTATTGCGGGCTTGTTTGAACTCACCGTTAAGTAAAATGTAATTTTGCAATTTTATTTCAGTTACAGCTTATGCTGACTATTCAAAATGATTCGGACAATGAATTGGGGCAGTAACAACCTCTAATTATTTTCTGTAGTTCCCTTTCTGTCTGTAGATTTTCCGTTAAGATATCTGTCAGCTTTGGTTAACTGTATTTTGTTGCTATATTTCAAAAACTAAAAATAGTATCTTATCTGGAACACTCCACATGGACAACAGTAGAGGAAAAATGTGTGTTATAATTTTTCATCAATAAAATAATCGAAATAAGAAATAAGATTAAGGATAATAGCTAATTCATAAGGGAAAGGCTAGATCTTCTATTAATGCCTTGTAAAAAATGAGATTGCAAAAGGTCTGTTTGTCACTGACAGTGTAGAATTTAGAACATTTTTTGAGAACTTATGTATTAGGTTGGAGTCCAACTAAGAATATAATGAAGATGGAGAGGATGGGAATGGTTCATTGGAGACATCAGGGAGAATGCTTCGTTAGAGGCTAGGTTAGTGCCTGTCAGAGGGGAGCAGGAAGTTTTACGAAACAAGGTTATGTCAGCCATAAGATGGTTAATCATAACAAAGAGAAGGTTTTCTAGTGCCTAGGGGTCGTGGCAAGTGAGCCTTTGCAGGCTTAGAAAAGGAGTATGAGGTAGTCATGATAACCGTGACTTAAAAGTTCCCGAAAAAAAATCTGGATTTAAAGTTCAGAATTATACTTGAGTTTTGACACAGGGTTCAGCAGGAAATATCTGTTCTTCCATACCAAGACCAATGTTATCTCTGTGTTGTGATAATAGCAGATGTTTGGGATCTTTCAAGACAGCTTCACAACCAGAGAAAACAAAAGTGTGCAACTATAATATGTGTTACGAATCACATAGTCAACACATCCACTTGCACAAGGTTTGTAACAAAGGAGTTCAAGCACATGCAGTCTTCCCCTCTCCCCCTCCCCCCCCCCCCCATTTTTTCTAGTTACATTTGTGAGTTTAGTTTCCAGAGAGCAGCTTCAGCTACTACTGTCTCTGAATCAGAGACTAAGGAAAAAAAGCAAAAACTGGTTCTGCAGACTCTTTCAATAGAAGCAACTAACAACAAAATATATACTCCCAAGATTCAACACTTTTTCATGTTACAAATAGGACAGAAAATGTTCTTGTAACACTGACATCAGCTCCAGTATTCTCTTTGGAGCCGGCCGAACTGAGACACCAAAAACCTGGAAATAAATCACATACATCCAGCTACGAAATCCTGAAGTCTGGATTTCACAATAGGGGTTCTGGGGAGACGGATTTGCTTAAAAGTAAGTGTCTGGAGTTTTGTTTTGACTCAGCATATTTATCCAGACAGAACATCCAGGCAGGACTTCCAGACCTTTGAAATTTTGCCAGGCACGCTTTAAAGCCAGGAAAATGGTGTTTTATTGTACATAACATTTAGTGTTATTGTTATTTATTATTTGCTTAAAACTGATAGTGTGTTCAATGCTGCACAAGACAGATATCATGCTATCTAGCTTGAAGAGTTCATAACATAGAGACCAAAATAAACAGCTCGAGGGATTCCCGGGCTTTAAATTAAAGAACAAAATTAAACGAAGGTTCTCTATGGCACAGGAATTCATTTAAATTCACACATGCGGAGAGAAAATGTCCACATTCTAGCTGCATTTAGTTACAAATATCAGGTTGGAGAAATTCATCGATGAATAATATTTGGCTTTTAATAAAAGTCTCCGTTCTGCACAACCGTCTCATTCCTTCCTCGGCTGCCTCACACACCCACAAAGGTGAGAATGGTTACTACAGCTCATCCCCTGTTAAAATCACATACTTTCCTGCTGAGGGGAAAACAAGTGCTGTAGAAACTATTAACAATGTTCTGAATTTATCACAAAAGTTTTAAACAGTGCCAGGGTAGAAGGGGTAGCGTGCAAGGAAGAGAGTGCCTAATAAAAAACTCCATTTGTCTAAGGAGACTGTTTTCCATGCCTATGCTAGAAACACAGTGAAAGTGGGAAAATGCATTTAAATCATATGTGTTATGAAACGTTACATACTATAGAAGCTGCAGATTTCAAACAACATGCATCCCTATAATCATATTAGCATCTATATTCAAATCATGTTTACTGTCTTTTTACATCTCTAGCATGGTAGTAGGGAATAGAAACAGGGTTTGCAGAAGTTACATATCCCAGTACTTCTATGATGGATATTTTCTTTCCTGGTGTATTGCTGCCAAATGAAAAGGGAATGGAATTTTTATTCAAAAACTGGAACCACCTGATCAGATGAGAATTAAATGGATAAACATCAAAAAAATCCTTCGGCATTAGATCTAAACAGTATGCACAAAGACCAAATCCCTTTCCTTTTTTTCTCCTTGGGCTTACTGGATAACTTCAGTGTGCTCCGCTTGAAAATCTGTGCAAAATCACCACACGGTATAAAAAAGCAGTGTAAAAGAATGCTGTGACCCTCAATATCTATGGTTGTGCATAGAAACATTTCTTCCACCGTGTGAATAGCAAAAAATCCCAGGCTTTATTCTAAGCTTATACTTCTTCCCATCCTGTAAGAATACATGGAGGGGTCTTTCCAGTGTGTATCAGAGAATTACCTGTGTTTTTATCTATTAGTTGTGCCCATCACCTGGGCACAGAAAGAGGTCAGCCTCTCCCCCCCTTGCCCTGGGCTTCCGCCAGCCCTGGAAGAGGAGTATTCGTTTTGGGTGAAATTGGGGTCAAGCATATGGAATCAGTCTGTGGAGGCCACCCTAACTGAGAGGAGTTTGTGAGTATAATTAAAGGATGTTTGGTGACACTCCCAGACCTGTAGCTGGTTGGGCCTGCAGTGTACAAAATTCACCTCCAGAAACCACAATCCTTTCTCATCTTCTGTTCAACCTTTTGGAGAAGTGCAGCACAGCTCACATCCAAATGCTTGGGCAGCGAGGGAGGATTTTACTCTGAGTTTTACCTGTTTCTTAAAGCAATTAAGAAACTAAGACCAAAGTAGAATTGTCTAGCCTTAAAAAGGAGTAACTACCCTTGACATTCCCGTCCTGAAATATTGTTAGATGCAGAACTTCAAGCAGAGTATTTTGCCAGCAGCATAGAATTTTGTCAGAGAGGGGTTAGGAAAACCTTCCCTATGCCTCTGCCTCTTCCTCTTCCCTTTTGAAAAGGTTTTAATTTTTCTTTTCTGTTTTCTTGATTTATGAATGTCAGTCTCTTGATGCTTCTCCTCAATAATAGAAAAAATATTACGTTCCATGATAATAAGCATTAACGAGTCCATGTTAAAACACCTGTTAATAATTGATTTGGCCATGGTCAGTAACTGAAGATGTCTGATCCTGTTCATGCTGTTTGTCTCCATCCATTTACTTGTCTTTCAATTGTGGGAAAGGCAATGCTCTGACGAGTGTAGAGGCTGGGAAGCAGGACTCTTGGGTTGTTTCCAGACCTGCAGTGCTTTTTACGGGTAACCTTGTGGGAAGGTATGTGCAGGTACTGAATGCTTGTAATTCCAATTCGTTGGGACCAGTGGGTACCCAGCCTCTGCAGAGGCTAGGGCTCAATATTTGGTGAACCTCAGTTTCCTCAGCTATATAATTTGCGCCACAAAGTGCGTGCGCCTCACAGAATGAGTAATTTAATGTTTGCAAAACATGCAGAGAGCCTCTGGTAAAAAATACTGGGAATGTGCAAGCAAACCATTGTTCGTGTTGGTGTGCATTCCTCCTGGATTCCAGCTTCCTAACTGAGCAAGATCAAGCATAACAGAAAGTTACGACGGTTTTCAAAGTGCACAAACTCCGAGGAAAAACGTAAAACGAGACACTGGAAATATTACATCCATGCGGCAGCTGACTGAAGAAAGCTTCACTAATGGAGCACTTCGTGACCCTCCTATTTTTTCTATACTGTAAGCTATTCATTGAAAGCAGCAGCCTTACTGCACAAAAACAAATCTGTAGCTTTCCATAGCTGAAGTATGCCAGAAGCTGAAGAGAAAAAACCAAGAAGACAAAGCCGCATACCATCAGAACAGAGAGAAAAAAAAATGAAAGCACCTCAAGCTCCATAGCTAATGGAAGGAGTGCTTGAGATGGCAAAGTGCTTAGCTGCAAGCCCAGGGGCATAGGGGGATTGTAGGATAGAGACTCACCATGCTTGAGTTATAACATGTGGATCTTAGCTAATATACTGTTAACATAGTGCTCAGGGCCAAATTCACTCTCAGTAGTACAATTTGAGCTGAACAGTGCCCTGAGGACGCAGAGGTGGAAGGGGCAATAGTCCAGCACATTTCTGAAGTGTTATGAAAGTAGGGGAGTGCTGCTCATGTTGGGAACGGCTCTCCAGAGAAGATTATACAAATATAAAAAATGAGATGTAGAGCTCTCCCAGAGCACGTAATTAGAAACTGCAAATCATATCTGGCTCTTAGGGGTGTCTTTGTACTACAGATCGAAATGCTTTCATAATGCAAGTGTTACAAGAAATTCAGAAGCCTTTTTCTCTGCTTTCTGCTCACAGAAGATCTGATCTGGGACTCAAAGAAATGAACATATAGGCTACCACTGGATTTAATGGATTTTCGATTAAAATCCTAGTGTCGGGAAGAACTGCACAGAACAAACCTTGTAAGAGCAATGTACTTCAGCAGAAAAGCAGGCCGTGGAAAAATGTGTTTAAGTAACATTGAAAACTGTTCCTGGTAAATATGCAAGTGCTTCTCCTGTGGCCATCCATTCTCACAATAAATTTCTTTGTGCCTTGTAGATTGTGCAGATTTATCTTTATGTTTGTTTTAGCTCTCTTTGCAATTGTATTTCAAAACAGAAAAAAATAATCTGGAATATTCAATAAAACTCAGGCAATTTTTACCATGACTGATATTTTAGATTCAACAGAAAATATAGATTAATTTTTTGTTTCAACTGTTAGAATTCAGATAAACATTTTATTTGCTCTTTAATGACCTGCTAAAGTGCCTGATAAATGATCTGCCTTTTTCCACCTACCTCATGATATATGAATGAAAAAATATCTTTTTTCCTTATCTGTTGTAAAAAACATTTTTATTATATAGAAGAACCTGAAGAACAAGAAGGAAGAGAGAAAAGGCCATAGAGAGCACAGGAAAATATGTTGACTGTGTCACATTTGTGATCACTTCACAGCACAGTGAATCATAACTCACACCACCTGTGTTTTTTGCCAGGGAAACACAACTCTGAACTAGTCCTTGCACAGGATGGAGTCTGGCCTCGTACAAAGACTATAATCATTTTGGCCTTATATTCCTGCATGGGAACATCCCTTCCTCCAAAACAGAAGAGGTTTTTGAAGGAACAGTAAGGGTGGTCCAGGGTCATTACCTGATGAGCCACACCTGCCTAGGAAAATGAATATTACTCAGTTTTTTCCAAGACATCTTTAAATGATGCCCTGGGGAGAGTTAGCACAGGATCAAGTTTCTGGAAGTAGGTAATTCTTGACATTTGAATCTAGTGATAAATAAATACTGCGTGCAGTAAGATCTAGTTTTGGGCTAGTTAGACAAATACAGAAAAGGACTCATATTTTTAAAACTTTAGGTAAAAAATCATTAGGATGGTGACATAGACTTTCACGCTTTACGTCGAGGTTTGGTGTTTTTCTAAAGGATACAATCAGCTTCAAACTGAACTTGGTGCTGCATTGAGGCTCTATGGGCATGTCTTAAGTCCGAGCTCAGACATGAGAGTTGTAGCAATGCTTTATGGTCCTAAAATACATGAAACAATAAAACAAATTAAAATACATTACTCTCTATGTTTGTTTCAGTGGAGTTATACTGAAAGATAACATGGCCGTCATCAGTTTGATCTGATTTAGGACATGTTTTTTTGTGGTATGTTATTTTAAAAAAAACATTTACTTCCGATTTACTGTTCTAACTCAGTAAAATGTATTTATATCAAGCTCATTAAGAACTTCTTCAATTGTTGCTAGTGAAATGAAGTTACAATCAGAAACGGCATGTCCCAGAAATGGAATTTACCCTTTCACCTGCCATATTCCACTGGGCTTTTACATATAAGTTTTATTTGTTCTAAACAAAAAACAGACTTTCTGGCAATATTTCATGACAAAATTCCCAGAAGTTCATCTCTTAGGAAACAAATCTTGCTATATTTCTGTATAAAAGGCATGATTTCCTTTCCCATTTGCCTGTTAACCTGGAACAGAACTGCAGTACAGTACATAGATTATTACAGTACATACTAACATTCAGAGAATATTCATCCAGATTTCTGGCAAGGACTTCAATGATAAGAGCGAATCCTTGTAAGAGATCTCATTAGAACCATCATGGGAATAAAAGAAGGAAAAAGTCATACAACCATTTCTTTTTTTTATATTTTATTTTAAATTTAATACTGGAAAAGCTCAGACAATTTCAGTTTCCTAGGAAACCTATCTATTGAGATGATTTGTCACTGCTTGCTATTTTGTCGTCATTCACGGCAGTGCAAAGTGAGTTAAATGCTACTAGCCTTGCGTAAGCATGAACATAATCTAAATAGGAGTTTTGCAGAAGTGCACATCAGTGAATGAACCAGTTTTAGGAAAAAAAATTGTTGCGTTGATGCTTATACAGACTCATCGGAAACACAGACAATAAAGCTTGAGTGTTCTGTTTTTGAGACCTGTGTTGAATCCTTGCAGGGCCTTAGTCGCAGGATGGCAAGAATTAACTTTTAGGCTTCCTGCCTCTTAGTTTGAATCCTAAGTTGTAAATTAGTCATCAAGCTTATATTCATGAAGTTTATGGGAAAACATATATAACAGCAGGTATTAAGTCAGCTACGGGTAAGGTAGGTTACCTAATCTATTTCTGACCAGATGCCTAAGGTGGCCCCAGCTTTAAAGAAGATCACGTGATAGTATACTCCTAAAAGGCTTTTAAAGAATATTAGGTACCCTAACTCAAAAAGCCAATTTTAATTCAAAGAAAACAAGCAACAGAACCTTTTATAGTTGAAAACTCAAAGTAGCTCAGGGGAATAACAGAGATAAAGGTCTTATCTTACACTCACCGTAGGGGAGTAAAAATTAGGGAAAAATTGTAAAGCAAACAAACAAGCAAATCCTATTATACCTGTCACTGAAGTTCACAGTTTGGTTAGTCATCGAGTCTGTCTCATGAAAGAAATGAAAACGGAAGGTTGAGTTGTGGTGTCTTTTTCTTCTAAAGCATAACAGTTATAGTTCAGTCATTTGCTTCCTGTATCCTTTCTGTTCTACCAAACCAGGAAAAGTGATACTAAACATGGTTTCTCATCTTTCAGATAACTCTTTTATCCTTTTATTGCAAAGTTCCTTGGTACCTCTGGATAGGTGGGTTTATGCAGCTACGCTGACAGAGTCATAGCAAGCGACATGGGAATGCAGAGCGTATTTTCAATGCTATTGGGGCAGGATGCTTTCTGTTAGGTGATTTGTTACCTCATCTATTATGTGCAGTGTAGAAAACTATAGGGATTAAGCCATAAGGCTTTCTCACTCTTCTGTAATCTACTGCCATTCACTCGAATTTTGCCAAATCAAAACTTTGCCTTGCTTTTGGCTTTTCACAGTGCTGATTGAAAGACGTTTTCAATGAGAATCACTAATCCCAACAATCTTGGCTGTAGTCCTAATGTAATGCTTTTGCTGAAGTCACTCAGCAGGCGAATCCCTTTAACAGATATTGAATGTCAGCCTAGGAGACAAGTAGCCCCTGCGGAAATCAATATCCACTAGCATAGCAGCCATTTAGTGGTTATTCATTAAAACAGCAGGCTGCTTCTCCCACAGAATTAAAGACAAAATTCTTATAAGTTGATCACTCTATATTCTCTGCCTTGGAATTTTTAAAATGTTAAAGCAGTTTTATTAAGAATCTAGCTTTTTTGTCAAAAAAATGACTGTATGGTTATAAAAGTTCATAATAGGGGTATGCCTGTGTAACATGATGAAAGTGTGTAAATCCATCAAAAGGCTTAGCATACCCATGTATTAATAAGCTGTGTTTGCATTGAAAGCAAGTGGAAAATGACCACGAAATTCTACCCCATTTACAAAAATAACAACAGCTGACCTCCCAGTGATTTGAAGAAAGTATAAATGATGTGTTCTGAAGGTTCTGATTTTATGCGTGTATTATTTTAGTGGAATAAGTGTTATTTCAGTGTACATTCCAAATGGATGTTCGATATGTAAGAATGAGGTATTATTATTAACAATAATAAGTAGAAGGTGAAAAGATAACCGTTCCTGTTTTCATTAGTTCAAATCACCCCAGGAGGTTAGAACTGTGGGAGATTAAAAAGAAAGTCAGTGACATTTGTAGGTGAATTAACAGGGAAAAAACCACCAATGTTTGCTAATACCTGTCACAAAATGGTTCCATTTTTCCTAATTTAAATGGGAAATAATTTTATTTAGGATGTTGATAAGTATTTGAGTGTTTCTTTTTTAAAGAAACACATAATTTGGCCTTTATCTGATAACTAACCAAGGAAAAGCAGCAGAAATACTACAGGAAAAAAAAAAGTTTTGTGATTACAGGTTGCTTAATCAGGATTATGATCTCAGACGGGTCGTCTTTTACGTTCGTGAGCTGGACTGAATAGGCAGGCTTTTGTTTTTTGTCACAGAGCGTATCTTGGTTTAAGTATGTCAAATGATGAAGAATCCAGCACATTTTTAGTCAGTATCCCTATAACTACAGTATATCTTTTCATAGTGTGGACTTCTAGACTACTAATTAATTAATAATTTCTAACAGTAATATCTTTTTAACAATAACATTTCAAGTGGATTTTGGAATTTCTGTATTACTTAGCTTAGCATATTTTCCATTACAAAGGAAAAAAGGCCAAACAAACAAGCTTCTTTTATGAAAGAACACGGTTGAAATTCTGCAAGACGGTTTGCAGGCTTCAGTAGTCCTGAAAGTTTTTCACCAGCTGCAGGTATGTGATGGCTTTCTGCTTATAATGGGAGTGGTACAAAAAAGGCAGAGCGACTATCTCAACTTCTTTGTATGAGGCCTGTAGGGCATAGTATGACTTTCTCTCTTAAGCTTTGGAAACATAATTAGTGTCTTGAACAAAACAAAGGTAAGCCAAGCATAGGTTGGGAAAATAACCTGTTTTAAGCAACTAGCACAGCTATGATTTAGAAAGACACAGGTAGGAAAAGGAAATATCAACAGGCAAAGATAACTCTTGTTTTCTATGATTTTGGGAAACTCTAATTAACAGACGGTTAGAGACTGAGGTGGCCTCCCTTGCACCTGGCTTGTGGGTGATGTTCTGCAGGAGGGATTACAGCTGGAGTTTTCTTTGATCTTCTGTCACCAGAGTCCTTTAATTATGAAAACAGTCTCTAACAACTGTAGCGTTGTTTTAACGTTTGGTGGTTAAAGCGTAACAAACCCCGTATCTCTGTTGTGTAGGAACCTTGAATAAACCCATTGACATATGGTGTCTCAGTAAAAGTGGCATGATTTTTCTGACAATCTTTCTAAGGTAAGTAGGAGTCATGGATGTTAAACAGTATCAAAATTTAAGCCAATTTTCTGTAGAAGCCGGAATATGGATATATATGGTATTACACTGGTCTGAAAAAATTTGCATTAATGGATGATATCTGCCTTTAACCCTTTATATCGAAGAAATGTTCCTCACTACTAACATTACATGCAAAAGATTTATGAGAAGTACCGAAGTATAGGAAGACTGAAATGAAGCTAACAGGATAATTCTACATCAGATTACAAATTTGGGACAAAATTTGTAATTATAATTTTGTCCCAAACACTTGTGTTTGCATTCATGAGAGAAAACACTTATTTAAGTGATAACTTTAGTTCCTTGAGTTCAGTAAAACTGTGATTAGAAATCTTTGAGTTCAGGCTTCTTTGCTGGATGAAATTTTAAACAAGTTTGTTTTTTTTTTTTAAAAGTTAAAAGAAAGTAATTTGACCCATCTACTTTTCCTTCTCACACATCTTAGTTTAATTTTAAAGAAAAATGACTGTGGTTTAACTAAAGCGAATCTAGTGAAATAATTATGACTGAATACTTCAAATGATAGTTAGAAAAGCAATTAGAAGTCATTGAATGAATGCATGCTATTCAATAGCTGACATGTCTGGGCAGTTTGTAGTCTGACGTTAGAAAAGGGCTAATGAGTAAGACCTATCTGCTTGTCACACTGGCCTCATTAATAGTGGTCAATATTGGTTTTCCCAAATTGTGAGTATGACAGAGTAAAAGCACATCCACACAACAGTCAGTCAGAGAAATGTTGCATAATTGTTGGAAGTACTTAAAGAGATATTTAAAAATAATTCTTCCCTTCCTGAGTCAATTTAGCATAAGAATTCATTAATAACTGAATCATTAGACTGATTCTGACTAATAAAAGGCACATAAGGATAGACTTATAACTGGTCACCAGGGAAGAATTAAAAAAAACTTCCAAACTCAAACAAAATGACCCCAGAAAAACCCACCAAAGTATGAGGAATCTGGGCCCAGATTTCACCTTGAAGAACTAATTTCATTAAGAACAGGCTGTATTCTGCTGACATACATGTTTTGTGTCAAAAGACATTAGACAGTTATTAAGATCTCATGTTTTTTTGACCAGTGGAAATGTTCCCAATACTGTTACAGTAGTCTGAAAACGTTATCATAGCATGAGAAATCATTGGAAAGTAAGGTAAAGTAAATGTGACACATTTATACAGATAGATTTCTAGAGGAGACAGTCTCATAGTTGTTCTTCCTACAGGAAGAAATTATCATGTTTTTCCCCTGTTATTCAACATCTGACTTTGTTAAATCTAGCTGAATTTGCCAAAGCACAGATCATCTATCGATGGGCTGTTTTCCTCCCAAGTCAAAGGTAATCCAATGACAGGACATTGTGTCGCAGCAGAAGGTTAAAATGTCCAGTTTTTAGAGGATTGCAGTTATCATTCAAAGCACCAACCCCACCTACTAGCCACATGAAATGAGAAAGATTTATAACAAAGCAGAAATAAAATGGTACAAAAGGAATCTATATTCTTCTCTCAACAGTACCTAAAACCACCCAGGACAGACCACGTTCAGGAAGAAAAAGTGAAACATTTTACTCACTCATAGGGCCAAACTTGCTTAATGCCTGCCAAGCCTTCACCAAGAAAGGAATTGCCAACAGCCATTGGAGTTACAATGGTAGAGATACAATGTTCGTGTTGCTTGAATGCTTTGTTATTGTTAAGGAGGTAGGAATGAGCATTACAAAATAAATAATCAAAATCATAATTTAAAAAATCAAAATGAGCACTGCAGAGTATGTGATAACAGTGAGATTAGAAGAGGAAGGCAAACCAGTAGCAGCATGCAAGCAGAACTGTATTGGCAAAAATAAGACCCCAGAACCGATGCTGACATGCAAACCCAAAAAGGTGGTGGTGGTACATGCCGCTTGCTGTCTGCTGTCTTTCTCCATCCCTTTGTTGAAGTAAATTGAGTGTTCACAGTCATGGAAGCAGAAGACATAAAACAAACTTCTTCATCCCGTTGGTTAGGACAAGTGCTGGGAATGTTATGTCATTTTACTTTTGGACTGTCCTATGGACAAAGCCTCCGTTCCCTAAATCCAGTTATGTTACGACAGCTGACCATACCATGGGTGAATGATTTAAGTGCAGGCTGGACAAAATGTGGGGTACATCTTAATTATGCTGCTTTTCTTGATAGAACATGTATGTACTGAAAAACCAACGCCTTTGCTCATATGCTAATTGTTCATCACCATGTATTTCCTCTTGGACTCTACACATTGTCTGCATAATGTATTCCAGTGATTGGGAATAAAACAATAATCTGGCTTTTGAAACAAATGCATTTTAATGTCTACATGTGTGTTACACGTATATATGCATGCGTATATATAAACATATGTATACTTATGCATGTATATGAAAATATAGGGTTTTTTTTAACAATGTTTTAGAACGTTGTATGTTCCTACATAAAACTAGCAACTTCACTTTTTCTGTTACTGGGAGGTGAATATTCAACGAGGTAGCTTTTATTTTATTTTTTTCTCCAATTCACTGAGAGAGATTTTGACAACAAGAATTAGGACCAATTTCAGTCTTAACTGATTCACATCACTTCTGCATTTGGTCCCCAGTGTATAAAAACAGAAAATACAATAGGATTAGATTGCTGCATTTCCCTGTTTATTAGCCATTATTTCTCGTTGTGTTGTTTGTTTCGTTTGTTTTGCTTTTTGCTTCCTGACAAGGCCATTGAAGACTGCCTACGGAGAAACCACTTACTCAAATTGCTCCTTGTGGAGGGAAGGCAGAGTTTTAGAAATGAAGCTTGAGCTAAACAGCAGATTCTGCCTTCTTTTCTATGTGGAGAACCTTAAGTGACTTTCTTGCCTGTTCTGTAAACAACTGGGGATGAATTCAGTACGTCTGTGCAAATTTCAGGTTGTGAACAAATAGAAGATGATGGTTTTAAATCAGGATTTTTTTTTTTATTATTAATGTTACTTGAGCACAAACCTGGTTTATCCTAATACTCTATACAAATTATATCCCTTGTTCTATCAGAAGATTTGAGTGAGCAGTGGAAAATGCAGGGAGGCAGCAGAGATAGCAGCTGTGGTGGCTGAGAGAGGACTAACAGGAGAATGCTAGTGATGCCATCCCCACCTTGCTGCTGAAGTGCTTGACCAAGCACTGAGGCTAAAGCTAGAATCCTGCAAAATGCCAGGCAAACAAGATCACTCTTATCCTGTGGAAAAACCATTATTTTCTCCTATTGATGCAGTGTAAAAGCCTAAAAGTTCAGGCTCCTAAGGTATCTTGAGTGTCTAAATAAGTTAGGAAAGTTTTCCTGAGCTGCTCTCCTGAGTATGCAAACAGCATTTTAGGTTCCTGAGTGCTTGGTTAAGTGCCTGCGCTTTGAGCTGTGATGAAATTAGACCAAGAGGTTACAGAAAGCTTTGCTTTACAGTTGCTCACTTGTCAGCAAAGAGGACTCAGCAACTAAAAGGCAAAAACGTTCACCAATAATTGAAAGAAACTGCCATGTTTTTCTAAGTGCAGGGAAAAGGCTCCGTGTGTGGTCTTTTAATTATTCTACTTATGAAATCAAGCAGCAATCAGTGGAAGCATGCTTCCTGTTTCTCAGTACTGTCAAATCCAGCTTCAGAAACTTGACATCCCTATTCCCTTTTTTTGCAGAAATAGCATTGGACTATCTCTGGATCCAAATTCCTGGCATTGAAACATGATGAGTGGAAATTTTATATCTGGAAGAATGGATATCTGACTCCTGAAAATTTAGCCATATTTGTCCCAGATAAATCTTAGGAAAAAGCAGTTCTTGTCTCCCTATGTGTTAGAGGGCACCTTCTGCTAGCTCAATATCCAACATTTTACCAGACAACTCAGTTATATAACTAAAACCAGGTACTGTACTTTACTTTTGATCACATTTTTATATACAGAACATCATGTTTAATTACAGAATATGAATAATTTTGCTCAGTGTCTCTGAAAACCTGATCTCTGTACGTTAGCAGTTTTATCTAAAATCTTATTTCTGTCATCTATGCCTTGTTTACATGTTCTCTGGTTCGTTTAGCTGGTGCAGAAGGGCTACTGCCTCTGAGCTGCTTCTCCTTTCCTTGTTATCAGGTATAGTTTGAACAAACCCCAACAGAATTCAGGACGTCTAGGTAACTGTATAGTCATAATTGCATGATGGAGTTTATTTTTTTAATAAGGTAATCCTACATTCATCAAACAGTTACATGAAAACTAAAATGCAGGCTTTATTATTTATGGATCAAGTAAAGATTTAATAAATTTGGCTCTCTCCGTCACCTTCTTCAAATGTCTTTTCCTGTCAACAGTCGTGTGCTGAATTGTTATTTTTCCCGAGACAGTTGTTCATTAGGAGAAGGACAATATATTATGTGGTAACCCAAAGGTGAGAAGTGGAACAATCTTCTGTGACGGAGCTGGTGTGGTGCAGGAACCCATGCACTGGCTGTCACTAATCAACTGTGGTCTTAACAATCAAAAACATAGGATATTTTGTAGCTCTTCAGGATATTATTTGAATTTCTAGTCACTGCTGTACCAAATCAGATGAGTTGTCTCTATAGTTTAGAATAGTGTCTTGAAAAGTTGCCAGTGAGGAAGAGGCAAGCAAACAGGCAATAGTGGAGTAATATTATCAGAGACAGGGATTCTCATTAACCTCCACTAGAGATTGTTTTGTGCCCTGCAGCATGTGAGTCGTTACGCCTGTAACAGATCACCCCCTGATGGAAGTCAGCGGCTTTATGCCATTTTGTTTTAGATGAGAATCTGATATTTGGCAGAAGGGAATAGAGTCTCTTTGTTTTCAGTCCATTTTAACCTTCCTGAGATGTACTCTTTGCTTTAAATAAACATCCAATACTTTCTCTGAATCCTATTACATGATTGGTTTCTACAGTCTATCAAGACAATGAATATTAGAAGTTAATTATGTGCAATATGTAATTATGTTAGCAGCCAGACTTAAATGTAATATACTTTGATATCACTGAATCCTTCCGTGTTGTTTTTTTCTATCAAAATATAAGCAGAAGTTTCTGACCTACCTCCTGTCTATATCACACTACGTTTTCTGTGCTGCTATCATAGCTCATCTTAATTGGGAGTATTCATATCATCTATGTTTGCGATTAAATTAGCCACCGGGGCTAATCTGTGTATATTCAACTATTGATGTAAAACAGAGAGTACTCCTGTTCCAGAGAGGTGGCTTTTTTTTGTTCTTAGCACATACAGAAGTGTTCTTCATGTCTGCTCATTGTTACACTCAAAATCTTGTTTACAGGCACAGAAGAAACACCCCCTCTATATGATAAAGTCAAGAACGCGTTGTTAGTATAATTGAAAATTTAACAGTCTAATTCAAGAACCACTATTAGTCTAGTTCCAATTCTTACAGAAAAAGGAAGAAAAAATAATAACACAGCTAAAATTGTTATACGCACACTTCCTAGTTCCTACCCAATCTGCTGGTGTTAGGCTTATGTCTCCACTGCTCCTCTGGGTGTTGAGCTTGAGGGTTTCATGTGGGTGGTACTGCTGGGGTGTTACAGTGAACTTTCAGCATCTTGAGTCCTTTGCCATGAGAAATATAATGTTTGTGTTGAGGGTTTCTTCTTGTTCACTCTAGGATTGATTAGGAGTGATTTTTATACATTTGCTAACTTGCTTTTATACCTTTGCTCTGTCTTCATTGGTCCGCAGTTCCCCATTACACCTGAATGTACTATATATGGTGCTTTTCCCTATGATAGGTATTTTGTTTTCATAGCGTCGTAGACTGGTGGGAGTTGGAAGGGACCTTAAAGGTCATCCAGTTCCAACCGCCCTGCCATGGTCAGGGACACCTTCCACTAAACCCAATTCTGTCCAGCTCCAGGTCTGCATTTCTTTACCTGACCTATAACCACGGGGTCTCCAGTGCCAGCCTGTCCCCCTTCCTTCAGCATCCTGTCCTTGTGGCCCTCGTCACCGCATCCTGTCTTCACTGCTCAAGGGCTCTGCCGTTGTACCGGGCCTGCGTTTTTCTGCACTGCATCATCATGTTAGAGTCATAAATACCTTATCCGCATAGTTACTGCTTTCTATATAAAAGCATATAAAGTTGCACTATACAAAGGTAAACAAAAGTAAAATAAATTAGCCATAGACACATGGTTAATATGAGAAATTGCTGTCACAGCTAAACTAAGTAAAACAAAGCTGGAGGCAGGTCAAGAAAAGTTCAGACAGAGCAAGCCTGACAAGCCTTAGTCCCGAGGGCTCATAATTCTGTACGAAGCTGATGGCCTGTTACTAGCAATGGCAATACCGTATTACATGGTTACCTGGTTACAGCATCTTTTGTTTACTCCTCTTTCTGTTGCATCTTGCCTGAGAGAGCAAAGGGAGAGATGAACATTCATATAATGTTATTATAAGGAATTGGGTCATTATTCTGGGCAGAGTTCTCAGTAATTCAGTTGCTGAGTAACAGCTCTTGAAAAGCCTACAGTTTAAGCTCATCACTAGCATAACCCGCCTCTGATCACTCTGCGTGTTATTACTGTTTTTCTTTTGGCTACACTACTATGACCAGGAAACCACTCTTTTTTTGATAGCACATTCTCTTCCCCAACTCCATGAGTCCCAAATGTCCTTACTGGAACCAGTAAGAGTAGATAAAGCTAAAATATGTGCCAGAAGTGGGTTCGCAATGGCGGGAAAACCTGTGTTTTTCCAAGTGTTTCTCAGTGCAGCACACATTGACACCAGCCTCCTGACTGCATTCAGACAGTAAACTGTGCATGACAGCACAGTGACACCCATGTGATGTGCTGCTTCCTCCGTTGAACATGTTGTCCTTTGGGGGCAAATGGACCAATCTTTCTCTTTGCAAATATTTCAGAAACCAGCTTGGCCATAAGAGATATGAACATAACTTGATGTCAAATGCATGGCGGTAAGTGAAGGAAGAAAAACTTTGGTGATTATAATTGAGTTACTTTTAGCAGAATCCAAATGCTGTTAATTCTAGCCCAGGGGTGAGTCGGCTGAGATTTGTAACTGAGAACGGTGCTGCCAAGGCAGCTGCATGCAGCTCTGAAGGGGGAACTGCTTTGTGCTGTTTCTTTACCTCAATCAATGAGTGCACCTATTTCAAACTTACCGTAGTAAACCCAGACGAATTTAAGCTAGTTGTGTTAGGTATTGGTAAGAATATAGTCACAGCTGCCTGAAGCTGAGCTCTCGCTGTGAAGTGTGCCTGGGCTCTTCTTCTGCTACAGTAATGCTATTGCTGGTGTCTGAGCCAGCTACTGTACTGATAACTTGTCTGGGTTTTGACTGTGCTGTAGGTACTGCACAGTACTGTAAAGGACAATGGGAAAGGATTTCTATCCCATTTGTTGGAATACAAGGATGATTAGCTTTAATTTGGTCTCTGTAAGTAAGAGCTGTTTCTAAATGAGTAAAGACAGGAAAAGATAAATTTAGGACTTTACCTCAATGAAGAAAAAAACCCCATATTCAGATCTAGAGAACACTTTTTACATAGCTAACACAGATTGAAATGAGGACTTTGATGCCTGTGGTGCATCCAGTTCCAGCTGGCTACCTTCTTCAACCTAGGTGAACATTTTTCTCCTCATGAAGACCTGAACTATTTTTTCCCCCATGTGGCGTCATGTCTGGATGAACGAAATTCTGACAGGAAAAGTTCATACACTTTTTTGTCCCAATGGGTAAGTCAAAGCATTACTTCAGTTCTAGTAAATCTGTCTCTTAGATTTTCTTCATGTTTTTCATTGTTTTCTGGATGACATGTTTGGCTTGATATTTGTGGCCTGTAGGAGATCTGAAAGCAGTATTAATTCCCTGCAGTTCTAGAGGGGAGAAAAGATCTCTTTAGATGCCTCCAGAGCTGTTACATAAATTTTTGAGTTACCATACAGGGCTCCAAATTACCTGTATTAACTCAGGAAATGGGCCTGTCTGCTTTGGAGTATAGCTGGATGAAGAGTCTGGTTTAACGAGCAGCAGTTGTACAAAATGGAAACAAGATGTTACGGTAATAAAGAATAGGATGGGGAGTAGTAAGGAATACGGTATAAAGCTGCTATCCCAATAAATCAACAATCTGATCTCAGCAACGATACTGTAACTCTTACTCCATCTCAGAAAGGATATTGAAAGACTATGGAGAGGTCAGATAGAGGTGACAAGATGTGGTACAGGGAGAAACACTTTAACCTGAAGGCAGTTTTAAAACCTAGCTATGTTTACTTTGGAAAGCTGCAAATAATAGTGAACTCAAAGTTGAATAGTTTAGTAATTCAGATTGTCTCTTTTATCTCTTTTTTATGACACAAAGCAAAAGGAACTGTTGCTTTGAGAGTGACGAGTCCTTGAATCGATGGATTTAGCAAAGTTCAAGGAGGAACTGAACAAGACTATTGGAATAATTAGTACCAACAAAAAATATTACAAGGAGTACAAAACTTTGTAAATCAGGATTTGATCCTTCTCCAGCAACTGAAGATCGGAACAAGTTTCTTTGGGAGGTGAAATTATCCCAACCCCCATTCCTCAGCACTGGAGCTGATCTCAGGCCAGATCCAGGACTCCTTAGTCCTCTGGTATGGGAATTTAAGAAATTCTTATGCTGTCAGTGAGCATACACTTGTAATGTCTCAAAAGATCTTCCATTTAGTTAATATTATGAACTTTCGATATATATATTCTAATAATTTCTTCTCTTGTGCCATGACTCCTTCTGCATCTGCTATATCTTTCATGAGATAGAGCAACATATTTGAAGAAATTATGCTTGTTATCTCAGTTTGTAGTACTACAGATTTTCAAAATTATTTCCAAGTCTAGATTTTTAAGCAAGAATTTTTAAACTACGTTTTTTTGAAACCAACTCCAACAACATGTAGGAGTAATTTAAATTATTATGCCTCTTGCCTCCTTAAATCTGGTAGTTCTGTACTACAGCTTGTTACTTAGATACTGTTTCTGCTACTAATTAGAAACTGCAAATCAAAGCCTAATTATGCATCTCAGCTATGAAAACTGTGCAATACCAAAGAGTAGGTGTATTAAACTCTTTAATACTTGACGCAGGCTGTAGAATAAAAAATAGAACAGTGAAAGCATGTTCCCAGGAATTGTGAAAATAAGGTTCAGCTGGTACAAGCTGGAAATTTTTATTATGCTATTTAGGCAATGCTGTTCTGGTTTTTTATGCTACCTTTTCCATAGTCTCCTTTTTAGACATACAGATTTCCACAGTTGGCTATGCTATCTAAGAGCCACGTATCACTTTTTTTTTCTACAACTACTAGTCCTGTTAGTGTATACCATGCTGAAGTTTTACCAATGTATTTTCGTATTGGTTAGAAGGAATTTGATTTAGTCTGTCCATGAGGTTGCACTCTGTGCAATCTTGCCATGTGTTGATTTAACCTGAGATGAAAATGACTTAAAAAATATCTATGAAGTGTGAACTGAATTATAGAAGACAAATTTATCACATCGCTTGTCTTGTGGAGTTGAAATCGCACCTTTAATTAAACTAGAGCAGGTTTGACTAGAGAGAAAACCTTTAACTTCAGATGTAGTATGTACCATCATGCAATCTGTTAAAGAGAGCTAATGTGTTGAACTCAGTGGCTCCAAGCAGAATTTGTAGAAATTTCACTATCAGATCACGAAAACATGACATATAGGCATTAAGATTTTCTTTGAGGCTGCATGACTAAACTGTGTTTTAGACAAACATTTATACACAAATGATTTCCCAGGTAATAGGGAATAACCAGGAAAAAGATGGTTCCTGATACAGAATCCCCTTTCTAAATCTAAATTTCTCTGATTATTAGTTTTCTTTTTCCAAGTTAACTTAAATTTGAAGAAATTGTTGAAGTTGTTTCCACTTTTCATTTTCTAGCCTACTCTAAAGCACGCAATCTGCAGCATTTAGAACTGCTAACATTAGTTGAACGCTACACAGCCTTTCCACAGATATGCAAAATTTTGAATGGTTTTACTTGGTTCATGAACTTTTTGCTAGTGGATCCCATGGAAAAGCAAATTTTAGCTACCCTAAAATGTGGAAAGCAAATTTTAAATTTATATTGTTTGTTCTGCATGCCAGCAATATAATTCCATGATTCCCAGCGTTGGCACGTAGACTTATCGTGTTATCACTGAATTCAACACAGACAGCTCCAATTACAAATATGACATTCTCCAATCAACTCCTTATAAAATGCTTTCCAACTGATAAATATCCTATAAAAAACCCCAAATAAATTGTTATCGCTTTGTGGATCAAAGGGAAAAATTAGAATTTAAAAAATTATTCTTTATGATGTATTCATGGCAAAATTTTGACCACTCCTGGGTTGAACTGTGCATTTCACCTTCCCCTCTGCATCCAAAATAATGTATGAACTGATGATTAGGAGACTTTTCTAAAAAGTTTTGACTTTCAGGCCAGGAACCAGTCAGCAACTGTCCTGCCTGACCTTTTTGCTATTAGAATGAATCCAGAAAGATTTGGTCTCTAGGAGATCACAAATAATTCTTAGTTGATTCATGTAAATGTCCTACGCTTTTATTTGCTTAAAGCATATACAGGAAGTAATACATGGTTTTCAAAACAGTCAGCCGCCTGAGTTGAATGAAATTCAGCTAAAAGGTGCATATAGCTAGTATAATCCATGACAAGCAGTCACTAAATCTAAAGAAGTATTTTGTTGCCCCAAGAAACAATAGCTGTTATTATCACTGTCTCTGTGACATGGAACACCAACAACACTGGCACTGTGAGAGACATTTATCAAGTCATTGCCAAATTTCAGTGTCTCTGTTGACAGATGGGGACTCTGCAATTATGGCAGGGAATGCCAGGTAAAGCAAAACAATCTAATCGTACCATTAAAAAATGTAGTTCTTTCCCATGTGGCTTATAAGCATGGGAAGGGGATCTGTCTTTTTCAGTGCACAATTAAAAACAAATGCAGTTTTCACTTTTGTCCTTTTTTTTGTTTCTAATAACAGTGTTGAAAGCTGCGCATGTTGAAAGGATGCATAGACTCAGCAGTCAGATAGAAGGCAAATAAAAAGGATATATGTAGACAGAAGACAATGGAAAGGAAGGCAGTAACATCTCTGTTTTCTACTATAGTAACTGGCAAAATATGCAGCTATTCTTCTATTCTTCCAGGATTTCTATTAGTTAATTATGCAGTGAAATTATTATTTTAATGGGAAAAAATCCATTAAGAAGTACAAATTCTCTTTTGTTCCTATTGCTGGTAAAGCAGCCTTTAGAGGCCTTCACAGATTATTTGCTCAATTTGAACAATTTTTTCCACTCCTAGTTTGAATGTGATCCAAAGAAATGTCTGTGCCTAGTGCTAATTAACTAACTTTCTATCGATATGGACTTTATACTTGAACTAAATAATATTTGATGGTTTGATAGGCTCTTGCCTTCTGCTTTGATAACATCTAGTGAATATTTTCATTTGCATTTATTTTTATTCTTAGACCACTACTAAAAGTATCAGAGAGCTAACTTTGGTTTAGCACCAAATCTTATCTCTATAGTACCCTTCCTTTTCACACTAAAACAATGGTTCTACTTGATGTGTGGAGAGATAAAAATTGCTGCTGATAACCCTGAACATTAAGTAAAACAGTGTATCTTGACTATAGAGAGACTATTTTTACAGCAGCCTTGCCTTTCCTAAATTGCTTTTCAAATATGTTATCCTGACTTGCTCTTTGAATGTTCTTTCTGCTTCTCAATTAAGAGAGTAAAGTCTTCTCTTTCTTTAATAGTAACTGAGGTTGGTGGAGTTCCAAATTCATCTTTGGTGAGTTCTTTTAGTCAAAGTTTCAGTCCTTTTCTTCTGAGCTTATTGGTTCCAGTGAGACTGTATGTCTGGCTCTTCCGTCATTTTGGTTTTTTTCCAAATTCATTATTCTGTCTGTGCCAGTCACAGAAAATGTTATTTGAATCTTTCCTCCTGCTGATATCAAAAAAGCATCCTGACACCACTGGAAAACATAGCATTATTAGACCTTTTGGGCAACAAGTGAGTTTGGGGGCAGCCACAGTTTGGGCCTTCTCTTTCCCTTTCTGATCCTCAGTCAGTCCCACCTCTGTAGGCTGTGTCCTTCACTCATGTTTGCACTAGAAGCACCAAACAAATGGTCCTGTTGTTCACCACTCCACCAAAGGGCACAGAATTTCCTTGCCCAACACAAAGCCCTCTGCATGGGCACCCACTTATCACCGCAGTTCCCCTGTACCCAGCAGTTCTGAGCAGCGGTGGAACAGACTGATGTGGACAGGGACACAAAGTGTCACAGATACACAACAGTGTTGATGCTTAGTAAGGCCGATATCTTTCAGTACTGTGCGCACATGGAAACACATTTTCTCTCTTTGACCTCATGCGTCTCCTGTTCAATGTAAAATCCTAACGTATATTTCTGTCACCAATTTGTGAATGTCCAGACATCATCTTAGAGAAAGCTCATCACTATTCCAAGGTCTGTTCCTCCCTTCTCTAGTTACTATGGACAGTATCAGCCATCTGTCACTTAGACCTAAAACCTGGAGATAATGTTTAGCTCAGACCACCACTAGCTTGTATCTTAAATCCTCCCGATCCAATTTGTATAATCTCTTTAGGATATGATTTATTTCTTCTTGAAATGAAATATTTCTTGATTTCTTTTCCATTATGCCCTCTTGACATGAACCTAGTATGTGTTCTACCGCCTGAGACCTCTGAGACACTCAGTTCATCTAATATCTTCAGAGCAGACATAGCAGCAAACTGTAGTACTCTCCTTAGGAAGAGCACCAATCATTTGTTTCTGAACTGTAGCAAAAGAAAAATGTGTCCTTTTGTACCCTAAGCGGGTGGTCAGAGAATCTCACTGGCTCTGAATTCAGACATGCACCCAAGTCCCACACTGTCCTGAGGAGGTTCACAGCTAGATCTCTCATGTTTCAGGAGCACCTTACTCACGAGGATGTTGGCTAAGCTGGTATTTTCTACTCCTTCACAGCAGAAACACAGCAACAGTACAGAATAGAAAGCCAGCCCCATAGGCTGGAGAAGGATGACCAAATGGAGATAGATCAGTAAATTCAATTAAGAAGTATTGTTCATTTATTGATATTAAACTGCAGAACCAATTTATGCAACAGAGTCCAAAACCTAGGACTCTCCCACCTTATTAAGTACACTAACAACCATGGAGTCATAATCCTTTATAAGGGAATGAAAATGGGAACTGAATATAGGAGAAATACAGAAGCGTCACCAAGGCATGCTGGCATGTCATTAGGAGGCCAAAGCTCAGATAAAAAGAAAGGCTTCTACAGGTACATTGGCAGCAACAGCGAGACTGAAGAAAATGTGGGTTTGAGCTGTGCCATCAGGCTGAAGACTTTATGATGAAAAGTGTGGAAAAATCACCTACTCAGCAGCTTCTTTGCTTCAGTCTTTAGTGGCAAGGTCTGTTGTTTCAGGGAGAGAAGTGCTACACATGGTAGAGGAGGATCAAATTATGGACTATTTAAGAAAACTGGATAGACACAGGTCTGCAACCAGGTTGGGTGCCTGCAAGTGTGCACTATCCAACATTGCAAGGCCACAGTTCCTATTGTCTTTGAAAGCTCGTGACAATTGTGGGAAGTCCCCATTGGCCAAGGAAAGGAAATGTTACGCCCATCTAAAAGGCAAGAAAAGGGATCTGGAGCCTGGTAAGCATCATTTCTGTGCCTAGGAAAAGTATGGAGCATGTTCTTCTAGAAGACTTTTTCATAGTGAAAGACAAGGAGGATGAATAGTTAGCACAGGTTTATCAAAGGCAGATTGTGCCTGACCAGCTTCAGTTCCTTCTGTGTTCAAATGACTGACTCATTGGATACAGAGAGTGCAGTAGATATCATTTAACTTAACGTTAGCAAGACTTTTGTCATAGCTTCCCATGGTATCTTCTTAGTCAAATTGAGAGATATGGACTGGACAGATAAAGCATTAGGTGGGTGGAGAAATGGCTAGACCAATGGGCAATGTGATCAAAGTCCATTCCAAGAAATTTCAAAGGGCACATCTCAGTGGCTGATAATGGGGACAGTTGTGTTGAGGGAAATGCATTTGTTTAGCCTGGTAAAGGGAAGAGCTGATTGATGTCTTCCAGTACCTAACGGAGAGCTATAGACAAGATAAAGACTCTTCTCAGAGGTACGTGATGAAAGGACAAGAAAAAACAGTACAAAACTGGACTTAAAGAAATAAAAGTGCACTCACTGTGGATAACCAAGCAGTGTAACAGGCTGTGGAATCTCCAACATTGGACATTCTCAAAACTTGTCTGGACAAAGCCCCGTGTGAAGTGTCAAGTTAGATCAGGTTGCTCTGAAATTAGATCAGATTACTTTGAACAGGAGGTTGCACTAGACTGCCTCCAGAAGTCCTTTACAACTTAAAATTTTCTATGATTCTAGGCTTTTTCTGCATGTAGAATCTTCCATACTTTTCTGCACAGTATCAAAGCTTCAATGGACAGGGTGTAAGGTGGCTTCACCCTTCTGTGAAATGGAAGAGGTGGGTTTTTTAACCTTTTCAGTCTTCCCAAGACATGAAGCTTTCAAGGAGGAGGGTTCTAGCTACTATCTCCCATAGAAAATCTATGTACAAAGAAAAGCAAGAGCCTTTCTTTAACGGGATATTTTGAATAGATCCCTTTATTTCAGAAAAGAATTTCTAAGCTGTGGATCCCAGGTAAATAAGGGTGCTTATGCTCCTGTGTTTCACATTTCCTACGTGGTAGTTTTTGGCACTGTGCTTTCTGCTTAGCCAGAACATTTCTCTGGGTTTCTACTATGAGCTAATGGCTCTCCTTGGCAGTGGATACCACCTAAAGCTCAGGCATCAGGCTCTGCATTATGGAAGAAATAATTATTGGCTCTAGATTCAAGCCACTATGCATTATGTGTAACACTGGTAGTAATAGGGTCAAAAGTGCACAGCAGAACATTCTTCTGAAGTTTATCTTGCAGGTAGTCTGCGTCTTTGTTTTTAATCTCTTTTGCTGGCATGGTTTTTGGCTAGTTTTGTATATTAGAATTCATGAACCAGAGTCCTACTCATATGCAAACCTTCTGCAAATGACTTTTGATATAATTAAAGTATACTGTTTGTTAGTTTTGGTTGATTTGGATACAAATGAAGACTGATCATATTCTTCCTGCGTCAATTAGTGAATTAGCTGTTTGATCTACTAATTAAAGAACAGTGGTTTCTGAAGACACTTTGTTAAGACTGCATTTGATAAATTATTTATTTGACTTGAGTCTATTCCAAGCTATCTTAGCTTGTGGCTTAGGCTTTAGTATTACAAGCAAAATATGTCTGTTACCTACCTCAACCATGAATACATTATATAAGTGTGAAATGAACTTTTCCCCTTCAGTTTGCTGATGTGAGAGGGTAGGATAGGAAATTCTCACAGCTGGCAGACAAAGAATTACTGTAGTTGCAAAGTGGTTGGAAACACAAATGTTGATTATTTCAATGAAAGAATTTAATTAGGGTTCCTAAAGAACAGGATATTACTGACATCATTGATTGGCAAAATGAGCAAAGTAATACAGCGCTTACCATTGCAATAGCTCTCTCTTAATGATGCCATTATTAGAATTTGGCTGGCATCCTGAAATGTGTACAATAGCTTGGCAATCGAATAACGATTTGGAAATTGCAGATGTAAGGCAATGATGTGAAAGGCAAAGGTTCACTGAAAAGAAGTCCAGACCAAGCATTTTTAGTGCCTCTCAAATTCATGGATCTGTAACGGACTGACTCTTCCTCAAAAATACTGCAATGTATAGGATAATTTAAAAAAAAAAAAAAAAAGAAATAACTGGCTTTTCTTAGTCTCACTTTCCCACAGGCAAGCTTTCATTCCTTTTTAGCTTTACTCCCTCCATTATTAGAAATGTTCTTCTATCTTACGCTATCCCTCTAATCAAGATTTAACAGGTTTTCTGAGGAGCTTCACTATTAGATCTGCACTGATGTTCCATTAAGGGAAAGAAACAAGGGATAGGGACTTCCTTAGGCTCCTGTTATAGATCATCTTATGGATATTCAGTTTTCAGATGGGGTGCATTCACTGACCTAGAGCAGTTTCTGGATTGCTCTAAATTGCAACACTCTTGCAATATCCTCAGTAAAGCCACACCAGGGAAGACTCCTTTCTTGCTCTAATACACTCCATTCTTCTCTGACACACCTGGCACACAGACTGGTAGTGGAGAGACATAGCTGAGATAGCCATAAAACCTGGCACTATTTGTACCTATGACAAATCTTTGGTTGCTGCCTATAGTCACATCGCATCCTTTCTGCAGTATTTAAGCAGTTTAAAAGTGCATTAGATCTGGTTCATATAATGTGGACTAAATAGTGCAAACATAAAGTAGGTATTGATCATGAATTCATGGAATAAATGTTTTCACACTGAAAAAATAATGATGATTTTTGAGAGTTGTGAGAGTTGACGGGTTTCTTGCCCAGGAAGGGCTGATTTCTTCTTACGAAAAAAAAATATTGGCAATCGTAAAAACAACTTAATTTATCATAATATGTTAAAGAATAGGTCAAAATCAAAATGCAGTTTTCAAAAATAATTCTGGTTGGATCAAGCCTTTTTTTTGTTAATTGATTTATTGAGCTTTTAAACTCTCTGAATTTGGATAGCCAAAAGCAATACTAAGCACTTTTATTTTCAATTCTTTTTAAAATACTTATGGAGAGGATATAGAGGATTGAATTAAAAAAGAGAAAAATATTTAGATGAATGGTATGTGGAATGAAAGAATGAAGAAGGCATATCTAATCTATAGTTGGAGCTTATAAATTCTCTCCTCTCCTCATACTCCCTTTCTTTCTCTTCCCCAGTAGAGATGTGGGTTGGTATGTTGGTATTTGAAACAACTGCCTTTAACAGAACCGTTTATAGGAGAGATTGAATTTAGGATACTGTTTTAAGAAAAAAATACTTGAAATGGAATTACATTTGATATTCACGTGCAGCTAATATTAGTCCTGGTAACTAGGAAAGGAGAAATATTTTGAAAAACTTCTTGTGGTATGAATATCCCCAAATACTTTGGATTGCACTTTACATTGAGTAGATCCCAATGATTCTTCAAATTTGATTTCCATCTAATAATAAATTGCAGTGAATTCCTCCCAAACCCCTCATTGCTGAACATACAGTAATAGCAGACAACAAAGTTCTTTTGGTTCTGTGTGCAGCCACTTTCAACTCCAAATTCCTTCACATGTTTTCAGTTGCTGAGATTATCTAGACTCTGATTACATTCTGACTTTGCTCTGTTTGAGCCTGCAGCTTCTATTTTAAAAATGGAGCAGAGCTGTTCCCTTCATTCATTTGCCTGCATGTAGTATTTCCCTATTCCTGCCAGGTCAGCAAGGCTGTGCCTTTTCTCCCCCACCACCCAGCCCCAAATGTGAAATAGGTTACCTTCCAGGTGATTCTGACTAACTTCTTCCCAATATTATTGTCTACCTGTAGGTAGTTCCTGGTAAATCAGTGAAATATTAGAAGCTGGCTTTCTAACTATTTATAAACCTCTTGTATAACAATTAACCAGCTGTTAGCACTGCACAGTCACTGCAAAAATTGTTTAATAATAAATTATTTCCCAAACTTCATGTAAACAAATTTGGTTTTGCTCTCAAAAACAGATACACTGTTCTTGCTGAGATGGAGATATATATAAGAAAGAGTTTGGGACAAAGTCTGTTTAACATCTGAATATACCTGAAGTAATGACTAGAAGTCTTCATGACTTTATTTCTTTTTCCAGTGGAAGAAGTGGGTAGGATTTGTATATTCTTTAGATCTACAAGCATCTGAATATGTTATTCCCCAGGGGAAACACAGAGGTCTGTAGGACTTTCAGCATTGACACTGGCTATGCTGGTATTTGTATCCCCTCAGGTGCGGCTTACTTTCTCTTTCTCTGGCAGCTGATTTAGAGGTCTAATCAACAGTACTACTCTCACCTATCAAGTGAGTGTAATCCTGGAAGCTTTTTTTGACAAAAAAGAGTTTCAGAAAACTTCAAAGCCTTGTTTAGCTTTTTGGTGACAGTACAGTGCTTTGCCGTGAACAAGCCCAGACAGTTTTAGGAGGACAAAACTTAAGGGTTTTGCTAAGACACAGCTGAGTTACTATATGCATTATAGTAGCAGCATCTGGAAATGCAAAAAAAAAAAAAAGTGGAAATATTTCTAGAGACAAATAAAATAAATAAAGTCTGTAGTAATGTTTTGGGTTTTTTTGTTTGGTTTTTTTTTTTTTTTCCCTAAGAAAAAGGTATGGCCATGAATCACAATTTACTTATTATTTTACTTTTGTAACCAGCAAAGTAACTTGAGTGCTCAGTACAATAAATTGTTAAATTCTTGCTTATAACAATAGCCCTTGCCATGTGAAGGCCAATTTTTTTGTGACTTCAATTATTGCTGTTCATACCCTGAACTTGTAACGGTCTTTTCAGTATGGTTATCTGGGAAAGCTTTGGTAATATCCACATGCTTCACAGACACGTAAAAGCTGTGTGGCTGACTACTGAGGACAATCATTGTCATTCCACTAAACTTTAATGATTATTTCAGTTGCCTTTGTTGCCTCCCCAGGGCAAATTTTCTTAATAATTTATGGCAGTACAGTAACCAACAGGCCTAGAACTCAGTGCTGCCATTATGAGCATCTTTTCCTGCTATCTATAAATTCTGATCAGGTCTTCAGGTGATTCATTCTTAACTCTTCTTGTCTGGGTTCTGAGGTCCAAATCTATTTCTAAATGATTCTCTACTGAAGAGATATGTACTGCAGCTCTTATGTTATTTGTTTGAATGATTTTTGTAAGGTATAGTGACAAATTTTTCCAAATGAATAAAGCTATTTATGTGATATCTGTAGCAAGATGGTTTATCTGGAGGATAAGTGATTGTTCTTAAGATATGGCAAAGCTTAAAATAACTAAGCCTTTATGATACTTTCTTTGCTCAGAGTCATATCTCAATGACTGAATGGGGAAAAGAAAACATGATGTGACTGTCATTTGATGTATTGAAGAACTACTGATTTAAAGCAGAGTCTCCAAAGAAATCTTGTTATACAGCAAGCTTATGGCTTAGATTTTATTCAATGAACTTTTAAAACTTGAATTAATGTGCAGTAGTACTTGAAAAAATGTGATTATAAGAGGCCATACTTTAAAAGGACATAACCTTAGAACAGCTTTTTGTTTTCTAGGAGTTCTACATCCTGGGCTGTACCTGGAGAATTACTTAGCATTTTTAATAGTGATGATGCTAGATGATGTTGACTTAGAGTGCAACCACAGCAGGGGTAACAGCTCTTATGATTTATAAATGTTATTTTCTCTTTTGGATTGCAAACTAAGAAAATCAGAAAATAGAGCTATTTCTGCGAGCTGTCGTTCCACACCTGAGGCTCACTTGTCTCAAGACTTTCCATGAAGTTTTCAACCTCTTCTTGGCTGGAAATGATTTATGTGTGAAGTGAATTGATCCCACCAATGGAGAAAAGGGCAAAGAGTTTAATCATAATTTCATGTGTACAGCTTTCCAGTTATTCTCTCCTTGATTCAAATTTTCCACTGCTGTCAGCCAGCTGATATCTGGTGTGATACATAACATCATTGTCTTCCTTCTTCCTCATGGGAATCCTATTATGATCGGCCCATGGAGGTATACCTCTGAGTTTGTAACCTCACCTTTCATTTAATTTCATGCAGATGTTCAGTTAGAAACCAGATTGTCCCATCATCTTTGGTTTTACAAACTGTTTGTAAGCCCTATAGCAGCTGAGCAGTTTTGAAGTAAGTAAGATTGACTTGGGTAATTCTACTTGGACATATGTGTGTACAAGCTTAGGTATGTGGTGGAAGATTAGAAGTGTCTCCTGAGTGAGACAGGAGGGAAGGAAAGGGAGATACTATGTCAAGCAAAGCTTTCCAGAGACTCTGTGTTGGGGCACAGTGAGGGTCAGCAGTTTGCTGTGGACCAGGGGCCATGGGGGCTCCTGGGAACTGTGGGGCAGGACCTTGCAGCCAGGGCACATCCCACCAACAGTTTTGGGGGCAGCTGAGGGCAGTCTCAGCCCCGGCCATCTGGCAGCTCCCTGGGGACAGGGAAAGGCCAAGGCTGGGCCAGGATGTCATCCCAGAGGCCTGGTGAGGGGAACCGGGGTCAGACACAGGCTCCAGATGGGCGAGCAGGTCCCTGGGACAAGGCTGGGCTGAGGCCAGGCCAGGCCGCCTGCCTGCGAGCTGGGGCCAGGCTGTGGCTCAGCAGGGCCTGCAGCAGGCCCAGGCCAGCTGCGACATGGTGCCCAAGGCAGGGGCCCGGCGGGGCCTCAGCTGAGAGCAGCTCTCATGGGCCGGGGATCAGCTCTGTCCATGGCCTCCTTGCCACGTCTGGGAGCCTCTGCCCAGGGTCACAGCAGGCAGGACGGGGGACAGCTCTGACCTGCCCCTGCCCTGCAGCACAGCCCCAGGATGGGAGCTGCCCATCGGACCCAGACTCCCTGGTTCATTCTTCTTCTACACCACGCCTATTGAAGCTCGTGAAGCCAAAGGCCGCAAATTACTTGTAAAGTGTATGCTTTTAAGAATGCAGTGTGTTTCGTACAATTTTCAGAGTAATTGAGTCAGGGTGTGACACTCAGGTTCTGTCTGCTGAGGAGAGATAACATGGTGGTGTCACTGCGGCCTGGTTCTGGAGGCAGCAAATCTGCTAACTGACACTTTATCAGAAGTTATCAAATATAAATAACAGATCAGAACCTTTTGATTTGTAAGGAAGATGATATATCTAATTTTTATTAGTATGGGACGAATTCTTCTAACCACAAATGTATAAAGGTTGGGCATTATCTAATAAAACCCAGACATCACTAAGACAGTAATAGATCAGACATACCCCTTGTTAGTTTGTTGCTGATGGTACATTATTCAATAATATCAACAACTTGATTTTTCTTTCACCTTAATGTACATAATAAATCTAAAATCGCCTTTTAAGAATGTCTTTAAAATTATATTTTCTCTAGTAAGCGTGTCTGAGGAAGATTCCAGATGTGGAGACTTGAACCCAGGTTACAGTTTAATTTTTTTTAATATTTCAACTTTGCTTGTCACAATCCAATATACATTTTATTAATTAGCTTAATAACTCTGACACTGTGCTGTATACTCTTTGCTTTGCCATGGAAATTAATTTGTAGAACTAGGAGAAGTTTGAACATATTCTGTCAGGACCTAATTAATATCTTTATTTACGTCAGCGGCGTGCAGCTTTTTCTTCCTGAGGGCCAATTATTTAATTTCAAAAAGGTCAAGGGGACACAAATCAATATTCAGACTGTTTTTCCAGGCTCAATTAGATTGAGTAAGTTTTTGATCATTTTCTCCCTCAGGCTGCCTTAGTTCAGATGGAAGTGCAAAGTGCCTGTCACTGTGAAGAGCAGCCCCCTCGCAGGACCACAGTCCCCAGGGGACCAGTGGAAACTGTTGAGGTCCTGCAGACAGAAGGAGTGCTAGAGTCTCTTTCAGAGAGAGAGTAGGCTCTGCCTATTTCTGAAGATTCAGCATGACCCCCCCCCCGCCCCGCTTCCTCATTTGATGAAACATCTGATAGAAAGCTTTGAATGACTTATTGACTCTATTAGGACTCACAGGTCTAAAATTACATAGATGGACACATCAGCTTTTACTTTAATGGTTACCATCGATGGAGGTGCACACACAGAGATCAGTTCTTCTTACTTATACTGTGAAACTAAGGTTGGAGCCCTGGCTGGCACTGATGGTGCAGAGTTGGCTTGCATATGTGTTGTAAGTCTAGTGCATCCTACATTTGTTAGCTTTGCTGTATGTGTGTATTGGTCACACCTGGCAGGGTGTGGGACTATGGCCACGCTGGGACAGGGACACCCCTGAGAGACTGCGTGGTCAATGCACACCAGGTGAGGGACTGCAATCCATGGGAGATCCACACTGGGGCATAGGAAGCCCAGTTAGACACATGGAGGAGCAGCAGAGAGAAACTGCTAGGTGCATAACGTCCTCCTGTGCTGCCCATTCCCTCTCCAAAGGGAGAAGGACGGACTGACTGTAACCTGCAGTGGAAACAAGTTGAAATGAGGAAGAGGGAAGTATGGATATTCGGCTTAAGTTGAGCCTGGAGAAGAGGGAGGAAAGGCTTACTTAAATTTCTGTTTGATTGTTTGTCTTCTTTTTTTCCCAGTACCTGAATCGGTAACCAGAAGTTGATGTTAACTGGCAATGAATTAAATTAAGTAAAAAATCCCCTAGTTAAGACTATTTTGCCCATGGCAGGTGTTCAGACTATGTGCATATACCAGCTGTCCTATAGTCTGGGAGGTTTACCTAAATCCGATTCAATAATCAAATGGGATTTGTGGTCGCTTGCTGATGATAATTGTTTACCAGAAGCAAAAAATCAGGAGATAGAATATTTTGCAGATGTGTAAATAATGGTTTTGTTTGAGGTTTCAATCTGAAGCACAATAATGCTATGCTGATTTTATGCTTTTGATGGAGAAAATACAATATAAAGCAACTTAAAAATTAGAAACTAACACAGCTGTGATTTATAACATACACAAATTGTCTTTCCCTGAAACCATCTGGTCAGAATTAATCCAGACAGCAACAAAAAATGTAATAGGTGAATATTAAGCAAAATATCCATGCTCATGCAGAAATATAAGGGGCATAGAGTAAAATCACCTCTACACAGTGTATAAGCCTATCTTTACTGGTAAGCATGTTTCATTTTTGGTCTCCTATGAGAAACTTTATAGCAGATGGAATTAGCGGTGATGTGTGTGTGTGTTTGCATGCATCCTTACCTACCATCCTAATCTATAACTGAATATTACAGTAAACTATTTTTTCCCCCAAATTCTTGATAAGGAAATTGTAAGTTATTAAATCATCTTGAAAAACATTGTTTTGTCTTCAACTATGGTGATCTGGGTCAAAGACCCTTCTTTGGGAAGGAGAAAAGTATTTATCTTATTTAAGTAGTTCTAGCAAAGAAGAGTTCATGGATTAATGCTATGAATATCCATCTTGACAAACAAAATTATAACCTTTTCTAATGAATAGAGTTTCTGGTTCCCTGGAAAATGATGCCAGAGAGGTACCATTTTTAACTTTTCTATCTTTTGTCTTTTCCTTAGGACTGTGACAGCACTTTATGCATGTAAAAGACCCAGAGTTCATGGTTTACCGAGCAGAAACCAGCGATCTCTTCTTGCCTCTACCTCTGCTTCTACTTTTGATGTGCTTTTCTGTGCTGTGGAAACTTGTGCAGAATTGTTATGCCAGTAGGACAGAATTTTATAACCAAAAGTAAGTCTTTCATTTAATAATCCATTAAGTCTAGAATCCTGGATGTTATCTGTCTTGGTGTACCCATTGGATATGTAGGGCTGGACTTCAAAGTACCACCAATTATGTCTATATGCAAAATATATTTAAGGGACTTATCCATGTTTCATTTCAGGGGATTGGAGTCCAGCTATTGATTTGATCACATACCACCTTACCTAAAGATAAATAGTTACCAGTGGTAACTCTGTCTGTGCAAGAGACTATTGAAGTTACAGTACTTAAACAAGACTTTGGAACAAAAGGATCAGAAGTACAAAAGAAACTTACCTGTGTGTGATTGCAAATAAAATTTCATATTAAAAGATTCATAGCTATTGAGAAGAAGCCCCTTTTGATCATGGTTCATAGTCTTTTACGTAAAAAAGGAAAAGTCTATAAGCCAGGCTCTCGGATAGCTAATCCCAAGAGTAGCCTGAATTTTGACATGCACCCCAAACTTGTGTCCTAAGATCCTCTGAATCTTGTAAAAGACATGAAGTCACCGCGAATTTCAGATACCTATGAACACCATGTAAACATGGGACAGGCCCTTCTTAGAAAGGAATATAGGACATTTTTTCTGTCTAATGTCAATGAGTTTGTTGCCTAATGAGTGGCCCCCTAGTTGGTCAGACAAGATAACTAGAGATAGGCAAGACAAAGGATATGTTTACACCAGGTAAATTTACTTTTGATGCTCTAAAGTGCAAAATGCATCTAAAAATTTTCCTCCTATGAGCACAGCTGTCTCAGCCAAGCCTGTATCTAAGGTGCCCTGACTATAGAGGGGCTGTGTATTTGGCCTAGAGCCTATCCTTAGGACTGCTTGTAAAACACAGAATAGATATAATGACTATTCTGAAACTTCTTTTGGGCAAAGTAGAATGACCACATTTTTACACAATAAACTTAAATTTTAGTACAAAGACCATTTACACAGCCAGGTGATCTGCTCAACTGGTAGTGCCATTTTTCTGAAACAAAGGCCAACTTGTGGTGCCCTTTGTGTTGAGCACAGTTCAGGTTTCTTTACAGTGGCTGTGGTCACCCCCTATATTTATGAGCATATTGCCTGTGTCCACCTCCTCTTAGCCTTCTTCTAAAGAGTTTTTCATGGTTTAGGCTAGGTTGGCCATTAAACGAATGACAGATGCTCTCTTTAAACTCTCTCTTCCCTCCCAGAAGAGAAGGAGAGAGAGAGAGAATAAGGAGGCTTATGGGTTGAAAAGAAACTAAACTACTTTAATGAAATATTAATAATAAAAAGAAAATATAATAATATTACTAAGAAAATAATAAAATACATACAAGATATACAAACACAGTATCGAGCTCCCAGGATGATGATCATGTCACTGGCAGGCACTGGGAAAGTCCCAGACTGGACTCAGCAATGGACAGGAACTGGATTCCATATCTGGATTCAGGAACATACAGATCAGGATCAAAGACAGATGAACAAACAGAGTTTTCCTTGGATGCTGGCCATTGAAGAAAGGCTGACCCCTTTGATCTCTCATATTTTATACTAAGCATGATGCAGATGTGAGGGAATATCTTGCTGGTCAGTTTTGGGTCACCTGTCCTGTCTGCTCTTCTCCACAGGTGCAACCCATTTACACTTTTCTGCTTCTGACCCTCCAACTTGGTACATAAAGTTAGCTGACCTTGGTTGTTATAGCAATAAGTATAATCAGAAGCCTTTCTGCATACCATTCCTTGGTATTAACTATAAACATCAGACATTATCTGTTAGAAGCAGACACTGTCTAAAAAATATGCTGTTAATTTCAGGGAGTGCAGTTGGTTAGAAGACACTTAAGCGAAAAGTAAAATTACTGAAAAGAAAATTGGTTCTGTTTTACCTCAAACCAGGACACTGGGCTTGCGTTGGCCACTGGTTTTCCAGCCCCTGGCTCAGACCAGCATTAGTGATTACTGGTGTTGCACAGTGACATTAATACATTAGTCATATGAATGACTAGCCCTCTTGCCTGTGTACAGTAACAGTAAGAACGTATACCAATAGGGGATACTGGTGGGTCCACCTCCACACGTTCATCCCTGTTGTTTGGCATTATGGGCTCCACATCATCATCATTTACACAGGCACTGCCATCAGAGATGGCAGATCACCACAGATGATGTCCCTCTTCTTAAACCGCTGCCTTTCCCTGCCAAGCTTGCCCAGTGCTTCTTCCACATGCCACCCAAAGGACAGAAACCGCTTTCTTCTTCTTGTCTGGATCCTCCTTGCTCCAGGTCTCTTTGGTGCTACAGGGAGAAGGAGGTCAGACCTTAGGAGAAGGTCAGAGCTTGTCAGCCCTGTAGCGCCAGTGAGACTTGGTAATCTCTCCAACATGCCTGAGAAGGCAGGAGGGCTCCATGTTTTAATAACGAATGTACTTATTTCAAGATATTTGATGTTATGTGGGATTCCCAAAACTGACATCTCCATGCTCCACCATCAGGAAGAGGGATATTTTGTCCTGCTTAGAGAGGTCCCAAAAAATAGATTGAACAAAAAATAGTCTGGAAATCTTTAGATAACCTGCATAGTGAAGCATTACTGGTATTTATTACCTTATTAGGTAATAATTTTTTGCATTCTCCTGCTTAATTTCTGAGAGTGGATGTTGTATTTTTTTCCCCAGTTGTTAAATTACAGCTCTCATCTTATCCAGTACTTCTGAAGGATGAATCTTGTACTTCCTTGAAATCAAGCCTTGAAAGTCATCAGGGAGAAGATGAGAGATTGTGTAACGTTGGGAGTTATTTGGAGACTCAGAAACAAGGTCTCCAGGGTAATTGTGCATGACGTTTCATCTGAGATCCGTATGCATCAGGAAGATGTGTCAGAATTCTTATTTCAGTGACTCTGCTGTAATCTCTCATAGGTGTTTAGGATTATGTGTGTTTCCTGATTAAGGTAGTAAAAGGAGATCAGATTGTTAAAAATAATCTTAAGTCTTGATGAATCGTAAGAAAAGTTTATTACCCTAAGAAATTCAGAATGCTTTGAGAGGAAAATAGTAGTCCATATTTGAAAATAAAAAAAATATAATTTAGGGAATTATCTTCATGACTTTTTCTTGAGTAATACCTGACATTTTTAGTAAGGTTGTATATGGTGGTGTTTACCTGCTTTCATTGGACTTTCATATTTAGTTTTTGACACGTATAACTTAAAAATATTAGGTCAAGTATATTCAGTCCTTTCGGCTTCCTTGAAATTGAGTAACAGAAAATGCAGTGTGAAGGGAAAATCGAGAGAAATCCTTTCTGAGCAAAAGTTACTTAATTTTATTCAGATTACCTAGTTCCAAAAAAGCGGTATATGTTTGAATTCAGCACTGTGCAGTACTGTCGAACATACATTATGAACTATGATCTGGGCTTGCTTGCACTAGAAGTCCCTCCCCTGTCTGTAGCAAGTCAGAACAAATTTTTCAGGTGCATACTGTTGTGGGATGTTTTCATCCATGTTCAACATTGAGAAAAAAGAGATTCACATGGACTCTAAGTCTGTTTTCTGTGTTGTTGGGTTTTTTTTGGTTTGGGTTTTTTTTTGTTTGTTTAGTTGGTTTTTCTTTTTTTTTCTTTTTTTTCGTTTTTTAATCTGGTGTATTGTGGAGAGTAGGAGCTGAGGTTGAGGAGCCGGTTGACTGCAACAATTTATCTTCTGCAACAATTTATAGGTCTTAGCACTAGCAATCACTTTGATGTGAAATTCCTTGTTTCTTCTTTTCCTTTGCAATCAAATGTGCAGCAGGGTTTTGCATGAAAGATGGGAACAATACTGTTTGTTTAAAAATATTTCAGCTACTGGAAGAATGTGAAACTTAAAAGAGCAGAATTAAGTTCACAGGTTGATTTTTGCCAAGTAGTTTCCAAGTAATTTCATGTGTAGTCCAATAAGATTAATGAGTGACAATCCTGCAATAGATCTTAAAAGACTCAGAATGACAAGGCAAAATATGTTTTCCTACAGGCCGTTTATTTCACAGATGTCTATAGTTTGCTTTCTTGAATTTTCTTTTTATGTACCTGATACAGAACACTGTCTGGCAGACTGGGGCAATGGTCTGATTGGGTGGATCCTGATTTGCCATAACAAGTGCTAACTTCTCTCTATCTGCTGTGTTCCCCTCTGGTAACCCTTTGGGGCTTCCATGGCACTGGATAAAATGAAATTGGGACAAAAGCTACCAGAACTCTTTCTTATTATTTTTATAAGCTGGAAAATTAAAACTAAAATGTTTCTTATTCAGAACTATGATTTTAACGCCTCATTAGTCTATGAACCCAAGTGTTTTTGGGCTTTTTACCTTCTCACTGCTCATACTCCATTTGTTCTGTTTATTTCATTTCATCTTAAGTTACCTAATACTTTGATCTCTTGATTTCAGAGGCTGAATTTGTCTATGGTTTGGAAAACTCCCAGAAAAAATGAGTCTGGGAACCATCAAGTGCTACTGCAGTGCAAGAAATGGATGATTGGGCTAAGGTCAGGTTAGTGGCTTACTCCTGATCAAAAGAGGATTTCATGTCCCCTTCAATGATATGTAGCACACTTTAGTCAATAAATAGCATTTTTCTGTTCATGCTCACAGGAAATAATATATGATGCTGCAAGTATTGATCAGAGAGCTATATTTTGTTAATCCATTTTCTTGAAGAAATGTTAAATAGTTACAGGTTCTCTTTTAGTATCCTGAAGAGTGTTTTAGCCCTGAAAAAGATGCTCAGCCTTTCTGCTTTATGTAGGTTTCACAAATATTTTATTCTTTTTCTTCTTTTTTTTCAAACATACATCATGACAAAGCATTATACTGTGTTTGCCCTGACAACATTTAATGCTTTATTACATTAGTATGCTGTGACTGTGTACATTGATTGGAATGATTCAGAATTAAAGAGGAGAACATCTCAGAGATAAAATCCATCAGTGCCTCATCTCAAAGTGTCTGACTTATACTAGGACAAAGAGGGGATAACACTGTGTAATGTGTTGCTGTGTTGTGAGAAGGAAGATAACAAAGTAGACATATTCATACCAAGTTTATTTACCCAAATATTAATGAGATATCTGGAAAATATCTGAGCATGAAAAGTTGAGTTATTTCCCCCTTATTTTGCACATCTGTATTCTCATCAAGAAGTCTTTTGCAGGTTTATGGCAGAAGATACTTTAGTCTTTCTGTCTCCTGTACGTGTTCATTGACCTCATATAAATGTAATAGTTTATCCTCAATTTTTATACTAATGTACTGAAGGCAGACTTGATATTGTCAGAGGTGCTGTGCAATAAGCTCCAGGAAACTTTCGTTCCAGTGGTGAGGTGACAAATGAAAAAGAAAATAAAAATGGATTTTGCAATTTAAAAACATATTGTGCTCAGCAAAGAATGCATAGCCAGCTGTAAAGTGATCTGATTCATTTCTATATATGCAAGGAAGGATTTTACACAAAGGTTTTATGGGAGATGTACAGGATATTTAAAGCAATGTGAAGACTATTCTGTGTAATGATGCTTATTTAATCTATCAAGAGCTAGAAGAAATGTTTCAATAGTTGTGTTTACCCACTTATCTTTCAGTAAGATGTCACATTATGCCTTGTTCCATTACCTATTTAATCATCCTTTAAACCTGGTTATGTGTTTAGAGGGGAAGGTTGGCAAAGAGAGAAAAGCAAAATGCACACATGCTTCGTTCGCTAAATCCCTGAAGAACTTGTTGTTACTTCAGAAAGAAATTATGTTTTAGATATATATGAAGCTGATGTAAAAGCAGTCAGTTCTTTAAGTTGAAAATTTTGTTTGGCTTTGGTGGATTTCTACTTCCTTTAGATATTTTGCAATGAATGACATGTGGATTTTAATGGTTTGAGCAGCTGCTGTTGCTGCTTGGGGAAGATCTGGGGCCGTGTTTTGTTCAAAGTTCAGGTTTCATCTAAGCACAAACGTAAATATCCAGCTTCTCAGAACCTTAAAGTCTGTAGCCCTAAATATCAGCTTGGGTATTAGAAGAGACAGAGCGCTTTTAAAAATTGCACTTTAAAAAAACAAACACGGAGAAAACAAGGGGAAATGAGTACAAATTGCACTGGGAGAGATTTCATCTTGACAAGAGAAAGAAGTTTTTCACAGTAAGAACAATCATTCACCGAAACAGCCTCTCCAGGGACGTAATAGAGTCCCGTCGCTGGAGGTTTTGAAGACAAGATTGGACAGAATGCTAGAAAATCTCATCTAGGCTCTCTTTCCTATAAAGGTTGGACGAGATGATCTTCTGATGTCCCTTCCAACCTGGGATATTCCATGAAAAACCTAATCTTCATCTAGGTTATTTTGGTGGGGTGGAAGCTGTATGAAAACCTGGACATTACTGGTGACAGGGCTTGGGAGACTTGTGTGGCTGATAGGGCCATGGAGTGTTAAATAATGACTGCATTTGCCTCTTTCTTGTCCCATGACTGAGGACACTCAGCTTGCGTTTAAGGACAAGCACAGCAATGCTCTCTTGTTTTCTCTGTCAGTCCTTCTCCGTAGATTAAGAAATCTGGTTTTAGTTAGCAGTATTCAGCGTATGCTTTCCGAATATCAGTTATTTTAGCTTCCTTCAGTTTCTTTATAAGAGGAAAATATACCAGTTTCCACTGAAAAGAGATCGAACCATGGATAAAGTGAGGAGATGGGTAGGAGCACTTGGTACCTTTTGCACTCAGCATCCTGCTCAGACGAGTTGACTTGGCCTTCCAAAGACTCCTGCAAAATGCGTGGAAAACTGAAGCCCCTAAATTTTGCCCACTAAACTGCGAAGACAGTTGCAATGTAGTCAGCGTGTAAATCTGCCAGCGTTACTATGTAAGGCCAGACAGAAACAGAAGGTAGATCTCCAGGTTTCTAAACCTGGCCCATAATTTTGACACCAGAACAAATGTTTGAAATCCTCCCAATCTCTACTGACTGGCTTTCAAAATGGAGTATAAGTCTTGGTATTAGTGAGAACTGATTTTAGTTTAAGTGGTTGGGCCCTGTGCTTTTTGGATCATTTCTGCTTAAAATGTATTTCACTGATGTTTTATTGGGGTGATTTTACTTGTGGCAGACAGCTGTATCTGGTTATATGATTTATGGTTTTGTATTAAGTTCTTGAGCTGATTTTTCATCATCTATATGTAAATAAATTGCACTGCCAAAGTTGGGAATTGACCTCCCAAGGTCAATTTTGTCTAGCAGTCATGACCAGATGTATCCTCAGGTGAGTTGACTGAATTGTTAAGACTAATGACTTCACACTCTTCATGCAGGACGGGAAGTTCACACTTATGGGAGGTGCAACCCCTTGTGTCCGTTATAAACTCTCATAGGTATACATCAGCCAAGAAGGGCAGCAGTGAGTGAGAAAAGCTGCCTTTTGTCTGTATACAATGGTGCTTTTTATTATGCAAATGATCAACAAAAGATTTAGAGCTTGAAATATTTCCTGAATTTTTCCCTTAATATTTCATACTGTCGCATGAGGAAGTGGCCTCTTTTGTAGCTTTTAAGCCAGTGTGGCCTGGGAGAGGTGGTTTTGTGTCTATGGTGAGTGGTTGCATGCTTTCTGGGTAATTCATGTTAATATTTTGATTATAGTGCTAAGTTACAGGGGATGAGCTACAGAAACTCCAGTGATGTTTCACTGGAATTTACTAATTTAGATGAAGAAAAGAGCTTTTATCTAATTACACAGCTTTGAGGCAAAGCGAATTGCATAAACAGATACTCTTTAAAGCAAACTTTTTACTCTGTATTATGGTGTTGTTTTCAGATGATGGTCTAATCTTGGTGTCCTTCAGAGTTTGCTGTGTTTTATAGCAGTTATGAGCAAGGGAGGTTTGTATGAAATGCTAGGATGGGCTCAGTGATGATAAGGGATGAACCCTTATGAGGCGCTAGGTTTCCCTTATATTTCTGTCATGTATTGGGATAATATACTTGATCCTAGACAGCACACAAATGAAAACTCATAAAGAAAGTGGGGCAGGCGGGGCAGTAATGCTGCATGGATGAAAGCACTTTGCATTATAACCAGCTTGGTTCTGCTGCTTCACCACCACCAGGAGACAAAAGACAAGAGCAGGTACTCTGGTGTTAAGCCTAAGTGTTATGTTATGATTCTTTTCTGCCAAGAGCACTTCAGACTAAGTGCACAGCTATACATTAGGCTCAGGGCTCTCTGCAGTTTTTATGCTTTGGTGCATCTATACACTGACTCTGTGCTGGATGACAGTAGTTGCTGCTCTTTTCTGGACAATGTACAAAGCTTGCATGATCTGGATCTAAATCCAATGAATTCAGTGTTCCTTTAAAAAGCAATGACAAGTAAAACCCTGGACCTGTCTTTGGCTTTCAGTGAACTGTACACAGCTTGAAATAAATCTACTCAGTCACACAGGACAAATTCACCTTCCTTGAGCATGATTTTTAAGACTCTTATCTACCCTGGGGATCTTTGTTGCTTATTCCCTGCCCCTTCTGTGCCCCTTCATTGATCTCAGAAGGCTGTCTGCACTAGACACAGTCAGGATAGACAGCAGAGACCTGTGGTACAGATAAGAGAGGCACAGCACTGGTTGGAGAGAAAATATGCATCAAAAGATTGCCCACTATGAACACATAGTTAGCTTTTTACACAGAGAGTGTAATCGAGCTAAGTTTATGTACAGTCTAGTTTCTATTTCATGCCATTTTCAAGCTTTGTACATTTACGCCTCTGTGAATGCTCCGGGTCCCCCTCTGCTTCCTTGATGTGCAGGTTCTTTGTTTAGCATTTGCTGATAATTATCTGTGGCTAAAAAGCATATAGGTATATAGTACAGTGTATGGTATTTGATGTGGAGGGGGAAAGGAATATGCTGTATGTGCTTTAATATTTATGAAAAGCTTTTCTTTTCTGGAGGGACTATCTTCTGAAGGTATCAGGTGCTGGATTGACTTCTAGCTACTGTATACTCTTGCATTGTCCCAATACTGCCGTGTGGAAGCTTGTACAATCAGCTCTGCAACACTATTATAAGCACAAATAAATGAGAATAAAGCTGTTTAATTTGTAAACTGGAGAAGAATAAATAGTGCTCTGCATTATTTCAGCCAGATTGTCCCTCTCATATTATGCGATGACTGATGTGTTTTTATTTGTTTATTTTACCTTGGGGGTCAGCTTTAGGGAAGAAGCCATTCTCTTTCTGTTGTCCTTTCTTTCCATGCACGCAAAACTTTAATAAAGCAAGTCACAGGAGCTGTTAGGGATCTCTTTCTTGTTTTGGTGTTAGTCTCCCATTCTTCTTTCATATAGACTACAGTTCTCATTAGGCTCTTTTTTTTTCAATTTAAATTATTTTTATCTCACGTTGCCAACAAATCAATCACAACCCATCCCTATGAATACAGAACATCCATGTAAGCAAATATTGATCTCTCCTTAGCTGTTTCTTATTATACAATTCCCTGGTGTGAGGAATACACTAAACAGAAGCTAATAGACATTACATCTCACAGGCGTTTTCACATTCTGACAAATACAGTTTTAGGATTTTTTTCCCCCATTAAGAGTGTAGCTGTTCTTGCTTGGAAAAGGTTTAAATACATTTCTCCTATTCTCTTTTTCAGCGCTGGAAAGTAGAAACTTGCACAGGTATTGGGAGTCATTATTCACTCTGCTCAACAGAGTGTGGTTGCTTTGCAATGATTACTTGCATGGTAGAAATATTTATATTTCCTGCTGTGTTAATTGGTGTTACTAGTGCAGTTTGGAAGACAGGTATTTCTCAGCTACCATGAAGTCACTTGCTAGCCAGTCAGATTAGTAAAGAGAGTGAAGGCCAGCCAAATTATTTTAATAGGTTTTGTACATTTTCCAGGAAAAAAGACTGCAGAAACAAAAATAGACCATTTAGAATCCTGCCACTTTCCCTACAGCAGACACTCTGCTGTCTGCTGTACACAAGCGTCTGAACTACACAAGCTCGATGGTCAGCATTGCCAAAGGTAGCTGCATGAAAATGAGGAATTGGAAAAATATAAAAATATAAGAATAAGTGAATAAGAAAAGCAAGGATCAGGCTTGTCTGAAGAAGATATGAACTGAGCCCGGGATGACAATCTCTTTTGTAGGTTAAGGAAATTGATCAAAGGTGAGGTTCCCTTCTCTGTTTTGCACGGTAAAAAAGGCTGTAAAGAATCCTTCACCCTGAACTGTCATTCACATCCATCCATCAGCATGTCAGAAATAAAACCCTTTAAGCTAAAGGATAAATTAATCGAACAGTAGCGTAACTGAAACAAAGAAGGGAATGTCCTTATATGCAAGCAGCTTTGTGTGATATGAAAGAGAACTGATACACATGCATACACACATTCTCACTAGCACATAGATACACCCATGTGTGCGTGTACACACATATATATTTAATGTATAAAATCATTCATTTTCATTTTGGCTTCAGAAAAAGAATTATTTGCCTTAGGACCACTTGACACAATACTGGCAGCATGAAGTGCCCGTAGCATTGAGAGAAATCAATGACATCAACTCCTTTTGTGTCATCAACAAGCAGCCAAGAAATTCAGTCTTTCTTAATCAGATTCACTAACTTCCATATGTAAAGTACTATTTCCTACTTTCATAGATGTTTTATAATTTGTCTGTCCTTTTTTCTTGTCTTTCTTACCTATTTTAACATGATCAGTATATTGTATTAAGTATTTGCCGTCTTTACAGTGTTGTCAGCCAGAAAGATTAGAAAAGATCAAATTTCACTCCATTTTGGTGAACCTCTATGAATAGCAGTTATAATTTCCAGGCTCAAGAGACTGACTTTAGTGACCAGACTGAAAGTAGAAGCCTACATCCCACTACATCACCTGGTCTCCTCTTACAGTTAGCAGAGAGAAATGGATGCTTTCAGTTGGTGATTCGTCTTATCCTGGAACAGGCATCTAAAGTTGGGTAGATGCATCAAGTCATAGGTACGCTTTTTTTCCCCCCCCACCTTAATTGATTATGGAGGAATCTCAGGAGAATGAGCTGACGTGTAGAGGTCTATATTGCACATATCTGACTTGATGTGAAAGGAATCCCCCCACCCAAAAAAGTAAAAGGTCAGTAACATGGGGGGAACTTGCTTGGAAACCATGCAGCTGATGTCAAAGGCAATTTTCATTCTTGGTGTGGCTCCGCCATTTGCTCTTTGTATGCTTAGTTCCTTGTGCTGTATTTTATCTGCTTCTTCAGAGAGAACATCTACGCTGAGCAGGGTTTCACCCAGTGAATATATATACAAACTTTATAGTAAACGCAATATTGCTAGGTCCAAAATGTAATGTGGCACTAACATCTCAGACGTTACGTGACATGTTAAAATTTAACTTCAGCAGTTGTCCTTGGTGAAACCTGCTTTGTTTATTTTATTTAGGTAGAGTCCAGCAGAAGCAGGTAGTCATCATTTCTGTAGAAATTGTTGTAGCCATTGTTTAGAGAAATCAGTCTGCGAGGCCTCCACCATGCACTATACAGATAACAAACTCATGGATTTTACATATTAGTAAGTATTGGTTTAGTGTTCAAAGAGTGTTTCTCTTAATTTTTTTTTTCTAATTGTAAAGAGCAAGTTTAACAGCAGCATTATTTTTGCCAGGTTTCTTAAAAATTGTTTGGAAAAGTAGTTACCTGTCAGTGAGAAAGAAAAGTAACCAGTTCAATTTTCAGGCTAAAAACTGAGTGCTGTAGAATTTAAGGAACTGCTTGAATTACGTGTGGCACAACACAATCTTTCATTAGGGACTTAGCTGTAATGAATATCTCTTACAGCTCATTTTGAGCGAGTGATGAGACTCCCCCGTTTCCTCCCTCAGAAAACCGGTGAGCAGATGAGCATGCTGAGTGTAGTCTAATATCACAAGTTATAACGAAATATGTGTAACACAGCATGCTTTGCTTGAGGTTGGTAGTTTTTCAGCAACAAACATTATTTACTTTGTGCAATGTACAAAAAATCCTTGGACTGAATTGTAATGTAGCGAGATGGTAATAGTGTTTGATTCACCAGATGTCATACTGTACATAGTTCCTGTTACCATTTTCAAATCAGTAAAATACTGGGTTAGAACACTTACAAGATATGCGAAAACAGTAAGGAATGTCCAGGATTATTATTACCCATGCAAATTTTCTCTGTTTAAAGTAGAAAACCAAAAAAGTATTTAGTGGCATGGCTTAAAACACAAAAGACAAGAGGAAGGTAGCTGACAGCCCTGTGTTTAAGGAAACTTGATTTTTGAACTACTTACAGATACAGCAAAACATGAAATTTATGGACTCCAGAGAAATCTGGATCTATCCCAGACTCATTGTTCTCTCACGGATCCCAGATGTATGCTAAAAGCAAAAATAAGCACCTACATAGAATTTCTTGTTGTTAATATCTTTGCAAATTTAGCAATCTTGCTGCAATGTGGTCAATTTAGAGCAGTTAGAAAAAGAGCACAAAATGTTTATATGAAATATCTGTTATTTTCAATTCATTTATTTGCAAATATGCTATTCAAAGGCTGTATGCATTTCTCATTATATTGTCTCCCTAATTTAAATTGTGTGCTCCTTGTGGCATAGATATTATCATGGTACTTTCCAAGGCAATATGTGCACACTACTACCACTTCTAGTAATAATTCAACAATTACCTACTGAGTCTTTTCTTATTTGTATGATTCATACTGTAGAGATGTGACACAATTAGTAGTTGGCTTTGAATCACTCTGAACATTGGTGCTGTTAGGATATGTATTGACATGCGACTTAAGTCCTTGAATGTGTGAGCAGTACTTTGCTTTTGTTGTTTCCTGAGAAACACGGGGAATGGCAGACATTTCTTTGCTCAAGTTTAATATTAGAGTAAGTCCCAAAGTTCCAAAAAATGGAGATACTGTTTTTTGAAATGTTTCATAGCTTAAAAATTTTGTTCCATAAGATGGGAAAACCCACACAATTTCGTTCTTTCCATATCTAAGAAGCTCTAAAACATGATATATATCATACACATGAAAATGAAATGTTTTAATGAAAACATTGAGAATAATTAAAATAAATGTCTTAGGTGAAAATGCTGAGAAAAAGGACTCAAAAAGAGAGTGTCAACAGCAGCAATGCTGAATTTCAGCTGCTTTGATCTAATTTTCGTTTTGTCACTCAAAGTTGGAGACAAAGTTAGCTATCCCTAGACAAGGACACATATCACAGAATTCAGAAAGAGTTGACAGTACCTAAAAGAAGATCTGATCTTTTTTGATTTAAAATGGAGAAGGAAACTTTTAAGTAGAAAACTTATTTCAGAAATCATATGTTTTGGAAATGAGACTAGTACGGGCAAATATCCTAATTTGCATTCCCGATTCCTTGCTCATTTTCAGTCCTTCACTTACATCCTTACTAAACAAGGAGAAAAGAATTGAAATGCCAACTATTTGAAATCAGGAATGGTGAAATTGTTGTACAAGTTACCTTATGCACATTTTATTTTAAAAATACAAATTATAACAGGAACAGCAGATGCTAATATGAAAATTCATTCTTTAACAGTGATTTCAACCAAGTAAAGAAAATATAGTCACAACTGTGCTTGGTGGATTTGCATAATTGCACATCTGAAAGACATAAGTGGCAATAACCATTGATAAATTACTTTGTAATAAGATTTTTTAAAAATTCAAACTGAAGTTTCTACAATTACTAATTGAAGGGAATTAACTAGGCATGACTATTAAAAACAAACAAAACCTGTTGTCAAACTGATCTTAAAAGTGAAATAATGATTTTCTTTGTTTAGCTTTGTTGGCTTTTCACTTGCTAACATTTCCATATTGTTTTTGGGGTCAATATTTGTGTGTTCATATTGATCTTCAGAAAAGCCACATAGGCTTTGATATGAAGAGCTGATGGGATCTAGAGTTCATAAGATGCAAACCATTTTCATCCCATAAAAATGGGATTGGAAATGAAGATTGCTTTGTGGTTATTTTACAGCATGCTTCCTACTAGCAGACTGAATAAAACCATGGGATGCTCTTATATAGACTGAGCAGGAACACTTTGCAACATGTGATAGTCCTGTTGATCTGAAAGTATATTTTACTCAGTATACTTCCTTAATTTTGAAGTAACTGGCAAGACTGCACTAAAACAAAAGGTAGGCCTAGAGGAAGGAGCCGTGCATGGTGTCACCATGCCCGAATCATCTTTCAAAGGCCTGACACAGTAAATTGGAATATCCTTCCCTGGAGTAGATTTTATGTAATTTTCCTGGGATTGTGTATTACAATAATTTAAGTGAGGGCAAATAACCGAGACTATTTCTGCTGGTGGGTCATTAAGATCCTTGTCACGAGAGCCTCTTCTTATAAATCGACACAACCTACTGCAAATAATAGTGTTCAGATAGATCAGAAACCATAGCAATTACATTATATACAGAGAGGAAGTCTAGATAGAAAGAAGGAAGTCATTGCTGAAAGAAGAGAAAGGGCTCCAAAGAAACAAGGAGAAACCTGCAATGAAAAACGTCAGCAAGAAGCCTTAAGGGAAAGCTGGTAAACAAGCCAGTGTGAGAAGTGATCTAAATTGCATTTGGGTTTGGCATGGAAGAGTGTTCAGAGTTGGGTTAACGTTCTGCATTATACTTGAGCAGAGGGAAGGTCTGGGATTCTATATGGGGCCAACTAGGGAGCTAGAGATACTTATACAAATCCCAAAGATAGTATTTTTCTCACTATTACATATAGAGGGAGGCTTAGTATACATACAGTTCAGACGGGTGAAATTAGGTGAGATGATTACCATTTTCAGTGAAATAGTATGTTTGCATTTCTGTAAGGAGAGAAAAGAAAATCAAAAAATAAATAGTTTATAAGGGAGCAAAACATTTGTTTTAATGGAGTGTGAAGGAAGAGAAAAGGTAGACTATTTGGCTTTTGTTTTATTACTCTTTTTTTTAACCAAAGAGTCAAATTAAGAGTATACTAAAATCATAGTTCTAGCCTGAGAAAGAGAAATTGAGAGAGTAGGTTTCTGCATATACAAACACCACTCATAACTGTATCCAAGAGAAGGACCTTCCCCTTATGGCAATCAAAAATATAATATTCATATTTGCCAGAAATACTACATTAACTTTCTGAAAAGTATCCTGAGAAAAACACAAGGACAAAATAGTATTGTATGAGAAACTGCATAGAATTTCTGACAATACCTTTTGGTAAAATACTTCAGAGATTTGAGACGCTTATGCTCTGTTTCAGAAAGCAAAACATTACTTCAGAAATGGTAAGATTATATTCCCTTACCTGCCCAGGGATGAGTCAATGAAGTCAGAGATGTTTCAGCAATAGCCACAAGGCTGAGTTCTATAAAGAGGAGGAAAAACTGGATTTCTCTCTTCAGTTTACTGCCAAAATTTTAGCAATATACAGTTCCCTTTAGCACATCAAAACCAACAACATTGATACTGTTCTGTGGGAATTTCCTTAGCCTTGTATGTGCATAAAACATTTGAAATGTAGTTTTATTTTTGAATGTATTGCTAAACAATAGAACAAATGTATATTATCCTTTGTGTTGACATACCAAGCTGAAAATCATCAAGACCCACCCAGGCATCTTGAAATAAAAACAAGTTAATGGAGACATTCAAGTACTTCGAATTCCACTATGATTTCATTATTCAAAGATTGCTAGAATATTTTAGTGTTTAAAAACATATCTTAGGTGAAGTACATGTCTACTAGAAACGTATTGTCAGTGGCAAATATATTTTTTCCCTGCCCATCATGCGTTTTTTTTAAGAAGCGTTTTGTTTGTACAATTGCAAAACATGTAAGAGAGAAAGGAGAAAAAAAAATCAGTGCTGTCTTCTGAAAGCAGACTAATTTTACCTATTTAGAGAGAAAAAAAAAATCCTTCTTATCTTTGAAAAACAGCTGCACTCATCCAGAACGTATATTTTGGTGGCTTGTGTATGTGGGCAAGTGCAAAGTCCTGCTGGTTTGCAAAAAATAACAACTGGGAGTATTTTCTTTAGGTCTATATTCAGGAGCTTCTCCCCATTGCTCACTCCCCAGCCATGTTTTGTAATGTGGTTTGCCTGTTTTCCAAGATATTCGTCATACTTCTGCTTAGAGTCATCATTTGGAAATAATGGCTTTTTTCATACATACATTTTGCTCAACAGAATGATTCTGAACTCCTGGCAGTAAGATCAAAGAGATCTTTCACAATTCATCTCTCTTGCTTAGCATGTAACAAGCTCACAGCACCTTCTGAAGGTTAACTGTTAGGTCTACCTGATACAAGTACAAACATGGAGAAAATGCTACTGTCAGTGAGAATATATTTTTTTTAAAATTATTTTCCTTTTTTCTGTGAGAAGGAGCTGCTAACAAAGTTGACAAAATTTGTTAATTCACCAGAAAGAGGGGTTGGCTAAAGAAATAAGTTTGCATTGACAACTATCTTTCTTCCCCTCCTTACCTTCCTTTATTTTGCTGGAGCAACACAAAATTGTGTTTTGTTATATCCGTCCCTGAAGTAATCTGCATTCTCATAACTATTTATCATCTGAGCAGATATGTTTGCAGTATTGTTCAGTCTGTTTAACTTTTGAGTTTTTATCAGTCCTTTATTTTATTCTGGTTGTGTTTAAGAGCTGAAGATAATTTCTATTGGCCTCTATGAGGTTGTCTATTAAATATTCTTTCTGATCAAATATGATGTACCTCTGCTACCAGCAATATCAAATCTTATTACCAATCTCAATAACCTAATGTAATTAGGAAGGCCTGTGTTACATGGAATCTGAGTGTTCGTGCTATGGAAGAGGAGTCTATTAAAAAAACTTCAAGCTTTTGAAGTTGACAGAGGTTCAAGTAACGTCCTAGTATGTCATTTAGCTATTGGACTCCATGAGTACTGACTTTTTATTGTACTGCATCTTGGAAAACCTTTGCACCTGTATGGCGTGAATGCCAAATATTATGAAATTGTTTTTAAGTGTGCACTTCTTTGTCTGATTTTGCACTATAGTATAGCCTAGTATGGCATAAATCCATGTCATCTTACAGAGTTCTGATCTTCTAAGCTACCACAATCCACAAAGGATAGGATACAAAAGGACTTGTGTTTAGCAGCATTTGGTTCTGATAATTATAGTTATTTGCTGACAAGAAAATGCTCATTATCAGTTCCTACTTGATAATAACAGGACAAGCCTGAACTGCAAATACAAGCTCATACAGTAGTTATAAATGTTCAAGGAAGCCTAGAATTCTCTTCCTCCTCAATTTTTTGCCCACTGCCCAAAGTGCTACCCACCATGTATATATATATCAGTTTGTATAAGCTATTTCTGTACTGTTGGATTTTTAATGAATGTTATTAGTTGAGTTATGATCCAGAATATGCAAGCAGCTGAAAAAAACCATTATTTCAATTAAGTTGAAAGATCTATCGTGCAATGGCACAACTTACATGCAAAATTATGATCAAGATCTAAATGTCTCAATCTGTATTGATCCCTTCTCAAAAGTTCTATGGATGATCATCCCTAGTAAGCAGAGCAAATTCACAAAGGATGAATTGCTGAGCAGTTGGAATTCAAAGGCCCACTGAGGTCTAATTGGCTTCCTGGATTGGAATAGCCAAAGCATTCTGATGTCACTCTGGGAGGAGTCCGTTGGCTCTTTGCTGAGCAACAGGTGCTGATTTTCTGCTGGACCAACTTGGGGGCTGCAGGTCTTGCTCAAGACTGCTAACTTGGGAACTTTATGTAGATACTTAAGTTGCTCTGCCACTGTATTTCCTATTTATTTATTATGATTAAGAAATTCCTCTTTATGTTTATCTCAGGTTTTTTATCATTATTCTTGGGCAATAGACCTAACCTAATTACTGCTTGCACAAGCTGACTCAAAGACTTTGATAAAAAAAATTACTATGATGGAATTGGCTTAAAGCTCTTCTTCCTACTAGTATGCCAAATGATGTGCTGGAGACACAGAAGATACAGCTACCTAATCTATTTTTGTGATAACCCACTTATCCTATTACAGATATAACCCCCCACACACTCTATTGCAATTTCAAGCAGCGTTCCATCAGTGAAAATCAGAGCATGACCACTGACTTCAATTAATCTACATTGACTTAGATCAGCTGAATGCCAGGTATAGTATAGACAACTTTTAGACATTTAATTCAAGCAATTCTGTGCTTCTGTTACATACAACTGATGTAAAAAACCTTGCAACTTGCTCATGAACATCCATTACATCCATCCATCCATTCTTTCTCCTTCCAAACTTCTTAAGGAGATTAAAGTTAGCTGACATTGTAGAAATCCTCATGCTACTGTCCAGTTATGGCCTCTGGACCTCAAAGCTTTCACAGTAAAGCAAATAAAATGGATACATTACCTTTTAATTCAACAGGGGCAGGAATGCTTTGTTTAAAAGCATTTAATCTTAGCAAAAGAGATTAGAAAAGGGAAGCAGCTGTGACTGAAATGTCTGTATTTATTCAGCAGTTATACCCTAATCACAGAGAACAAAGTATGCAGCTCAGCATGCCAATGTTTAGAATGTTGTATTCCTCTAACAGTGACATCTTTGGGAGGCATGTATTTTAGTGTTCCTGAGAGGATGCACTAAATATACCTCAAAAATATGGGTAACGTTGCAGTAGAATAGTAAGTAACTATGCGTTCCAATTACATTACATACTCCACAGCTTTTCTTCAGACACTTTTGATGCATGTGATTGTATTCAGCAATATCTCTATAGCTATGCTACATCATTACTTTATTCTTCATTTTTTCTCTGTGGTGGCTGTAGTCTGAAGCGTATTGGCATTCCTAGCAAGGAACCTCAGCCCCAGAAAGGAAGGCAGAGGTGAAGGGAGGAAGGATAACTCCTTTTCAAGTTCTGTCTCCCCAGGCAATATGGATGCAACTCGCTCTGCAGACTTTGACTTGAGCATAAGCACAGCTGCTAAAGGCAGTACAGATAAGCTCTTGCGAGTCTTGCACAGTGACAGCAACAAACTTGTAATGTTTGACTGGAATAATAATGATTTTTCTCTTTTCTGATTATTATTTTTAACAGTACATATCGGCCTACAAATTATGCTATTTGTTACCTAATTTTTTTTTTATGAAAGTAGTTTGCAAGGTTAAAAATTCATAGAAATATGTTTATAAATCATAGGAGAAGATGGTTTTTGATAGGGAAGTTTTGTCGCCAATGTAAGAACTGAAGAAGAATTATCAGCTATCTTCTAATAAGCACAACTGGAGTAAACCCACAAAAACCCAGTGCCAAAGAGAAAAGAACTGGCTAGTTACTTTTTATTTTGAGGCTGATATAACTATTTCTATGGTATTAATTTGAGCTAGTGCAATGAAAGTAAAAATTTCCTATGTTGCCCGCACGTTAATTATAATAGTCTGAAACACCATCCCTGTTTTAGTACTGGATTCAACTTAAGTATACTAGTCATATTACCCAGTGTAGTTATAGGGATTTTTTTGTGTTTTAAAGGGAAAAATAAGAAAGCTATTTAATTTGAAATACTTGCAATGCATAGAACTTTTGATCTTCTCCAAGAAATTTTGTCCTCTCTAAAAATGTGTGCCACACCTTAAAATTGTGATGACATTACTTTATTTCTCTTAACTCATGACAGAGGACAAGATTTGAATTTACTTTAGAAGACTTTCCTTCCTGAATAGGCTAGGTTAAGAGGGGATGTGAACAGAGAAATGTTGGCAGAGTGGGAAATGAGTTCAAATGTTTTGCCAGAGGATGTGCTGCTTGTCTCCTGTCTTAAGGAGAGGCAGTCCCACTGGGTGAGTAATTTAGCTGCACCATGGATCTTTGGTGATAAAGCTGTTTACCTTCCTCATTCATTTTGATGTCTTTGGTGCTGCATCATACAACTCCACAGATCACAGATTAGTAGCTTAAATCACTGCTGTGTAATATACTACTACATTTCCTGATACCAAAACTAGTTTCATAAACATACACTGGGACAAACAAAGAGTGCTTGGGTGTATGATGGAGACAGGGATGTAGGACTTGTGAAAGGCGGTAAAATAAAGCTCTTTGCAGTATTGTTTTTCAGAATAAGATTAAGATTCCCTACGGTTCAAGTTCATTTGGCAGATCCACTAGTTTTCCTAGAAGTGTTTTGATGTGACCATATTCAGTGACAATTTAATTTACTGGAATGCTTTTTTTTTTTTCCCCCTAACAGTTAATGGTGGACTAGGAGTAGACATATTTAGCAGTAGTAGGTATGCACCAGTATATTTACTTGACCATCAAAAACTAATCTGGGTGTACCTACCAAAATCAGTAGCAGGACTTGAAACCCAACACTGGAAGTTCTTTTAGCATTCCACAATAGTTATTCCAATGCCTTTCGTTTACAGAGGAATTGTTAGTAATGACTTAAAGTGAATAACAGACAATAGAAGAGCCATTACTGCTGCCACAAAATGTTGAACATTGTGATGAGAAGACTTGTGTAAAATGCTGCTCTGTTTCTGACTCTGTTCCTTTTGATCTCTGTGTAGCAGAAGACAGGTATGTGTTAGAGTGTTAGTTTTGTGTTTTCCTGTTTCCTTGAAGATGTTCAAACATTCTTTAACAACTGTTTTGTAAATGTGCCTGAGAAAATGATACAGAGGATATTATAACATATTTTTTTGTTTTCTTAAGTTGCATTTCCTTTAAAGATTTCCAATCTTTTAAGTATTTACATCTTGTTAAATATAAAGCAAGTTAGATCAGCAGAGAGATTCTGCTGAGAAAATGAAGCATTTTGTAGCTGTTTTAGCTTCTGCGTTTGAGCTTCTGAGTACTGCAGCCTAGCTGTTCTCTAGCACTTCAAATAACCTTATGGTTATGGTTTGTTATGCTTTGGGAGATTGTAAGAAAGAAAAAGCAAAGTACCATCAGCCAGTTCTTCCAGAATTCCTGAATTTTAAATAGTGGATCACCCACATAGTCAGGATAATCCATAAAGATAAATTTTTAATAGTCTTTAATGCAGCTGTTTGGCATAGAATACAACTGATTATTTACGACACCTGGCATTAACAGTTGTTAATGTTGTGGTAAAGAAATAAATAAAGACTTCCACATAGTCCTTGTCTCTTGATGAAAAAATGTCACCAATTGCAAAAGCTACTAAAAGAAAAGCCCTGATATTTTTCCAAATCCAGGTTTGCTTATATTATGATTAATTTCTAAGTGGTATTAGTCTAAACTCCAAGTCTAATTTTTATTTTTCAATGTCTCTGTCACCAGAAAATGTCAGTATTCAATAAGCTATTATTTATAGAGGAACATTGTATAGCGTGGATTAAGCACCATATTTTGAGAATGAGGATGGCATAAACTGTGGCCTCCATTAGGTAAGTCTGTAAAACTAGGCACAGTGATAAACAACTAGCATTGCCTGTGTTAAGAATATAGCTTGTCTTGTCCTGTAATATTGTAACAGAACCTTTGTGTGGATGTTCTGAGTTGCTTGCATGATATTGTATATAAAGGTTAGAAGGAGGTGGAGCATCAGTGCTGACAGATTCAAATAGATATAGCTGAGTCAAGAACTTATTTCTGACTATAGTTTTTTTGGGGGATGTTGCCCATCCATGTATTATAGACATCTAAAGCTCAAGCACCTAACTGAAACACAAGTACTAATTTAAACTTCTCCTTACAGTCTCCTAATAAAACTAGATAAAGTCTATCAACTTTTACATACCTAAATATTAGAAACTTGATCAAAGTTAGTCACGTAAGCTTCCTCTGTTGTTGTTGGAGAAACCTGCAGAGAGCTATCCACCTCAAGATGGTCTAAATTGCCATTTGGAGGTAATTGTAGCAGTGTCTAAACAGAGATTGATGTTGCTCTGAAGTGGGCTGGGCCCCTGATCTCCTGGTTGTCTAAATAGGTGGTCTTGTCATACCACGCTGTCTCTCCCTTTAGTTCCCCACACTTGGGTATATTTTCTGTGGAAACGGAGCACTCAAGGTGTAATAATACAGATACAGACCTTATCCTGATAAAGGGTTCATCCACTCGTACATTAGATATTTCTAGTCTCCCTCATGTATACTACTGTGGTTTAGACTAGAGGACTGATTTTTAAATCTTTAAAGTGATAGAAGATGGATATCATTCCAAACAGCAATCTCTTGGCATCTTTTTATTTGGGACATGGTTGGGATTTGGAGTTAGGATGTACATTTTACTATTTCTGCCCTCCTATCTTTAAGTCTGAGAAAAGCTCTCTTGAAGATCTGAGGTCTGCATTTAGATCTCAATATAAACAAAGTTGATTCAGAACTGATTATAGTGAATTCCACCTTTGGGCTTCTGCAACTGGAAAGCTTGGTCTCTGATTCATCTATCTGATTCATTCTATAATCACCTTATCTAGTTGCTTATGGTCCTTGCTTCTTTAGGTTATGCAATGTAAATGTTATGATTTTTATCTCTTATATGCTTAGCTTTTAAATATTTAGGTGTGTGGTGGCTTGATTAAGCATATTCCAAAGTAAACACCCACTTCTCAGTTGGTCATTTTCCTCCTTCAGAAACAACAGCTATGAAAATCCTCCAAAGCTTTATAAATGGGAAATCTAGAAATAATAGATCACACCTTTTCCTGACCTGATTTCTCTGTTTATTCTGTCTGCCAGTCCCTTTCTTTCATGTCCTAGTTTTGAGTATAATTATTTCAGATTTAAATTTCCATCTAGGCTATACAGAAAAAATTCCGTTCATTGCATGAAAAGATATGCCTTTTCTTTTATCCCCCGGATTCTGAAGAATGACCATTGTATCATTTTCTTCTCCAATAAGAAAGAATAACTCTCTTTTTAACTTTCTCCCTCCACAGTTTTCAACAGTTTTGTGTTGTCTGTTTACTGCTTCCTATGTTTCTCCTCATTTTACATCATATTTGGCACCCCTTTCATGCTGCATTACCCTAGATTTCCTTTCTGTTTACATGCCACCCATTGCAATTTCCTGAATTGTTCTGCCTCCTCTTCTCCAGGCACCCTACACTGAGGGTGCATTTGATTTTTGGGTCTGATTTTCATGTCTGTATACATTTGCTTATAAGATTCAAAGGCCACACATGCCAGTCTTGATGATGTAGCCTACATGTATATTGATTTTAGCAGTCATAGAATCATAGAATACCTTGAGTTGGAAGGGACCCATAAGGATCATTGAGTCATAAAGGTTTGTGTCTGGATAGCAAAAGCAAAGCTGTAGTATTGAAAGAATAAATCAGAAATTAATATGAATCCCTAAACATAGATGTCAGAGTTGGCAAAAATACCCTTATGGGTTATGATTTTTTTCTTGGCACAAGAAAACCCACAACCTGAAAATTACTTTGTGGGGAAAGTAGATACTTCATGTGTTAATTTAACAAATTTGTCCCTTGCAAGAAAAAATGTGACCTATACTACATTTTGTTTGCATTCTCTGGGGTAAATGGTAAGGAAAACCTTTCTACCTCCGTTTGTATATCCTTGTAATATAACTTCAATGGTGAAATGCATTTGGGCATTAAGAGAGTTTCCCTTGCATGATCAGGTGAAATTAGAATTAAAAAAAAGTTTGAATAACATACACTACAAAATGGCTATTCAGCTTCACTGCATATTGTTTCATCCAGTGATTTTAAATTCTTGTCCAATCTAACTATGAGATACGTCTGAATTTTTGTAAGTGGATTTTTTTATCCATGAGATACATAGATATGTTTGTATGCAAAAAGCTACAGCCTGTTGGAGGAAGGTAAGGTAGGGTGGATAGATGGACCCAAGATTGTATCAGAAAACCATGGGACAAGTAGATGGCTTTATACTGTATTTATGAAGGTATATTTTGGATAATGTTTTAACTTTGATAGGTTTTTTTTTTTTTATTGTTGTGACCTACATTCACCAACTTTGTCTTGTCAAGACAATTGAAACAGTTTTAAAAATCCTCACCTTCTGCTATAAATGGAACTTCATTAAATTTATTGTAAAATTCATGCTGGGATCATTGAAATCCGAGGCAGACCATTGCTGTGATACACCGAGTGTGAGTCAGGGTCTCAGATGTTCATAGCATATAAACCCTTCCAGAAAAAGAAAAATGAGAAATCACCTCTTACATTCTTTTTCTTCCTTATCCTCTAATGACTTGGCACAGGATCCTGTCCTCCTCTCTCACACTGAATTTGCTAAGCAGTCACTGCACCCTTGTTAAAAGATGAATGAAGCACGAAGTGACAGGCATAAAACCAGTTCTGCACACACCTTGCAGTCTGTCAAGAAACAGCAACGTTATGTTTTCACTAATAACTAGTCCTAGAATTTTTGACATGAGTCCAGGTGAATACCTTCTCATTATCCTGGCTTTGCTGCTCTCTTGGGATCAAGCTTTGCACCGTTTGGGCATTTGGTCCAAGGCATCCCAAAGGTATTTATTCAGCTAACTCCATTCACATCAACACTGTCACCATAAGGTGGGTTTTATTTTTTTTTTCTCTCTCTGTGTCTCATGCATAAAATGACTTTTTGCAGGTGAAAGAAAACTATCCATGCTGATTGCTGGAGTGGGCCTAAACTTACTTCTCAAGGAGAACTCAGAAATTGTGATTACACCTGGCACTCATGGGTGTAAGAGGAAATTCCTTAAACTAGCTTTCCCTTCCTGCTGTGTCATGCATAGCTAAGTGAAAGCAAAGAAAGCAGATCCATTTTCAGAAAATGAGATAGGTTCCTTTGAAACAAGGAGCCTCTGGGATAAATAGCCTTTTCATTGCTTTTATTTGGACATCCATAAAAAGAAAGAAGGATAAAGAAGAATCCTCACACAAATATGATCTGAAGTCATCCCTCCCTCACAAAAAAAAAAGAAAAATCAATTTCAGAACAGCTTTGAAAGAAGAATTTTCCTTGGTTCTCTTTCACTAGGCAGTAAGATTAAGTATTTGTTTACATTAAAATGTGAATTAAAAAGTCACATAAAATGCTACAAAATCCTGCTCAGTAGCAACTGATGTTATTCAGCACACTAGGAGATAGCAACATGTAGCACATAGAAATATGTTAAGGCTATTTATTTATCAGTTCTGTAGGAAGTCTTCTGAAATGTAGGCTTAAATGAGAACAGGGTTCTAGCAAAAAATGTATCTAAACAAGTGAATTATTATTCTGGGTATACATAAAGTCTTACTCAGAATCCAAACCCTCATCTTATACGGTGAATTTCTGTAGGAAGAATTCAAAGTATGTATGGGAGTGGTGCAAGTGTGTGAGGGTTTATGTTTATATATATACCATCTGTCTCGCTCAACCATCCATCTACACATGAACACTTGCACATATGTATTTCCAAATATGCTTATGACCAACCATTGAACTTCAGTGTGCATTTTTGCTAAATTAGTCATCATGTGAATTTATATCAGTACAAGCAATTTCTGAGTATGGAAGAGCTAGGGCCTGATTTCTAGAGGTACTTTTCTCTAATAATAAACATCTATAAACATATCCTGGGCTCACACAACACCTACTCTTTTCACTCCAGAGATCAGCCTTGCTTCTAGGTACACTGCTGATCTATATTGCACCTCATCTACTCCAGACTGCCAGCAGCTGTCTAACAAATATGCCATGGGATAGCAGGCTTGATGGAAGGGGGAATCATGCTGAGCTGCTGGCCAGTTTTGTGAGCCCTCTTCTGCTTACTGTAGTTAACATACTCCATATTCAGGTCTTAGGAGCATAATTTGCTCATTATGCTTAACAGCATATGAAGAAAGCAATGAAGAAAGGCTGAGGGATTTGGGTCTTTTAGTTTGGAAAGAAGATGACTGAGGGGGGATCTCATAAATGTTTATGAATACTTAAAGGGTGGGTGTCAGGAGGATGGGACCAGGCCCTTTTCTGTGGTTCCCGCCAAGAGGACAAGAGATAACAGGCACAAACCTGAGCATAGGAAGTTCCACCTAAACATGAGAAGGAACTTCTTTACTTTGAGGATGGCAAAGCCCTGGAACAGGCTGCCCAGAGAGGTGGTGGAGTCTCCGTCTCTGGAGACATTCAAAACCCGCCTGGACGCGTTCCTGTGCAACCTGCTCTAGGTGATCCTGCTCTGGCAGGGGGGTTGGACTAGATGATCTCCAGAGGTCCCTTCCAACCCCTACTATACTGTGATTCTGTGTAACAGTGAAAATCATTTGACAAGCAGAAGATACGGAAAGGCTAAGTGGGGAGGACTTCCATTTTCAAGAGCAGTTATTTTGAGAATCCACTAAATGAACAAGACCAAACGTACAAGGAATTTCAGAATGTGTTATGCGATTATGTATTTATACCCTTTGGTCACACTGTGTATTAAAATGTCTGTCAAAAAGACCTCTAGCTCCATGCAAGGCCTCCATTCTGAAAGTATTTCTGGAAAACACAAATATACTAAAATGTCACACCACTGTTTTTAACACTCAGGTATCTTAAATACTCTGCTATGGTAATATTCCATACCTGTCTATTTATAGTACCTAGAAATTGCATGAAGTTTCCACAACTTTGTCCCCCATACAAATCACATTTGGCTGGGTTTTTTTGGTGCCAACAAGATAAACCACTTCAAATCCCTTAGTACTTCTGGAAATCTTGCTTTTATGTTGCATGTTCTCTTATGAGTGAAACATATACATTTGTTTTTCTGCAGACCAGGATTTTTCTCTGGTTCAAACTGATCCAATCAAGAGATCGGTTTGTACCTTCCCTCAACCTGTGCCATTTCAAGGGCTAATATTCCTTACATTCACACTGGAACTGTGTGAGAATTACAGAAAATAGTTCTGTGGGAAAACAATGCTAAGAAAATAGTGAAAGTAGCCTCGTAATTAAATTTAATAGCTAGAAGTATAAAATGCGTGATCTGTATGACTTGCTGGCTCTGTTCTGAATAACATCTAATTGCTGTTTGGATCCCTAATGCCACAATACAGTCTCTTTTTCACCCCGTACTAATAGGAACAATAAGACACACTTCTCCTGCTTACTTACCCAGTTAGAGTTTAATTTCATGATGGAGAATACACAACAGAATTAATTTTCTGCATTTTGCTGATGCTTCTGAGCTATGCTTCAGTGGTTTACTATGCTCAGATCCCTGTAAGGAACTCACAGCTTCCCATTCATTTCTGTTACACTGAATGGAAAGCGAAAGACAATTGTTTTGTGTAAACTACTTCTCTTTCTCCATGTAATTCTGTATTGTTATCTATGTAAAGATGGATTTGAGATTTGTCTCTGAATAGAAACATGACCCCCAAATCCTAAAACAGAGCCTTGTGGATGTCTACTGCGTTTATGCAGAACTGCACTGAAATGCAGCAATTCTTTAGAGCATCAATATTTGAGGTGAAGAAAGCCCACCACCCTGCAGTCTCCTCTCTCATTCTCCACACTTCTTTACAGGCTCCTTGCTCTCTGTAATCGCTTAGAGGCAGTCTCTCACTCCCCATAGGTAACACTTTTTTTTTTTTTCTTGGAGCCCTTCAAACCTCTTTCTTATGTTTCTCTCTTTCTTTCTTTTTTTTTTTTTTAACATGTGATTTTGCTATGTCTTTTGAAAGTCTTGTATTATCGTGTCCCAGAATCTCAAAATTGTATTGTTTATCTCAGTGTACTCACAGAAGTAATGTTCTTTGTTGCCAAGCTAGGAATCGTAAATAGCAACCAGCCAGTGTTTCTCAGGTGGTCTCTTGGGATTCACCCACAATATTGTCTACTTCCTTTGCAGTACTCTGCTGAATGAAATCAGTTGGTTCTGAATACTGGACGCACGTAATAGTCATGGGGTATTGACTCAGGGAATTTGAAGGAGTCGGTCACTCGGAATAGATTTTGGTACACACACTTGCTGTGTGTTAAAGCAATTTAAAGTTAAAAAGGTTTGAGAGTCTCTAAAAGAATAAGTGTATATTCTGAATCAAACAATCCTGTCTTAGTCTTTTGCTAGACATTCCGTATAGATAATGCGGTCTAGTGAAGAACTGTATTGTTACATTGTTCCTTAGGAGAAGATCACACCCTGAGTTATCTGGTTATCTAGTTGAGCTGTAGTGGTCAATCAATATCTACCTAGACAATATTGAACATGCTTTTATTTAGACCGAAACATCCAGAAAGCCATTAAACCGTTAAAGCCATGAAGGCTGCAGACCAAACCAGCCCTGTTGATTATGTTTGAATTAACTTCCCCCAGAAGTTCATTTTTCTTAATTTCACCATTCCTGCATGCATGAAATTGCTACAATTTATAGAGTGCAGGTCAGAGGCAGCACTCTCTATAATTTCTCTCAAATGATAGGTGAGATGCTTGAAATTCAGCACAGCATGATTGCAGCGTGTGAGTTTATAAACTGCTGTCACCAGCTGTCTGTCTTTGTTTCAAAAGATCAAAGCAAAAAATATCTTTCAAATCACTTATTTCACTTAGGGAGAGCCTACCTAATGAAAAGTATTTGTATTTTTTATGTGGATGGTTTCCTTAAATTTCCTGTGATATGACACCGTAAAACAAATGCTAAAATGTCTGAATGAGTGTACAGTGCCTTGTACACCATCTCACATTTGCAAAGTTAAAATGAACTTCTGCAGGAATGTAGAAATGATAAGACTGCACCAAAAATATTTGAAAAACAGCACTATAATTTGTCAATTTGTCAAGAACAATATAAAGACTGAAAAGCTGTAGTGTTTTTTTAATTTCATTGCAAAAATGTGGAATATCAAAAGTTCTGTCTGCCCAGAAACTTTGCAAAACTACTGGAGGGGAAAGGAAGTTTAACTCCTTCTTCAAAAAAAAAAAAAAATCAAACAGAAGTTTAGGTTGGAATTTAAAAAATGGGACTTTTGACATGAATAATGTTTGTAGCAAAACATGCAAATTTGTAGTCTAAATTGTACTAGTTGGGAAATCTTTGGGGGATTTTTACATCGTTAATTAATGATTTTAATGTAAAATCAGGACCCTGGCTCAATCACTGTGTTTTCAAAGGAAAAGTATCAAATCCACCTACTTTTTTCTGTTCTTCCTCATTTATCTCATCTGCTTTACCTTTTCTATGACTGGAAAGCATTTAAAAAGAAAAAAGTGAAGTTATCTTTTTTTATACAAGCAAGGAGTTATAACTCTGAATGCATGAAAGAATGAGGGAGAACTTGGCTTAGCTTTGAAAAGGAATAATAAAAATGTTAGTGCTAATACAGTAATTCATAGGAGAAACAGCTGCATGACATACAGTGCTTATTCCAGTATTCTATCACAAAGCTCAAGTTACGTTTACTCCAAGGGACTCAGGTCTTGCCAGCCTTTCCTTATATTTCCTTATAGCATTGCAAATGCTAAAGTTTCTTTGTACTTCAAAAATGTTATTTCATGTTCCTGTGACTGGAAAAAAAAAGAATAGTTTATAAAGCCTACTACCGTTTCTTTCAGCTGACTTGTGTCATGTGACTATGGCCATTTCTAGGGATACTTTTAACCTAGATATAATACAAACTGATGCTTTGTTCCTCAAGTAAAAGCTTGCGGTCTGTGGTCTGCATTTATTTCTCGTGCCAGTGGGAAATCCAGACTTTCTCAGTGGATTATCATAAATGCACTCTAAACTGCTCTAATGCTTAATCCAAAGAATACCTGGATATTTTCCATCATTATAAACAAAGCAGATGCCCATATTTAGAGCAGTGCAGTTCCCACATTTAAAGCATTTTTAGCATTTTCTACTGTAAGAAGCTCTTTTATTCAATTAAAGCATAGACAGACGAGGTTTAAAATGTGCTTTGCTGCTATTCCATTTCAGGAAAAAAAAAAGTTCATTAACTTTGGTTTGCTAGACGACTTTTGGACAATTTTCTTTTAAAGAACTGATTAGTTGAGAAATTATGCTGCTTTGCTTTGAAACAGGGACATGAATTTCAGTTAGATTAGTTTGTCAGGACTGTGATTATACAGATCTCAAAATACATTGTATTCTCTGAAAAATCAGGCTACAGATGTTAAAGTGGGATTCCTGAATTATCCTAAGTGCTAGTGGTTTTACACTCAGTTGCCAATATGAATATTTGTTATGGTGGTTATTATTATTAGTTTTATGGGTGTAATATCCCTTTACCGTCCTTGTGAGGTAATCATATTGTAACAACAGACAAGTCCCCATTTAAATTAGTAACTCTGACTTCATGAAAGTGTTTGAATTGTGGGCTACAAACCAAGCTTGCCAAACCAAGTATAAACAAAATATTGGATAGTTGCCGAACTAAACACAGTTCACCCCTACAATAAATGAGGCAGACCCCTGAAATAACTTGTGGTTACATAAATGAAGCATCTTCATTTTAATACAGAAAAGAAAAAAGAATTTTTCATTTTCTTAGTTACCCACATTTACTAATGTTTAAGTGTCTGATATTTCAATTGTAATTTCATGCAATAAAATTTGTCTTTGTGTTTTATATAATTTATATTTAAGATGTATTTTAATTAAAAATACAGATTTATATTGATATGATAAATATTATTTCATATTTTATTATTTCTTTGCTAAATACTGTTCCATGCATAAATTGTGCTCATTGTATCTCAGAGCCATATGGAAGTAATTAGCGTTTTACCTAAGCAAGCTTAAAACTTTTCCTTGGATTCTGTGAGTTTAAAAACAAAAGTAGTAATAGTTATGCTAGAATTTTATGTAATTTATTCTGTCTGAATGGGAACACAATGTACTGGTCTTTCAGGAAACACGTGCTTTCAAAAGCTTGTCCGTCTGAATTTGGGAAAAAGAAGCAGCTCCTGTCATTCTGTCTCAACTTCTCTTGGAAAAAGGTAGTTGATAGGTCAGATCCTCAGCTCATCTAACTGTTGACATCTGCATCGGTATAGTAATTAGCTGAGCTGAGGATCCAGCCCTTCTGAATGGATGAGAGGAAACATAGCTGGATATATTTAGCAAAGGAAAAATAAACAGTAATGTTCAGGTAAGGTGTAATGTCATGAGAAAGTAAATGGTTTGGTTTCATTGCAGAATATTCTAAATGGTTTAAATCTAAATCATATGATTCCAAATTGTGTTCTTCAAGCCATTGAAATTGCCATTTAGCAGTGGATTGTGCTATTATTATTTCTAGCTTTCCCCATCATTTTTACTTTAATAGCGTCTCTTTTTTTTCTTTTTTTATTTTTTCTTCTTTTTTTTTCTGCTTAGCGCATCTCTTCTCTTGCTGTGCTCTGACCCTTTAACAAGTGTCCACATGGAGTGGGTTAGTCATGCTCTGTGTATTCCGCTGAATTGAGCAGGAATGCTACTGTTAATTTAATAGGGCAGCGTGCTTGAATATTTGTAGAGCTTTGGAAATTATTTAAGCAGAAGTCCAAGACCAATTGGACCAGCTGAGTATTGATCATCATAATTTAATTTTAGGTCCATCAGATGGAGCATTGTGCTTTTACAAATCCGCTTCAAAAAGAACTCGCATTACAGTGACAGACCATAGACTTTCAAGTGACAAGCTGAGCTGTTTTTTAAAGTGTATTAACAAATGATATGAGAATAAATGACAGCTTGTTTTATTGAATCCATCCGCCATCTACAGACATACGTGTCTGCAATAAAACACTCCAAGGATACTAGACCTCATGTAAAACCTGGAGTGAAAACTTCACATGATATGTATCGTTTGTTTGTTCTGTGCTTTGGTGTGTGTCTGAGGAAATTAACTGTAAGAGAAGCACTTGTTTTAGGACCTGCTGTGATTAGAACTGATTTTCTTCAGGCCCTCTCTGTGCGCCATGTAGTGGTAGAGGATTTCTCACTTGCTTTACATTGCAACTCACTTATAAAACTAGTGTGTGTTTGTCTGCTAACTTTCCTATCTTCAATTTAAAACAGCACTAATGAATCACAGTTTTATTTAAAGATCATATAAAAACACAGAACAGTGCTTTTTCTATTCTGCATCTTTGAGACAAACTAACTTCAAATAAATGTGCTTGGTTTTGCCACCTAAAGAACTGAAGAGACCTTTTCCGCTCCTGGGATCTCTTTCACTGGTGTCTCTGTTGCTGCTGCACTGATCTTAGAAGTATCACCTTAGAGAAGTACTTTGCTTCTTCTAGAAAATGCTTGTGTGCAGCACCAGCTACTCATTCTTAGTGAGGGCATCCCAGCTTACTGTAGTCAGTTATCTGCGTGCCTCTATCCCATTCTAGTAGAGCCTAATGACTGTGGAGACAGGCCAGCCTCTTCCTCTGCCAAAGGGAAGGTTTCTCAGGATGACTGAGGTGTTCACTCTAGCCACACTATGTTTAAGGACCCTTGTTGCTTTGTGAAACTTATGTCCTCTGGGTTAGGCCCTCAGGTTCGCAGGAGACTAGTGAGTGAGGAGGCCAAAGACCTAGTCTACAGAAAAGGCTGAGGAAGGCTAGACCCCTGTTTCTTTCAGCAGCTTGGAAAGCACTTGCCTACTCTTTTGGAACATGATGAAAAACTCAAGCGGTATAGTCTGACTTGAGCGCGCTCAGTCTTAGTCTGACTTGAGCTCCCTCAGTCCTTCCTCTCTATTTGATGGTCATTGAAAGAGCAGCATGAACTAGTCACTGTACTGACTACTTGACTATTTTTTGCTTCAGGTATTTAATTTTGTCTGTGGCTGTACCATGTACAATATAAGTGATCTTAGTACTAACTATCTAACCTCATTGATTGAAAGAAGGACACTTATAGAAATGCATACTGGGTGAGATGTCATTGGATTTGTATGCTGAATTGTGCTGGCACATACCGTTGTATTTAGCAAATACCATTTAGATACTAGCGTTTAATGCTGTCAGGGCTTGTTGACTGTGTGTACTTGCTACAGAAAAAATTGGGGGAGTCTTTGGTGCTGAGGGAGGCAAAAAAAGTAGGTTGGAAAAGGTACAGGTGGGGATTTTGAGAACGGTGAGATGCAACACATGCAAAAGATTGTTTTTGTGGAAGTGTAATTTGTTTTCTAGAAGGAACGTACAGTTGTACACTGGTGTGTTCGTATAGTTGGTTTGCTTCATTTGTTTTAGCGGCAGAGTTGGATTGCAGAGCTGGAATCTGGGTTCAGTAGTCTGTCCAGTATTCAGCAGGTTGACCAGATCTTTCAGGCAGCAGTGAAATTTAGATCCAGAGATGAGCTTGTCTGAAAGCAAAGAGCAAAAGAATTCTCGCACAAAACTCCAGCTGCACTCAGTAGAAGCGTGGTCTCTGAATCCTACTGGGAATCTCAGGACTTGGTGTTCCCTTGCCTCTATGTTGCTCTGAACAAGAATTTCAGTTTGGGCTCCTCTTTGATTACTGTTTTTTATAGAAACATAACCAAAAAAGAGCATCTGAGTAATGGATGTCACTTCTGGTTTATTTAACTTCTGCTAAGTATTCTTCTTCACCCTAGGTATTTCTTCCTTCACCAGAAAACCCTAAAAAAACCAATCCCAAAGCATTCGCTATCATATGATTAAGGTCCAATCTGCCTCTTGACATTTTTCTTACAAAATCAAAACTTAAGAGATATTTGTTCTTCAGACTGTTAAGTAACTGTTCTTGAACAAATTCCAGATCTGAAGGGCTGTTCTTAGGAATGTGTTCAATATTTACTTGAATAAAAAGATCTTAACCTCAGCTCTTTCTAAAAATGCTTTTTCATATCCTCATTCCAAAGAAAATAAGCCACTATCATATACCACAAAGGCTTGTTATATAAACTGATTCGGCCAGGTGAGCCAAATTATCTCTTGGAGGGAAAAGAGAGTCTGAAATATTTGTTTGATCTTCGTTTTCATATTGAAAAGGCAGGTCACAGAAAGTGGAGGAATGTCAATTTCTGTTCGGTATAAACTCTCAAACTTGTCTTTCAGCATGTGACAGAGCTGAAAAAGGAGCAAATGACCTGAATTCAGAGGAAAACACGTGTGTGCACTGCTCAAGTACTTCAGGTGGAGTTGTGACTGTATATCCAAATGATGACTTGAGATAAGGAACTATTTACAATGAAACATTTACCCTTTAGTATTAGAAATGCATCTTTGCTGGAGGCAACACCACTGTTAAGTCTAGAATAAATTAATAATCTTTCTTTTCCTTTCAGTGCTTCTCATCTTTCTGTCTGAGTGTCATAATATACATGAGTGAAGGAATGGATCCTCTCTGCAGTATAAACATCCTCCATGCATAGTGAGAGACTGTGCCTCAAACAGAGACATAGACAAAGCAAAGGATTTCTGTGTAAAGGATTGTGAATTGTGAAAGAAAGCAATTCTATGTCACCTCTGAAAATACAGCTAAATGTAATCTGTTTGACTCAGTGCTGCAATTTTTCAATGGTAAAAAAAGTCCACTTGAATCCCAGTCCAGTAAAATGATATTTGAATAAAATCTCCTAGATTATATAAAATCTCACGCAGTGCCAATATTTTTAGTACCTAGATACCCTCGTGTAATGTATGACAGTATGTAATGTGTAATCTCCATTATCATTGAACTGCTTAAATGAGGTATAGATTGTTTATATGTGCAGAAAAATCCAAGACGGCTCCAGGCAGAGACAGATTAAGTTTAGGTTGGCTTATTAATTTAGGCATGGTCCTTCATAGCAGTGGGTATATTGTTTCCAGCACCAGCAAATTCCAAAAGCAGCTTATGTGGTATTGCACAGAACAAAGCTGAAGCTTATTAAGTCCTATTAGGTCTAAATTAGCAGCTTGAGCATTTCTGAACCATGCTACAAGGGTTAGACATTCTGTGGAGGGTGTGGGGACACCCCTGTGTCACTGTATGTGAAGACTGTTTGGATTTAGCATGGATTTATCAGTATGCTGTAGTTATCACTACATTACTTTTTAATACTCCAGATGTCAGGAGAATATATTCATTTAGATATGGGAAATTGGGCCCAGAAGTTTGGGGCTGCACCTGAGCTAAGAAGCCCACCTCAGACCAAGAACACAGAGAAAGAGGCGACAGAGGCATTCATGGGAATCTGAGAGGAGCCATTATCTCGGCTATATAATAAGTCCAAACTAATAAACACCAGTGAATTACCACATGGGGATCATTTGTAACATGCTTTCCCATTATGTCTGTAGTACTTGTATATTACTGGGGTTATTCCTTTTTGCAGCATAACCCAACAAACCATTCTTCCATATATGGGAGAGTTGATAGTATTTTAGAACGTGATTGGCACCTTGCTGTTTGAGAATAACTGCACTGATGTCAGTGGAATTACACTGGCATGAATTAATAAATTGGTGCAGTTGTTTAAATAAAAAGAAACAAATTGTCAAGCCTAATCTCAATATCCCCACCTCCTGCCTCCTCCACCTCCCCCCATGCTAAACAAAGTATCTGGAATTTACATGAATGAAGTATTTTGTAATGTAAGAAAGTCACCCTTTTTACAGTTAAAAAACAACTAAACAAACAAAAAAACCAGCCCCTCTGACATTTCCAATAAGATGTCTTCTCAAACATCTCGGTAATGTATCTCTGAAGACTTGTCTCCTGTAAAGTTTATCTAACATCTAATCAAAGTTTGATGGGCGTGCTGGTGTTTTCTTTGTAACAATTTTCTAAAATGTAGACACTGAACTGATTATGAACAAGTGAAATCTAGATTATCTTTTTTTCTTGCTGCCAATCAACATAGACCAGGAAAAACTATAGGGCACAAATATATACTATATCCCTCAGATACAATTGGTGTTTACTGACACTGGCTTTAATGGTCTACACGATCCAGCAATATATGTATCTTTTCAGGTCCTGACATGCAGAAGTATAATCTTCATCATAAACATATGTTAATAGAAATTGATCAGAAAATTTGCAAAAAGCCCTTTGATAGCTTTATTCATCACAAAAATTTGAGGAGCCTTCAGGATTCAGCAATAAGCGTAGCTCACCAGCCCTTAGTGTATGAACCCCAACCCTCATTCATAAGAGAGGAACACCTCTCTCATGAAGAAAGGCTGAAGGATTTGGGTCATTTTAGTTTGGAAAAAAGATGACTGAGGGGGGACCTTATCAACACTTATAAATACTTAAAGGGTGGGTGTCAGGAGGATGGGACCAGGCTCTTTTCAGTGGTGCCCGGCAACAGGACAAGGGGTAACAGGCACAAACTTGAGCATAGGAAGTCCCACCTAAACATGAGGAGGAACTTCTTTCCTTTGCGCGTGGCAGAGCACTGGAACAGGCTGCCCAGAGAGGTGGTGGAGTCTCCATCTCTGGAGACATTCAAAATCCGCCTGGACGTGTTCCTGTGTGACCTGCTCTAGGTGACCCTGCTCTGGCAGGGGGGTTGGACTAGATGATCTCCAGAGGTCCCTTCCAACCCTACAATTCTGTGATTCTGTGATTACATCTTAATGATATCTGCCTGATGCAGAACCACGTGTTAACTCTTACCCTGTTTGCCCTTAACATCCTGCTATTCACAGCTAAGTGGGGGGATAAAGGGTAATAAGGGAGGATTTTCTAGAAGTTCTAACAGCTAAACACCTTGTGAATAAAATGCAGATCAAAGAAAGCTTCCTTTATGCTTATTCACTTCTGTGTAATGGGTTGGTTTGTGGTATATTACTGGCCTTAGCCAAGAACTGAGATCACCTAGTGTAAAAAACTGGCATTGTATTTTCTAGGTTATTTTGTGAAAAAATCAGCTTAATGACATTTTAAAAAATGAGAAATCAAGTACATCTACTAATTTACTGTCAGAAGTCTTGAAACCACATCAAAGTGAAAACGCTTTAACTAATAAGGGAAAAGCAAGCAAGACTTTGTGTAATTGCATAACATTGATTGTAAGCATATGCACTGCAAGGTCGCCAGTGCGTTAACACTCAGTAATGACTGCTGTATCCTGGGGTTGTTGCAGAATTCTTTTCCAGTCGTTTATGTTAGGTCTCCTTAGTTTGCCAAAGGCTAGTAAAGAGATGAGCGTAATTAAGGCTTTCACAAATAGAGTCCTGTTAATACTCAGTACATATAGAGAAGTAAAGTGTCGCTGCTTAGCTTTTCTCTGTACTGTCTCTCCCGTCAGTTTCTAACCAATACCATAGGTAGCTCAGTAGTTATGTAGCTCAAAAATAGTATAGGAATATGCAAATGAACATGCTGGGATCATACCATTGGCAACCTGATACTTGTAAAGCTCAATATAACTGTTGTTATGTAGATTTCACAAACATGTGCATAAGGACTCAGAAAAGTCAACCTCCATCTGCCAAATGCAAGTGCTTAGCAGAGTCCTCAACTTCTGAAGTTAGACGTTCTACCACCTCCTGTTAGTGCATAGTGACACCCTCAGAACAGGAACCACAGAGGCCATTAGGCTGCACAGGAAAACAAAGTATGAATACCTCAATGGAAGAATAATGACATAGGTAATCAACTACCAAAAACTTACAGGCCAGAAAAATCAATGAAGTTTTCTTGCCTGTTTTACCTATAGGCAAGTTAGTAGGGCTTTTTTCTGCTGCAGAAACTAACTGCACATCTTTGTCATAGCTTTCTGATTCAGGACTAAATGTGTTGGTTTCGTCCAGTAGTAAATAGCCTTGAATTATCTTGCAGGAAAGAACAGCGTAATTTAAAAATTGCATGAATGTTTCCATCTGGACAAAAATTTTCTTCTTTCTCAAACCCCTGTTCAGTATTCTCAGAGGGTAAGAGCCTCTCTCCTGTAAGCGTGTGTTGAGACATTTGGGGTTCTTTCAGCACCAGTCCATAAAAATATCCTCACGTTCCATCTGGAAAGCCATTCACATTGCTTTTTCTATTTCAAGCTGAATCAGAAGTTCATTAGAGGGAATTTGGGCTGCTGGAAAAAAAAAGCAAAAAACCCAATCAACGATGGGGTAATTATTCACAAGTACAGTTCATTATTCAGCCAGCTGTGTACACAGGACAACACTGCCATTAAAAGCTGTGAAAAAATACTTTTTTTTTCCCTCAACGTTTGTGGCTCAAACTATTTTTGACAAATCATAGTGAAATTTGCATCTGTTCTGTCTTACATTTGTGATTTTAAAAGGAAACTGCAAGTTTTTTTGGCACTGTAAAGTCATATCTATGTACTACATTAAAAATGGGTCTGTTTACTTTCTTTGGCTTTGTAATAGAAAAACAAATGTTTTAATCACTATGGGGAGAAGTACTGTTTATTTATAATTGCACCTGTTCTTGCATAATAGGAAATACAGTTTGAGCCATGCTTTCCTGGAATTGTTGTCTGACTGGTACAGTTGTTCACTAAATCCGATACCCTTGTGTTGTCTTTCAAGGGACGTTTTATTTCTTCTACTTTATTTATTTATTAAATGCCTGGCATGTTCCTCTTTATGTTAGTATCCTAGCTATGTTTCCTGAGCTGCCTCTGTGGATGTCTTTCCGGCCTGGACAGTAGCATCCAGTGTCTTCAAATTAGCATTCCTTGATGAAGTTGTCTTAACAGTCAAATGAATGTGATTGTGGGCCAAGTTGGAGGTAAAGAAAACAGTGTTCTACAAATTATAGGAGCTGCTTGGGAAGCTTTTTTGGTTCTTTGCCCTCCTTAGAATATTTTGTTTACTTTCAATCTTAAGGTTTGCAAACCAGCCTTATCATTTCTACCACTTGCAAGAATTGTACCCCTGCCCAGCAGCACTTCCTTCCCTCACCCGGAGGGTTTCAGTTTTAAAAGTTTTCAGGAAATATTAAAAAGGCTTCATGATGTATATTTCACCAATCAAATAAAAGGAATTGAATTTCACATTTAGCTTTTTTCTAAGCCCAGAACCTTTAATGCATTCACCTCTCAATGGGGGAATTGCTCATGTCCAGGCAGACCCTTACTAAATCCCATTAGTAAGAAGAAAGATATAAATAAGCAAAGTGATTTCTCCTGCTGAAATTGGTAGTGCAAGCATACACTTTCATGTACCTTAACAAATCAAGCAAACTTTTAATGACTCTAAAATGCTCTAAATTTTAATGACTCTAAATGCTTAAATGCATGCATGGGGGAAAATGGCTGGGAAATAAAATTTCTGACCTATGGAAAATACTTAACATTTGGACTTTTTTTTTTTTTTTTTTTTTTTACTCCAAATGCAAGCAAAAGTTCATAGTGGTAAAATTTCTTGTTGAAAACAAATTTTGATCAGTAGTTGTTGGTTATTTCAGCCTGAAAATCTGGACTTATAGAAAAAATAATTTAGCTGAAAAATGGAATATTTTTAGCTGTGATTAAAAAAATAGGAATTATTTTTTCTTTATGGATTTTTTTCTTTTTCCTCTCAGATTTTGTAGAAGGTTATAAGTTCATGTCGGTAAGCAAGAAATAATGAACAAACAGCAAAACCAAAACAAATATGTGAAAGCCAGGCAGTGAGCAGAATTAATATTAAAAATGGAAAATATTTTGCCAAACCTGTTTTTTTTTTTAGAATAGAAGTTATTGCTTGAAAGGACCAAGGATGAAATTTAGCAATCAGATGAAGTAACATTGTAGAGGCCTGAGACTCAGAGTTTGCTAAGCTAATTAAATTAATGACTGCTACTGAATGTTACATTTTTGTCATATCTGGCAATGTTAGGGGAAGGATGGCTATGAGGAAATGGCTGTGATTGCCGTTCCAAAGGAAATAAGTTTCAAGCGCAAGAATTCTTGAGAACATGTAGAAGTCTTAGGAAGTGAGAGGGAAGCTCAGGAAGACGGAAAAAGAGTGGATGTTTAATTTACCTGTGCTGCAGATATTACCAAGTGGTCTACAAGGGAAAAGGGAACTATGAGCATGGCTCTGCAAAGAAGAGGTGTTGATCAGGTAAGACCTGGGCAAAAATATTCTTAAAAGCTCAGAACAGAAGCAGACTGTATAGTGTCATAAGTGTACGTATCCTTGAATATTACAGGGCCTGTGATTAGTAGAGTAGGTCCTAGCTCAAATCTTCTTCATTATGGTGCTCTGAGGAGCTGTAGTGTCTGGGGAGGCCATAGGAAGTTTATGGTTTTGTTTCTAAATTGAGTTTGTATCTAAATTCTGTGGTGGTTTATGGAAAGGTTGTAATGTCCTTCACTTGCATGACTAGCATCATACCTACCGTTCCTTTAAAATACACATAAATTCAAATTTTAATAAAGACAACATAGAAGTATTGGTGAAAAGGTAGATCCACGCCCTGTTGCAGAGCCTGCTTTAGGCAGCTTTGCTAAGGTAGTGTAAATGCATCTGGCATACTAACTTCAGTGATTTAAGAAAATTTTCCACCTGGTACAAAAGATCTCCCTGTCATACGAAACTATCTTCTGTCTGCTTCTTAATGGCTTTCATATGCTTTGGAGGCAGCAGATTGCTTTTCCATAACTGCAATGTATCCTAGAGGTTATGCCTTGTCATTGTAAAACTGAGGAGATCAAAAACCAGTCAACTTCCTATGTGGAATGTTATTAGCACAGTACGGCCTGAGCTGGAGAAGACTTGAATTATTTTTATGAAAAAGTATTCATTTTAAAAAATCAGATATGAGTATGATGAGGCTATTTTTGGTATCTCTCAATGTCAGTTAGTGCATTTATGTACACTGCATGTTTTTCCCAGATCTTCAGTGAAAGTAAGTTGGGTTTGGGAATTTAATGTTACCTTTTCAGAGCTTTCATTTTATTTAAGCACATTTTGGCGTCTGGCAGATTTAAGGCAGAAAAATATGTTTAAGTTGACATTTCCTATTGTTAACAGCTACAGGCAGTCAAATGACTTCATGTGACATAGCCTGTCTTCTTGATAGCACAGGTTGATTACAAGGCTTTTCATTAAATAGATTTTAAAAAATAAATCATTCTAAAAGCTTTAAGATTAAAAATATAAATAATAATTACTTCCCAAATATTTTACTTGGGAAATTTTATAATTCGTGGATTTTTTAATTAAAAAGTTGTCTTTGAAACTAGGTTCAGATTAGGTTGAAGCTAGATTTGCACATATACCTGCTTTAAGTCCTACTGGCAATGTGGCTAATATTAAATCACCCTGGGGGAAAATTTGTTGTGAATAGGGTTATACGAAAGCTGTAATTTACTAACAGAAAACCAAGGCACATTACCTAATGATCAGGTCATTGAGCTGCATCCCAGGAGAGCTGAACTCTGTTCTTGGCTTGCCTACTGGGGGAGGTAAGCTGCTTGACATCACTCTATATGGCAGTATTGGGACTTCTCAACCAAATCTAATCAACACCTAACACTGCTGCTTATGTGGCATAAATGCATCATGGGAATTATGTTTGGATATTTGAGATCCACATAGATTTCAAAACCTACTTGTTGATCACCTTGAACTTTTAAAATTAGGTCCTTCCCTGCAAATGACTTATTGGAGTATATGTGGAAGCACAATGCAATGAAATGAAGATAATAAAAGCACTAAAATTAGACATATTGCCAACTAATATGTTTCAGTAATGCTCATGCCATAATTCAGAAAACAGATATCCAAGGTTATTTGATTAATGTGGTCTGCCTAATCTGTATCTGACTCATGACAACAATGTCATGCTTATGATTTTGAGACATTCACATGGATTTGTTTGCGTCTTGGGAAGAGTTTAGAGCACTAAATTGCTCTTATAGACAAAGAAATTAATTCTCTTCCTACTGGGGATAATGTTCTTTACAGTATGGTATGCTAAATGAAAAAGTAGGTAAAATGTACCCAGTCTTGGCAGTGAGGTATAGCTGAACCACGTATTGCCTAAATTATGAGTGTTTAAACTCTGCCTAGTTTTTTTTTTTTCCCTTTGCTATACCATTGGGGCTGTATATTCAACAGGGCAGATGTTCTTTGAGAAGATGTGGCAAATAAGGAGTATTATCTGAATTTTGTAGACGAAGTGAAACTTAAGAATTTTGTGATCTGCTGCTAGGGAAGCCACAATCCTATCTAGAGAACATCTCTCCAAATAATGTTTCTCTAGATAAGGATTATATTTTAAGAGTGTATCTCCTTTAAATGCCTGGGAATTTTGCCAGGGTGAACCTTAGCCATTTGCCTGTGGTCTCTGGAGAACTGGCTCCTGCTGGTCTGCTGAGCAGTGAGTCAGCGGTAGCATCCAGGGAAGGCTGGAACTACTGTGGATTCTCAGTAAATTCAACGTCCCCAGAACAGATTAATCTGTAGACTGTCCTTTCTGCTCTTCAGGCTCAGTGAATGGCTGTCACTTTGTGGGGCTGGCTAGCAATTTACTAAGGAGACACTTGTCCTGGGATTTGGCAAGGGTAGACAAAATTCACTAATGCCTATCAGCTCAAAGCTACTATTGACTTAGGGGGACGTCTCTCTTTTTTGCAAGGTTTTGGTTGGTATACTTAGTTCCCTAAAAAGGAACCTTTCTCCCCCTTCTTCTGGGTCAGATGCCTGTTCTAAACTTTGATCTAGATTACAAAATAATTCACAGCAGTACCATACTTTTCAACGTTGCAAAGCCAGCTGCTTTTCTTTAAGGGGTCTACGCCAGGGCTAAGGGCATGAGCTGTGAAGTTGATTTTTGTATTCTTGCTAGCCAAATGTAAAGAATTTCTCAACATGTGATGCCCCTTCTGTAGATATGAATATATGTTGAAATCTCTGCCATATATTATCCAAATCCCCAAATTATACCTGGAAAAAATTTTGCCCAGGAAAAGATTAAACATTCAGAGAAATAGAAACCCAAATACATTTTGACTCCATCTAATTTCCAGACAGAATCTGACATTTCTCATCACAACAGAAGAACAAACTAAGTCTTGTCAAAATGTACGTGTACTTTAGATGTAACCGGAGGGAAGAGGATTATGAGAATGATGGCTCAGCTCAAGAGAAATCTTCATGAATTTGTCTCTTTCTAATATAAGCACAAGTTGTACTTCAGAAATGTTTGTTTGACTTTCTGAAAACAGCAAGGTATCTGCTGTTACCTCAGGCAGGGAATTTCATCTGGGTTTACATAACACCCTAATGAATAATACCCTGAATAACTATTGCAGCAATTCCTGCATCTTTGAAATATCATGGCTTAGCTCCATGTAGAATGCAGACTGCTAAAGTGGTGAGAAACTGCTGAGGCTAGAGACATATCTAAAATCTTAACTGATTTGATTTCTACAAATTGCATCATATTTTTCGGAATGAGACACCAAAGAACACAAGAGCTTTTACACCAGTATTTCCCATAACAGTCTTCCTCGCAAAATGAGAACAGTTTACTGTAATCAGAATATTTTACATCCCTGTGCTTAAGTTTTTATTTACTTTTGACTACGTTGCCTAATTTTCTCCTTTTCTAACCAGTCTTTAATGTGATACTGTAGCTAGTGAAGTACAGTTCCCTGAGTTTCACACGGAATATGTGCTAGAAAGTCAAATTATCATGTTTAAAATGTGCCTTAAAAGATAAAATCAAAGTTCTCTAGGATTGAGCATATCCAAAGAGGAATTCAAACAAGAACAGATCACTTTTACATCTCCTGAATTTGTGTAATATATTTTATATTCCAAAACAGATGGGGCTAGATCTCTGGATAGCATCCCTATTACATCAGTGCTGTTGGATTCTCATTGGTAGCCATCATATGAGGCTCCAGGAGAACAGAAGGATTTGAACAGCACGCAGCATAAAACGGTGTCCTTGTGATGCTGCAATTAAACATTATATCAAAATATGCCTTTGATTCCTGCATAATCTGAAATTCTATGATTTCCCCACCAGCCTAATTTTTGATCTGTGGATTTTAAAATCTCATTTGTGATCTTGGAAAGAAGTGAAGAAATTTAGTAGGTGATCATTTTTTTCATGCTGATCTTATTCTCATAAACAGTAAGGAGAACCAGGGAAAGACAGAGCTGTAGGTATAAAATGTAATGACAGCTGTATTTTAACAGCAAAAGCTTCAGGTGCGCTGAATAACAGGCATGATATCACAAAGCAGTATCTGTTGCAGAATCTGAAGTTTCAGCAATGCATCACAGGCTATTCAAAGAGTGCTTATATTACCATTCAAAGCAACAACCTAAGCTCTTTAATGTCTAGTCATTATCAAACACATGTTTTCTAACATCTAAAAAGTTTTTCTAACATCCTTGGAAAGGAAAGTTTTAGAGGACTTTGAGGCTTGATAGATTTTAATTGTATGGGTTGTTTTTTTGTTTGTTTGGGATTTTTGCAAGTACCGATTGCATACAAGACTAGAGATAATTCTGGAGGAAGCAAACAAGTAGAGAGTTGAAACTGCCATCACTGACAGTTAAAATGGAAACCAGTGCAGTTTTAAGATCACATGCCTGGAATAGATGAAGGGGGCTAACTCCTCAAAGAATGTGCATGTGTTTGAAGAATAAGAGAGATAGGGAAGGAAAGCCAATGATGAAGTAAAAAATTGGCAATAAGCCAACAAGACTTTGCAGATAAATTTTAAAGGACTCTTTATGACGAAAAGCTGAAAGACCTAAGATAGAAGATAGGGTTGTTATCACACTGTAATATTGTAATACCTGGATAAGAATTGTAGCAGGTATACCTTATAAACAAAATCGCGTTCATCTTCACACTCCAACAGATTTGATAAAGAAAATGAATTCCAAAATAATACCAACTATCCTAAAAAAAATTAATAACCTCCTCTTTAATCTTTCAGTAATGAGACTGCTTTTTTTTCCAGTGATTAACACATTGGAATCGTATTCTTTCTTTAGCTCAAGAGAGAATTGTAGTAAAATTAGTCCAATTATAGTTTATTATATGTATTGACTTTTCTTCTCAGTTTGGCTTAGAATGAGGTCCTTGGAGAAAATCCATTCTTAGCAGGCAGGCTCTGAAAAACAATCTGGTTCTTCTCCTCTGTGCGTCTAACTAGCTTTTTCATTGCAATGTGGTTTCCTTCTGCAAAGCAAAGCAGAAGGAAAAAATGCTATCTTCTGCAGGAGTCTCTGTGAAGTGAATAACTCTCCTTAGATCCTTTATGACTGTCAAAGCTTTTATGGAAAATACATTCACAGACTTTTCTGTACAATGTTAGTTGAATAAGATCTTCTTATCAACCACTTAAGCTCAAACATGCTGTCTGACTTTTCTATATATTCAGTGTGTTGCACTGCAAAAATTACCAGGAATTCCCAAGATCTTTTTAAGTTTTGCTGTGACACCACCTAATATGTACAAACAATTCAGAACTCTCAGGAACCACGGAAACAATTGTATTATTGAATCAAGTTACAGTATTTGAGAGTATTAGTATTTAGGAGCTGGCCAGACTTCCATCATATGCCCTTCTCATTCAGTTCAGTCACTCCTGTGACTCAAAAATATCATATAGGATAAATACGCTGAGGAAGAAGGTGGAAGGAAATCATATTGTACAAAAGCCAGACAGAAGAGGAAGAGTTGTTAGACCACGCGAAAGCAGCCAGATTCCTGTCTGCTTGGCACAATCAAAAGGTTGGAGAAGCCTGATGGTACAATGTAGTGTCATAGAGCTGTCAGTCAGAGCTGTGGATAGATGAAGAAGTGGAAGGGGAAGTGAGGCGAGGGGAACCAGCTCGGCAGGAGGAGGATAATATGACGCAGGGTGGGGAAGCTGATGTTAAACATGCCAGTTTATGCCTGAGAGAGGGATCCAGGAAGAAGTGCGCTTCTGATAACGCCTGAATCGTGTCCTGTTCAATGCTCTAATCAAATGTCTGTAAGAGAAGACAGGGTGAGGACTTTTCACATTTTCACATTTTATAGGTGATTACAGCTTATTTCAAAAGGTTAGAGAGAACACAGTAATTGAACGTGTTGGTGCTGTCTTTGCACTAATGACTAGAACAGATGGCAGAAGTGCTGTGCTGCAGAGAGAAAAAGGAAAGAACTGGTAGCTTCTGTGAAATAGCAGACATGATATGTTCCTTGCATCTGGTCCTATGCCCATCACAGTGCATTGTGAATATTTTTGCCAAAAATCAGTTCCGTTTTGTAACTTGAATTTTTATGTAAATGTGCTGGCTTCAGCAATTGCCAGAAAAGTTGTCTCACATTAAAAATGCAATTTCTGGTCAAATCCAGAGAATGATTTGCCTGAGAACAGCCCAGCAGCAATGTGGCAAAGAAAAGCAGTTGCATGTTAGGAGCTGGTATTGAACTCCCAGCCTGAATCAAGCGGTGTGGAAAAAGAAGCCTGACTTTTCTTCCTCTTAAGTGAATCCCAAGGCTGGGATTCCCCTGCTTTCTGACAGGAAATTTCAGCAGTCTCAGACTTGTGTAGCACAGCACGGAAATATTTCTTTAATAATTTCCTGCCTTTGTATAATTTTTAGAATTAAACTATATTTTCAGTGAAAATGAAGGGCACAAAGCGAAATGAGAAGCCTACCCCTATTTGAAAGATGGGAGTTAGCCTCCTAGCTTCTCTAGCTCCTTTTGAAAGAATAATAACTTAATAACTGATATGACCTGTTCTCACTCACAGTAAGTAGCAGACAGTTCTAGTTCTAGAATATCCTCAACTGTCTGGCTTTGCCTGATTTCCCTCAGGTTTCAGACATCTTTGTAGATTTAGATAACGGTCAGATAAGCATCCATACTTTCATGTGCTTACACAAACCTCTTGCTGAGGTGTATTCCTTTACTTTTCTTTTGTATATTCTTACTTACATTGACACCTATATCAAAAAAAAAGAAGCTCTGAAAATTTCCTTGCTCTTTTCTCATCGTTCAAAGTGACAGGATAGTCATGATGGAACTTACAAATACCTGCTGAAAAATAATTTGCATTCTCATCTGTGCATTAGACTGTTGGGGAAAAATATGTGATGATCCTAAGTGGATCTGACACCAAATGTTCATACTACAAATAACAATTTTCATCATTATTAGACTCCTATGGCCCCATATTTTCTTCTCTGCCTCACATAGTAATGTCAACAATTACAACATTTTTAGAACACCCTGGGAAAGAGAGGCTTCATTTTGAGCAGTTAAAACTGTAAAAAATGCACCTGCAGAGCAAACATTTCTAACAAGCCGTGGAAGAGTTTGTGAATATGCCAGGGATCTCTGTTTTGTGTTATCAAGCATGAGCTGTAACATTTACATCACTTAACCTTTACCCGACCCTTTATCATAAAAAGTATTTTTTTTTGTCTCTACAAGTTCCAGTCAATGTTCTGTCTATAACTGTTTGGCCTCTACCCAGAGAACAGGATTCTCCTTAGGTTTCTAGGTGAATATCTTAAATCACTTTTACTAGATGTGATTTTATGTTTCCTTAATGTACAGTTACCATGTCTTCTAATCGTTACCCATTATTTCATGAAGCAAATAAAAGTGTTGCAGCCAGATGTTGTCATGAGGGTTAAAGGGATAAAAAAAAAATCACAGATTGATCAATAAATAGACATTGATAAAACCTATTTTGAGGGAATGAGATGTGGTTTACTGTGCAGCATCGAGATTTGGTGTCCAGGGAAGGATGAACTAGAAAACAGGATAATAAACTTCTGAAGTTTAAGACACTGGGAGCATGCAAGTAAGTCTCCTAAACAGTTAGAAACAGATCCTTGTTGTACCTATTTTTTCACTACACCCCAGTAACATAAAACTTGTTTCAATGGCCTGATAAAAATTCAAGATATGTGAAGAAATATATGGTTGGACAGTGCTGCAACTCATCCCAGCCCTACCTTTAGATTTCTTTTAATTCTGAAAAGTTGTGTCAGAATCATGATTGTGTTACATGTTCTGAGAGACTGCCAGTGCTATAATAAATTTTGATTTAAACAGATAGTCTGACAAAACATGAGGAAGGTGAAATCCTAGAAACGACTTGTCAGCGTTTATAGCAGGCCACACTGCTTGATTCAGGCCAGGAGTTCAATACCAGCTCCTAACATCAGAGGCAGGCTCAAAAGATTTCCAAGACAGTCTGATTTCTTCTCAGTTCCTTATCTGATGAGTCAAAGTAAAAGGAGTGGTTGACACGTTGCTAAAGTCTGTGGATAAGTCTAAAATATCTTGACTCGGTGCTGGCATTTCCAAGAATCACACTTGCAAAGCTACTTGGTTGGAAACACATTCTCCAGAAACGTTGCCATCCTCAAGAGGATTAGATGTGAGAGTCACTTTTTGTCCATCACTGTAAAAAAAAAAGAAAAAGGTATATGTGAGGAAAAAAAATAGAAATTCTGAATGGAAAAAAATCCAGCCCTTGACCTCAGACCTTTGTGTCTCATTTGGTGTTTTGTAAAAGACAATTAAGCTTGAATTTAGGTAACTCATTTGGAAATAAGGGTTATATAGCTTGTGAAAAAGAAAACAAACTGCAGCATTAAACTTTCGCTCATACTACCACTTCATGTGCTGTAATGCAATGTAAAATGCCTCTCTTCATTCCCTCTCAAGACAAGAATGTATTCATGGAGCATTGAGAGTAAAAGGCATCTTGAAAAGTTCATGAGGTTGAGAAGTTAGCACATCTTGAAATGAAGTTTTTCCATGTTGTTTCTGAGTGAGCATGGGGCACTTCGACTATTTCCTTCTATGTTATTAATAGTAAAATGCCATTTTGTACTCCAGTACAGTGACTGATTTTAATCCCTGTCCTACTTCATGTGGTTACCACAGAGTATTAATACATTGGCTCCATGGACAGACATAAACTCATGGCAGCATCTTCTATATGCTCTTTGCAAAGTGGTTTTTTTCAGCCTAGTTGTGTGCAGTTTATATGTTTTGGGACTTTGTGATTGAACAAGTCTTCTCCATTGAGGCTTAACACCCTATTCAAGGAAACAGTCACAGGGTGAAAATATTGTACGAGAATCTTTGCCCGGAATTAATTCAGGAAAACACAACTTAGTCTTCTACATATAGTGAGCATACACTCTACTCTTACACAGTCCTTGTAAGACGATATTCAAATGAGTTCTAGTATGATATGATTTTGCAATATCCATTACAGTGATCACATAATTGCTTCTTTTTGTATTTGCCCTGGAAAAACTTGATTAGCACTAGATCAGTGCCCTAAAGTAAGGACCAAAATCTTAATTTCGTTGGTTCTCTATTTGATGGGAAAATGGGGGAGGGAAAAGGGGGGGTGGGAAGGGGAAGTGTCAGGAGGTAAAAGTTTTGTGCGTTGCATCCTTAAATGTCTCATAGGCCCTTATAAAACAATGCACTTTTTGCTAATACCTTTACCAGTTTGTCATGATTCCATGGTATATTTGTAATAGCAGGCATGCCAATTAACCTTTGCTTTAATGGAGTTAGCTGTGCACTTGATATTAAGCCAAACACTTCAGTTGTTTAAGACCTAACATGTTCAGGTTGATTCTCATAAGAGAATGAGAGATCAGAATCAAATCTGGCTCTCCTGCGTGATGACAAAAATCTGCACAAACCATTAGGTACCATTATTAACAGATAACATTAAAGATAATAATATCCGTATCTCACTGTAGTAATCCTTTTCACGCACTTCTATCTGATGACCAGAACAGTATTGTGCTGAATGACTTCACAAGAAATTCATCATGTAGCAAACCTTATATTCCATGAGTGAAAGAAAACAGATTTTTGAAATGCATTCGTTCACATATCTTTCCAATAACCTTACCATAAAAAAACCCATGAATACATGGGCAATGCCTCTCATGTCTTAAAAAACATCTGAAGTCATTATTAACTTGTAACATGAACTGAGCTGTTTACTTTTTTGTTTTGATTGTAATTTGCAATGTGTTGTAACTTAAAAATACATAAACTCACACTACTTTCACTATGAGATTACTGTGTGTGCAAGTACACTTTTTAGAACCCTTTTCCTTTGCTTTATTTTAAGAATTATGTTCTCTGGCTCCTTTTCCTCTCAGGTCTATGAAAATATTATGTCTAACCTCTGAGCCATATAAAGGTTTCTAAAAATTAAAAAAAATGCTACTATGGTTCTTTTGGTTCAGTCAGTGGAGGGGACATGGAGGATAAACTTCAAAGAAAAATGGATTTTCACTTTTTAGACTGATTTTTAAATTCAGTTAACATCATAAATATTTAAAAATAAGAAAAGCAGAAAATTAAAGATCAAAATGTTTCAAAGTCTTTGCAGAAGCATCTAACTTTTACATTTTTGAGCAGATACATCACTGCAATGTATATCTGTTCTGAATTACACACAAAAATGCCTTCAACTTATCACATAAAATAATATTAAGCCTTTGAATAACAGCTTTACAACAATAGCATTTATTTTATCATTTGTCTGGATTTAATATAAGGTTTCTGTCTTTATCATTAGCTAATGCATAATTTCTTTATGTGCTAATGAAAATTTGTTAGGCAACTTACTAAGAAACTATATATGTGCATCCCAATTCTGTACAGTAGAGTGAGTGTGAGTTATCTACTGAATCAGTAAAAGTAATGGAAAGGACTGAAATGTGGTAGGCATTCAGTATCATCTGTTACACTAAGTCTTTCACTGAAGTGGGGTTTTTATAAAATTTGTAATAGTCATAGATTTATAGAACCTTTTTGTTAATTACAAGCATATTTTAGCACTCTATAATCACAGATAGTAACGACTCACTGAAATGAGTCATAGCATGCAATTTTTTTTTGTTTTCTAGGAGGAAAATAATAAGCTTTTCTTTTCCTTCTTAGAGGCTGAAAGAAGACCAGATCTCACAAATGACTTTCCATGCTGCTGTGAATCACAGACAAAACAAATTACTCAAATATCAGTATGGAATGGTGCGGATTTGGGTTTCATTCTTTGAATTTCCTGATGGGCAAATTCAAAAGAAAGGTACCCTTTTGCTGCCTTACAGAGTATGTTCAGTATGCTGCCTTATAGAGTATGTTTTAGTATACTACTAAATATATGCTATTTTATATTATCCCAATTATTTTAAAAGCTAATTTGCACAATTTAAAATGTAGGGACAAATTTTTGAGGTTCTTTTTTCTTATGTTCAACCAATTAGGAAAAAAAATCTTTACTTTTATAGCACCTTCAATTTTCAGACATTAAATCATTAAGAAATGCAAATTAATTTAACCTCAGAACACACTTTAAGAGTTACAGAGAAATAGAGAAACAAAAGATCAGATTTTTAGAAATCAGGTGATATTTTCCATCATGAGCATGTGGTATATTTACAGTCAATTTAGATAATGTATTGATCTAAGAACCTGATTACTCTCACAATTTGGTTACATGGTAGTTACACTGGTTCAAAGAGGTATTTATGGGAAGGAAATCCATTGAGAGTTACTGCATATGAAGAATTTGCATGTGGTTTCAGGAGAATGACCTTCAAATTTTGAAGACTCTTATAATATTCAGGGAAGTGTTGCAAAATGTTTACCCTGTTCTTACACTCTTCCTTGCATTTCCGCTTCTGCCAGTGTCAGACTGGGCTACGTGGCAAAGATGGAAAAAAAAGCCCTCATATTTTAACTCCTTCTTTCAATCAAATCTTAACTCTAATGCTACTTTTCCTCCATCACATTTTATATGTGTAGCAAGGTGATGATACAGAACTCTTGCTTTTGCACTGGTTGCAGTCTGAAACATAACATTTCCAATTACAATGAACCTTCCTGAATTTACACTGGTTTTGCCTCTGCATGAGAAAAAAAAAGGTGTGTTACAAGACCTTAAAGTTTTACTTATCCATAAAGGGCGAACTGTCAGCACTCTCTTATTCAGTAATCTTGCCCACCAGTGTCATACTTGCAAAAGATGACTGTGTCATGACTTGCAAAAGGCCATTGGCTCATCTGTGTATGGCAGTTTCAAATACAGTTCACAGCAAAAACCTATCAAAGAATCACAGAATGGTAGGGGTTAGAAGGGACCTCTGGAGATCATCTAGTTCAACCCCCCTGCTAAAGCACCACCAAAGGAAGGTGGCTGATTCAAATTTACCAGAGCTTTCAGATTATTTTTCTGACCTTGTGAGCTGTTATTTATATACATTATTACCATTGTGGGTACCCTGGGCTCCCACATCCAAGCGTAATTAGATATGTTGTTCACTAAATGAGCTTCTAATGAAAGACTGCGTGATACACAACTGTGTGGGAGTCCTTTGTTCTTTGGATGATTCTGGATATAGGTTGAGATGTCACTTTGCCTATACTTTAGTTTACTTGACATTTTTCTATTCAAATGTGTTCTTTTCTGCTGCTTCTAATGTTACCAAAAAGTATCCATTTAGATTAAAGTTTCCCATAGATGGCATTTGCCACGCAAAGATTTTACCCTGAAATGCTTCATTTTACGTGGTTCTTGGTTGACATGAGTGAGAGCAAAGGGGATGAGGGAATACACTTGTTTTTTTTCTATTCAAAACCAAGAAAAATCATAATAATTTCACGGAGAAGCTAAGGTACATCCATGCTTTGCAGTAAGGACTTGATATCTTACTCAAGGATTGTCAGTCAGGAGGTTTACTTTTGTCTGTCCTTGTCCTGAAAAATTAAGTATGGTCAGTAAAGGTTTATTTGCAGCCATATCCTGTCCTCTGAAGCTGAAGTCTAAATCCAGCCTCCAGACATTAAACACAGTATATATATATATATATATATATATATATATAAAAATATATATAAAGTATACACCATCACATGTGTAGGTGGAACTAAGCAAGATTTTCCATTGAAACCATATTTCTGGTCGCTGTGAATGGTCTGGTGCAAGGTACTACATCAAATACCTTTCACCTGTGCTTGCCATTTCCCACCTCATATCTAGGTACTGAGGAAAAAGATTTAGTTGACCTTAATCCTACTGTTTCTTTCTTTCCAAATGCTTGAACATTCTTAAAGCTTTTTTTCTTGTATTGTATTGGGTTTTTGTGGCAAGGTTTTGATAGCAGAGGGCTATAGGGGTGGCTTCTGTAAGAAGCTGCAAGAAGCTTCCCCTATGTTCAATAAAGGCAATGCCAGCTGGCTCCAAGATGGACACATCACTGTCCAGGGCTAAGCCAATCAACAATGGTGATAGTGTCTCTGTGATAACATATTTAAGAAGGGGGAAAAAAACCCTGCAGGACAGCAATTACAGCCAAAGAGAGGAATGAGAGTATGGTAGAACAACAGCTCTGCAGACACCAACATCAGTGAAGAAGGAGGGGGAAGAGGTGCTCCAGGCACCAGAGCAGAAATTTCCCTGCAGCCTGTGGTCACCACAGACCATGGTCAGGTAGGCTGTGCCCCTGCAGCCCATGGATCTTAATGGTGGAGCAGATATCCACCTGCAACCTGTGGAGGTCCTGTGGAGGACACCACACCAGAGCAAGTGGATGCCTGAAAGAGGGTGAGACCCCATGGGAAGCCCACGGTGGAGCAGGCTCCTGGCAAGACCTGTGGAGAGAGGAACCCACACTGGAGGAGGTTTGTTGTCAGGAATTTTGACCTTGTGGGGGACCCACACTGGAGCAATTAGTGAAGAACTGTAGCCCGTGGGAAGGACTCATGTTGGAGAAGTTTGTGGAGGACTGTCTCCTGTGGGAGGGACCCCACGCTGGAGCTGGATAAGAGTGTGAGGAGTCCTCTCCCTGAGAGGGAAGGAGTGACAGAAACAACATGTGATGAACTGACCACAACCCCTATTCCCCATCCCCCTGTGCTGCTCAGGGGGAGGAGGTAGAGAAATCAGGAGTGAAGCTGAGCCCAGCAAGAAGGGAGGGGTGCGGGCGAGGTGTTTTAAGATTTATTTTTTATTTCTCATTACCCTACTCTGGATTGGTAATAAATTAAATTAATTTTCCTCAAGTTGAGTCTGTTTTGCCTGTGATGGTAATTGCTGAATGATCTCTCCCTGTATTTATCTCGACACACAAGCCTTCTCCCCCCTGTCCAGCTGAGGAGGTGGAATGATAGAGTGGCTTTGGTGGGCACCTGGTGTCCAGCCAGGGTCAACCCACCACAGTTGTACCTAATTCTCTCTGCGGCCAGCATCAGTTTATAAAATGCCCTGAAGGCAAGATAACTCCTAATTTTGAGCAAATGTACACATCATATCCCTTGTACATTCTCACTCAACCAAGTGCCCTTTAGCCTCACTTTGGCTATAAAGCTTTGAAGAGAGGACGTAATCCACAATATCAACATAAAGGAGCAGCCACACCACTAAGGATACAGAGCAGAGCTGACACTTGAAGACATGGAGATGTGTGAAATTAGTATGTCATCAGCAATTTTAATTATATTTGAGGAAGGTAGCTATCAGTAACCATTGCTTGTTTGTGACTGTCTCATCTGTGACTTCCATTTGTGTCTGAAAAATCGTAACTGTAAGAAAATCGACTACAGTTTTGTAAAGCTGTAAGAAAGTTGACTACACAGAAAATTACGTACATAAAATCACAGAGTATGTGCACACACAAACATGGAGGTATACAAGCAGCAGTAAATTATTTTGTTGCTCTGAAGAAATATAAACAATATGCTGACATAAAGACCCCAGACTCAAGTAGCTCAACAACAAATATTATTGGAAAATATTTCCTCTGTGTCTTGTAAGAAAATCACCCATATTTTTTAAAACACCATTAACTTTAAATTGCTTTCTCCTTCAGGCAAGGATTTTGTCCTTTTTCATATTATTTGTTAAAACCAGCAATGTTTCTGGAGAAAAATATAGATACAAAAACTATTAAAAAATATCATTTTCTTGAAGAGGTTAATATGAAAACACTGCCAGGGTTATTCATCTTGAGTAACATTTTACAGATACGAGGAATGCCATTGATTAGAAATCAATTGGTCTTTTAGCTTTTAAAATATAATATATCCTAAGATCCAGAGAAAATGTGCACATGGACAAACGTGAACAGGCTTGTTTTCCTTTACCTAGGTTTGAAATTGAGCTGGACAAAGTCAAGCTTTGATCTGCCAGCAGCATTACTGCAGAGCTGCTCCTGAGTTAATACAGCCCAAAAGAACGGCAGTATATCTTAGTTTATGCTCAGTGATATGTTAATATGGTTATAGGCATGCAGCTGACATCTGACAGAATGAACGCTTGTACTCTGAACTCATCCATGGAGTCATGGAGTTGAGGTCCAGGTCAGATTAAACGTACCATTATTTCTGCTATGAGATGCTTAAATGTTCCAAGGTATGATATTTAATATGTATAGTATGTAAAAATACATGCTATATATTTATTAAAGCTAAAACCTCTCTAATCATTTGTATATCAAGAAAAGACTACTTTCTTACTTTTACTAGTGTGATGGTATCTTTTTTTGGTAACTTATCTGTATTTGTAAGTTGAAGAGAAATTAATTTCAGCAAATAGAAGCAAAAATATCTCAACGTTTTATTTAGTCAGCAGAGAGAAATAGGCATTGCAGGGTGATGAAAGGATAGATGAACTGGAGAAAATAGGCCTAGAAAACATGCTTTCTTTTACTTAGACTGGAAAATAAATTTTTCTTTTAGTTCATTGTAGTTTTGATGATTTTCTTAAAATTTGTGTAAATGTAAGTTGAAATACATTTCAGTGCAAACTTTTAAAAAAGATTTATTTAGAAGCTGTTTAGTTAGCAAATCAATGAATCAAAGAAGATTTCATAAATCTTTTTGGTTGGCCTCCAACTTTATTTTTTTATTTGGATAAACAATTTGTCCCCCCCCCCCTTAATGTGCTCTGTGAAACACAGAAGGTGAAGACCAGTGGCAGAATAATTATAAAGATCATCACATTGGGATGCCATATGTTGTCATATGACATCAAGCTGTTGCACATCTGTACAATTCTTTTCCCTTCAAATCAGTTCTGAATCTGTTCTAGGGATCTGGCATACTGTGTAGAAATCGCAGCCAAATATATGCTGCCATTCAGCTTTCATGCAAGCCAAGAACCATGGCCAGATTTTCATGTCTCATTCAACATTTGCCCTTGGTAGCATGATTGCTATTACTGGAAATAGCTAGACTACATGCTGTTGCAGACAGTGATAGAACTATTTTGTTTTATATGAGGGAAAACGTTTGACACACTTGTAAGCATTAGATATGGTTTACAGAAACTTCATACTTTTGTATTCTCAATGGGGTTTATCTTTCATTGGTGTAAATTATCACTTCATTGACCTTCTATTCCATGTTTATCCTCTGTAAGGCCATAGATAATTTTCTATTGATGAATATTTTTCTAGGCTGCTTTTCCTTCTTAGTTTGCTATCTGTCTTTTGCCCTGGATAAGTACAGACCACTGTATAAATAACTCCACTGATAAGATAGCATTCCAGTAACAATTTTTGTCCTAGATTAAAACCCAAATGTTCTGGGCAGCAGCAAAAATTTCTGATTATAGAAAACTGTATTAGATGAGAACCTATAAAAGTACAGGGTAAACCCTTTTACTGTGAAAAATAAGATGCAAAGTTGTACTCAATATGCTAAGTCCTTACTTACTTTTCATGGCATGTGAGGAATGTCTCCATGATTTGTCAAATACATATGGGGTGATTTGGAAAAAGGCCATCTGCCCTGTGGTATAGCACAAATAAAGACGGCTGTTGCACTCAACAACACACATGACTGAAAGAATTTGCCCCCCCTGAGATCCTCTTGGAAATGTTATTGCAAGAAAATTGGATGGCTTTGCTGGCATTGTTTACTGCAGAGAAAATGCGGTGAAAGGACGATCAAAAGCGAGGCCAAGATAAGATAACTGTAGGTTCTCTCTATCTGTGTGTTGCATTTTGTCAAAATGTTCACTGTGCTTCTTTATGGGGTGGTTCAGATCCGTTATGTGTAGCCATGCACTGTGGATGTAGGGAGGCCAGCAAGGGGGTACCACCAGGTCTCTTCCACCTGTGACTCTGTTCCACTCAATTCTTCCTTGGGGCCTGTGCTGTCGTGGCTGCTTTCTTCTGTAACTCACGCAATGTGCTTATGCTGTTTCTCTTTCTTTCTTTCTGTCTTTCTATGAAGTGTATTGGAGGGCTGTGACCATATTCTCTCTTAAATTGGGAGAATTCTGCACTCTGAAGGGTGCAGAACTGAAATTTTGCTCACATTTTTAGCATACTGGATCCTTTAAAAAGGATTAAAGAGACTAATGGACTAAGATGACTGCCCTGCTTCAGTCACTTGTGTGTATTGGGATGGTGTCTGAAGTCCATCGCTCTTCCCGTACCACATCATCTCTTCAGAGACCATATCGGTTAAGAGGCAACTCATATAAAAATGCTAATTTTTCCATTTTTCTTAGGGTTCCTTCTGCAGAGGAGGGAAAGGCAATTGGGCCCTTTGTCTATAACTGTACTGGGACACTGAACATGCCAGGCTGCACACTCTGTCGCAGCAGGCAAATGGTATGGTTTAGCCCATATCTACACTAGGAAACTTGTGAGAGTGTCCTTCTGCCACCAGCAGTTTAGGTAGCAAAGATAATGGAAAAGAATGTTGGTGCCTACTCATCTACATGTTTGGCTATCATACATGCCTTTCTCACTTTCATCTTCCTGATGAATATCACTTTGTTATGCTTTCCGGTATATAAGAAAAAGCCCTATGGCCTATGCTTTAGATTTACAGTCCCTGTATAACTAATTATACAGAGACAGTTAAATGTTGTTTGCAGCTGCTACCAATCCATTTCAGAATGTTCAGGTACCTGAAGCCCCACTTCTTATAGCAGACAGCTTTTGATATCTTCTCAGCACCATGCTGGGGACCTTTGCCTTCAAACTGCAGCTAGAAGAGCTGATAGTCTTCACACCGTGTAGGGTCAGGTACCTAGGTCTGGTAGTGAACTATGTAGAGAAAGGAGGTATTGATGGTGTGCAGACATTTCAGCTCAAGTCAAAGGCAGGAAGCAGAGCTTAGGTGTTGGTCCTGGAAATGAGATTGAGGCCAAACTACTCATCACAGGGGAGTTTGTACTCTGATATGCGTAAGGCTCTGAACCTTTGGATGGAGCCCACTTTCCCTTTCCACATAACCTAGCACTTGCCATCCAGCACCAAAGTACCACATTCTACAAGCCTGTCACCTTGGAGAAGATGGTTGCCAACTCTGTAGCCTTACTATTATGGGCTCTTACTGGTCAGTAGGCAACAGGTTTAGGGTTGGCAAGTCTACGGCAGATGGAGTTATGTTGGAGGTTACTTGCACCAATAAACAGACCATATGGTGAGAAGTCGTATTCCCCCACAGTGCTGAAGATGCCTCAGGGACCAGGAACTGCCACAATATAGTTTCTGATTCTCTCCTACCATCCTTGCTTCCACAATATTTGCAAACAGTCCTGCTCTTCAGAGCTCTCTGGGTCTTTCTTGCCTCTAAGTCCCCTGTTTGTACCACACACTGCCAGTCTACTTCTAGCAGGTACCCACAGTCCCTCCTCTTTCTCCCAAGGACTGCACTTTAAACTCTCTCTGTCTGATTTCTAGTGGTTTTCCACAGCTCCTGTTCTGTCTCTCTATATATCTATTATGCTTCTCAATGACATCTCTTCATTTTCTCCCTTCAGACTTTAGAGATGGATTTTTACAAAATACGTTCCCTTGTCACACAAACTCACAAAGCTCTCACCATCCGTACTTCTTACAGGTGCCATCCTGACACAAACTCTTATCTTACCAGCCGGTAGTCTTAGTGACTTCTTTTTAAAAAACTATAACACAAATATGAACTATGTGCAAGCTTTATTTATATAAATGTTATATTTAAATATATGAAAAAAACTTTGAGAAGGGCTGAGTGTATATCCTCCTGGCCCTTGTACGTGGCAAGAGCAGACCAGTGATCCAATTGGATGTCTGCTCAGCAACAGATAGTTTCTTCTGCCTGGCTAGATGCCAGAGTGCTGCGGAGATGCTTATACGGAGCCGGGGGGGCTCATCTCAGCACCTCTGCACTCATCTTCAGATTCAAAAATGCTTCAGTCAGACAAGGAGAGGGGGAGGCAGAACTATAGCCTCAGTGTGCCTCTGACTGTGTGAGAGGTATGGTGTAAACTTACTCCAATTATGCTGAACTAATGACTTTGTCAGTCTTGTGCTCTGAGTAAGGCAGCTTTGACTTTTAAATTTACCCCTGTATATGGTAGTGGCTGCGTGGTCGTTTCCAAACACAAGCTCAGCATAGCTAGTGGAGATGATTCAGTCGGAGTCCAATCCCTCTTTCATCTTCCCCAGCTTGTTTTGGGCGATAGTAAACATACCTCTTTCCTGGAAAAAAGAGAGATCTTAGAAAGGGGACATTTTTTAATATCAGAGTGCCATGCCTTCTACATTGCTGGGGAGCTAACATGAGAGTGTGCAGGTGCGACCCTGGTGGCATAATGCCCAGGGACTGTGCCAGAGAAGTATGCCAAAATGGCATGGTTTCATCTCTGCTGCTTTTTGGAAACATTACCTGAGAAATGCCATCTGGGAATTCTCTGGGAAAGCGTAGTTGTGAATCATGCCAAAGGCCGTTCCAAAAATTTAATCATATGAGCAATGACCTTTCAGCATCTTGAGCACATGCTCTGGTCGTGTTCAGTTTACCAGTACAGGTCTGCCTTCTCCTTGACAAATGTAAGTTTTGTCATTTTTTTCTGCGGTTATATTTCAGCGCTTTTATGCAAGTATTGCCTAGGAGAAAGCTGCTACTCTTTTCCTAGTTTCTGGTGGTAATGCTTTTAAAAAAAAGCATAAGAATATGCTAGTGGATTGTTCTGGGGTTTGCTATAGGAAGTTACACTGGATTCTTCACTTATGGCCTTAACAGAGAGGGTAGCAATGGGACAGGTACAAAACAACTCCTTTGTTATTATTCCAGTTGCTAAGGAAAAAAGAAATATGGGTGAGAACAGAAGACTGGAAAGGGAAGAGTGGTCACTATCCGCTTTGCAATTTTCTTAGGGTTAAATGGATACTGTTGGTCTAAAACAGTCCTAGACAGACACTGTATAGCAGCACTACTCCTAGTTCAAAAGGATGAAAAGAAGATTCGTTGTATATAGGTTCACATCCATCCAGTCTGTCAGAGTGAGAACACAATAACTGATTGCCAGTAAGCGTTCTTCTTTGTTTTATGATGGTAAAATTTCAGTTGTGCTTTGCTTGTAAATAGAAAGATACGATGCCATTTCTGCGTCTTCCATTGTTAGTTATGATTGTCTGGATTGATAATGCCTCTGTTTCTTTATGAGGCTTGTGGAAATGAATTATCAGAGAGTTCTTCACTCCCTTCCCAAGGTCTTCCAGGTGGTCAGCTTCAAGTCTTAAATGCGTTTTGTGTGTCCATCTGTTAGACCTCAGACAAAATCAATTAAAGCAATTGAAAAACATTTTCTATTTTCATTCTAGAAATAAGGTTCATGCCCCTTTGAGGCTTGGGGGAATAAGACGTTTAAAAACATACCGAAGTGAAGATCAAAGCATACCAATGGGTGAGCAAGTGGAGTGCCTAGAAGGCATTGTCTCAGACAAAAGGGTACGTTGCTGTGACCACAAACAGCTGAATCGTCTGAAATTGTGCTAAGCTCTGTAGGCTATTTAGTTTCCTATTAAGTGACCTCATGACAGGTCAAACCAAGACAAATTACTTCCGATAGACCTCTAGTCACAGTGCTGTAGCTAATCTTGTGATAAGGTTAATGTTGCTACAAGCGCATTTCACTGCTCCAGGTAATGCGATTCAATAAGCTATATATTAGAAAGTATAGGTTGGGTGTGCATGCTCACTCTGGTCAGACTCAGGGTAAGCACTTTGAGAGATTCCAATTTCACTCATTGACTGAATGCTGGGGAGGTCATTAAAAAACGTGGGCTGTGTGAAAGTGGTGGAGAGTTTTTAATATAACCTGATTAATACCAAACCTTGAGAGAGAGGGGACTGTTTATCACATCCAAAATGCTTCCAGCCACAAAATGTGGAAGGGAGATGTAGGCCTTGGGAATGAGTAGCTACCACCTGTCTCTGCAGACAGGCTGCTGGCAAGGTCACCTTGGCTGATGAAATGGACTGTTCAGCCATCCTTGTGATAGAGTCAGGTAATATCACTAGGTATTAATAGGCTACATTTTTATCAAGTAGAGAGCTATTCAAACCTTGCTCTGGGTCTGAATTTCTGATATAAAAATAAACAGACAAATAGTGGCAATCGGTTTATTTTGTAGTTGAGTGTCAAATTTATGAAAAAAATTTGTATTATCTTATGAAAATTATGTTTTTAATATGTTGCACTAGAATTTGTCAGTCTGTTTCTCTGAAGGGACTGTTTTTATTTTGGCTTGGGTTTAGGCTATCAGAAATTTGATACTGTGTGATACTGACTGCAAAATATTTCAAAGTTTATCAGTGACTTAGTTGAGTCTGTAAACAATTATGATGGAAGATGGATGGCAGATTTTTAGTTCCTTATTCGTTCAGTCATTTGAATGCCTTTCTAGTATACACCAAATGAATTGTATGTTACTGGCTTGATACAAAACTTAGGTTCTCTTGCAGTATCTAGTCAAGACTAGAAAATTATAATTGTTGTATTTTCTTTAAAACGATAAATTGCATATAAACAATAATAACAATAGAAGTTGGCTTTATTTTCTGTTCTTTTTTCTTATACATGCTATGCTATATAATTCAGGTGCCCCAGTCAGTGTATTAATTTTGTCTGAGAATCCAATGATTCCTTCCTTTATCACTGTGCTTTTGGAAGCTACAGACCCAAAGAACATCACATAAGACATATCCCTTGTTTGTAGTGTATTTTTTAGGATGTTTGTACTGAGAAAACTGCAATTTCAAAATATTGTATGTATGTATGTCACTGAAAAGATCATTTGGTGAATTTTTCTCAAAACATTATTGCACCATAATGTTATACAATTGCTTGGGGCTGCAATGCTTCAAAAGTCCTGCTTCCAGACATGCTGAACTGCAAATAAAATTAGTATATGTCACCACTGAGTTTTGTGAACTCATGGCCTGAATGTCAGCAGAAAGAGAGAGGTCTTGAGTCAGGTCTGCTAAAAGTGACAAGCTCAGCCCTGGGCTCTGAGAACGAGAAATGGGAGACAGTGCTTCTAGTCTACAAACGTGTGTGAGCTTCCGGATATTCTTGGTCTGTGTTGTGCTTAACCTTAGATTATAAGTGTATAAAATATAAAGCACTACCCTAGTATATGGGAGCTGAGATTTAAGTTTGTCACCTCTGTCGGTGATCTGGCAATTAAACTGATATTTTAGTCATGGTCTCACTTGTTCTCTGGCTTTACCCAGGAATTTCTCCTGACAAAAATGATATAAGCACTCTTGTGAAAACCGGTAGGATTTCCAAACCACTCTCACAAAAAGGGATGTTCTGTCAGCCTGCATACACAGCTGGTGCCCTCGTTCACTCATTATGTGCCTTTCATAGTTAAACCCAGTAATAACAAGCTATCTGAATTAGTGTCAAGTATCATACCATCAGAGGTTTTTGCCTAGTAGCAGCAGTGATGAGCTATAATCCTTTATATAATGGTACCTGATATCAGGCATTTTCATTATCGCTGACTACAGCTTTACAGGGAGGGTGTCATGACGTGCTGTCACTGCTGTCCTGCTCTTGACTGAAACCCGTATGTTGTGATATACTTGAGGTCTGGGATGCTTACCAATAAAAGCACTATACTTCATATTTACCCTGTTTTCCTCAACCCTATGTGAGGGCCTGATCTGCTGCATGCCACAGTACGTATTCTGAAGCAAAAGTTTGCTGAACCATTTAAGTTCCTTAGCACAAAGAGCATACAGCTGTACTTAGCTCTACATCTGTGCTAACCCATCAAAGCAAAGGCATTCCTGAATACCGTGCTTTCTGCATTGTGCTTCACGACAAAACAGTTCCAAAAATATTTAGAGATCATTTTCCTTCTCTGATAGTGATATTATATGTATGCCAGAAAAAGATCAGAGAGAGGGCAGAGGACTATTCCTTAAATAGTGGTAAAAAGATTTTTCAGTAATTCTTAAAATTGTTTTAAAAGCCACTTAGTAAATTCCTATTTCTAAACCCATGACTGACCTCCCAAGCGCATATACACAGAAAAGATGATCTGTCTGACCCACGCATGTTACACTGTGGTACTTATAAATGGTATTTGATAAAAGAGCAAATAATTACTGAACACTGGTATTTGGCACTATTTCTGTACCTCTAATAAAACGGAGCCAAAGATCATTATATAGCATTTGGCCCTGTTTCTTCCAGGCCTCAGTAGCCCAAGATAAAATTACAATTGTGTGTGCATTTGGGTGGAGACAGACATTTTAAATTGTCGATAGCATGAAATAATGTGCAGACTGTGCGAAACTCAGAATACGTGTTGTGTGCTATGGGAAGTGTCATGTAGGCATACCAGGATGTTTGAGGTATTAAATCCTACTGGAAAACTGCTGGAGGACTGCGCAGAGAGAAAGGAGCCCAAACTTGGTCTTTCCTCTTTTATACTGACTACTGGGAACTGTCTTTAGCATATGCAGGCCCAGCTGTGCCTGAGCATCATCCAGGCAGAAAGCTTGTTGAGACAGGCCAGTGCGATGCAGGAAAGCAGGCTACCAACAGAGCTCTTGGTCTTGAGAGGCCCCTGATGATCCAACTTGACTCCTTTTTTGTTTCATGTAGTGTCATAGACACATGATGAGAGACCAGTTTTATTCTATAGTGAAAATGTAATGATATATCTAGACAGAGCCTCATATTTTAGCTGTAGATATGATACCATATCTGCTCAGCTGGTATGATCTAGCATCGTAATGTGCCATGCAGAAATGTTCGAGGTAACCCTTTGTCTGGGTGTCATGATAGCCTAGGTGGAGTGATGCGCTGACTGCATTCCTTATTTTTGTAGTAGTTGGGTATCTTTGCACAACTCTTCACTGGGCCACATAAGTACTACAAAATGCTCAATGAAAAGGAAAAAATGTCATTTCCCCCTCTCTTATGCTTTCCTTACATAAGATGTTCCAGTGTTTCTTTGCAAGGTCTAGTTTCTCCCCCAGTGGATTTCTTGTCAGTCTCTGTGTCCATGCTATCCTGCTGGGGGCTTTTTCTACTTAGGCTAATCCAGCAAAGAGACCATAAATCCCACAGTTACAACCATGATGTCTCTGACTGATAGATTAAACACTGACCTTTTAATGTGAGACTGGGCCAAGGACTCTTAACTGCAAAGAATGCATTGTGACATTTTAAAAAGTAAATGTAAAACATGGAAGTAATGGAACATACACAGTATTGTTACAGAAGACAGAAGATTCAAGGCCTCATATTAATTTATGAGGAATAGGTGGCAACTCAGTGGTACCTATGAGGTACCTAGGCTACTTGAATTCCTACAGAGTAGAAGAACTGGAAAATTAATCTAGTACTAATCCAATGATAATATTGAAGCTTTTTTTTGTCAGAGGCCAAGTGTAAAGCTATAGTTCTTGTACTGTGCATTTGCCACAAGATTTTGTCGGTACAGAGGGTCTACGAAGTTTTCAATTGTATTAAAATACAGTGATGTATGAAAACAAGAATACAGCCCTGTAGTGCTATAGTTTTCAAATACAATTGTATAATTTAACCTAAGACACTGTGGTTATCCCTTAAAGAACATAAGGTATATTAAGCAAAACCAATTACAAAATTATCAGCTTATCTTTGTTTGCTCTTTTCACATAGTCTTTAGTATTTCTGTGTTTTCTGGGCATCATTTTAAGACGATAGATATTCTTGAAAGAAAAATTCAGCAACATGCTCGTATTCGTTCAATAATTTGAAAGGCAAACACTTTACCAGTATGGCATCATATTTATGGAATAGATGGTAAAAAGCTAGCAGTTAAATAAATCATCTTATCAGTAGCATAAAGAAGTAGTATGTGTGGAGTTACTCTGTTTACTGTTAAAGGACATACTCCTGTACACAGTTCAAAACAGCATGGGAATTGAACCACAGGTGCAGATAATCCTGTGATTTTTCTACACTTCAGTTCAAAACCATAGTATTCTTCCTTTGATGTCTACCGAGTTAGAACTGTCAGCAGGCTGGACTCAGCAGTTTAGGATACTTTACTGTTTCTTAACCCTTTTGCATATTTAGATGATTAGAAGCTTTCCACAGTGTCAATTTGTTCCATCTAAGTGAAATGAGATGGTGTCTCATCATTCCGAATTACAGAGATAATATTCGGAATCAAACCACTATCTTTTTGTTTTCAACAAGTTTCTAATTCAAATAATATCACTAGTTATGAAATGTTATATTTTTGAGGCTTATGCAAATACAGGGCCAGTTCTTCAATTATTTTTGTATTTACACACAAGTGTAAGTGCTGACTTATCACTATCAAGTCAGACAGTTTTACTGAAGCTTAGTGATCAAAACTGCTTTTAACCAACTAAGGATTACAGAAGCATATTATGTTAAGAAGATAGGAAAATCAATTAAATATAGCAGGTTTCTACTGACCTTTCTGTGTGCAAATCTAAGAATAAATTAAAAAATTGAATGGTAGTATAACTTACCTTTACTACTGAAAATCTTTATTTTTAGTTGCTTATAGATTTCTGAAAATCAAGATGCACATAGGACTTTAACAGGTTAAAATTGGCATGAGTTCTCATCATTTGGAGTTTGAGTCTGGAGCTCTCAACAAGCCTTTAAAACTTTGTATTTCCTGTTTTTCTATCAATTCCCAATTGTATTGATTAAAATAATGGATAAAGACCTTTTTAAACAAGAAAATCATCAATAGCAGTGAACTTAAGAGCATCAAGTGGAAGAAACAAAACAGAGTTTAATTTTTCAATTGATTGTGATGGAACTGGCCTACGCCCTACACAAATTGTAACATAGGACTTTCAGTTGGTAGTTTGGGATTGCGTTACAATTGGAGATATTACCCATATGTTACTTCAAATAAGCATAATCCAGACAGTTCATTAATTATGAGGTTGATCTGCGATGGTCTCCAGTGAAGTGCATGGCAGGAAGAAGAAAAGCCCCTCTAATAAACCTGAAAATATCTCACAAGACCTACTGTCTAAGTGGAAACAAGTTCAGACAAATTCCATGTAAGAGTCATAGTAAAGTCTGGACCTGTAGCTTTTGTAGTCCTCATGCAGTGATGATTTAGATAGTGTTTGGATAAACCGAACCTGAGGTTAGAATTGCAATGCTGCTTTTTTTCCAAAGTGGAAATCTGTGATTTTGAAAGGCTGTTACTCTTTTATTTATTATATGTGCTCTTTAGATTTCACACAGGGATAATCTGCTCTTTGAAAACTCTAGAACTGAAAAGTACCCAGCTCTTTCTCATCTGAAATTTAGCCTTGCTGGCTAAATGGAGACCACGTTGTGTGATTCATGAGAATCTCTCTTATTGAGTAAAGAAAGAAAATAATTTTTGATCAAGGCATTGTGTCTTTAAATAATCTGTCTTTCGTGTGGTTTAGAAGCTTTTAATACGTCTAAGCAGCAAAAGTGGGTGATTAATAAGCATTAACAGGGTAGCTAACAATTCTCCGTCTCTTCCATTCTTTTTCTCCCTGTTCTCCTGCTGTTTTTAGCCCCAGCCAGCAAGATGTGTGCCTTTCTGAATCTTGTGAAATATCTGTATCCATACAGTTATTGAACTGAATAGCCTTTCTTCCTGTTGGCAAGATGTTCTTGGATGGAGAACTGTGCGGAAAAGAAGGTTAGGAGTCTGAATTTAGTATTCTGGAGGCTTATGGGTGAAGAAATTGCCTGGACAGGGTGAAAGCACACAGAGATATATTAATTCACTTAAAATTAATGTTAAGTGGAACTGAGTCACTGTTTCTAGGTAGATGCCGTGGACAACACAAACTACTTCAAAGCAATCCAAAGAGAAACAGAATGCTCTTGTCTGTTCTGTTCACGTTCAAGAGAGAAGTGATCTGACCCTTTATCCATTATAAAACTCCATTTAAGGCACACTTTCTAAAAGTGATTTTTTCTTTATAAGCTGGTCTAGGCAGAATATTGACAAATTTTATTATATTAGTTTTCCTTTAATAGAACTCTCTATGTTGTAGTGCCCCGTAAATCAATATATTAAATCTGGAGGAAATCAGGTTCCTTGGGGTATCAGAAGTCAGAGGCCTTTTTGTCAGGGTTAGTAGTTCAAAAAACTTTCAAAACGCAGCTCAGTAGCATAAAAGAAAAATGACTATCAGACTACAACACACATAAAACACAGGAATATTGATTCCTCAGGCTTTAATCCTAGTTGGGCCAGCAAAGCAATTTATTTTTATGTCTTTTTACCAAATAAAGTGTTTTATCGATAGAGTTTTGCTAAGACTTCAAGAATAAATCTTTCCTATGAGGAAACTTAAGTAATAGGATTAGAATTTGGACCACATAATCTTATACGATTCTTTTCTTTAAAAAGCTTATTTGTGTTAACTAGTTCTAATTGAATGACTACAGGGTGCTCAGAAGTCTGAATTAGGCCAACATGTTAATTGGGATAGATTTCCCACGTAATAAATTTAATGATCAGCTTTGAAAGATAAGTTAAGAGATAATCAATATCCCCCTAGGGATGTGTGTTCAAGCTTAATGGATTTGACCAAAGAAGATTTTCCTCGTATTTATAGTTGCTCTTCACTAGGTGGGTAAGAAAACATATGTTGTTTAACGGAAGAAAAAAAAAGGACTAATGTAGACTTGTTTATCAAGCTATTCGTGATAGCAGGTTTAGCCCTCTCAAACTCATGTATCTTTTTAACATTTTTATCAGGAATTCCACAGTGCGGTTTTAAAGCTTTGAGAGAGTAACTTAATCTTATTAGGTTTGGATTGGTCTGCCTTGACATGTGGTCAGGCTGGTGTACTCAGAAAAAAATCTTGTCTGTTGTTTCTCTTGATGATGGTGATAGGCACTGCCTAATGATTCTGTGTATTCTTCCCATGACACACTGTCTCAAAAAGTGCATGAGATCTTTTAGGAGGTCTTGTTTTATTTTCTTTGAAAGTCACTTGCCTGTACAGAATACCTTAGACTCGCTCAGCAGTTCTAATCATCTGTGCTTCATTGTTTTGTTTTCTTTCCCAAAGAAAATTTTAGTCTTGATTGCCATGTCTATCCTCTGAAGCAAGTAATATCTTTGCACGTACTGCCTGAAAATTTGATCCTGTGAATGTACTAGTGAGAAGGCACTGAGAATCTTACCTACTGGGTATGCTCGATATTATTGCTGAAAATTAAGTATAGAATATGTGGTAATATTCTACAGAGAGAACAAGAAAGCAACATGATCCAGAAACAGTTGTTTGTGTCCCGGTGGTTGCATTTACACTGCTGCAAGCGCACCCCTGTGAAGCTCCATAGGTAAAATTCTGCCATTTTCAACGGTGCCTTATTTTTTGATCACTCCTGGGGCATTATAAGAATGACTTGATTGGTATGGTGTGGGGGAAACTCCAGAGCTATCCAAGTCTTAGAGATCCCAGGACATACTCATAGGCAATATAGGTGAAATGGCACTCTGGAGCACCCTAGTTTGGACCAACTTTAATTGCCAACATATATCCATCAAGATATTACTGCAAAGGCATATTCTAACCCGCATACCCTCATATCATGCCACATTGTCTTCAGGAGCAAAATGACTTTTCTATAACAAGCTTGATACTAGTTAATTTTCATTCACTGGGAACCACCATCAGTGGTAGGGCGTACGACAGAGGTCTTGTGAACCACAGAAGAATTTCATAGAATGGTCTCACTGGGACTGAGAAGTATGTCAGCAAACATGACTGGACTTATTGTTCGCTTGCCCCATGTTTAAAATCTGAGAACTGCTGTTTAAGCACATGACTTAGAACGATACTGTGATTCTCCCTGCATCCTCTGCTCCCCTTTTATAGCCTTGGACCTGAGATCCATCATTGACAGATCTGATGTTGGGAAAGAAAAAGAGAAAAAACCTAACGCATATTGAAAAAAAGTATCTGCCCCAGCCTCAGTGGTGCAATAGGACAGGTTCTATTGCCTAGTAAATATTTTCAGAATCACCATGTTAGAATAAGAGGTCAGAAATTCTAAGAGAAGTAAACACTGTGATGATGTGTAAGTTTGCAAACACCTGATCTAGTTCAACAATTTGGCCAAAGCGCTCATTGGAATATATTGTATTGACCCAAATAAAGGTTTTAATGTTTGCTAAGAATTATACAGATGGGGTTTTATGCCATATGGCTTACCTCCTTTGTCAGTGACAAGTGGAAAGATTTATTCAACAGCTGGACACCATCATCCCCTTTGTTTCCCCCTCGAATGCGTAGAAGTCCAGAGACCCCCCCAGGTTAGGTCTAGTCTTCTTAGTGAGGCCTATGGGTTCCTACAGAGAGTGGGCAATTGAGATCTCTCTTATGTCAAAAGCCAAAGTAATCATGGAGGAAATTCTAGGTTGTGCCAGAATTGGAGTCAGAAAGAGAGAGTACTTTGTTTTGTGTATGCGGGCCAAATCTGCAAAAATAAGTTCCCCGTGCCAACATGTGCCATCTGCCAACTCCAGGAACAAGGAGGTTCTGGAAGAAGACAAGTAGACAAAGAGTACAAGGTTGGTTTTGCCCAAGTTTCTCCTCCTTTTTTTATAATCCCACTCTCTTGTACTATTAGGAAAGAAATAGTTAGAATGAAACAGAATCCATTTATGGTTGATCCGTGGACACATAACGCAGGCAAACCACAAGAGCTACAGCGATAATTAGACGGACCTTGTCAAAGGCATTGAAAGAGTTGGCAGATAACTGTTGTGTCCCGAAATCCTCTGTGCAGACCGCAGTTGAGCATATCTGAAGCTCTCTGGATTAGCATACATCAAATGCCTCTCAAGCGTAGATAGGTGTGGAAACAAATAGGTAAAGACAGGACATAGCGACTTTGAACAGCCACTAGAATCTGGGGGATGCGTAGAGTCATTAGAATTAGATCAAATATTAAAGACCTTTAAGTGAAAGAAAAAGCATGGCAGTTAAATTTTCAAGATAAATGATCTTTTAGCATTGATTCCTTGTACTTCAGACTCTTACTGTTTTCCTATTAAAAAGAAACTACTGTAATATTCCTCAGTGATAGATCCAAATAGAATCATAGAATCTTCATGGTTGGAAAGGACCTTTGAGATCATCAAGTCCAGCCATACACACACACTAAAACCCCTACAATCTCTGCCACTAGAGCATGCCCTGAAGTGCCACATCTAGACGTTTCTTAAATACCTCTAGGGATGGTGACTCGACCACCTCCCTGGGCAGGCTGTTCCAGTGCCTGACCACTCTTTCAGTAAAGTCATTCTTCCTAATATCTAATCTAAACCTCCCCTGCCACAACTTCAGACCATTCTTCTGGTCCTGTCATTATTCACTTGGGAGAAGAGGCCAAATAGTGCAATTGTAAGATGTCTTTTTAGAAAAAAAAGGGAAAGAAAACCCCTTTTAAAATAGTTCCATGCTCTTCTTTACATGTAATTTTTGTATTATGATCTTTATTACCATTTGTTGCTTTACTATACAGTTACATTGACTTACTTTTCTGGCTCTGATGAATTGGTTCCCTTTTTTCAGATTTAGACTAGCCCGCTATTCAAAAGCTCCAAAATTTAAAAAAATTCTTACAGTAAACACAATCTTCTAATGTTTTGGCAGTCACGGTTTTATTGGCATTTCTGACTAACATTTCTCAACTTGCTTAATCCTGCTTTGTTTAAACCAAAGGACATCTTGAGAGGCAATATCCTGCTGCTGCTTTGTTTAAACTTGTTCCATGTTCCCTTCTGAATGTTGGTCTGTTTTGTCTTGACCTAAAGCAGGATAAGGGGTTATAATACACTGACTTCTGGTGAATGCTTCCTATTTTCTGCCTCCCTCCTAAGAGTTTTCCACTTGGCTGACACAGAGCCTAGAGACAAAATCTAATAGCTTGGATTAAAACTTTGCACTGAAGATTTTTTCATTTGTTCTTACCATAAGCAAATGCAAGAGATAGTATGGAAAACCTGTGGAACCTGTCCTTCCAACCGTTATTACATTACCATAGAGAAGATCCACTGATTAATTTCTCTCCTGCTAGCACTTTGGTGTATCTAAAAGACAAAGCTAGTGTGGCACTGAATGAGAGTTCACATAAAGCTTGTTGCAAATGTGTTTAGTATGATGGACAACTTCCTTCAAAGTCAGCTATTCAGCTAGGACTTGCGTTTTGTCGTATTTGATTCCTGCACGCTGTCAAAGAATGTATTCCATCTGAAAGGAGGCCAGAAGAGCTATGATCAGACATAAAAAGAAAAATTTAATCCTTGTGAAGTCCCTTCTCTATTTCCTCATATTGTTTCACAGGAGGTACTGCTATGGGCTTAGTATCAGTACTGGTACAGGTTTAAACTAGCAGTAGAACGGAGAATGTAGAAAGTACAGACAGTTTACAGTGGGCGTATAGTCTAAGTATGGACCCTTGATAAGATGAGGGGTTTTTTGTAGTTAACTGACTAAAACAAATAGATGTGAATCTGGTTTCATTGATAGTGGTATAATACTTGCTAGCATAAAAATTCTTGGATTCAAACCTAGGAACTTCTTGTTGAATTTTGCTCATTTATTCCTATTAAATGCAATTTGATTTTCACTGAGAAGAACCAATGACAGGATGGAAATGACCAAAAGTTGTTGGAAATATTCAAGTTCCTTCATTTTGAAAAAATGTTGTGTATTTTGTTGTTTATTTGTTTGTTTCTTTGCTTGTTTGTTTTAACAGAAACTGAGAAACATATTTTGTATTATTTTTATTTCAGCTTAAAAAGTTATGGTGAGAAAGGCAAAATGAGGAAAGAGAGAGGAAAAGCAAGCAAGCTAGAAATTATTGGGTTTTATCAAATTTTCATACAAAAATAAATCTTAACAGGATTCTTTAAGAACTGTGTTTTTCTAAAATTTACCATGTAGAATGGGTTGCCCTTTTAACCATCTCTGTTTTTTAGTATGTGTACATGTCAAAAGTCATCCAGCCATTGTCCGATACTCACTGATATTTCTAGCCTGCAGAGTCCAACAACTTTATAATAATTCAGGAACTTCACTGCAGTAGAACTGCACAGACACTGACACAACAGTCATAGAACAGATTAGAGTTGATAATTTTATTCACCTTAAATCAATATTCTTTTATATGACTCAGCTTCATTAACTGTAATCAATATTTTTTTATATGACTTAGCATAATTAACTGTGTTTTCTGTTTCTTGGATTTCTGCTCCACCCCTCTTCCACTCTTCCATACATTTAAACATAATATTTCAATAGTAGGTTTACAACTCAATAATAGAATTCAATGCAATAGTATTTCCATGCTGTTTACCATTGTTGCTGTTTTTAAAAAGAATTGGTAAAGCCAGTTACAGGAGATACAATTTTCATTAACAAATTGCTGCATATTTTTCATTTATTAATTTTAGTCAAGGCTTTTAATAAAGATCCTTCTTGATTCACACACAGTGTTCAAGTATTAAGAGTTGAACCTCATTGCTATGTACTAGATATTGTCTGTTAAGTGTGACAATAGTGATATGAATTAAATTAAATTTAGGATTGATTTAGTAAGATCTCACTGGGATATTTGAGAAGGGACAATGCCCATGCAGATCTCAGAACTACTTATCTGCTTCCTTGAATGTGAAGACGTCATCTGGAAATACTTCACATTTTATGCTAATATCAGTGAACCTTTTATGTCCACTTAGACTTATATGTGACACTGTGAACTTGTCTTTACCTTTGCAGATTTATCAGATTCAATTGCACTCAGAAGTATTTTTCAGAGACAAATTGCAGTTTTAACAGATGCTTTGCTTACTAAATATAAGCTGCCATTCTAGTGATGAACTAATTTAGGGATACACATGCAATTAAGTATGAAAATAGCGTAGTCTTCCTTAGAATTTACTGGCTAACACTTAAACTCCTATTAAGCAACTTAAGCTATGAAGAACACTTTTATAAAAATATTTAACAGATTTTTTATTTCTTTTTTTAGTATACAGATAGGAACAATGTCCCCTGCATAATGCTATAATACTTGTCTTCTCCTTTAAGAAATGTATCTGACTCAGGAAAGATGAAAGCTAAACTGTCTGTATTTCAGATAGCCTTAATTTTTTCAGCCCAGATGATGCTCTTAGTAATTAAATAGTTTGGACTTTTATCTTTTTTTAGAGAATGTTTTGCTTTTATTAGATTGAATTCTTGCTGTTAACCTTCTTATCAACATTATTAATGATAATAATAAGGTTCTGGAAATACCTATGAGTCAAATAAAAAAGGTCTAACACAGAGCACGACAGTCCATGTTGCACATACAAGGTTTAAGAACAGAAGGAATGTCATATGTTTCATGGTATGATAATGGCAAATATCCCAATAGGTTCACAACCTACACCAATATTCTCTTATTTATTGAAATTGCCTCTGTAAGGGAATTGTGCATAACTGGAAAAAATAAGTAGAGAAACAGGAAGGAGAGTCAAGTGAGGAAAGAAGAGAAGTAGCTTAGGTGTGAAGATGAGGTGAAAGACAGTGGGGAAAAAGCTATTTGACTGAAGTGAACACGGTGGGGAAGTGCACGTGGGCATTGTTTGCATCCAGAGGGCTCCTTAGATTCTGCGACACGTTGAAAATGAAGAAAAAGGCAGAAGTCAAGTACTCTCAGAGACGTTTTTTCAGCATTCCTGGTGATCCTGCTATGAACATGCCACAGAATCAAAGGAAGTCACTAAATTAATAGATACTCTCTGGAAATAGTTGAACAAGTATGAGATAGTAATTTCACTTTCCTATTCTGTGTTATAGAACTATTTTTCTGGTTTATGAGGTTAAAGCGTACACTACTAGGGATTTTTAGGCATTTCACACAAGCTAGTGTTTGACTAGTCTTCCATACTTTCTTTATGTAACTTCTGATTATTTTCAAAGTATAGTGGTTTTGTAAAACCCCAGTATTTTGGGTCACAATCAAGAGTAATATGATAACTGTGATGGCTCATTTGCATTCAGGTAATTTCAGATGCAGAAAGTTAAAATCTCTAGTTTTCCTCTGTAGTCAATGGAGAGAAAAGTTTCTTCAACGAGCAGTTGAGCATAGATTTAAACTGTGTTCTGCTGAAGTCTCTCTCTTTCCACTGTCAACAGTGGAGCCTGCGGAGGCTAGCCCCAGTACTAGCTTTTGTGAACTGCTTCTCAGGGCATCAAATATGTCCCTTTGCAAAGTAAGCACAGTTTTTATTGAATCTTGTGAGAATTTCTCACAGTTACAGCAGGAGAGAGTTTGACCAAGTGTCTGAGAAACAGAAGGCATTAGAGCTGGCAAACGGAGCGCTGCTGACTGGCATGCTTATTTAAGGCAGCAACGGCATGAGGAGCTATATAGGCTCCCCTATGTTTCCCAGATAACATGTGTGAAATCTGGTCTGTGAGGACCAGAGGACCAGGACAAGAGGTAACGGGCAGAAACTTGAGCATAGGAAGTTCCATCTAAACACGAGGAGGAACTTCTTTACTCTGAGGGTGGCAGAGCCCTGGAACAGGCTGCCCAGAGGGGTGGTGGAGTCTCCGTCTCTGGAGACATTCAAAACCCACCTGGACGTGTTCCTGTGCGACCTGCTCTAGGTGACCCTGCTCTGGCAGGGGGGTTGGACTAGATGATCTCCAGAGGTCCCTTCCAACCCCTATCATTCTGTGGTTCTGTGACCATCTCTAAACTTACAGCATGGTTTTTTATGCTGGATGACCTTTAACTTCCTGTATAAGCACTAACTTGGGCACTGCTTGGCAATGGCTGTGGGTCTAGGTTTAAAGTGAAAACGCTAAAACTACTGTATTTTTCACAGTAAAGGGAAATATGACCAGTTTTGATAGTCTAAGAAGGATGATATGGGAATCGCATAGACACTAGTGTTTTCTGGGATATATGTTGATTGAGCCTTCTTTGACACTATTTTTGCAACATTTCTGTACAGACAGAGAACTCAGGTTGTAGTTTATGTACCAGCACAATATTCTGCTTGATATGTCTTTACTAATCCTGAAAACAGAGATGTTGGGAGCCATTCCCAAGACATCCAAGATGGCCTATCGTATCTGGGGGGAAATTAAGGTTTAGTAGCTTGTGTACAAGGCTAACGAGCATGACACTTCACTAGCTGTGGTTTTACTGGCTCTGATTTGTACTCTCTCAGGATCTGCTTGCTATATGGTTTTATTCTACAGATGGCCCATTGTGGCCTTCACAAATGTTTTTCTGGTCTATGCAACATTCATTAACAATGTCAGGAAATAGATGCTACACTGATTTTAGAACATTATGCAGCTGACCATGGATTCAAATAAAAAAATCTAGGCTGGCGGAAACACTTCAGTCAAAACACTTGCTCAAAGCTGGGCCGTGATGAAACTGTGGAAAGTACCAGTTACATACACATACTTCATGGAAATTCATCCCTGTAAATCAGTCTGCCCCACATGCCAGCTTCAGGACTGGGCTCTAGGTTAGTCTGATATTTTTGGATTTAGACACATTGGAGATAAGACAAACCCAAAAACTGGTAAATGTGATTTTAAAATTGGAACAATTTCCAAATGGATTTTAGGGTACACATAACGTTTGAAACTCCTGATGCATTTAATAATTTTTTTTTTCCAAATATCTTATATTTATTCAATAAACAGAGTCATTAGTAAGTGCATCTTGTGAAAAAGTATTCACTCAAGCTATCTTACAAATGCTGTCCTCAAGCATTTTATTTGATGGAGATCATAATCTAGATTTCTTATCTGCAGAACTCCTATTTATCTTTTGAAGTAGTCTCTCTTTTTATATTCTAGGAATACTTTGTGTCATGTTTGCTGTAGATAAGAGCCATGATAGAAGGATTTATGTGTCTGTAGGCTCCTCAAAAATTAGATATGCTCCATACCATCTCTTTCACTTGACAGACTCTGGATGCCTGGTTCACAGGAAGATAAAAACTCCTAATTTCTCCTGTCTGATTTCTGGTGAACAGTGTTGATGAAGCCACAGAATCCTGAAGCTGCAGCTGGCACAGAAAATCAGGTATTCAGGTAATATTAAAGTGTCTGCATAACGTTATCTCATTCATAATGTTACCTTTTCAGTCATGTGTTTTGAGCAGGGAAGGAACATATATTGCCAACAACACATGGTATCAAACTAGATTTTTTCAAGCATACAGGTCCTGATTCTGTGATGATCTCTATACAAGTAGATGACTCTGCAGAGTGCCAGTGACTTATCTCAGGCTGTCTGTGCAGGAAATCTACCTGTGTGGGAATGGAGCCATATACTGGTATAAAATCATTCATGGAACTCCTGTTCATGTTCATGACTGAGGGCAATAAGCCCTATGATCCTCATATGCAAAAATTTGATGTTAAGTCAAAATAGCTTCAGTCTATTCCTTGTTACTGACTTTTACATTTTCTTCACTAAAGGAGGGTGTGTCATCTTACCATGATACTTGCAACAAGTAGTTTCAAAAAAATTGTGTTTCCTCTACTACTATTACTACTTTTTCGCTTGAAGTACTAAATTTTTACTTCACTGTCTCTGCCAGGAGCTTTATCCCTTGGGAAATACTTGTCAAATGTAAATGAGCTACCAGATCTATCATCTTTCTTAACAGACGTTCGCTGTGCACTTATGAATAGTGCATCAGAGGGCTGGGACAATGCTGTTATTTAATTATTAGAGTGATTAGAAACTCACACATTTGATTGATTTTCTACTCTTCTGCACATATAGAAGCAGGGTGAAAAACAAGGCCTTGATATGCATCAATATCTATGTTTTTTAACATCAATACTTGCAGGAATCACTTTGATATCAGCCTAATACATTTTTCAGGCACAGGTATAGAACATAATAGATATATTAGCACATTTTCAAAAAAGCAATTGCAAGCATAATGGTAAATGCTTCTTCTCCGTTGTCAGAAGCTTTGAAGACTGTGCATCTCCTTTAACAGCATATCAGCAATTTTAAAAAAACTGACTCCATTTGTTAGTTCTCATTTCACAAAGCTCTTTGAGCATCCATTATGATGTGCATATGGAATGTAAAGAGTTGCTGACAGCATATGGATCCTCTATGGAGAGCAATTCTCTTATCATATGCCACAGTTTCTGTTTCTCGTCATGATGATTTTAAAGACTCTTGCATAAAAATCGTACTTCTTATTTATGCTGAGTTCAGCTCTTCCCACTTCTTTTTCATCAATTGGTGACATAAACCTTTTTTAAAAATGTCATAATCTCATGGCAAACAATCATAATATCATAAAGACGTAGTTTATATGGCTTCGCTCTCTGCAACTTGCATTAGGTGTAGGATTGGAACTTCTGTTCCCGAAGGAATCTTTTCACATTAGGAGCTTGTTTTTCCTTGAAATGTGCTTTGGGTTAGTTTTACTTTCACCGGTGATTAATTATTCAAATAAGTGTTATGCTGAATCAACCCACTACATGTACAGGTCACTGGCAGCCAATGGGAACAAAAAATTGATTATTGTATTAATTAAAAGGAAAAAAGGTCTAATACATATAGACAGGAAAAAACCAACTTGTTTTCATATTTTCACCAATATAGTAATGCGCTCACAATTTGTGCTAAAATAAATTTTTGAATCTTTAGCTAGAAAGAATGTCAGGGCTTTTGATTAGTTAAAATGATCTTTTGATCAGCTTTTGATCAGTTAAAAAACACTGAAATATAAAGTTCCTGTTTGGTTCATTTTGTATCATGCACCAAGTCGTCTTTGAATCTGAGAAAGAATTAAATGAACAAACCAAAAAAACCAACCCCCATAAGCTTGTTGCAGTCGTGTAGTTGTACTGTCAGACTGCAAAGTAGCTCAACCACCTTTAATACCTAAATTTGACTGTGCTACATAACAAAAGGTCAGTACTTGCCAGCCTCCTAATTCAAGAGGAATAATTGTACATATACAGAAAGGTGAACATTTCAGTGAAGCAGTCGCCTGGCCGTGTGCAAAGAGACGCCTGTGTCATTGCTTGTTGTAACCCTGGGCTGGATTCTGCCACTTAGATGACTTACAGAGGAAGCTTATATTCTACCGGCCCTTGGTTTTGGTCATGTCTTCCTCCGATGGTCTGGTCTCCAGAGGAGCTTAAACGTTGCGTTGAATTAAGTGCTTAAAAACACCCAACATTTTAACCAGTGCTCCAGTATCATCCCCCTGTGAGTATGCATGAACTATCTAATGTTCATTGCTGCTGTCTGCAGCATGTCAAGTTTCATGGGGACTGCCAGAACAGTAACGGCAGGAGATATGGAATAGTCTCTGGAGGAGAATACTACTAACAATATTTACAGATCTTTGAAGTATCTGCCTAAGGCAATAGCTTATCAGAGTGTGTGACTGAAGATAGGCATAACACACACAGGGGAGAGGCAAAAGTGCTGGGCTGTAAGAAGAAACTATTGGCTGAAAGGAGGCTGAAAGAAGGAAGGGTCACTGAACTCAGCATCGTCAGGATCAGGCCTTAGATAATTGGCCAGTAGCCTGAAGGTTTGTGTCACAATTTGATATTGTTATACCTTTCCTGCTGACCACTGGTCCCACAGCACCAGTGTGGCAGCCCAGCTTCTCCCTCACTCTGTGGAGTACGGCATGCCAAACAGCTGCCCACCAGTCTGACCAGCCAGGGATGGTATGTGGGATGAGAGAAAGGGAGAAAAGTCCAGGGATTGACTTGCTGGTGGGGCCATGGGAAATAGCAGTTAGGATTCTGTGGTGTAAACCCCATAATCTGTGTGTGAAATTTGAGGGGGGTGGGCTTGCTACCTCAGAGTCACAAAGCAGTTTGACCCCCATCCAGTTACCCTCATGTCATGAGTATAATGGTGACCGGTGAATGCTAGAAACTGTATAGTCACTCTTGCAGTACAAGTACACAGGCAACTGCCTTTTTCATGTTTCCTGCACTCTGTGTGTGTATGTTTGGGAAACCGCCACAGAGAAACCTCTCTCAAACTAGCATAGACACTATTGCTTTTTCATCTTTGTAGTGCCCTCCTACAGCCATGAGCTTGGTCCTAACAGAGGTTTGGAGGAAAGATCCTACTTTAAAAATCTTCTTTTCTTCCATAGAGAAGCCCATATCCTTTGAAATGCTGAGATCAGTGGCCTTCCAGATTCAGGGCATTTTCTGAAAGTAGAAGCTTGATCCTTAATGACTTTGAACAAGGGGACCCCAGCTGAGAGTGTTTGACGACTAAGAAGGAAGAGTCACTGAACTCAGCATCGTCAGGATCAGGCCTTAGGTAATTGGCCAGTAGCCTGAAGGTTTGTGTCACAATTTGATATTGTTATACCTTTCCTGCTGATTTCCTTGACCTCATTACTCTCTTTTTGTAGAATCACCAAATGTGCAATTTGGCTCATTTACTTATAAAGCGTAATGGGGACTAATGATAGAATGGTCCTTTTTTCTTCTTCAGTAACAAAAGAACAAGCAGCTGGAAAGTAGGTAAATGCTTCTCAGGGTGTCTGCAATTACACAGCTGAGAAGCACTGCTGGCCCTCACGTCACTCCAACTGTCACAGCTGTATGATCCACTAATGATAAAAACAAATGCTCTCTCCTTCCACTCTTACGTCCGGAATAAGGGAAGGATATTGGAGGTAGTGTTAAAATGACTACTGTGCCTTTAAAGCTTTTGTTATGCTGAAAGCCGATGAGTGTTTGCAATTTCGAAGCGCTTTTTGAGTCTCTAACCAGTGAAACAGAGATTTTTAATTCTACATTTAGAATGCAAAGCCCGCCCAAGCAATTTAATTCTTTTTACAGCTTTCCTGAAACAGTTGCAGTCTGTGTGACAGGAGGGTGGGTAGCAGGAAAAAATGTTGGGGAATTTTGCTGTTACAGCTCAGCCTGTTTTGTAGTCTTTGCTTGCAATTTTCTGCAGAGACAATTTTCCAAGATCTCATAAGAGAATATTCATTTTTTGGTATTTAACTTAGCTTTTGGCATCATTTACACAGGATGAATTCTAAGCAATTTTTGAGAATGCTGTGGTCTTGAGTACCCCTAAGTCCCAATGGGTGGCCCTGGGCACTGGTGCCACTTGGCAATAGTGGGTACAAGAGAGAAATGTGATGAGGAAATTATATCTAGCTGGGCAATTTTCACATATTTACAACTACTGGAGAGGCCACTATTACTGCTTTCTGGTTTGTTTTCAAGACATCAAAGGGGGCCAACTGCTAAGTAGCATTGCAGCAAAGACCCCAGTCTCAGAAATCACTGAATATAGAGATGGTCAGCAGTGCTTCAGTGGGTCGTCTTGGTTGCCCTATGCCAGAACACTCGTGGCATCATATCTTGATCAGGAAACCTACAGTCAAATATGCTTTTATTTCAAACTAAGCTAGAATTTTCAGCACTAAAAATTATTCACTTCCCCTGTGTCTATTCACTTCTGCTACACGCTACTGTGCTGCAAGATGGTTATACAAGACCTGTATTTAAACTTGCTCGCTTAGGCTGCAGATGCCTCAGTAAAGGAGCTAATGCAAGCTGCAGAACCTGCTTGAGAAGCAGAGTGGGTACTTGCGGAGATGGGAGGAGCAGAAAATGGAGTTACTTCGGCTGCATTGTAAGAATGAGCAAAGCATACTCCCCAAAAATCCACGTAGTTTGGTGTCCATCATAGCCAGTGGCCAAAAGGTGATTTCTAGGGATAAGTGTAGGAGAACATAGCCAGAGAGGTAGGATTTTTTTATTTACCAAGCTGAAGAGCTCTACTATGCTTGGTTATTTCTCATTCTGATGCCATTTCATGCCTTTGATAAGTTTAACTGCCTTCTGTGTATCTTTTTGAGATGAAGACCAGAACTGCATTTTCCAAGATGCTCTTATACCAAATATTTTGTACTGTGGTACAATGTTTTGCTTTGTTATCTGTTTCTTTCCTAATAACTTCTTGTGTTAGATTTGGTTTTGCGTCTGTTGTTGATCATTTGTCTGCCAGGTCCTAAGCATGAGAGAGTACAGCCGAGGTTGAAGCAGCTGTGTTACTGTGGCAGTTTGGAAACAACACTACTAGCCTCCTATATTGCTAGTTATAATTCACCACTTCAATTTTTGTTTAGATCAAAAACTTCTAATTTGAACTAGTAGGCAAGGAACACACTATTTTTTTTTTATTTCAAAGGCTAAAATGAACTGCCCTTACCTTAGTTGATGGTTAACACCAGCGACTAAATCAGGACTTTGTGTGTGTACAGCAACAGCTAAACTACAGGCCTTTAGGAACAGAACAGAGGGGATTCCATGCTTTTGGGATGAGTTATATGAGGAGGGGATTTCTTTCCACAGACATTTTTCTGTATTATCTGTATATCTTGCAAAATACTTCTTGAAGGGTTCTTGAAGGTGCTTTGCAGCAGAACACAGTATCTTTGTGTCACTAGGCACTGTTTCTTTGAAAGAACTATCTATTTAAAATTTTCATCAACATATATATGTTTCAAATTACAAGTAGTCTGAGATGCAGATTTCAAGCACTACTTATTTCTTAAATTGCTGTTGAATTATCCTGTTAATGTTGACAAGTAGCATAGTTTTAAGCAGTAAAACTCCATACTGTTGCTAGGTTTTATAGTGTCAGAAGATTTTGTTACTGTATTTTTACTCTGTCTTTGTAAAACCAGGATGATTTCTAGCTCTGCACAACCTGGAAGCAGATAGCAGCATTTTTGAAGGTAAATAAAATACAATTACTTAGCCTCACCAACTGTTACTGAATACATGACTATACAAAAACCTTTTCCTGATTCCTTTCTGCTACAAAGCTCTTCAAATTCAGAAGCAGATAGCTGCTGTTATGGGTTCCTTTTACACTGGATTACTAGAGACAATACTTTCTTACACTAGGTGGATGTTCTTAATTTTTTCATCACTTCTTCCATTTTCCTTTTCTTTTGCGGTAGAGAAAAGTGATACTATTCTAGGCATAATGGTATATGGTTGGCTTATTCCACAGCAGACACCCTGCTAATAGATCTAATGATATTGGTTCACTGGCATTGGCTGGAGGTTTGAAAAGAAAAGCCTTGCATACCATTGGTTGCTTTTTAGAAAACAGGCTATTTTCTGCTCTGGATCAAAGACAAGGATGGATGTCCAGAACTTGGGGTTCTGATTTAAAGGAGGGAGCTCTCAAGAGACACAAGATTTAAAGCTCTGCTCTTGTGTTATTTTTAATAATTTGATAAATGGAGTTGACTGACCAAGGAAACAGGTGGGCTAAGTGCATTTCCTGAAGGCTTTCTTATTGTTTGGATAACCTGACCTACTTCCTTCATCCTTTTTTCTACTGTTTAAGCTTAACTAACTGGGTGGCAGTTTTGGTCGCCAGCAACATATAGGAGCTTTTAAGATTTTTCACTGCTTGTACTTGGTCCTTTATAGCAGTTGGGGGAGAGGTGACGGCTGGCTCTTCTATCCTTAAATATGCAGAGAGTGAGGGAAATAATACAAAGATACATTTTTATGAAAAGAAAAATCTGAATTTGAGTTGTGAAATTACAGATAACGCTTAACATCCAACAAAATACTTTTCTAGCACTACAAATTGGAAATGAAGTGTAATATCATTCTCTGTTTCATTCTCTGTTTCCTTAATGGAAAGCATGATACCAGCTTATTGAAGTGAGCCCTCAATATTGCAGGTCTTTAGTTAGTCTTTAAATAGAACAAAGTGAATCAGACTCAGACCATTATGTTTGGAACAAAGAGATTTGATTACTCAACCAGAGGCCTCTAGCTTTTAACTCAATACTGTAATTTTGATTCTGCATTTGCAGTGATCACTATAAATATTGCTTCATAGTTTGGTCTTCTGAAAGTCTTGGCAGGAAACAATTACAAAAGGCCAGCGTCAGACTTGGCGTAATTAAATGGGGTGTAGCTATACCAATGATGCATTAGGTTCAAGATTACACTGAAGTCTAAATAAAAATATTAAGTGTGCAACTGTTTCTAATTATCTAACAAGAATAAAATAATGTGTGGACATTTCTAGAAACTCATAAGGACTTATGACTCCATTAGAAACCCAGAAAGCATCAGTTGAAATAAATATTCCAGTTGGCACAATTTTCCTCTCCATCATTCCTTCCACTGTACAAATTTCCACTCTTCTAGCTATTATGATAGGCAGGGGAGATGTAAGCTTCTGTTTTGCGATTGGACTAACGTTTTCCTATTCTGCCACCAGATTCCCTTATACCCCAGAGTTATCACATCTTTCAATATTGCAACACTGCAGTCTTAGAAATTTGGAGCAACCGCAGATTTCAGTGCTAGATGACTGCATGCCAAAGGAGAGAGAATACCATCATCATCATATCATGTATTAGCTACTCCCTATCTACAGACATAATGAGCCTAGAACTTGTCGAGGAAGTTAGAAGATTAAGGAAGTCCTTGACCTCAAGATTTGTGGAGTTCATAGAGGAGATGTTTCTCTATTTATTTTTCTAGGAGCAGGAGGGAAGGCATGATTTGGTAGTATGTTCATAATATACCTTCTTGAGTACGCACAGACAGGGTTGTGATCATATTTTTTGGAAGTAAAAACATATGGAAACCTACCTGAAAATCCACAGGATCATTTCTTTTCCTGACATAATGTAGGGTCTCCTGCTTTCCACTAATCACTCCTACCAGGCTGAACGGCTGTGCCAGTGTAACTGCATAGAAACCTTAAGGATTCATTCAGCCAGAAAGGTGTCAGACCATCTACTGTTCTTGCTGCTGATGCCCTCAATAGAGTGACTTAGTTTGCATCCTTTGCATTTGTTCTGAGATGGCTTTCAGGCCCTATTCAGGGCATCAGCTGAAAGATATGTTTGATATTGTGCTGCCAGGTGCACCTAACCACAGCTCATAAGTTCCTCTGTGAAGCTGTGCCAAAATGCAAATACCATTTTGTGAACTAGGGACCAAGGGCATGGAAAGTAGGGTATAATGAAGAAGGTAATCAGCTGATTGAGTAGATTATAGAAGCTACCCATGAGTGACCATGAACAAGAAACAATTGAGTTTTATTAGACTTTTTAGGGTTTCTAAACTCTAGTAGAATATTTGGTGTGGGTTATGCTTTCATTCTGTGCATGCTTTTAATTTGAAAACTCACTGTTTCCTGGTGGTAATGTAATTATGTTTAGTGAGGAGTAAAAATTGAAAGCACACATTGTGGGGGAAGATTAATTGCATGAAAGATTAACAAAGGCCATTATAAATGAGAAAGATAGCTTGGCAGGAATTTCTTGGATTAAGCAGTTAAATGTTCTCACCATAACTCTAATTGTAGGGTATTCACTGTTTCTGGAAATATGGTATGTGTGAGATTGCAACTTTTCCTCAGAGAAGCCTTGAAAATATTTTGATTATGTTTTACCAGCTGGCTTTATATCCATATAGGCCATCAATTTAAAAATGGATCTAAGTCTTAGCAAGAGTGCATATGCCTAATTCAATTCTCTGCATAGGATAAAACTCCAAAAGAAATTAAATGTTTTCTTTGGTCACGTACACAAGATTCAAGGAAGTACATGTGTCTATATAGTTATGCTTTAATTATCATGGACTTTGAAGTTTTGGAAGCCATATCCAAAATGGCCAGTGAGGAGGATTGAGAACTGGCTGAATGGCAGAGCTCAGAGGGTTGTGATCAGCAACACAGAGTCTAGTTGTAAGCCTGTAATCAGTGTTGTCCCCTGGGGGTCAGTATTGGTCAAGTCTTGTTCAACATATTCATAAGTGACCTGGATGAGGGGACAGAGTGTACCCTCAGCAAGTTTGCCAATGACACAAAACTGGGAGGAGTGGCTGATGCACCAGAAGGCTGTGCTGTCATTCAGCAAGACCTGAACAGGCTAGAGAGTTGGGCGGACAGGAACGCAGTGAAGTTCAACAAGGGCAAGTGTGGGGTCCTTCACCTAGGGAGCAATAACCCCATGCACCAGTACAGGTTAGGGGTTGACCTGCTGGAAAGCAGCTCTGCAGAGAGGGACCAGGGAGTCCTGGTGGACAACAAGTTGACCATGAACCATGAGGAAGCAATGTGCCTTTGTGGCCAAGAAGGCCAATGGTATCCTGGGGTGCATTAAAAAGAGCGTGGCCAGCAGGTCAAGGGAAGTTATCCTCCCCTCTACTCTGCCCTGGTGAGGCCACATTAGGAGTATTGTTTCCAGTTCTGGGCTCCCCAGTTCAAGACAAGGAACTACTGGAGAGAGTCCAGCGGAGGGCTACAAAGATGATCAAGGGACTGGAGCACCTCTCTTATGAGGAAAGGCTGAGAGACCTGGGTCCCTTTAGCCTGGAGAAGAGAAGAGTGTGAGGGGATCTTATCAATGCTTATAAATTTCTAAAGGGCAGGTGTCTAGAGGAAGAGGACAGACTCTTTTGAGTGGTTCCCAGTGACAGGACAAGGGGCAACGGGCACAAACTGGAACACAGGAAGTTCCATCTGAATATGAGGAAAAACTTCTTGAACTTCTTTATGTTGGGGGTGACAGACCACCGGATCAGGCTGCCCAGAGAGGTTGTGGAGTCTCCTTCTCTGGAGATATTCAAAATCCATTTGGACATGATCCAGTGCAACTAGGTGAACCTGCTTTGGCAGGTGTGGTTGGATTGGACTAGATGATCTCTGAAGGTCCCTTCCAACCCCTACCATTCTGTGATTCGGTGACATATGTTTGCTGTGAACTGTATTTGAAACTGCCATAAACAGTTGGGCCAATGGCTATGAGGTAGCATGACCACAATGAAATTTTGGAGGATGGATTGTTAGATGAAGAAAGAAGCAAATACATAGATTCACAGCAATGTAAACATGCAAACTTTGTTTGAAAGTTATGACAAATAGAGTTATTGTTCTGTCCTTGTTTGTTCATTTATAAACTTAACTTGCTCAGTGTTTTATACACAATTATAATTAGATAGTATTTTTCCTCATGTGTTTAGTTCTTAAACACGGAAGACTCTTCTACTAAAAATTATAGTGGAAAATAAATGCTGAATCATTTACTAAACACTGAAGTTAGAACTTTTTCTGCTGCTCAGATGTACAAGACCGTGTAACTGCTCACAAGTTGTATTTTACCTATATGAATACGTGCCCGGATATTGGAATGAAGTCCTAATTCCATTCACTAATCTTACTGTCCTAAGTATCAGGAAATAATAAAGATGAGTTTTCCAGTGGGTGTTAGCATCAATATCCTTGTCTACTTTTTAAAAAGTTTTATTATATTGCTGCAAAACCCACTTGCTGAGAATGGGAATCAACAGTAACCATTATTTTTTGCACCATATCAGAGCATAATATCTAATATCTATGAAAGGTAAGGAAATACTGCTACTCACATTTACATGTGGGGAATTGATGTGACACTATTTATTCTTGTAATTCCACCTATTTCCAAAAAAAAAGTGCTGAGAACCCTTGCGAGCTGCCGTTTAGCTCCTGAGCTGCTGTACATGCTTCCAGGCACCTATGGTTTTGCTTATGTGTGTACTCAGATGTCCCTCTATCCTGACACTATTGAACTTCTCAAGAGGCCTGAAAGGCTGCATGAATTTACAGAGCAGCCTCTCTCATTGCAGAATTAGACACTATTTCCTTTAAAGAGGTAGGTAAAGAACCTTTTACATCACTGAAAACAGCTTTTTAGCCTCAGAGAGAAACCCCTTGAAATTGTGTTAAGTATGATTGGAAGTCTTTGGAGGACTTCTGACTGAGATTTCTGGAAGACGTCAGCACTGTTTTCCCTAGCGCCTGTATCCAATGAAGCTTAAGCAAAAGATCGCTATCAACCGGTTTAGACATTGACAGTTTGTGCGGCATGTGTAGGAACAGTTGCAGCTACCTAGGGAGTTTCAGTCCAAGCAAAGAAGCATGCAGGTTTTTTAATTGCTTGGATTCATGAGTTGGAACAATTTACGTTGCAACACTTGGCCAAGTTACCATTTTCTGCCTTGTCATCAGCTGCACAGCTCGCTGAGTTTCTTCTGAACTCCCATAATTTGTAGCCTGACATACTAAGGTAAACTATAACTCATGTAGCGTATGGCACGCAAACACATGCTTTATTTCAAGCACTTGACTAATCCTATCATTGTGCAGCAAAGCAGTCAAGTGCGTGTTCATCTCCTTGAAGTTAGTGGGAAGAGAATTAAGATAAAACGTGTACCTGAGTGCTTTGCTAAGGCAATACGCAAAGGAGCTCCTTTTGTGCAGTCTTTTCCGTGAGGCATGTAGCCTGCTGTATTCCATTTCAATAATTCCATTTTGTTGATAAACTTGAGTAATTATTCTCGGCTGTAAATTGTCATAGCTCCAAAATGTCTTGGTTTAAAAAGCAAAAAGCAGTAGTTAGCATTGGATTCACAATCAGTAGTGGGCAGATGGAAAGGGAAAAATAAATAAATTACTATTACTTCAATAAACTTGAAGTAATCCTTGCATTTATATTGCCAGCTCTACCTAATTTGTACATTAAAACCTTCTAGAAGGTTCATGTAGCATTTTCAGCCTCTTACAGTTAGGATTTCTTAACTTTTTTATGTATGAATAAAATAATTATCTCCATGTTATTTTTAACATATATCTATGATTTTGTTTTGTTTTCTTTTATTTTGATTTTTGCACTCATTGATAGCATAGCATATGTTGTACGAGGAAACTGAAACCAGTTTGGAAACAACACTAGCATTTCTGTATGCCTAATGTATTTAAATATCAGATACTGAAATATCTTATCAAATACTTTAATACAAGTTTGTAAAGACTGGAATGGGAAAATATAGCTCTCACAATAGTATTAAAATAGTAATTAGCCTCATGCAGGTACACTTGGTTATCCTCTTTATTATTCTTTGTTCTGTGCAGAACTGATGACATTTAGAAAATCTGTGTACATATGAAAATAGTTAATTAATTGAGTTAATAATGTGATTGACCTGTTAGTCTCCTTAGTTTCATTGAATTACAGTCCTTAAAAAAAGTTTCTCAAATTTGCAGTGATGTTTTGCTAATTTACTAAATAAAATCATTTAGGTGAAATTCCATATGCCATTAATTTGCTGAGATGTGTCATAAAGAAATGCATATTACTATCAATTTTATATACAAATATATATATTTAAATAAAGAAGGAGTGCAGAATAGGCTTATGGCTTATGTACAGTTAGTAAAGACTGCCTAGCAGAAGATTCAAACCATAATAAAAAGGGTATTTCTCTAAAGTAAATAGTGCTCATTTAGTACATAATACAGAGTTCATTCAAGATCCATAAAACGAATGACCCCAGGTATGTCATTTTGTTGCCTTTTCTAATGAAGTCTGCGGATCATTCCACTTCAAGCTGAAGTTAATTGGAATGAAACTTTGTTTAGAGCGCTCATAATTAAAGTGCAATTACACATTTTTGATGTTAAGTGTTTGGTTGAAAATGGTCTCCTTGGCAATCATGCTTCCAGTGGAGACCCATCTTTGACAGCCTAAACCTAAGACATTTAACATTTTTGAACATTACTTCCAAAGATCTATTTCCAAAAGATGATGTTAAAATGCAATTGAATTTGGACTTGAGACCAAAAATTGTGCTAGGTTATAAAATGATTCCTTCCAAGTGGAAGGGACTGTTGTGAAGACATGGCTACCATACCATAGTTAACTTGTGGTTCTCAAAGGCAATTATCTTCTGTAAGCTAAATGAACACCATTTTCATCTGGGCAATTAATGAGCTACAGTGAAAGCAATATCTTATTATTATTGGCAATAAAAGACTAGAATACACCTATTAGTGTCTGGCTAGATTTACATTAACCTAGCAGCAAGAGAAAATAATGACACTGTAAAGTAAGGCTACTAAATGCTTTAATTTAATTCAAATAGAAGCTTTCATAAATTAATATAGTTTCTTATGAAACGTTCATCTTTGTGGGTTCAGTTTGCATCTAAAAATTTGCATCCTTTGATGAATTTCAGACAGAAGAGTAGTTGCACTTCTAATTATGGGGTTTAACCTACATAAAAAAAATGTAGCTGTGCCAGAGCTTTACACTCTAGTCACTTAATCACTGCAGTCATTGGCATTGTAGAGGTGTAACTGAAGACGATTTTTTGAAGATTCTGTATTCTCCTTATGCAATGCAAAGTTCATACCGCAAGTACTGACTCTGGGTTTCCAGGGCACTGAAAGGAAAATCTAAAGGTCTGACCCGAGACAACGCTGACCATCTGAATTGAGCGGGTTCTCTGTTGATGCACCAATTAGGGTGTGGTATCCGCTAGGTTAGTCTTACTCGTCTAATGGTTTTTCAAAGACAGATTCAATTTCTTGCTATCAGCCCCTCATCAGAGTATCAGTCTGTTACTAACAATCGCCACAACAGATGCTGTCAGACTGTGACAACCAGAAAATGAATTCGCTCTGTTAAATATTCCTTCTTATTCTTAAAGCTTGACGAATGACTTCCTGGCATTAAGCTGTGATACCATCTCTGGTGCAAACGGAATCATTTAGCAAATGGCCACATAAGTGAGAATTCAGGAGTAACCATGCGTGTAGCCGTATATTGCTGAGGATTTCATACATCTATGAACATTTGTTTAACACAAGCCCATCTCCATGCTGCTAACCTGACCTAAGTCTCTTTTCAAATTCTTGACTTTGTCGTCCTTGTTTAAATCTCCTTTTATATCTTTGCACATTGAAAATTTGTTCCCGTCCTTTGTGAAGGATTAACAGGAGAGAAAACTCAGTGCAGGAAGCCAATAGCACAATTTTAGGTCATATACTCTTCCCCATCTCATAGCATAAAAGAAAAAGCTTATAGCAGTTTTCTAATGTTTTGCCTCAGTGGCAAAAGAATTGCAAGGATCGTTCAACAAAAAGACTCAGTACTGGTGTAGCAAAGGAAATGTCAATGTTCCTCTTGTTATGAAAATATGAATTTTCATTTAGGAAAAGGAAGGAATTACAGTCAAACCATTTAGCATTACGTTGTCATTATGTAAAGGATAGCAATGCCTGGGATTTCTGGCAGGTTCTGTGAACAGCGCTTGTAAGGAAAATTGCTCCAGCCAATATATCCATACGAAACAAGTACAATGTGACTGGGTAAGAAAGAAAGATGGGGAAAGAGGTTATAAAAAGCAGAAGTCACAACAGCTTTTTTGCCTAAGCAGTTGATAGATTCTTCTCAGCAAGATAATTCTTCTCAGCAAGATAAATTTTTCGACTGATGTATATAACTAGTGGTTCTAGTCTTCCCATTACTTTTTGCCATCTGCGACCATCTTCAGATACCCTGCATGGTAAGAGAAATGAAAATCTAACACAGGCAACGTGGGGGAAATGACTTTCTGAATTCTATGAAATTTTTCATTTGTTAAAGGAAAGCTGTATCGTAATCATTACACAGCATACAGAAAATAATCTGTGCTCCTCATGCTTGCTATATTTTGTCTGAGCTTTTATGATTACTAAATAAATATGAGAAGCTTTTTTTTATGCTGCATTAGTTACACAGTAGAAAATGTTACAATAGCACTGCTAGTGTTTCCCAGGTGACAATTCTTCACATCAGTTAGAGAAGACAGTGATTTCTCTGCAGTAAAATTAGCAGGGCTGAAAGTATTTTGGTAAATGTTACCTTTAAAAGTTTCCATTAAAATGCTATATATAATTAGTAGCCTTGGAAAATGCCGTCCTCAACATAGAAGGTGAGTTATCTGAAATCATGTAAATGAAAGATCCTTGTCCTGTAGTGATCAGACCAAAAAAGGAATACAAATCATACAAAATAAGCATCATTGGAAAAAACAAATGCATCAGAAGTCTGATAGCACTCTGGTACTGGAAAAGGGGGGAAATTTAGGAGAGGAATTAAGGGTTTAAGCCTGTAAAACTATTGTTTAAAAAAATAGGCCAAAGACACAACAAACATAGAAATTACAATTATCATCGTGAGAAATTCTTATGGGTATGATGACATTAGTGCTGTAATCTGTGCTTTGCTAGTAAAACTATTAAACTCTGCCTCTCATCACTGGAAATTCGTTTTGGTGTGGGACAGTCCTAGCATGTCTGCACATATCCTCATTCTGGAAATAACTCAATTGCACCTATTTTGTTATTGCTCCTTTATTGTGAGGAGATGCCCAGAACTTAAGATGGTAAATGATACATTTAAATGTGCTGAAACTAGGAAATAAGAGGAGAAAGAAGGCACAGAGAGAATGCCTGGGACAGCAAAGCAGGCTAAGACCATACCTTTGCTTATGGAATTGTCACCATCCATATGTGAACTTTAATGAACTTTAAAGAACAAAAAGAATGCCAAATACTTTGCAGTTTGGGGGGGGTTGTTCTTTTTTTTTTTTTTCCCTAACAAAAAATAAAAGTGACAGTGTCATTGATTAGATACCAGATGATAGTGTTCATGTAACGTAATTGCGGTAGCAGATAAAGGCAAGTCAGGTTTTAGTCTCCAAAATATACCTTAATGCATTCAGTAAGAAATGGTCGTCTCCCAAAAGCATTCATGCTTCCAGTGCAAGCCTAGAATGAATGCAAAAAATGAACAGGAATGTAGGAGACACTCAGACAGTTACAGCTGATACCTTCAGCAATAAAGTCATACTAACTGCCTAACCATCAAATGTTTGGTAGCTGTCATGAAATGTGGAGTTTTGAGGTGACTAAATAGGATGCCAGGGTCATTCTTTTGCAGATGTTTTAGAACATTGCTCCCACGAAGGAAGGAAAAGTCCTTAGATTTTACAATCTGAAACAAAAGCTAGCAGATTGGACAATTTACCACACTGCATTTTGCTCAGACAAGAGGGAATGGAATATCTATTTTTGTTATTTTTCAGTTGACTCTCTGTCCATCTCCTTTTCCTCTAAAGCGTCTTAAAAATGGTCTCCTATATTGTCTTCTTTCTCTTTATACCACCTAGTGACTAAAAAGTGATGGACTTTAAAAGCAAAGTGAATAAAATCAGAACAGACACAGGTTTGGGTTTTTTTTTCAGGGGTGGGTGCATTTTTTTAATATCTTAGTTGAATATTAGTAGTGGAGATCATTTCGGTTTGGCTTGTTATCTGATATTTCTTGATTGTGATTATTTGTATGGCTAAAGAAATTGATACAATTTATCTGTATCTGAATGGTACAGGCTGGTTGCTGTATATATGTATCCATAGGTGCTTTTGTACTTCTGCTTTATGTGACAAAAGATTGAACAGAGCTCTTACATTTCATGGAAGACTACAGCACTATATGTTCAGCATTCTTTGAGATCTTTTTGTTCTGCTCTAACTCAGGTAGGGAGTAATAACTTCAGCATAATCTTCATATACACTGCACCAAGTATGCGCATGATATTTTTTCAACTGTTTGGATTCGGTACGGCATGTGGAAAAAAAAATGATGAACACCAAAATGAATATGTAATGAGTTCATGTGGTTGAACCAATAAACAAGACTATTGCAGCATGCAATCAAGTTTATTATGTACATATACAATAATCTTGGCAAACAAAGTGCTGAGTAAGTAGACTATTAGGAACCATTTGGGACTGTTTTGCATTAATTTTTTATTTTGTGTTTGTGTGTGTGAAACATTTTTTCTAAAATTGTTTAAAATCACGTCTAGAGTGACCTGCTGTGCTGTCCAACTGGTTAAGTGATTTCTGTTACTATATCAAACAGTGTAATGACATTTAGAGAGGAAGAGGGAACTGTGTGCCAGTGCTACTTTACTCCCTCCTGGAGCCTCACAAAATGTCATTTGTGTCACGCTGAGTGCTGTTTATTTTAGCATAAGAAACATTTGCAGGTTTGACACCTAAATTACTTTGAGACAGCCTACTAAAAAGGCACAAACAAAAAATAAATAGAAGAACTACATTATTTTAATACAGCATCACCAATTCCCAGCAGCTGCAGAACCGCCCTGTTTGTATTTTGTAAGACTACAGAAGGTTGTCTCAGACTACAAGATGCTTTTCTATGGCTTAGCATGTGGTTTCATAATAAGTTAAAGCAGATATAAAGTTGTGAGAAGTTGTGATGTAGTAAAAGGGCCATCTTGACTGTGTGCTGTTGCTGTTCTCCCTGCATTGGTTCAAGCAATTGTCTGTAGTAGGGTTAAAAAGCAACTCTTCATCAGCAATACATAATTTAGTTTTGAGTGGGATCGATGAGATGGGGGCTGACCTCTTCTCCCTGGTGACAAGTGATAGGACGAGAGGAAACGGGTTCAAGTTACGTCAGGGGAGGTTTAGATTGGATATTAGGAAACACTTTTTCACTGAAAGGGTTGTTAAACATTGGAATAGGCTGCCCAGGGAGGTGGTGGATTCACCATCTCTGGAGGTGTTTAAAAAAAGGGTAGATGGGGCACTGAGGGACATGGTTTAGAAGTGGCTTTTGTCAGGGTAGGTTAAAGGTTGGACTCGATGATCTTAAAGGTCCCTTCCAACCTCAGCAATTCTATGATTCTATGATGAGCATATTCACCTTCCTAGGTGGCTGTATAACACTCCTTTCTGCCCAGCAGTTCATACTCTATATTTACAGCTTCCTAAACACTGACAAATATTTCATACAAGCATACCAACAGCCAGCAAAAGCTGTGGAGGGAGGTGTGTTTTCTTTGTTTGCTTTGGTCTGGATTTGTCTCAGGGTTTTTTTTTGTTACCTTATTTTTGCTAAGATTTTTTTTTTCATGTGTTGCACAGTGCACTCCATAATGATTTCAACTGAGAAAGGATTAAAGTGGAAGAGCTGATAGACTTGGTCGCTTTTTCTTTTTTTTAGTTAACAATATTAATTACAACATCCAGAAAATAATGCAGTCACAACACTATCTATGCAGTCAATAAGCCTCTGCATCTCAGGAGGCGTATTTTTTCTCTATTCTAAGTCATATAGAATGTAAAAAAAGACTTCTGTTTTTACCATCCTATGGAACTGAGTAAAGAATGAAAACTCTGTGGAAGAGTTCATGGCCTTCCAGGAACCTCTTATAGAAATAATTTAATAGAGAATGAAATTCATCATCGTCCATCTGTCACAGCTGATTTTAGGTATAGAAATTTCTATTAATATCTCACTGAGATTACTTTTTTTACTTGCACAGTTTCCCATCAAAGCTAGCTAATCACTTAATTTCAAAGTGAAATTGGGTGTTGCACATCTGTGTCTTTCTAGAGCAACTCAGAAAAGCTGTAGTACCAATGTGTTCTCTTTCTATTTGTCTTAATTACTAGTTTTTGATCATGAAGTGTTGCTTAGCACCATGTAGAGGTGAAAGCACTTAATCCAAAGCATCGTAATAAATACAACAATTTATAGCAGTGCTTGTGGTAAATGTGATACGCACACTGATGAACTGAAAAGAACGGGAAGACAAATACGATGGTTGTAGTGGAGTGGATGTGAAGAGGCAGAAGGAATTACTTAAAATGTTTTGGTGCAAATACAATGTACTTTTGAAGATCCATGCATGACACCGACTGTAACTCTCATGTCTTCCAGCCATTCTCATCTCTATGTTATGGTCAGCTTGAGGCATGATTTCATTGACCTATGATATTGTATTCCTAATTGCATATTGAGAAAATACGCTTACATTTAAGAGCCTTATTTTTTCACTGTTTATTCTTAGAGGAGAAATACCTCCACCTGAGGATCATTTCTCAGATCAATATTCACTGGCTTTTGCCCTTTGACAGCATTACTATTGTGAGCAACAAGGATGAAGTGACAGAACTGCTTCTCCAATTTACAAACCTGAGTTGTAATTCACTGCAAACCTGTAATGACTTCTCACATCCATTGTGTCTCTTAACGGATATGCCTTGTGATTTACACATGGAAGTTTAATCATGTGTAGCCACGTTCTGTTGCAAAATATATACCACACTGTTTTAATGGGGTTTGAAAATACCTGTCTGTTGATTTCCTGCTGGACAAATGTTACTATTGTCAGAGTGATGTCACAGCAACCAGCATTTTGCACTGTAATAGCCAGAGATCTCAGGAAGGATCCAGGAAGAGAAGCGTTTACAGTCGTTTTAATTTTACTGGAGAATAATAGATTTTTAACTGAGTAAATATTATACTTTTAACTGACTAACTTTATTCTCTAAATGAGAGGTGAAACACAAATTTCTGCCTCTTTACTCATTGATTTATTCCTCTTTAACCTTTACTTGTATATTCACAGTTCCTATATGTAAATAGTATTGTGAAAAAGAAGGTGTTTAGAATGAACGTTTTCCTTTTCTATTAAAAAATACTTTGCTTTGATTATTTCAAAAGAAAATTGTGCTTAAGCTGTGTAGGAAAAAAATGACTATTCAAAACTTCACCACAATCACACTTTCTTCTCATGGTCACAAGTCGTTGAAATAGTTACAATATTTGAATTGCTAGACTTCAGTTGTACTTATATGACTATATAAGTATAATCGAGGGGAAAAAACAAGCATGGATTTTTTCACATGGGTTATGGCATATCCCCTTAGTCTTGAAAAATAGACTGCTCTATGCCTGCATGGACACAAAATCAAACCCCTCTGAAGAGGAGTGGGCAATCTGAATGCCAGGATAAAAAAGTGCTGTTATTTGGGAGATTCTTTAACTGCTGCTAGTGGGTGTGGGATAGGACTTCCAACTGCAGTGGCCTTGATCCATCATCACATCCAAAAAAATCAGAAAAAATTAGTATCATTGAGCATAAAATGCCTCCGAAAACTGTATTACTTTCAGTGAGCATGAAAATCTGTCCCTGTAAAATCCATCACAAGATTACTGATAAACCTGAAGATTAGACCATAGAATCATAGAATTGTTAGGGTTGGAAGGGACCTTAAAGATCATCTAGTTCCAACCCCCCTGCCATGGGCAGGGACATCTCCCACTAGATCAGCTTGCTCAGAGCCCCATCCAGCCTGGCCTTAAAAACTTCCAGGGATGGGGCTTCCACCACCTCTCTGGGCAACCTGTTCCAGTGTCTCACCACCCTCATGGTGAAGAACTTCTTCCTGAAGTCCAGTCTGAATCGTCCCATCTCTAGTTTTAATCCATTCCCTCTAGTCCTACCATTACCTGACATCCTAAAAAGTCCCTCACCAGCTTTCTTGTAGACCCCCTTAAAGTACTGGTAGGCCACTATAAGGTCTTCTTGGAGCCTTCTTTTCCCCAGACTGAACAACCCCAACTCTCTCAGTCTGTCCTCATAGGAGAGGTGCTCCAGCTCTCTGGTCATCCTCATGGCCCTTCTCTGGACACGTGCCAGCATGTCCATATCTTTCTTGTAGTAGGGGCTCCAGAATTGGATGCAGTACTCCAGGTGGGGTCTCACGAGAGTGGAATAGCGGGGCAGAATCACCTCCCTCGACCTGCTGGCCACGCTTATCCTGATGCAGCCCAGGATACGGTTGGCCTTCTGGGCTGCTAGTGCACACTGATGGCTCATGTTGAGCCCCTCATCTACCAGCACCCCCAACTCCTTTTCTTTAGGGCTGCTCTCAAGCCAGTCACTGCCCAGCCTATATCGGTGCTTGGGATTATCCCAACCCAGATGAAGGACCTTGCACTTGGTCTTGTTGAACTTCATAAGGTTGGCATGGGCCCACCTCTCCAGCCTGTCAAGGTCCCTCTGGATGGCATCCCTTCCCTCCAGCGTGTCAGCTGCCCCACACAGCTTGCTGTTGTCAGCAAACTTGCTGAGGGTGCACTCTATGCCACTGTCCATGTCGCTGACAAAGATGTTAAACAAGGTTGGTCCCAGTACTGATCTTTGAGGGACTCGACTTGTCACTGGCCTCCACTTGGACATGGACCCATTGACAGCCACTCTTTGGGTGCGGCCGTCAAGCCAGTTCTTTATCCACTGAATTGTCAGTCCATCAATCCCATATTTTACCAGCTTGGAGACCAGGATGTCATGTGGGACAGTGTCAAAGGCTTTGCTCAGGTCCAGGTAAATGACGTCAGTTGCTCTTCCCTTGTCTATTGGTGTTGTGATGTTCTCATAGAAGGCCACCAGGTTTGTCAGGCACGATTTGCCCTTGGTGAAGCCGTGTTGATTGTACCCAATCACCTCTTTGCTATTCTTCTGCCTCAGCAGTGCCTCCAGGAGGATCTGCTCCATAATCTTACCAGGCATGGAGGTGAGACTGACTGGCCTGTAGTTCCCTGGATAATCCTTCTTTCTCTTTTTGAAAATGGGGATTATGTTTCCCCTTTTCCAGTCAGTGGGGACTTCACCAGACTGCCATGACTCTTGGAATATAATAGAGAGTGGTTTAGCAACCTCATCCACCAGTTCCTTCAGTACCCGTGTGTGTATCCCATCAGGTCCCATGGACTTGTTCACTTTCAGGTTCATCAGATGGTCACGAACCTGATCTTCACTTACGATGGGCAGCTCTGTCCAACCCCTGCCGTTGTCTTCTGTGACTCAGGGAGTGTGGCTGGAGCCCTTGCCAGTGAAGACTGAGGAAAAGAAGTCATTGAGAACTTCGGCCTTCTCCATATCACTTGTTACCAGCTCCCCCATTTCCTTTCTGAGGGGGCCCACACCCTCCCTAGTCTTCTTCTTACCATTAATGTACCTATAGAAATTTTTGCTGTTTCCCATGATCTCCTTGGCTAGATTTAATTCTAACTGAGCTTTAGCTTTTCTCACTAGGTCTCTTGCTGTTCGGACAGCTTCCTTAATAGCATCATCCTCATAGCAAGCGACAAAAGGTAAGTTCCTTCATCAATAAGTATAAAAAAGGAAATTAAGATTTTATTCTCAACCATACTCTGTGGTAACCTGCCTTTTTTATTAACCTTGTGATATCTTGATGTTCAAATGTCTTAAATGTTCAAGTGTCTTAGTGTTCAAATCTCTCTCTTGTAATTCAGTGTTCCAAGATGTACCTTTGATATTCTGCCTGTTTGTGTTATGTCTACTAATCAGTGAATTGATTTTTGTCTCTGTCATAATTCTCGACCTCAGAAACAGCAATTCAGATAACTATGTTGATATTTTTTCATTTCTTCCACAATAAGAATCAATGCACACAAATAAACCTGTGTGGGGGGTGTATGTGTGAGGTACATATTTTACATAACATGTGCTGTGCAAATATGTGTGTTTATAATTTCCCAGCATCGCATTATGCATTTTGCCTACTTTAAAAGGCTCATGAAGTCTCCTGCACAACCCACTGAGATATTCTTCTGTGTTTAATATACTTCTGGGAGCAGAGACCACTGAGAAAACAAATAGATTAGATCTGCCTACAGATTTTTCCCATCTGATTTCCCTGTAATTAACATTAGCTGTTCTAAGAGTTATTTTTTTTCTTGGAAAAACAGTATATGGAGGCAGCTGAAACCACATTCCTTGCTTATGAATATTTCTAGGATATTTTTTTCTAGGAAAGTTTTACTGCAGCAAATTCCTATCTTTTTTTGATTGACTATTGACTAAAAGTGAATATGGATCCAAATGAATTGCTCACACTTTGAGAATCAAAAGATCTCCCATAACGTATCTGCAGTGCTTAAATGAAAGGAACAATATTGTGCATATGATGTTTTTCAAGTAGTTGCCTAAGAAGAACTTTATTTCTGTGGCAGTACCTAAGTAAAGTAGATTCAGCCTCTAATAGACTGGTACTGATTTCTGCAGTGTTCAGTTTTTGAATCGCAAAGCATGAGTCAGAAAGATGGATGTGTACATTTTGCTGAAATACAAGAATTTAACAGTCAGCAGAGACAGGAGGGCTTGCAATATGAGAGCCAGTTGCCTGCATTTTAGGGTAATCTGGCCTCCATCATGTATTAGATTTAAACTTATTTAAGCACATTTAGATAGGTGGTATTGCCTGGCTATGCAATTACCCTAGCAAATAGTTGTGCTTGTACTGAGAACAAAGTCATGTATGTCCTACTGAAAGGAAGTACAAATACACAGGCTTAATAATGAAAATATATTAGGAATGGATATACCCCTAAACAATGTTCTCACTCCCCAAAAGATAATGTGTATTCAACATTTGTTGACAGATGATACATAACTTGATCCTCTCTGTGGCAAGGTTAGTAATACAAGTAGAGTAAAATGGTGCAGCTAATCACAGTTGTCTCAACCAGCAAGTCCCTGAAACATAATTAATTAAACAAAGATTAGAATTTTGGGTGATCTGATATGGGAGCAGTCTGTCTCTTCTTGAATGGGAAAACTTTTTGTTCCCTTTTCCAGAGAGATGTCTGGAGATGCTATAAGCTGAAGAACTCTACTAAATGTACAGACATCTGCCACCTTGCGTTTCTCTCTCCCCTTCTAATTCTGAATTTATGAAAGGGATTGTATTTACATGCTTGTTATTGGGATATCGCTTGAAGAGTAGTATATTCAAAAATAACTTACTTCTTTTATGCATCTCTGGAAATGTGAGATAGTCTTTTACTGTTTAACTACATGGGAAAGGGTTCAACACATTTGTAAATCATGACTATGCTTTCTATATTATTGTCATAGCCATAAAAAGGAATTTTTAAGTGGATACCTAAAAATTTATTTGAGAATCTTATTTTTTCTACATTGTTAGTAAATCTGGCCAAACTGAATTTAAAAAAATCTATGATTATTCACACATATATTTCTTTCATCAAGTTTTTAATTTGTAAACTATCAGTTCACTTTTTTCCCCTTAATTCTCCGAGCATTCCCAAATTCCCAAAAGTGTGTAATAACTTACTGTTTGCGATCTCACTTTTCTCAAAATATTTCACAGAATCACGGAAACACAGAATGGTTTAGGTTGGAAAGGACCTTAAAGATCATCTAGTTCCAACCCCCTGACGTGGCCAGGGACACCTCCCACTAGACCAGGTTGCTCAAAGCCCCATCCAGCCTGGCCTTGAACACTCCCAGGGGTGGGGCAGCCACAGCTTCCCTGGGCAACCTGTTCCAGTGCCTCACCACCCTCACGGGAAAGAATTTCTTCTTGATATCCAATCTAAACCTACTCTCATTATCTTAAACCCACAAATATAAATTCTTCCATGGAATTATCCATTATTTTAATGTTCTTTCTTCATAAATCAGATGAGGAAAATGAGTATAATTGCATAGTTTTAATATTCTAATATCTTCAAAAAATAAATGTCATGAAAGTAGTATTCTTTCTTTAATGCTAGATTCAACTTACTGTAATCTTAATGCATGTTAGATGAAATTTTGTTTGCATAACTTTACACTTTTCCATCATGACAGAAACACTCACTAAAAGCAAAAAAAATAAAGTAAAAAAAACATAGGGCCATTCAAATTCTTTAAAGATGTGTTGTTCAAAGTTTTAAATTTATCATCTGTGTTATAAGATGTAGCAAAAAATGACTTGTTGGTCATCTTTTTCTTTATTTTTAAAATATAAAGTGGAAAATATTAAAATAAAATATAGAGAAATATACATTCAGCAAAATTTGTATAGTGTTTGTCACTGACAGAGGTACAATAAAATGTTCTTAAAGGACTAAAGAGTTACACATTTTCTATCTAAATGACAAGATACAGTAAAAATTCAGTGTCTAGAATTACACAGTTCTTCAACATGGAAATCTTTGACAGTTCTTACAATCTAATTGTAATACTTGCATTTTTGCAAATACTTCTTATATGCTGCGTTGTACATTTTGTCACACAAATATATGTATATATACACTATATATATATGTAGCATTTTTATACGTTTTTATATATGAAGTACATACACAGAGATTTTTTTGTTCTTAAATTCTTCATATCAATTGCTTAAATGTTACTTTTGACAGGTTCTTACTGTTAAAAAATATATATTAGTAGATAATATAGTGTGATAGATAATATAGTGTGATATTATAGTGTGATAGATATAGTAGATAATTTAGTGTGATAAAACTGGTCAACAGCCCCTAAAGTTGACCGTGGTCTTGTGCTGTTTTTGTCCTTGGTAAGGAACCCTCATCTTACTCCATCATGAATCCTAAACTACTGAAGAAATACGTATAGTTTATGCCTTCTTATGAAGATACCACAGATGTAAAGGCTTTTCAGATCAAAGTTTAAAAATACATTTAACCATGGCAAGTATGTCAAAGGAAATTTGCGTTGTAGATCTAAGAAGTTCTGCTGGAAGATTTAAACAAAAACTTTGAGGTCTCTAAAACTTCGCTAATCTGGGAATTTAGTTAGATATTCATCTTCCTTAATTTTCCGTATTGTCTCTTTAGAATGAAGATGAACCCAGGTGCAGGACCTTGCACTTGGCCTTTTTGAACCTCATGAGGTTCACACAGGCTCACTTCTTGAGCTTGTCGAGGTCCCTCTGGATGGCACCCCGTCCCTGAGGCATGTTAAGTGCACTACTCAGCTTGATGTCTGAAAACTTGCTAAGGGTGCACTCTATCCTACTGTCTGTCATTGGTGAAGATATTAAACAGTACTAGTCCCAATACAGACCCCTTAGGGACACCACTTGTCACCAATCTCCACCTGGACATTGAGCCGTTGACCACTGCCCTCTGGATGTGACCATCCAACCAATTCCTCCTCCACCGAAGAGTCCACCCATTAATTCTATATCTGTTCAATTTAGAGAGAAGGATGCTGTTGGGGATCATGTCAAACGCCTGACAGAATTCCAGATAGATGACATCTCAGCTCTTCACTTGTCCACTGATGTAGTCACTCCATCATGGAAAGCCATGTGGTTGGTCAGGCAGGATTGCCCTTGGTGAAGTCATGCTGGCTGTCTAGAATCACCTCCCTGTCCTCCATGTGCCCTAGCATAGTTTCTAGGAGGATCTGTTTCGTGATCTTCCCAGGCACAGAGGTGAGGCTGATGGGCCAGTATTTCCCTCAATTAAAAGATCATGTCTCTATCTCGCTACCTTTAAAATTCAATATATCATCACAAATTGTTGCTTTATAACAAATAATTTTCTCTTCCCCAGCTCTGGTCTTAAATTAGAGACTTTGATAACACAGAAAAGGGTGTGGAAAAAATTTTCATAGCTCTGTTTAGTTAAGTCAAGAGATTTTGTTTAATTAATCATCCCTGCTGATGACACTAGTACCAATCTAACCAACTTGAGGAGTTGGATCAATCTTGATTTTATTGGATTTACTATAGTCAACTTGCAGATGCAACTTGCTAAAGTCTCTTAAGGTGTCTCCCACAATTTCTAAAAAGATGACATGGTCTACTTAAAGGACAGACATGGGACTTTGATCAAGCCTATTTTTTCATTTTTCCAGCTGCAAGTCAGGAGTCTATTTGTTGTGTTCAGCCAAATGGTACTTTATTTCAGGTTGCTTTAGCATGTTTTTTCTGTATGCAGTATTAGCTATACATTCACATCACTTTGCATTGTGTTAGAGATTTTGTCTACAGAACTGGTAACATCTATTCCGTGATTATGGAACTACAGAATGGAAATAAGGGTCAAAGTGATCAAAATGCTAAGCTGGAGAAGGTGGCCTATCTAGCTGATATGGAACAGATGTGCCTCTAGGTGATCTAAATCATGTACAGGAGTGGGTAAAATTGAATTATCATCTAATTAACAGGTCCTTCAAACCCATAGAAATAAATTAATGTCCTACCTTTATGAGCTTTCACATCAGACACTGTTCTTCTTGGCAGAAGAGTGCATGTGAGTGGTTATTATGTAATGTGTAGTTTATTTTCTGTCATAACTTGAGATGTTGCTTTCTTTTGGGTTTGGAATACGTGGATGAAATATAAGTCAGGAGGTGACCCTTCACCACCCAAAGAATTTGTACTTTTTATATTTCTGCTTAGAATTAGAGAGAAGCACCCAAAGATAGTGATGTATGAGGGGAAAACTAAGGAACAGCCTATGAGCATAAGGAAACTTGGAAGACAGGGAATTAGAAGAAAGGACAAAACAATAAATAAAAATGCTTTTCTGGGAGAAGGAAAGAGTAATGACAAAGGAAGCTTACATTCATTTGGCCATATTTCTCTTGATAGAAATGTAAGAGATTTGGGGCTGTCAGAAAAGTACCATTACTGGCAGACAGTTTAGGTAGGGGGAAATGTCTTCTACTGAAACTGTAGATTCAGTGTAAGTGGAAGTAGTCAAGTTCTTTAGTTGAGAGAATCACATAAAGGCAAACAAAGAGAACAAACTTTGTGGGAAAAATCAGTCTGGTGTCACAATTTCTGTAGAACAACTTTGAAAATGTAGGCAGGAAGGAAGCAGGAATTGTAAGTTAGAAGTTGGCCATTGGCAGGGTAGATAGATAGCATCTTAGGAGGGAGTCAGACATGGAAGGAAGCCTTCAGGGTGTCTGTTGGTACGGTGATGGAGAGATCAGAGATCCGATGACCAATCCTGTGCTCTAATGGTCAACATGCCCTGCAAAATTGGATGGAAGGACTGAGCACTGGGGAGAGGACTCTCAGCAACACCTGAGAGAGAAGGAGCAGGGAGTGGGACAAGTCATGTTTGGTGAAAATCATGTAAATTAAGGGCCTTGCTGTTACTAACAGCAAATTGCTAAAATCAGTATCTCCAGACACACAGTTCTTTAGGCTTATATTGGGATTACAGGCTGGCCCACTGTCCTCTTTCTGAGACCTAAGGATGCCTTCCATTTTCTAGCCTAGTGAACACTGTTGGCGCCGTCAAAACAACAGCTTTGTTCCCCTGGGAGGCAAGTGTCAGCTCTGTCTGGTTTTGACGCAAAACACTAGGAAGGCTGAGATAATTCAATTCTTAAACCAGGGAATAAATGAATTTTGTGGGATGGATTTGAACAAAGAATATGATAGGGATATAAGCAAATATAACATTACCTATAGTCTGTCTGCTGTAGTCTTAAAGAGGCGAAGAAAGGATTGTTGTATTGTTCTAATGAGAAGCATAGTTGTTTGCTGTCCTCTTGAGCCTTGTATTTAACTCCAATAAAATGGTAACCACTCAACAGACCTCATTAGTGAAATCTGGATCTTTTCCACTGCCATGCCACATCTTTGTTATTTATTTTGTGTATTGTGCCAGATTGAGCCCTTTAGGAGGAATTTTACATCCTGCTTCTCTTACTGGAAGCAATATTTCAAGGAGTCCCTTTATTATAAATGAACCTTGGAGGTGTAAGTACTGTTTTTTATAAGACTGCAGTTTTTACAACAGCAGGTAAAGTCATCTTTGCATTTCTACTACAAACCTCATTTTGGAAGGACTTGTAAAACTGCTAAATAGTATCCTTATTTGATGAAAAAAGGCTAGGATACCAGATAGTGCTTGTATTCATTAGTCTTTTGTATTTGACCTAACTGAAAGGGCCTTTTTCTCTAAAGGCACCTGCTTAATTAGATAATTACACAGTAAACTGTAATGGTTACTCTAATTTCATCAGAGGATTAATGTGCTGGGAGTTGAAGCTATTCTTTGAACCCCAGAGACAATTTCTGCAATCTATAGTAGTGGCAAATGGACAAGTCATAAGGGATATATTTGCAGTGCTGCTGCCTGTACTCTGTCTCTTGAGTATATTTGAATATATTTGTTCCTTTTTTGCCATAAAGGAGACTGGCATGATAGGCTGTCAGTCCAATACCTTTTGGGCCAGTCTGGCCCTTTTTGGATGCTATGCACAGCTGCATTTTCTTGATGACAGTAGAAATTCAAGAAATCTTTCAGGAGAAGGGTAAGGAGATAGAGGTGGGATAATAGCTCATCCTACTCCCTGGGTGCAAACAGCAGTTTGTGTTGTGCTGTCCTAAGGTGTGTATTCTCCCTGTGCTCTAAAGGGTACCGAGCACATGGAGTTGTATGCGAGTCTGACCTCCTTTTCCTACCGCTCTAAGGCAACATTGTTTGACTAGACCGGTGAATTATATAGTAGTCACCGATGCACTAAGCATGAATAATTCAAGACAGACTGAATTTTAAACTACTGAGTGTATCCTTGGAAGATAGAAGAGCAGAGGTGGGGCGTAAGTCAAAGCCATGGCACCAAGATACCAAACCTGAGGTAAAGGGAATACCAAGCATTTAATTGCTTTTGCTGTGCTGAGTGTGATGTACGTCTTTAACTAGAATATGGGCAAGAGCAGTCAAGGGAAAACAGATGCAGGCAATATGGAAAAAGGCTCATGTGGTATGCAGAGCAATCCATGCCTCAGCTCAGGGAGGCAAAATAGCTCCTGTCTCATGACAGACGTCTAGTGTGACCCCTCAGTGTTTTCCCAACAGATTTCAGAAACTGTCCAGTGTTTCAGGGCCAAAGTAGGAAGCAAGTGATCTCTTTTTGGCACTATTGATTTGCCCTTGACAGATAAAACATTTTTAGTATTGTCCACCAAGTGGAGGACAAAAAAAAAGCAGTTCTTTCCAAAAAATCCAAAGTTTGGACAGTAGTTACTTCTGACTCCCAGTAAAAGGGATATAAGACAGATTTTATTTTTTTTTTTTTCCTTAGAGGTACTGTTATCTTCTCATATTCCTGTTTACATAAGTACTATCAGTTTACTGCAGTTAACTTATCTTTAAAAAGCATGATGAAGTATGTCGATCAAACCAGAAGGCATCACTAAGAATGTATTAGTGCACCTCACATTCAGTACAGCATGCAGGAAACTAATAAAATGTGTTATTTTTATCATATATCACTAACAACCATCAGAATAAAATAGATAAAATAATAAAATCCAGATGTCCCCAAAAGAACACAACAGATTTATGGCTAAATCCATAAGCTTTCAAAAAATTTGAAGGCTAGGAGGGTTGCAAGCACTGTTTCTAGTTAATATCTTTCATTTTATCTGAAGTATTGGCTTTGGATTTTGATGGCTCCACCTCTTCTTCAGAAAGAGAAAGTGCAAACAAAACTCCCTACTCTAACACAGAAGGCCATAGAAATTTGTTTTTTTATAACCCATTATAATTCTGAAACTTTTCAGTAATTTAAAGCAGCTAAGTCAGCCTAAACATTTTTCCTTCTACAAATCTTGAGCTTCAGAGCTCTCTGCCTTAAAAGCAATAATTCTATTTGCTGTAATAAGTTTTATGGCCAGATTTCTAAAGAATGCAATAGCCACATTTATAAGAGGATAAATACAATAATGTCAAATCAATAACTGCAGTTTTCTGTGTAGCTGCTTAAAATAAAGATATTCATCTTGTGGTTGTGAAAAGGAGGTGCATATTTTTACGAAATACCTAATACGTCTTGATTTGAAGAATGACCTTAAATCAGTTCATATATTCCCACCTGCACGTATTTTTAGCACGCAATTATAAAATTCCTTTTCCTATTAGATAAAACTTAGGTTATTTTTATGTATTCCAATACTTTGGAATACTGACCTTTCAAATCTTTATATTTTAAAGAGGCAGTACGCATAAGGACTGTATTATTTAAGCACTGTAGCCTTTGAGGCATCCTTAGTACAACGGTGTTATATTCTTTGAGATCAAAAGGACAGCAGTTCTGGAATAAGTACATCCCTCGTGGGTTAATTATAGTGAAATTACTCATTTGGAACACTATGCCAGAGCTTTGACACTATCCAAGCTGCAGTAAAAATTTCATGTGAGCTTTCTTTACACTGGAAGAAATGCTGCAGTGACAAAAGATGTTTTATTTATAGCAACCCTGTCTATAGAGGAGAGCTACTGCTCACATTTTGATAGCCAATATTTTCACTGTAACATATAGTTATCTTTCAGCTACATTACGACTCTAATTCTTAAAATTATCATAGGAAGAATAAAAATGCACTTAGTTATTATCTTCATAGCCCTCAACTCTGAAAGATCTCTTGAAATCTGGAAATGCCCCTTTTAAAGATTATTAGAAACGTTCTTAATTTCAGAAGAGAAAGGGGTCACAATATCTGAAAAAGAGAATATCTGGGCTCTCTGAAACATAATCCAGAGAATGACAGCATTCTTGAAGCTTCCCAAATCATCCTCAATCTGATGAAGCTGTTGGGATTTGCATCAGACCCAGGTGTACATATAAGCAAAACTGGTAGATCTGTGGGTTAGCATGGAGACTCCCTTATGGCCAGAGTCTGTGCTCTTAATTTCCAATGCAGTAGAAGTCCAGCTTAGCTTGTTTCCTATGAAGTTGTTTATGCAACTCAGCAAAAGTTTGAGAGAAAAAAAGCAGAGCTTGTTCAAATAAAACACCTATTAATATAGTCCATGGATTGAGCTGGATGTTTCAAGCAGTTAAGGGGACCCTAGAACTTGAACTGGATAGACCAAAATTAATATGCTGGAAATGAGAGTCAAAGAAGTACCAGAAGAAACTACTCCATTTTTCCGTCTTTTCAGTTGTTTTCTCACACCCTGACTTGATTTGTGGTTTGAAAAGATTAACTACTCTGCAGTATCTTGGACCATACAACTCCCTGGGCTCTTATCCCACTGAACTAAGGATGCCTACAAACTGGAAAGAGGAACCAGGTGACAAACCGATGCAGCCAAAGAAGAAAAGGTTTGAAGAACAGCTGATGTATGAGAGCTATAGCATCCTTGACATGATGTTGTCTTTGTTCTCCCTTTTTTTTTTTTTTTTTTTTTTTTTTTTTTTAAGTGAGGGGAGGGTGTGTTGTTTCCCTCTTTTACTTGCTCTAGGTAGAGTCTAGGTTAACTAATCAAGAGAACACCTTGTGACTGAGAGTGGTGCAGAGCAAGAGTCAAAGCAACCTTGACACGGTGCAGATTTGCTAGTCAGGTAACATGGCTGTGCTGTGCTGTCCCTCCAGCAGTGAGTTCACATCAGAGGCCACACCAGGCTGCCAACAGCTGGGAGAGATTTCTGAGTTTGCTTTTCTGCTATTTAGCATAATTTTTGTCTTATTTTCCTCAAAGGAAATAAAATTACTTTACAACAAGCATGCCGATTAATCCCAAACTCCCTAGAAAGGATAGTATTAACTGTTTAAAGTCCCACATGGGACTTTTTCCTTAGAACTCTACACAGCTAAAGGTGAAGATTAGCAAAAGTACAAAAAGGAAAAAATATGCTTAAGGGGAAGCTGCTTTTTAAAAGGTCTCTGTAGACAGAGCCTCTAGGCCTTGTTTAATGTTATAAAATTACACAAAGGTATTTTCTCTCTGGATTCTTTGGACCCATTTATGCTATCCAGACTAACACATGGCCACCTGAGGTAGATCAGATTTCAGGGCTAGGGATCTGGTAGGGACAGTGAACCCTTTTGTTAACATGAATCATTACATTAAAGCTAACATCTGTGTGTAATACATTCAATTCCCAAATATCTTCTGTAGTTTTCCCCCTTCGATTCCTTTCAGTGAACTCCATGTAAGCTAAAGTGCCTTTTCTGAGAGCTGGGAGCAAGAGATGATTGGAGCGAGCCTGTACTAAAGACTGTATCTACTAAGAATGCTATTTATGCTGATGAACTTAAAGGCTATCATAAAGCACATTTTTTACAGTTAGAAAGATTGGGATGACAAATGTGAGGTGACAGCACAATATACAAAAGGTGACCCTGCTGCTTAGTGAAAGAGATGGGAATTAAAGGAAGATCCAGAAACTTCACAAGATGAGCGGTTTCTGTGCTATATTAACTTGTGCAATAGCAGGACTTGCACTCATAATTAGTGCTGAAGCCTCAGCACTGTATTGCAGCATCTCTCTCTCTCTCTCTCTCTAATAATAATCATCTGGTTGATTGTGCTGGAATATCTGACAATCTCTGTAATTTCATTGACAAGAATTCAGAGGCTGATGGAGATAGAGGTTGTACCACTGACATTCAGATTTCTTATACTGTTACTTTAACAAATAAGCATGAACTATGATGATAGAAATTTGGAAGTTCTAGCTGAATGGCGAGTAGGCCATTAAACTGGGTGTTTTTTATGGTTGGAAATGAAAAATAAATTTGACTTCGAGTAGGTTTGAATCTATGTTTATCTTAAATTATAATGGGGAACTTTAGATACACTAAATAAGCAGTCCTAGCATTATGGATGAGTTTCCAGAACTACAAGCAAATGTAGACAGTGAGCATGAGACAAAAAATGTAATAACTATAAAGAATTTGAGAAGAGCTGAGTTCCTGTAATTCTAGTTTAAATACAAGGGAGCTCTAAATTCTTTGCAACTGCAATTATGTCTATCCCACTGATCCTACCTACACTTTTATCAGTTTCAATCCCTAAATCACTTCTTTTCCACCAGCTACTTGTCAGTTAACCTAATGCAGAGTTTTCCTTAAGTTTCCTTACATTCGTGAGCATGAACTTTGCTTTATAAACTATATTGTCCGTAACATCTATTTAAGTAGCCTGCAGTTTTGACAGAAATCCCCGCAGATTAACTATGAGTTAGGCAGGGAGAAAAATTCCACATAATAGTGGAGGATTAGTTGAAATGAGCAAACAAATTTGGTTTATTTTGAAATCCAAATGAACATACTCAACTGTGACTGTACCTCCATGAAACTTTCATCATCTTCCTCTTGGAAGTATCAATTATTCTACAGCTTTATTCAAGATTTCTGTGTGGCTTCTAAAGCGATATTGATGCTTCAGTGAGCCATCTACTATTGTTTTACTTCAAAGGACAGCAATAAAGTAATTCCAGACTCTGGGATCTTCTGATAGTCTAGGAACCCCCTGCTGAATAAACATACTGCCAAACCATTATTAAAGTCTCTTTGAAAAATTGATCTATTGGAAACAGTACTCCGTAATGGAAGTTCAGCTTAGTATATCATGATCCCTGTGGGAAAACCATCAGTGGATTTTGCCAACAGAAGTTCCTGGCTGGCTCGTTAACTCACAAAATGACATTTGTTTTCTAGGTAATAAAACTGAAAAAAAACCCAGAATTGTTCTCCATAACATGCTTAGGAATCAAATTAAATCATTCTACAGTAACTGTATGATGGTTAACAATTTTGAGGTATAACTCAGTAGTTTAGAACAGCAGTTATTTGTACACACTGTTTCTGAGAACAAACACATTATCCACTTGCTTTATGTAAAGTGGCCTAAGCTTGTTTTAAAGCTAAAGGACACCTTATTTTTCCCAGTGCTATGGAACAGTTCCTATGGAACACAACACATCAGCCTAGGGCTTGCTATTCACAAGTAATAGATTTAAATTTTGTTTCTATTGATTTTGATAAGTAGATTCTGAGATTGAGAGTTATGCAAAGGGGATTTTAAACCATTGCTTCATGGAGAACTGTGTAGAAACACCTCAGAAAGCACTTATTCTGGCACATTCATAGTGGATTGCTGCTGTATGTGAAAGAGGGACTTGTTAAGGTCCAGAAGTAGTAGACCTATTACCACAGAAGTTTGTCTAAGCCTTGTCTGCTATGCTTCTATGTTAAAAGAAGCTCAAGTTCTTTACAGCCTGATCCATTATATGGAACTTTGGACAAGAAACTTGTAATAACATTTCTTAGCTTAAAATTAAATTATGCCAATGAAGAATAAGTACAAGAGGTTCCCATTCCAACTGGATGTCCTAGAACTGACTTAATGTATTTTAGTATTGTTGGTAAAATTTCATACTGTGGTATTTGGGGGAAAAAGGGCAAGGGAAAAAACAAGCCTGAGAGAGTTAGGGCAAGCTCTGTATTTAGGGTGGGTTCATGGGTTCAAGGAAGAGAATGGAAGCCAATCCCTTTTCTCTCTCCCTCAATTACTAGAATAACATCTGTTCAGGATTCAGTATCCCCCTCTACTTCCCATATAGCTACCTATAGCACATTGTTATCTTCCTTCTCATCCCTTTCAATTAATGTACAACAATACCTCTCCAACTCTTATTCATTTGCTTCCCTATTTGCTGTAAGGGGATGAGGGATAAATTCTGTCTATCATCTTACTAGAGAGAAGGGACAAGATAAAAAACTGAAGAGAGGAAACTCCTGCATATTTCCATGCTAACAGGATAAGCAGAAAACTGCTCAGATGGTAGTTATAGGGCAATTAAAGTCATCTTTCCCATAGATAAACAAAATCTGCCATGCCCTCCTGTCTTCTGCTATATGCTGCTGGATTGACATTTGGGTATAAAAAATCACAGTTCAGGAAATGACAGATGAGTAAGACTTGTAATTTGATGGATGTTGCTGCTGTTTGAGTGAAAGAGATGCAAATACCTCAGCACAGCTTGATTCAGCTGCTGCTGCTTTTGCCTAAGAGGGGTTGGGGTGAAGGTGAATGAACACTAGGAGCTGGCTTAGGGTGGGTGCAAACATCTGTTTTACTGCTATCGTCATTCTTGCACATTAAGTGAAATAAATACAGTGACAAATAGTGTATTTTTTGCGAGAATAATTTACACGCCCACTAGTGGCTGTTTTGTACAGACAACACTATCAAGGTATCACCTTCATAAGCAGAACATAGTACAGAGTGCAAGCACTTTTGCAAAGGATCTGTGTGTAACAAAATAATCTGTTTAATACTGCTAAGAACCTCATCTAGGAATACTGAACTCCCAGTCTCTAACCAGTGTATTTAGCTGTCATATTCAAACATATTTTTTTTTTCAATCGCTATTCAGGGCTTTGCCAAGGAAGCTGAATTGCAGTAGAGCCATACTGACACCAGGAGGTTATCAGCATTACTGGTCAAAGATGTATGAACATGGAAGTATTAATATGTCTCACAAAAGCTTTTTAAAAGTGCAGTCAGCAAACAAAAAAGGGACAAAACCCGACCTGAAATGTCCACTTTCATTGCAGGTTTTTTATCTTATGTTCTGTTTTCAGGATAGGTATCCTTCTCTCCTGCACGGGGTTTTAGCTGGAGGGTTTTCAGTTAACCCTGCACACTATATGACTCTGAGAGTGAGGGCTATGCCTTTCCTTTGGTAGTCATAATAAGGTGAGAGGTATTAATAGAAAAATCTTTGTAAAAATAAATTTGTGGATCCATTCAAACAAAGGAAAGGTGTAGGTCTGAAATTCTAAGTTATAAAACATTATGGAGAGGTGGTTCTCCTCCCTTCCAAGGCTTGTTTTCTCCCCTGTTAATTAAGGTGTGCTGCAACTGGCTAGCTTCTAGCACATCTGTCAAGCCATTGTTTCTGTTCCCTGTTGTAAAAGCAGGAGAGAACAGTTGAAACAGTTATGAAATTGGAGTTCTGTACACCTACAAACCCCATTTTGGTAATGAAGATGGCACAGCAAGTGCCTCTAGTGGTACACTCTACCCAAAGTCAGCTACATAAAAAGTACCGAGCATTTGCAGAGGCGATTGGTCAGATATTCAGACCCCTTGAAGAATGAAGCAGCAACTGTCAATCAGGAAAACAAAATTAGAAAATGAAATGCATAAATTTATCAGATGGACAGAAACCCTTGGGAATTTAGGGGAAAGTCAGCTTTTTACCTGGGGGAGCTCTCTTCTGCATAGAAACAAAAACTTGAATGTAGGAGTTTATGCTTTAGGTTTGAATACAACCAGACCCTCAGGAAATCGTCCTGGATTTCTTTGTTTAGAATCGTAAGTGTGAGGCTATGATATCTTCTTTAATATCACGTCCATCTGACTCTGTCCTGATCAATGATAATTTGGACAGTAATTCTTGGTTCTTAAGCAGCAGAGCAGATGGAAATACAAACCTGTTTCAGGTCATGAAGCTGTATCTCAGCTAACTAGACTTTACAGGGTAAATCAGAGAATATAGATTACTATTACAACTGTTCATTGTGGGCAGAGGCTACTGGACTTAGAGATAAGCCTCAATATTGTTGTGGTGCATCAAATTCAATTGTAAGTTGATTAATGTGTCATACAAAGCTTAGAGAATTTTCTTAATGGTTGTGTCTTTGAATACTGGTTTGTAAATACACAGTGACTTCTTTGGTGACACACGCTGCAAAACATTGCCAGGTATTATGACTCTATTTTTTTTTTTTTTTTTTAATGAGGAAATTGAAATACATACAGGATTGAATTCAGAAGCCTTGAATGAACAATACTTCAGACAAAATTCATTAAATCCCAGCTTTGCTGCAAACCAGAAGAAAAGACACTGTGAGTCATTAGAAAAAACAGCATCAAGAAAAGTTTGATGATGGAGTCCTTGTTAGTAAAACGTTTGCCTCCCAGACTATTATTTTTTTAAAGAAGCTAGATAGTATAATTTTCATGGTTTTTTTCTGACTCGTGTCCATGTGGCTGGCATCCGCGTATTTGTGCTAAAGCAAATGTATAGTAGGGGGGTAAAAAAAGAGATAAGACTCAGTCAGAATTATTTGTAACTGGCAGGGGGAGTGCTCTGTCACCTGGAGTTAAATTTGGAAAGACATCTGAATATAAATTAGCCTTGTTGGTCATTGCAGGGATTAAATGTGAACTATTAGTACCTGTCAAAGACATGGCGGATACAGAAGGAGCAGACAGCATGTGTACTGTGCTTTTATCGAAATGATGGTATGTTTTTGGAGGAGGTCTTGCACTGAAGTGCAGACTCTATGGAATTATATAGCCCTAATTCCAGCATAGCATTATGCCAGAGCATTTGTGCTTCGTTAACAATTTTCTCCTGAGATTTAATTGCAAAGACGAGCCCCAAACTTTCCACGGTACTGCCACTAGGTGGAGAAGTCAGCTAACAGTTTGCAAAATCAGTGCTCTTTCCCGAGTGGGGAGTGGATTCGGCCTTCGACGGGCGGGTGGGACTCGCTAGCCCCATGGGGAAGGGAATCCGGGGCTGGTTCTGCCCCCAAACGGTAAATCCAATCTGCATGAGAAATCAACTTCAGCTTCCAGTTATTTCTTCTGCACTTTTTTTCTGATTATTTGTGAGACTCTAACCTCCTTGCATGAAATTAATCATAATTTAGATTCTAGTAGAAAAGTGAAAAGGAGATTTGAAGTACGGCTACTTCTGCCTTTCACTGAAATCTCTCTTGCATTTAAAAGCTGTACTGGAAGATTCCTGTCACAAGTTTTGTCATTAAAAAAAAATGCAAATGAACAAATAGAACAGCTGGATGATTCCACACACAGAACTAAATTCTAGATGCTTTTTCTAAACTGTCTGAACTTTTTAATTTTTAGAGACAAACAAGCGTTTAATTACTCCCCCAGTCCCCACCCTCCCCAAATTACCCCCTCTCCCCTACCCCTGTAATTATCATAAAGTAGTAACAAAAAATATGGGGAAAAGAGAACAATTTTGAATTTTATGTGTTTGAGGAGAATGGAACGCAGGAAAGGAGAATTTAGGTGGAGAAGGTTAATTATCAGTGTTATATAGAAGCATTTCCATCCTTTGGTAGTGTTAGATTTACAATTGGACTTGATGATATTAAGGGTCTTTTCCAACATAAATGATTCTGTGATTCTGTGAAAAACCCACTGTGCTTTAGACACCACCTTTCCATTTCAACTTTCCCAAGTATTTAGAATCATAGAATCACAGAATTGCTCAGATTGGAAGGGACGTTCCGGATCATCTAGTCCAACCATCAACCTAGCTAACAAAAACCATCACTAAACTGTATCTCTAAGTACTATGTCTACCCGTCTTTTACATACCTCCAGGGATGGTGCCTCAACCACTTCCCTGGGCAGCCTGTTCCAAAGCTTAATAACCCTTTCAGTGTAAAATTTTTTCCTAATATCCAGTCTAAACCTCCCCTGGCACAACTTGAGGCCGTTTCCTCTTGTCCTATCTATTTTTGTTTTTAATAATAACCAGAATGAGTACCCAAACTACGCTTTTTCATAGACCATGGTTTGGGAAAACATAGCAGTGTTAAAAAGGGGAAAAAGGGAGAATTCAGCTTCAGGTTTGGTTTTAGGGGAGCTAGAATGTTATAAATGTTGGCTAATTGCAGAAATGTTTGCATGACTGGGTGAGCAGTGGCAAAAAACAGAAAAAGCGGATATTTTTACTGCGTAGAAAATTAATATTATAAACCATGATAGGCTTGCAAGGAAAGCAACGGTATTTTGAGAATAAATTGTATTTAAATATTTCCTTCTAGGTTATAGTTCACTGTACTTATTTGCTAAACTTACAGGACAAAATCCTGATTGTAAACTTTAATTTCCTCTCCTGTATTTTGTGATACTTAATTCACACCATTACATATAAAAATGTAGTGCCTTTTCCCCTCTCAAATGAAAAAGCTCAAACTTGTTTTCAAAACTAAACCCTAGTCCTGCCAGAGAAGAGTAGAATGGCATCAAATATCTTGTGAGAACTGTGTGTGTGTGTGTCATAGAATGCATACTGTCTTTTTTGTTTATTTATTCAGTTTGTATTTTATAAATCTGAACAGGGAAATAAAAATAAAAAACCTTGATGGATTTTTACATTTTTAATTGGCTGAAAACTATATCCTCAATAAACAAATAAACAAGCATTTACATATAAAAATACAGTAACTTTCAAATTAATCAAACAATATATTCTCTGCCTATATGTAAGAACAACTGAAAAGAACCCACAAAAATCAGAGAAAAAGGCAAGGCCAAATTCAAAACATGTAAACTATCAGGAGATTGAGAGGGAAAGCATCAGCTGAGAAAAGCAGACGTGAGTGATCTATAAGAAGAAAAAAATGAACTGTGGCAAATCTCATATTATATACGCATGTGAACCCATGCTGCTGCTGAATCTTATCTTTTTATTTCTCATTTTTATTTTTACAGTTCTTTCCTATCGATCACACAGAGACAGAAATGAGTTCCACTGCTGCTGATGTTAGCTTGAAGAAGAAATGCCGCAAAGCTTTTCTGGTCCTGCCGCTGTGGGAGACAGGATGGCTGTCAAACTTTGTTATACAGAACGCTGCCTAGCCCTGGCTGAAATTCAGCCAAAGCGATTTTTACATTTGAGATAAGCTGTGGGTAAAAATCAGGCAAAATTACACAGCCTTTCGATGTATCAGGCATCTCTTCTGAAAAACAACCTTCCCAACTACTACTTGCCAAATTTATCTGGGCAGAGCTAAGTCTTCAACCTGTGTGACACCTGTGTGTTATGGTGAAAAGACAGTGATATACCTAAGAGATGACCAGTTATTTGTATTAGAGTCTGTACATTTTGTAATTATAAAGCAATTCTTCTGAAGTGCTAAATCCTGTTGCACATAGCTCTCAGGAAAACTTTGAAATGTTGATGACAGGATGGAAATGGAATGCTTGACTTGCAATTCTGTGCTGAAAGCAAATGAGCGAAAAAAACCCGTCATGGTTCCCAACCCGTGTTGATAAATTATTCTGAAAAGCAGAAAACGTAGAGAATGCAACTGTAGATTTTTAGGTTTCAGGGGGGAGGGGGGCAATAGTTACATCTGTTGTCCTCCCTAAGGACATAGTTTTTGTCTTAATTTTTTGTCTTAAATGACTTAAATGTTTTATTTCACGGATTTCTTAGGTCTAAATGAAGGAAACATCCTTTTGCCTGTCTTCCTTCGAGTTGACTGAGATATGTATGCTGGATTTGCATCTCCGGCGTTTCTATAACATCATAGTGGGGATCATGTCCCTGTTCTCTTGAACACTCGCAGCCACTGGGTGGAGAACTTGTCTAACAAACTCTCTCGTTATGACAGAGTGAAAATCAATCCAACTGTACTTTGCTGGCTGGGCAAATTTGTCTAATACAGCTCATATATTAGGCTTTTCTTTTTCAGTGGTCAACGTGGTTCAATTTCCAGCTAGGACATAATTTGCACAATAACCTGAAGTTGAAATTAATACTAAGAAACAAGCTGTACTGGGCTTAAGAAAAATCCATTAAGCTGTCTGCATTAGAGGAAGAAGCTGACCAATGGAATTGAAGCACATTTGTTATACTGTAAGGAGAAAGTTTCAGACAAATATCACAGGAACCAGTTTGACACTCCAATAAGGTAACTTTAGGTTTAATCTTAACTGCAAGTAAGAATATTATCATTATGATTTATTTGTGGTACTATCTTGTCTGAAGGACTCAAATGAGATCAGAGTCCCACGTGCTAAACACTGTGCACTTGTATCCAGCAGAAGACTGTACCTTCCCAGTACAGCTGTTTTTTAAATAGGTAAAAGTAAGAATTGTCGGGAACGCTGAAGAACAAAGCAGAGTGGTCCAAAATCACAGAGATCACCACTGACAAAGCTAAGGGCAGAATGCAGGTTTCTGATTTTTGCTCTTTTCATCTTCTTACATCACAGTCTCCATGACAATATGATTTAAATGTGTCATATTTTTAAACAATATTTCAAAACAGAGCGGACACGTCAGAATTTGAAGTCATACTAAATAAAGATTCTGAATGGTGATCAAATAAGAAGGTAAAGATAGTTAAAGAAGTTAGGCTACCCAGAAATAGCTCAGGAGGGGAAAAGAATATTTTATTTTTCTGGAGAAAGACACTTCTAGCTAAAACAGAAAGAAGCAAATTTCCAGCTCCCATCCTTTCAGTAACAAGGGGGATATACGATGGTATCCACAGGAAAATTTGTTACTACCAGTGAGCTATAAAACAGAAGTCAGCTCTGCCCAGCAAAAAGAAAAAGCTTTTATTTCATGAAATCAAACTATATTTTTTCCTGTGTTGTATTCTGCAAAATGGTTAAAATTCAAGGGAAACATTTTCATCAACTTATTGAGTGTGATGTAATAGTTGATACAATACAGAGACTTTGTGAAACAGAGCGGATCCATGGGTTCTAGTGGACCCAGCTAAGAACTAGATAACTTGCAAATTATTGTTTTTACTTTTTAAATAGGAGTGACATAATAGGTTTCTGGATGTTATACTTATAATGATCTCCTTTATACCAAGTCAGAATATTTCTATCACAAAAATCTTTATCAGAAAATATGTGTCATATCATTGAACAGACTAAATTATTAAGACAGGATGTTCTTATTTATATACTTGTATTTGATTTAGAAAGATGGAAATTGTTCTGGGATAGATTGTATCAGTTTTACTCCTGTTGAACAGTAACTTGCTGCAAATCATCTCAGTGGTCAAAAAGAGCAAAGTACTATGGAAAAAAGTACAGATCTGGCAATATTAGCAGCAAAAAACTTTGAACTGAGTTTGAAGAGCTGCAAATTCCATCATTCATTACGGGTAATATGAACTGACTTTCTGTGGGTGCCTATGCCATATGTCTTGGCTTCCTTATATATGTATATGCTTTAAAAACAGCATTACCCAATTAACCATTTACTTGCTAGCCATCTAGCTCCTCAAAGATCCCATTGGTAAAGATTATTCAGACAAGTTTGTGCAAGTAGCAAATTGGCTGAATAATCAAACCATTTTTGGTCTGAAGAAACCAACAAAAAATCATAACTGGTTCAGATCAAATAAAAGTGTCTCTGTTCTTTCTCATACAAATCAGAAACTAAATTATTTCGGGTTGTGCTAACCATGATATTTGTATTAGGATATCCAAAGAGAAAAGCATAGTTGCAGATATGCTGTATTACTGGTGGGAAGAATGTTGCCATTCTACCTAATAGTCCAGGGAAATTCAGATAATTTTCCCAGAACCTGGACATCCAAATTCCTCCTTTTTCTGAGGGATGGTGATATCCTGTGTGTCACACTGTAAGCCTTGATTTTATATGTCATTCTCTTATGAGAGGTGTTGAAGATCCCATATCAATATTTAAATATTCATTGACCCCATTGAATATTATTCAATATTCATTGAAAAAAAATGTATTTTTAGTGCCCAGTGGCCAAAATACCCATCTGAGCTTTAGGAAAGCCATGCTCCACTCACATGTCTATGAAGTGGAACTGTTCAGGAAAACTCCTTGATATGGCATTTAGAGCTCTGTCCTGCACCAGGTGGATTTAAATTTGTAGCTTCCCCAAGAAACTGGGGTTTGCTCAGAACAGTCAATAAACGAGGGCTGCCTTGGAGAAGCAAAAAGGAGATAAGTCTCTTCCCACTGTCATCTTGATTTATCCCTCCAGAGTTTAGGATATGCAGTTACACAGAGGTCCCATCTGCCAAAATACAGAAAGAGTGGTCATAAACTTTCATTACAGAACAATAAAAGAGAATAGGTCTGGATTCAGCCATAGCTGTCTGACTAAGACCTGTGAGTTACAGTATTCTACCACATCCTTTTAGCATTACTTCACTAACAGAACAAAAGTTGATTTTCCCAGATTTTCCTCGCTGGACTTAAGTTAGCATCCCCTGTCTGTCATGCGCAGCCAATTTTTAATGCATCTCCTTCAGTTTCGTCCGGTTTGGAGGGAGGACACTGGAGCTCAGGAGGTCACCTGTACATGTCAGTTTGTTCTGCCTGCTGTAAATCATAAAACACATCCAAGCAAGAGTGTAGGCATTATCCAAAGCACAGAGAAGAGTTTTAAACTCTACATTTAGGTAGCTCCTTTCTGGATGCACAGGTACCTTTGTTTTAAGTTTCCTGATGTAAACTAGTAAGGAGTAAAGAGGGGAGGGGTTTTACTTTTGATCCCCTGAAAGGAATTTTGGAGGAATTTACCTTTTTCTGTTGACTATGAGGAGGAATGTCAAGCTTAGTGTTCAAAGCTGGACAGTAGGAACACTGCCCATATTTTAAGTACTCACACCTGACTTAGGTGCTGCACCAAAGTTAATGACGAGATACCCATGGCCCCTTTGAGATCTAAGAATTTGTTATCAGCTCCACCAGGGACAGAGATTCTCTCTAGCTTGTACACTGGGCTGTGCAGAAGAAAGAAATGTAATCAACTTCTGGCGTTCTGTGCATGTTCAAACACACTCCCCCTTTCCCCCGCCGATGTATAGTTGTCATATTGTAAACATTCTGCTAAATATTTCCTCCACCTGTTTCAAAGAATTAAAGAATCATCTCTTAACGGGAAAAATAAATGTACCAAATGTCACAATGCCTCAGGGGGATCGAAAATGATAAAACAAATGTTGTAACATTCTATTTTTGATCCAAAGGTAAACAAATGAAATGATGTGTGTACATGTGTATTCACACAGATTCACTCTAGCGGTCATGTAATCCATCACTGAGACTATCGGTTAAGGGAGAAATTACAGTTCCGACATATTTTCCAGACATTTAAACCTTTCTCATAAAATTATTTTGGGCTGAAAAATGTCTCCTGCTCATTCTCAAGCCAGGTCTCGGAAGTGAATTTTCTTGGAAGGTTTCATAAAAAAAATATGTTCAGGGTTTTTATTTTCACATAATAACTCTGAAATACATTAGTTGACGTTTTCCAGATTCACTTTTATGCTCAGCAGCTCAAAAGAAGCCCTTATTCAGGAGATGGACTAGATGGCAAAAAAACAAAGAAAATTTTTTACCTTTAACCCTTCTGATTGCTATATGAGAAAAATAGTCATTTGGTTCTGATAGAACACTCCCATTTTATGAGGCATAAGTCTGTTTGGTTTTACTGTCTCCTTCTGATAGGGGTAAATTCTTTAAGAAAGTGTAGATTACTACTTTCTAGTGAAGTTAAATATATACTTTTCTTTGCAGGAAATGGGTATAGATTTTGCCTTTCACTGGTGCAATCCACAGGAGATGGTTCAAAGAGGAAAAAGCAACGAAATACCCCACTGTTTTCCCTTCAGAGCTTCCAGTAAGTGATCTTTTGAATTAGAGGTGAGACCAGTAGGCTTGAAGACAGCTCAGGCTCCAGATCACGTGCTTGATTGTCTAAAGAATGCAGATTGATATTTAGAGATTTAGTAATCTGGAGGCCTAAAATGAGGGCTAGTTCTTAGGAGTCCCTAGAACCATATGCATAAAAGATATTTATTGCTATACTTCGTCATAGTCAACCTTCTCATTTATTAGATGTGTATGTTGCTTTGTAATACTATGCTGTTAGCTGTTTAGAGAGGAGCCTATGTATGTTCTTACTGCTTCCTCAGTGCCTACTTTTGTCTCCAGGCTGTGCACTATTAGATAGTCCTGGGACAGAAAGAAATAACGCTTAACAAACTCTGTGTGAACATCTCAAGCTAATCACAGCATGAAAGAACTGACCAGTCGTTTGACTTGGAGTCTTCAGTTCAGTTCTAGCTCCACTGTGGTTTTGTCAGGCAGCTTAGGATATACTTGAATTAGCTTTACAAGAGTTAATGCAAGCGCTTGAAGCATCTTGTGTCCTTCCTTCTCCTAAGGGCATATTGACCTGCACCAGCTTCCATACTGCTGCAGCTACACTGCTGCTCATGGTACCAATGGGGTACAAAAAAAGCTAGCTCAGGCAACCCTAGGCTCCACCGCAGTCTGCATCCTAGGCATGTATTGCCTGCTTCTAAAATAAGGGTAAGAAGAACAGCAGAGGTTTTGTGAGGATAAATATATGAGTGATTATGAGATCCAAGGTTATGCTGAGCCATAAGCCTGCCTAGACAGAATAGAAGGAGATGCAGTCCTGCAGAGCGGCAGTGTACAATATTGTTGATGCAGTGGCCTTCCTTTTTGATGCTGCTCCTGGCTAATAGCATTTAAGCTGCTGACATTTGAATCAATAACTAGTTATCCCTTTTCAGAATGGAGATCATTCGATAATGGAAATGACAATGAAACCTAAGGTGGACTCATCTGGCAAAATGAAAGCATTCTTGTCAGTGGCATTAGCAGAGATTTCAGAACTCTTTCTGCTGTCTTCAAAGTTTCTGCTCCTGTTCTCAAAAGGCAGTTAGTCTTTTCCTGGGTGCTCTGCTTAAATGCTGACAGGACTTTTTAGCTGTCAGGCTTGATTATCTTATCTGTTCAGAGCACTTTATCAAGCTGTCTGATTCACATGAAGAAGGTAAATAAATTAAAACCTCGTAACACGTAGACTTCCCTACCAAAGAGCATGTCCCTGATGCCATATACTGGACTCCAGCACCTAATGATTTCAAATTTGTTTGTTTTAGAAAAGGAAAAAATAACCACTGGATTAAAAAGTGTCCAGTGAAAAGATCATGATGTACCCCCAGCATGTACCTACTGAAATCAAAGGAAGTCTCCCTCTGGCTTTGTGGGACTTCTACAGAGTCCATATGTATTTACAGTTTAAGTTAAAGCTAGGGCCATAGTAATTTCCAAAAGGGTAGGAAGGGACTGTCAATATTGCAAACAAGCGTGCAAATATTTGTTGCAACTGAAGGCCTGTTTCTGCTGAAGTCAGTTAGAAAGGGGAGCAGAACAATGGAATGAAATGTATGAAGATATCGTTGTGACTTTCAGTGGATACAGTATCAGCTTGCAGAGGCAGTTAAAGTACTTTTTCTGGGTACTGTTGGAACAGCATCAGATTTTTAATACACAAAGCTAAAGAGGATGGAAAAACTTAAATTATCTTGATGTTTTAGGATGCTTTACTACATGCATTTCAATTTCTTCCTAACAAGTTTGGCTCATTTTTCTGAAGCTTTAAATAGCTAAAAAATGGCTTTCCTATGTTGCCCTGATATTCTATTATATTCTGTTCTTTCTTTCTGGCATGTATGATATAGTGTAATGACATCACATCCATTAAATCTGTCTCTCTTGCTTTCAGAAACTTGTTTAAGGTTAACTGAGGCACAGGGGTTCTATTTCATGCATTTGATGCTGTTTAAACTGCAGAGCTCTAATTCATAATGCCTTTAAAACAATAAAAGAATAACCAGTAAATGGGTCACTGAAGTTGAGACAAGGCTTCTGCACTAACAATACTCTATATGTTACATATGACTGAAGCACTTTTCATTTCCTGAACTCTTCATATTGCCAGGGAATACAATCCATACCTTGTTCTCTTAACATAACTTTGCTGTTTTAATGAAGGCTGCTGATTTGGCAATAAGTAAATTAAATTTAATATTAATACCCATGTTAACTACCTGAGAAATGACACCTACAGGACTTCTCATCATTAATCTTTTCTTAAGCAGATGATGAACTGGGGTGAACATTACATATATATGAATAAATATACATACATACTGCACACATATATGAACATAATCCCAAGAAATATAACAATATGAGAAGACTGATTAAGTGTAATGCTGCCATAAAATTACTGCATATAATTCATTACATTTCTCCATATCTCCATGTATGGAGATATCCAAAATGGACTAGCCAAAACTTGAAAATTACAGCATTGTCCAGCTGAAAGTTCCACAGAGAATGAACCAGCTCTTAAATAACATATTAAAATAAGCTATTGTACATACTAAAACTAATTTGAAAATGTCAATTGGAGATCATATCATTTATGAGCTTCAGACAGGTAATTACACAGTGTAAACCACGAGACGGAGATGGTTGCTTTCCAAGCTGTTGTCTAGGATTTGTTGTACTCAAGTAGTAGCCATGATGCTCCCCCGGCTCAAAGCTGGATATGCTCCAGATATGACTGCTTTTTCTCTAGCATGCAAGAAAAAGAGGCTGTCCTTGAATACTGAGGTAGTAACATCTGGAGATGCTTTGTTCTTACCTTTGGCAGCAAAACTTGCTTGTGGTCAAACAATCTAGATGAAATGCACCCACAATGCCCAGATGTTCCAACAACAGCTGAAAATGTCCATGATGGACCAACATGGCAAGGCATGATGTTTACATAGCTACATTATATAAACCCAAGAACAGGTTAAATAATGTCCTTCTATGCAATCACTCTACAACCAGAGTTACCTTTCCTCTCACTCCAGCCTGTCACATCCCAATCAACACTGGATGGGATGCGATCCCAATCAACAGCCTTTAGATAGAGGCACCTACAAGAAACTTCTGGGTGTTGATTAAGGCTGATCTAAGAATCATTGGAAAGGCTAAACTTTGAGCTATGCTTAATCTGTCTGTAATACAAAAAGAGAAACAATTGACCCACTGCAAAAGCCTGCGTGTGTGTGTGTATTTGCATGTCGTGACTGGGAAGAAGAAAAGGATTTGTTACGCTAGAGTATCCTCTCTGCCCTAGGAAGATCTTTCTTGCAGTGTCAGTGATGATAGACTCCATCCTTGGAGTTTTTCAAGACCTGCTTGCATAAAAACCTCAAGCAATCTTGTCTGAGCTCGTAGCTGAGCCTGCTTTAAGCAGGAGTTTGGATAAGAGACCCCCTGAGCTCCCTCTCTTCCAACAACCTCAATTCTGTGATCCTAAAGCTATAGCTGGATACCTACAGAGTGTCACCAGAAATTACTGTGCTGCACTGGAGAATGTATTTGTTTCTTTGTAGCCTTGCTTTTCTAGTTTTTGGGGGGTTTGGAAGGGGGCTGTTATTTGTTTGTTGGTGGTGTTTTGTTTTGTTTCTTTTTAATTTTTGTTGCTTTTTCCCCCAGAAACTAGCAAGTAAGTACATTTCTACAAAAATTTTACGTAACTTTTAGTCTCACCTGGCTTTCCATCACAATTGCAGAGTCATTCATTTAAAATCCTTCTCTTACTGAAAAGTAGCCCTAAAAATATTTGTTAATAATGATTCATTAATGTCCTATCTTTTCCTTCATATTTTAACCCTGATTTTATTTTTCTTGTTTTTCTCTCCATTTTGCTGGTTAAATAAAAATAATAGCCTGTGTAGTGGGAATAAAATAGAAATTAAAAATAATTTCTATTTAAAAAGCTTTTAAAATCCTCCAAATTTGTAGGAAAAACACAATTAAATGAAAAATGTACAAGTTATTGTTGTGTTTTTTTCTTCCCAGCCAGCTTTTTTCTTCAGAAATGGGCATGAATCATGGTAAGTTTTTTAATAGTAGTAATCAGAAGGCTTTGCAACTGAAACCAGTCAAATTATGGCTTCTAAATGTAGACTTTTTTTGTTAAATGTTTAGTATAGCCATTCAGGGAAACATAATGTTGTTTTATGCTAACTAGCACAGATTGAAAGTATTTTTCAGTCTCGATGTTGACTTGTCTAAGAACCTTTGTTTATATTGTATCCTATTTATGCAAGAAAATGAACTTCATTTTAAAGCTGGTATCTCTGAAATAGAGGATAATTTGCACTGCATGGATTCTGTCTGCAATATCAGCTAAGTTTGCAAAGAAAACTAGTGTAAAAACAGTAATGTTCAAACAGCCATATCTCTATTCTATACTGATATAATTCTATGCATTAGAGTTGTGACAATTTACCTAAACATTATACCAGTGTAAGTTTTGATAACTCATAGTGGAATTACGTCTGTTAAGTCTCCAGATCAAGTTACCTTTTTTTTTTCATAAATGCTAAATATCACTTATGTCATTGGGGGCTGCTTGCTGCCTTTCCATTTGTGCTAAAAATGAGGACACAAGCACCACATTCAAGAAGCTGGTCCTAAAAATCTATTAAAAAATTCTTTCTCTGGGCCAGTTCCAGAGAAAGTGAGTTCCTCACAGCCCTAGTGAATGGGATTTGCTCTGTGATTCTTGAAACAGACCACAGTTTGAAGACAGACTTATGAAGGGATTGACTGATCCAGTGTGAAATAGTAGGTGTTTGAATGATACATCATTTTTCTCAACGAACAAAAAATCTACCAACCAGGGAATAACTATGTGACATATTATTGAGGGCGTTTGTGCTTTGGGGTACAATGCACATTGATCGATACCAGGTGCACGTCTGCCCATCTGTATTGAAAATGTCACATGACTTTGTCCCATGACTTAGAGGCAGAGTTTGTGATTGGAAGAGTAAAATCTAAGAGAAGTTCTTCTACTTCATGGGTGCATGACTACATCACTGATTATTTTCATTATTTTACAGAAAGGATTTATTCTTTTAACAGAACTTTCTTGCACATAGTACTAGAGTATTGCACAATAGCGAGTGCCCTTTCTTGCATTTTTCACACATTCGCAATGGATTTAACTACAGTAGTATATTAAATAGAGGTGGGATACAGACTTAGGCAATGGCATCCAAATTGCCCAGGAAGCTTAACTATTATTAGCATGCTCCTTGGCACAGTTTTCAACTGGATCATCTAATACTTTACCAGACAATTGTCAAATAAGGTTTGGAAGATAGTTTGGACAAGGACTGTTCCCAGTAAATAGTTTGGACAATAGCTGTGCGAGAGAAGAGAGTGTGGCTGTCCTTTGCTATTAACCAGTAGGTTCTGTGCCTTATGTCATTTGTTGAAAGTTTATGGATGAATAAAAATATAAACCCAAGTCGTCTAAGTCTTTGGCAAGTGTCCTAGCTGCTGGGTGATCCTTTTTTTTTGGCTTGTGGTGGCTCCATATAGCAGGTTTTCTCTGTTTTTACAGGCCTAAATATACAGTCATTTACTCCTGGAATTAGTCATTGAGTCTCTGAATAATCATCTCTCAGTCAATGTGTGTGTGTTCTGTCTGAACAGCACTTACAGGATTTAATGAATGGACTGTGAAGTCCTTGGGACACAGATTTTTTCTTATTTTTGTTTTCATTTTATCAGGTTAATTTCCTCATAATTTCAGTTAGTCCCCAAGAATACAGGTGCTCTGTAAGCCTGAAAATACATTCCGCACTATTCACTCTTACTTTTGAGTATTTCCGATGCAACCAGATTGAAATGTGCCTCTCATATTCTGAGTGGCCTGGCTTCCTAACATTTTTAAAGGGTCATTCACTTCAGTGAGGGTTTGCAACTGAATGAAAAATTCACTATGTTTGATTTTTACATTCTCACATGCTAAAAGGAGAGTGATACACAAAATTATTTCCTTCTTAGAACTTAAAAATTACCATGCCAAGATTGAATTACATGATGAAGAGATGCATCTTATCCATATGAAACATATACGTGCTATCTGATATTAGTATGCTGATATGAAGCCAGGAAGATTTTCAGCAGTCCTCAGCATCTAGATCTGGATGAGTTTCAAGACATGGTTATCTCCAGTCTAACACTGTGGTGAAGTAAACCAGATTGCTAAACATTTTTAAGAGTTGATATCTCCCCCTCTTAATGGGAGCAGGTGGATGAACACATTTGGAAATCTAGTCCACTGCTGTACTGGGAGGAGACTGGAAGATTGGATGTTTTCAAACACAGATATATTTGTTAATACCCTGGAATTGCACAAAGCCGTCTCATTATTTGTGTATATTTCAAACATCTGTGTTGCAGAAAGATTGTGGTGCTCCCAAAAGGCCAGGTATTACTTCCAAAACTAGAGGTGAAAAGCAGTGATTCTGTTAGCTATCATCAGTGGTCTCATTTGCCACCAATTACTGTTTAACTTCATAAATCTTTAGGGATTTTATGAGTAGAGCTCATGCAGCTTTGAAACTGTGGTGAGTTTTTTTTTAAATCTGATTATTCACAGCTTGCTAATTTGTAATTGGACTTTTACAACTCAAAAACCTCCAGATTTCAGAAAAACTAATTTATTTTTTCTTGGTTTAATTGTGGTATTCACACTCAAAACTGTGGAGTGAGATTGCTTCTAGTGGGTTGTATGCAGTGTTCTGGAACTAATAAAATATATTATTGATTGCTTAATGAAAAGCACCACGTTCATACAGATTTACTGTGGCTGAGGATGGATACAACAGCTACTTCTTATTCTGTTTTGAGGATCACCTGCCATTTTACTTGGGTGTATTGCTGCATATCAAGTGTGCTTTTAAATTAAGTTATGGTTGCCTACAGGGCACTATGTTGGGTGGCTCCATTAAGGTACCCTTATACTTTTCCTTCCATGCAGTGCTACCCGTTGCTTTTAATTTAGCTTAAGATCATCAAAATTAATTATGATAGAGTGTATTAAAAGTTGAAATAGCAAATCAAAGAGTTTTATTAAGTGCCCTTTAGATTTTCTTATGTGTTTAGTGGTTTTAGCTTTTTATTTGCTCATCACTGCCTGATTCATCATGATTGCTATAAGAAGGACGGGTAAAGTGGAACAGAAATGCCTGACTATGGTGTGAATAACTACGACTCTTTCAGTTCCTACCTGGGCTTGATATCCCTACCAGGGGAAATAAATGCACAACTGTTCCAGCAATGAGGGTGGCAACTCGTACTTGTAGTTGCCCCTCCTCTGTTGGGGTGTTTGGTTTGTGCATCTTGGCAACAAAGCAGTGGCTGTACATCAGGCATACAATAACGCTGCCGGTCCTCCTCCATCATCCCAATGGCAAAAATTCCAGGGTGTTAGTGGCACGTCCCAACAACCGTCACTGCACTGTGATGAGTCTTGTAGTGGGGAATGAAGTCCCACACTAGCTGCCGGACATGACACGGTGTGACCACTGCACTGAGTGGTTCGGGCAGGATGTATTGGGATTTTTCAGTTCACAATTGGTAGGGGCTGGTGGAGACCTATCCAGTCATCTCCTTATGTGGGCCTGCTTCTGTACTGTGACGGTTGATGTCCCAGGGTACAGACCCTGTGAGGTCTCCTAGGCATAAAGTCCTGCTGGGATCCTAATTTGTTTGGTACCCAAATGGACCGTTAATTCTGTGGTTCTAGTCCACACCATATAAACCTTTAGCCTCCCTTTAAAGCAGAGCAAAATTTTTCACACCGATGCTTGAGTTTGCTCAGTCCTCTACATCTGCTGCATCTCTGTCTGTGTCAAACTACCTGGCTGCTAAGGATGGAGGGACTTGGGGTAGTTGGATACATCTGCAACTGGAGAATAATATCTGGCATTCATTAGTGACGCTGGATGTACAAAGATACACGCATAAGGGATTGTAACATCCACGGCGGATTCCAAACCTAATGACATTGTCATCAATATGGTCTCAGGCAGACAGGCCAGCTACCCAAACTCAACCTGGAAAAGATGTCACATGGGGTTCAGCAAATAACTATCATTTATTCATCTTTCTTCTGTTACAAAGTCATAGATTTTTAAGTGAAAAGACATTATAGCCACCTATAACCACCTTCAACCCTAACCTATCTAACCCATTACATTACATTAACTCAGGTAATACATTCAATACACATACTATACTCATTGATATGTAGATGAGCATACCCCTCTTAACCATACTCTACTTTCAGAGGATTAATAGTTTAATGATCAACAGAATAACCCCAATGCTAGAACCATTCCTTTGATATACCATACATAACAATTCCTGCTAAACATGGCAGTGCTCGAACACATACCTTGAATGGACTCAGGTCAAATCAGCTCCTCATTTCTAGATGTACCTACAGCCAATGTACCAGGTGACCTATTAGTTGTACTTCTCACGTGAAATTAGCAACCTGCTGCATATAAGATCCTGTATGCACTAATTCAAAACCATTAATTCCCCCTAAACTCCTTGCAAAACTTGTGCTTTTGTATCTCTGGTTCCTATGTCAGGGCCAGCATACTACAAGTCAGAGAATCCATCAATTTCTTTAACAAATCACAATTCTTTTGGGGTAAAAGATGACATCAGAAGAAGCCTTACATAAATGATACAATGCTGGGTGATTGTAATATCCCTTTTGATCCAAAAGTTAATTCTCCTCACGGTTTCAAATCCTTCCTTTGCTTCTAGTCAAATTTTGTTTGGATCCACTTTGGATCCTGTTATACCTTTTCCTGCCAGATTAAACTCCTACTTACTATCGGAAATATTTTTTTTCCATGTAACCAGTGTGCAAATTATCACCAGGTCATTTGACAGATCAACCAAATAGGTTGCGCTTTTTCCGTCTCTCACAGTGAGGCATATTTTGAAGACTTCATCATTGCATCTTTCCAGAATGGCTTCCAATTCCTTGGTATCCTTTAAGAATTATAGGTATTAATTCTGGACACAGAATTACAGTAATGGCGTCATTAATGCTGCCTTACCACTTTTATCATTTTCCCTTTCTTGCAAATCAATTAAGGATCATGTTAGCTCACTGAAGGAAATCAGGTTCATCTGGTCATCTACTCTTACAGTAATTTGTTATCAATCTTGAGACAGAATCATTGCACTCAACAATAGCTTTTCTCATCTTACAAATATTCCTTGTTTCTACATAGAAGACTTTGCACTTGGCTGCCTTAAAACCTATGTTTGGATCTGAACTGGCCTCTCCAAGCGATCCAAGTCTCTCTGTACAACTGACCTGTTGTCTGTATTATTTACCATTCCACCAATAGGTCACACCCAGTCCTCTGATTAATTGAAAGTAAAAGGAAATAGATTTTTTTTTTCTATATAAATTAGTTTAATGCATGAGGCCATGACCCAAAGCCCATTAGACTCACTGAAAGAATTTCTATTGAATTCAGGCAGTTTAAGATTGGGTTCTGAGTCAGTTGCAGTTCTGTTATTTTAGAAATTGTCCTGACTCCAGGACTGAGTAGAATACATTATAGGCTTTCCTGACAGCTACAGAATTAATTTTGCTTAGTCTGGCCTATTTTTTTTCTATTTTTTTTTCTTTTCCCTAGCAAAGAACAGCTGAACTATCCAAGCAGTATGGGGTCAACAGCTGGCTTCAGAGCTCACACTGGAATTAAAAATAATTTTCAGTAGCTTAAAAAGCTAATAGTCTGTGCATCCATTTTCTGGAAGTATCCACATGCAAGGTCTTAATGTGATCTGTATTTTCTTAAAGAGTAAAGCTGTTTGTTCAATTATTTTTCCTTAGTGATAGTAATAAAAGGCTTGATTTGATAATCCGGAGTGAAAATTCATGCGTGTTGTGCATTTTGTGGAAAACTACAAAATTTCCTATTTTCCTTCAAATGTGGGATGTATTTTTTAAAACACTGAATAATCTTATTACATATTTTATAATCTTAAAATGCTGAATAATGCAAGTTATTCTTGTTTCAAGTATCTCTAGGAATATAATTATTAATCCTTAATAGATGGAAAATCTTTTTATAAAGAAAAGAATAAACTTCATTCAGGTTTCCTGAACCTCAGTTTCCAAGAGGACATGGAATGTATTTCATTCGAATCTGTCTTGCCTATATGAGTTACAAACTATTTTTTTCAATGACTGTTCCTTAGTCTTTTTATGGGTAGCATCTAATGTAGTATGTCCCTGATCTCAGTTTAGATTAAGGCACCAGTATAATAACTAATAATAATTTTTCAATCGAAAATAAGATGTTACAGAAATAAAAAGGGATTACTTTAAGGTGAACACTCTTCAGCATTGGCTTGAAGCCATCTTCAGTGGTCAACTACAGAAAGATTTATTGGTCAGATGACTTTCATATGTCCAGCGCAAATTAAAATCCCAATCTTGGAAATTTGTTTAACAATAAATCTGAATTTAAGAACCATAGCAACCTGCCTCAGGCCACAAGATATCCTTTCATTTTTTCCCCAAAATCATAAGTTCAAAACCCCTTTACTGTTTTTTTTTTTATTGCTATTAAAGACAGTACCTACAATTTTCTCTCTCCCAGTCGCTAGAGACAGAAATTTATTTGCTAATTGTTGCCTGTATGCTTTGGCACACAAGGCCGTATCTTTCAATACCAAAATAGTTGAGTAAGCTAATTACGCTGATCCTAAAAGATTCAATGCCTGTAGGCTTTCTTTGGTGCATTGTGTATTTATATCAGAAATGAAGCTTGTCTTGTCTGCTTGCTGTGCTGTGCGTGGGTTCTTAACCTCCTGCTAAGATCCTAGCTATTGATTTGGGTTGGCTCTCTCGGTAGGTGCCTGGCATGATGCATGGTGCCTTATTTCTCACAAAGCGTTAAATACCTGCTTCTGCAAATTGGGACTTTTGCTAGTACTTTAAGATGGTCACCAAAAGCACATCTTTACTGGTTAACTGAGAGTACTGCCTTAATATAGGGACCTAAAATCTGGAAATTGCTGGTGGCATGCAGTAACTTAAGCAATGACAACAGATGTTCTGCCCTTTGCTGAAAATTGGGCAGACAGCATCCTGCCAGGCAGCTGATAGTTTGTTGCCAGTGGATTTTAGTGAAACTTGTTCTTTCCCTCAAATGATTTTTAATTTTTTTCTGAAAGAAGATTTACATATCAAGGAGTAACTAAGTTTTGCTTCTGGTCCTGTATAATAAATTCAATATATAGGTATTGCTGTGTGAGCCGTTCTATTGCACTGATCATTTGCGCTTCAGCAGCTATATTTTTATTTGGACATTCCCAAAGTCTGCTATGAAGGTATAAGGGGAGACAGTGAGACTGTGCTTTTTTTTTTTTTTCCTGTGTTTTTTGAGAGTGTTCAGATGTAAGAAAAGAGAAGTGACAGCTGTAGTGACAGTGTTGGTTGCTGTTCAAAAGTTTCACTGGGCAGCTTCAACAGGTTTCATCATGGCTGAAATAGCCAGTTAGGCAGTAAAACTAAGGAAAGAGAACCAGGCAGATGATTGTCAGAAATGTGCTCCTGGCTAAGTGACAGAGACCCACGCTGACAAGCACGCAAACTCGTGCGTAACTACTTGTGTGAGCAGCGTTGCTGACAGTAAGGGAAGGAAAGATCTGAAAAGGAAAGATATTCCTACAAATATATTTTTTCAGGCTTTGAGCCTTCAGTCTACAGAATAGTTTGGCTTTTACTACGCAGCTTTACAAAACACTTCAGAAAGTATTGATGTAGCAGAGGCAGGAATATGAGTAATCTAGCAATATAGACTCTTACAGCTCACATTTGTATGACTCATAAGATTCACGCTATGAAAAGTAGGAGAAGCTTTAATGCGAGGAATAATGCAAACATATTAGTTTCGTTTATTTTTTCCTTCAATAACTTTGAATGACGAAATATTTCCCCGTTCTATTCTATATTTTAGGGAGGAAAAGTAATTTAGAGCTCCACCTTCGCTGCTCTGCTTAGCGAGGACCAAGGACAAACGCAGAAAATCCTGGAGACGACTTTGTTGCAGGTTGCAAGTAGCCACTAGGAGGAGCTGACTGCCTTGAAGAGGAGGCAGGGGATTGATTTACTAACAATTCCAATAAAAAGTGTTAATAAAATGAGTTCAGTACTAAAAGTAGTGCTAAGCTAAGATAAAGTTGAAGTATTTATATATTATTTACAATGGTTACATAATAACTTGTGGGATAAATGCTCTGTTTAATACTAATGTACTTCCAGGCAGGGAAGACATTCAAGGGCCTGATTTCAAAACAAAACTCAGAATGCTGTTCTCTCCTAAAAGATAAGTTCTGAGTCATGTCAGTTCCTTAGAAAGAAATGTCCTGTATTTTATGCACCAGTGTGACACAGATAAAATACCTGATTGAATGATTGAATGGAAAAAAAAAAAAAAAGGAAAAGATCTCAGTTCTGTATATGGTTAAATATCAGTGGCTTTGTGGCCTTGTTCATGAGCATGGCTCTTGGACAAAACAGCTTCTGTTTTCCTGTAATAGCCTTTTTTGCTTCATTATAATCTCTTTACATATTTAGTACCATAAATAAAATAGTGGCATAGAAGAGAAATATAAATAAAACACTGGCATAGAGGGGATATGCCAAAAGTGATCTCTCAACTTGTTTCTTAATATCAGTGCCATAGTTAAAAGAAAACTCTGTTCAGCGACAGACTGGAAGGGAAGAAGGAGCAACTGCTGCATACCTCCCCAGACTGGCAAACACACATACTCACGCTGGGCAAGTTACAAATGGGATTGCTCTTAATTTTCGTCAGTTGAGGCTTTCTTTCTCTCCTCCTTCACAGGGAACTTATTGCTTATGAAAGATGCCAGAATGATGCTGCAGACCTCTCATTAAAAGGTGTTTTGGAAAAGGTTGCGTATTTGAACCAGAGAGCCAGCACCATGAACAAAGTATGAGGTATTGTTCTTCTACCCTAATTTACAAGACTGGGAGTGAAGAGGGGTGTTTGGCCTATGATAATAATCACTTATATTTGGTCTGGCAAAGTACACTTCAGGGCAAATGCATTCTGGAAATAATGTCTTTTCTTGTTTAAAGAAGGAAGGAGAAAATTTGATTTAGAAAAGTAAATATGAAATATAATTTTTTTTCCTTTCTCTAATTTTATGAGAGATTTGAAATCAGAAATATTGCAGCTGCCAAACTGTAGCCCAAGAAACTCAGTCAAACAAGGTTCATTTTAGAGATCTGGAAAAAGAAGGAAGGGAAGCAGAGAATCCTAGATTCTCTAAAGGCAAATTTCAGTGAGGATGGAGATGATTGCAATGAAAAATGGAATATTCTTCTTTTGATAGAAAATAGTAATAACCAGGGTAAAAAGGGACAACATGAGCTGACCATCTGCGTTCAACAAAAAGATATTTTTCCATATTCAGAAGTACATTGCTGTGAGAAGGAATCTTTTCCACACAAATGTAATTAGTATGCGCACAAGAAACCTGTCTCAAGTTAGTTTACAAACAAGGAAAAAACCCAACAGTAATGACAAAGTTAGAGATGGTTTCAAAGCAGCCCTTTGCTCCATGAGGAGGCAAGTTGCTGCCGATCAGTGGAATACTGTTTCTAAGCAGGAATGATCTCTGCTGCCGCTAAGTTCATGCAGAATGTTATCATCTGCCTGTCACAGGTTGCCCTGTGATTTCAATATTGACTTAAGGGTAGACTAAGGAGAATTGGAAACTGCTGCCTTTCACAGAGGCAAGTTCTTGATTTGGGGGGAAGAAGCAAATTCTGCAATCAGGGAGTTCAAAATGCCAGGGAAACAAGGGTCTAGATTTTGCAAAGAGACAAGTATCTGCATTCAGAGCTTGGTGGAATCTTCTTTGAGACAGGGTGTTACTTTTGAGGAGTCCAAAAAAAGAAAAAGAGAAAACCCAGATGGGGACTGTCAGGTTCTGCTTGGTTGTCCGCTCAGCTGAGGTGCTGCCTTTCACAGATAAGTATCTCGATGTGCCTAGACCTTGCCAAACTCAGGCTGGGTAAACCAAGGAAAGTAGCCTTTTCAAGATTTTGCCACATTGAAAATTTAGATGTATGATCTCACAGTTTCAATTAAATTACCATGTCAGAGGAGCTGGTATGTGGAATCTAGTTCCTGTCACTATGCAGGATCTTTTAACTGTGAAGGGCATTGATCATTACCTTTCACTCTCGCTAAGGTCAGGAGTTCATATAGCATAGCTGCCTTTTGCTCATGCATCTCTTTTGGTGGGAGGGATCCCCACTCCTTGATGAACTGGTGTTGCAACAAGAGCTGGCAGCTATGGAGAACTGCCTGTGGGCGGCAGAGGGTCTTAAACCACTCATAATACTGAATCCTAATGAGTTTACTCAGATATTCTCAATTGCTTCACCACTGGCAATATCGGGAAGCTGAAAGTAAAGGGGTGCTGATACTGCGTACTGTCCCATATTGACTATTTCACCTATGAACTCCAACTGTCTAGAAGAGTTCTTTATGCAGACATTCCGCTAGAAAATCAAATAAAATCAAATACCCAGAATTAGCATTTTTGAAAGGAGAAAAGGAACAGACTGTTTTTCTGTTGGTGTTTCTCAGAAAGCAGACTGTTCAGTCCTACATGGTGGGGCTTTATACTCATGCTAAGTTGGTTAAACGAACAGATACATTATGGGCAAAAGTGATGGCTGGCCTAGTACCAAAATTATTTTTTCATTGTGAGATCTGGGGAGAAGTGGCATTGATAAAACATGATGCACGAGAATATATCTGCCACCAAGAACACAAGATTTCCACACATTTAGTCATCTGACCTGACACAAGGATACAGATTTAAGATACTTAAACATACGTCTACAGGGCCATTTTAGCTCCCTCTCCTGTAAGATCTTGTGTTGTATCTGCCATTATTGCGGGGAAGTATCAAAACCCCCAGACTGTCTAAAATGTCACTTAACCTCTGTGGAGTCTCCCCTATTAGAACTCCAGTAAGGTGCTCTCTTGGACCAACTGGTGAGTTGTTGGCAGGTGAACATCAATGAGTCTGGCTGTACTGGCCAGTGTATATTTGCCATCTCTGGCTGCCCCCATGGACAATCTGGCAGATCAGAAGACGGCTGGGACACCTCAATCGCCCGAGACCAAAGTGGCTTGGCTAAAATGTCGTTAGCAGCTTGAGTTAAACAGCAAGGCTTTAGAAGCAGCAGCTGAGAGAGAGGTGTGTGTTGCACTTCACTGGTATGCAACCTCAAGTAGTTGCCCTCAAAACTTCTACCTGTATCTGGATGGTCTCTTGTTAAAAAGATTGTTAGAATCATAGAATCATAGAATTGCTGAGGTTGGAAGGGACCTTTAAGATCATCGAGTCCAACCTTTAACCTACCCTGACAAAAGCCACTTCTAAACCATGTCCCTCAGTGCCCCATCTACCCTTTTTTTAAACACCTCCAGAGATGGTGAATCCACCACCTCCCTGGGCAGCCTATTCCAATGTTTAACAACCCTTTCAGTGAAAAAATGTTTCCTAATATCCAATCTAAACCTCCCCTGACATAACTTGAACCCGTTTCCTCTCATCCTATCACTTGTCACCAGGGAGAAGAGGTCAACCCCCATCTCTCTACAACCTCCTTTCAGGTAGTTGTAGAGGGTGATAAGGTCTCCCCTCAGCCTCCTCTTCTCCAAGCTAAACAACCCCAGCTCCCTCAGTCGTTCTTCATAAGGTTTGCCCTCCAGACCCCTTACCAGCTTTGTAGCCCTTCTCTGGACACGCTCCAACACCTCAATGTCCCTCTTGTAGCGAGGGGCCCAAAACTGAACGCAGTACTCGAGGTGGGGCCTCACCAGTGCCGAGTACAGGGGGATGATCACTTCCCTAGTCTGGCTCACCACACTATTCCTGATACAGGCTAGGATGCTGTTGGCCTTCTTGGCCACCTGGGCACACTGCTGGCTCATATTCAGCCAGCTGTCAACCAACACCCCCAGGTCCTTTTCTGCCGGGCTGCTTTCGAGCCACTCTGCCCCAATCCTGTAGCGCTGCATGGGGTTGTTGTGACCCAAGTGCAGGACCCGGCACTTGGCCTTGTTGAACTTCATACCATTGGTCTCAGCCTGTCCAGATCCCTCTGCAGAGCCAACCTACCCTCAAGCAGATCAACACGCCCGCCCAGCTTAGTGTCATCTGCGAACTTACTGAGGGTGCATTCGATCCCTTCATCCAGATCATTGATAAAGATATTAAAGAGAACTGGCCCCAGCACTGAGCCCTGGGGGACACCACTTGTGACCGGACACCAACTGGATTTAACTCCATTTACCACCACTCTCTGGGCACGGCCATCCAGCCAGTTTTTTACCCAGCGAAGAGTACACCTGTCCAGGCCATGAGCAGCCAGTTTCTCTAGGAGAAACTGTTTCTTCATTTGATAGCACAAGTTTCCTTGCATGGAGAACACCTACTTAATGTTATCCTGAATGAAATGTAATTTGAACATGACACAATAATAGAGAACAAAAATTCTCCATTAGAGAGGGAAACTTGTCCATTTGGCCTAAATTTACTGGGCTATATAATATGGCTCCACTCCCTGTTGACAGCAAAGATCCTTCACACTAACACAAAAGCCTGAACTAAATCCGAGATTAGTAACTGTAACAGAAACATGACAACACTTCATTCCTCTTTGAGTGAGGTTTAGAGTTTAAAATACAGTTGGCCTAATTTTGCTTGGAAAATCTCTTATTCTTTTTATCTACATTTTCATGCAAAAGTTTTTGAAAATAAATCTCTCCCATGTCAGTACAGGAATGTTCCTTTCCTTTTCCCTTTGCTTTATGGGAGGGTGACATGTAACTTGACAGGCTCCATTCTGCCAAACTCTGTGGCTCTTATTCTACTATGGAAAATAAGTTGGGATAAAATCAGGTAATAAAATGTGCTAAAGCCCAGTGTCAGCTGTGGTTTATGTGACCAGTCAAATACGGGGCTTTCACTGTGATAAAGCTTGATTTTGCATCTGTTCATATTTTTACAGACAAAACATGTTACTTGTGGATATCCATGATTTAAAACATACTTGCCTTATCGATTTTTATTTGAAATAAAACTTCTAAAGCAAACATAACCTTTCCTGTGCAAAAGCTGCACATTATGGTTAATGATCCGAATCCTAAATTCTTTGTGGGCCTTAGTTACATAGAGCTCTTACTGATCCCAGTGACGGCTGAATTTCTGGCTCATCAGTATTAGTAATAGCAATCCTAAACAGTGTTTTAAGAAACCAATACAAGCTCCCTGAATATATTCACCACGTGAGCACATAAAACTGATGGTTTGATGAACTGGGAAGTGCCAGCCTTTCCTACAAATGATCCTTGGTGTCTTAGCCACTATTATATTTGAGAAGAGACCTTTTAAGAAGCCGGGTAAACTTGATGCATCCAAAATCATTAAACACCTGTTCCATTAATGACATGGAATTTGTCCTGTGTACAATTGCAGCCGTTTCCATCTGACAGTTCATCTGAGAGAATTGTGCCTAATAAGGAGGGCAGAGGTTCTCAGCTAATGAGCAAGTCGAGGTTCTGATCTATTAGGCTACATAGAAACTACCCTGTCTTTAAGACTTAAAATTAGACTGGGGCTTTGGCCTTGTTTTCAAACATTTATTAATCATCAGTGGCTTAATCCTGCAGGACTATTCACCTGAAATCAGTGGAACTATTCACAGGGGTAAAAAACGTACTCTTGGGCCACAGAAGTACAGTATGTTCCCCATGACATCATCCAGGGAGCATGAGTTCAGTCTTGCTTAGCCCTTGCTTAGTCTGCAAGAAATGTACTAACAGAAGAGTGATTCTTTAGAATTTGAATTCTTGACTAGTAGAAAAGCACCCTTTTTTTTCTTTTTCACAAAAAGTTCTGTTCTTAGCAAAGTCACAGCTCAACATGCTTAACATGTTTAGTGAATCTTTTTTTTTGTCAAAAACGTCAATATTATCGAGTTTATAATTTATCTTTCCAGAAAATATTAATGAAAATTTCTATTAAGATTATTATTTTCATGGGTGAGCAAGTAAGTTCAGAGAGAAAAAAACTCCAGAGAGTATATTTTGCATATTTCAGTCACCGTATTAAAAAAAAAAAAAAAAGAATTAAAACTGCAGAAAAAATTGACCCTGTGAAATAGCGACTAAGAGATTGTGGGCACTGTGCTGCAATGATGTCACCCTAGAGCTGCTTTGGCCACCGCTAGTTTGTTCTCTTTGTCGTGACTCGTTTCATAAGCACACTGTCCCTGAGAAAACCGTGCTAGAACCTCACAGGCACTTATCTCCGCTTGACCTCTCCGAAATGCAGCCACCAAAACAATAACTGTTAATGCGAGCGCCAGACTTCTGTGCTAATAGTTTTTTGAAGGAGACTTCGTGATTTATTCTTATCATCAGGTACTCTATTAGAGAGGTGGTTGAGGTATGGTATACTTGGGTTGTCGTAATACTTTGAAGTCATTAGTATTTTAGAGGAAAGTGTGGAAAGAGGAAAATGCACTGAAGCTGCACACATGTGAGTGGTAGTCACTGACAGAGTGGCGATAGACCCAGTGTAATGAAATACTCCAAACGTATGCCACAAACAGTATGACAAGTTTTGTCAGTATAACCATCAAAGTGTTTGCTAGATAAAAAATGTTCTTACAGAATCAAAATAAAAGTTTTGAGTGCCAGCCTAGCTTAAGACAATTATTTGCTGCTGGCCTGACTCAATATTTACCATTAATAAATACTGTGTTATGTTGGTCTGTTAAAGGCAAGTAGAGCAGCACCAACTCCTGTATACCTTGGATGGCACATGCTGAAGACTACCTCTCCTTACAAATATGTACTCAGGCCAAATAAAGATAGTTGATATAGTGACAAAAGATTGGTTTTCTTTTCTACTGCACAGTTTGAATTCTTCCCTGTTCAATGCGTGACAAAAGAAATCCTATTTTGTGGCCGTTAAGTCCAAGCAGTACAAGTTCTGTTTTCACTTAATTTATTAAGAAACTCTGGTTTTACAGTGCAAGACAGTATTATTCCAGATTGTGCTAATATAGCTAACTTTGTTGCTACTCTGTACGAAGTACTATTTATTTTTCATCTTGTCATTTTTACAGAAGTGTGAGAAATTATTTGCAATTCTAGATCATATAGAGCCTCCTTTCAGGACCCCGTGACCAGTACTTCCCTGACATCAACGGCAGCTTTGCTAAGGCAAAGTAAATGTCATAAAATGTTTTGTTCTACCGCAGACACTGGCAAATATCTGGCATCTGTTTTCTGTTGTCTAGCTGCTATTCTGTTTTCTGAAACAGAAGCTTCCATTTCTCATCTAATTCCTTGATGAATTCAGTCTCTTATGGGATTGAAAGAATTGTTAGGAAAAAAATGTAAAACATTCTGTTAAAGGAAACATAAAAAGTTTCATAGTGATTTCCATGTAATTAATTGTTCAGACTGGTTGGGATTTCTTAAAATAATCCAAATAAAAACTCAAGAATGTTTATCTTGACAACTGGAAAATTCTTCAGCTGAATAGTATAATTTCTTCTGGTTTTGTCTGGGTATTCTTGATAGATTCCATTGGAGTTCAGTTACTTTTGTCATCAGCTTTACTATTTTACCAAAACACAGCATAAGGTCTGTGTGTACAGTAGGTAGATTTTTCAATTGTATCCAACTATTGGCTAACAGGATACAAAATACTTAACAAAATACCTATTCAACTCCTTATTACTAAAGCTTTAAAGAAGATAAAATAGCACTCTCACTTCAGGAATTATTTTGGCTAAGCGTATAACATTAATACTCATTAACATGCTTTCAAATATATTGCCAGAGTGGTAATAAAATCAACACCTAATTTCTATATTGAAACTAAGCCAAAGTGCATTTGGTCTTGTCACTACATAGCAGTCTGCGTGATACTTAAGATATCAACATAAACACTGGATAAAACCGTAATTTCTTTATTAAGTCAAGACGTTGCAATTTTATCATGAACCAGTATTGTTCAACTGCATAAGCAAAATGCATGGTCAAGCAAGAGGACAAGAGATGAGATCAGCTTTTGTTTTCACGCTTACATGTTTTCATAGTTTGTCACTGTCAGATACCAAATAACACCCAGAAAGCTAATTCCAGTTTTTATACTTACTGCTTGCCATTTAGATAAAGTCTCAAGCAGTCGCTTAAGTTTATGGGCAATATTTGCCTAGGGTAATGCATAATCAGATACGTTTTCTGTGTTATTTCAGATCAGACCAACATACGTACGTTAACAGTGGAATCTGCTCACAGCACACTTCGTTTCAGTAAAATTCAAATTCTACAACCTTATAAAATGAGTTGCAAATTTCATCACTGCTGTGAAATGAAGAAGATACAGTTTTAGATAATGGCAATCTGTGCTTATTTATAAGCAGTATCACTAAAAATTTTGGAGATAAAAATAAATAAATGTAGACAGGTATTTGCTTCCAGAGCCCTAAATCTGCAAGATTATTTATCAAGATCATTGTCTTTTCATGTATACATGTGAGATGTTTCTGTCTCAATGCTATTCCATGGCTTCTGTGAATTACTGGGGTTTTTTTCTATCTAGTCCCTAGCAGATTTAGAACCCAAATCACTATGGATCTTTACCAGATACTTTACTGCAATATCCCAATTGTGGTCTAGGACTGACAGGGCAATGACACGTAGGAAAAAAGCAGTTATACTCTCAGGCAGAGAGCTTTGATGGTACCAGGAAAATGTGAAGTTTTTATTTTGTAGAGCCCTTATTAACTGCACCACTTATGAGACAAAATGGCAATAATTTCATTTATAGAATTGTGAATCTGTATCATTGAAATAACGAGGTCTCACTGAAGTAATTCTCCCTCTCTCCCAAACCTTGCTGGTTTGGTTTTGGTCAAGAATAATTGGCTGAGGTTTCATTTTAACTTACAGTTAGTTACCCTGCATCCTCTAATTTGACCTTCTTCATCAGTCGCAGTTACTGTTCCTAGTTTTACTGTATGCTTAGCTCTCTCATTCTGTTTTAATTCTTCCTCCTTTAAAACTTGCACTGCAAAATCATTATGCTCTGTGACAAGTCTTAGTGAAGTACTCTCCGTATTGCTTTCAACTCTTCTAATATCAGAACGTGGACTGCAGCATTTCAAACAGATTTGGTATTTTAAGAGATTTTCCTACATTTTGTTATTTTAGTTCAATATTAAGAAGAACAAAAAAGAAAAAGAATAACAAACCCTGTATTATGAAGGAAGAACAAGTTCTTCCATTTTTTATGGATTTTTTTTATATATATATTATGCCTTGCTGCTTCTGTTTCACACCTGAAGAAGAGTTGGTCCTCAAAGCTTTTCTGTTTTTTTTTTTAACTTTTCAAGCTGATCTAATAAAAACAATGTCTAATGACCTTTTCTTTTAGCCTTCATGGCTGCAGCCGCACTACTGCTGTGCTAGTGGTATTCACTTTTCTGCTGTGATTTATAGCAAACAGTTTTTGAACTCTTATCAAAGCGTAAACATATTGTTACCATTCTCATAACCACAGAAACAGCTACAACCAAGCATCATAGAAAAATTTACCCTGTAGCACCATCTTATTCTGTGTAAACACTGGCCAATTGAAGTTCTCACATTTTTCTATGAAGCACAAATCATGCAACAGAACTGTTGCTATCCTGTGACTCAATAACCATTAAGCTGCAGTATACGCTTAAAGACATATAGTGGCATAGCATAATTCAGTGAAAAGGCATAAGGTCAAGTACTTCGGATTTCTTCAGTTTATTGGAGTAGAACTGGTTCTAATAAATTTTGAGGTGTCGACACCTGAATTTTATTCTGCGAACGTCTTTAGGAAAGTTTTTTTTCATAAAACAGAACCTAAAACTTATTACATTTTTTTTATGTTGGAATATTATTCAGTTGTATACTGCAAGTTTTCTAGTGTTCACTTTTTCCCACTGAAGATGTTATAGACCTACGTTATCTAAGAAATCAATTATTTTAATTCCCCTAAAATTTACTTTTTTGAATGAATTCAATTAAAGTGTTATATAACATGGTACATTGTCTTAGAAGGTGCAGATTATTCATTCATCTTCACTCAGGATGGAGTCTGTGTCATGTAAATCTCTCATAAGGCTTATGGCCATATTTCTTCCTGAGTAGTAGGTTTATCCGTAGCATTCATATGAAATAGTAAGTTCATCAGGATCGAGAACTAGAATTTCCCCAAGAAGCGTGCAGCTATGAGGAAATGTACCTTTTATGTTAAAATAATTCAAGGCAAAGCATTTTTCATGATTTTGACAAATATGGAGAAAAAAAGATTCTGCACTTCCCAAAATTAAAGTGAACTGTTTTATTTTTGAGGTTTATCCACTGCATTTTGGTTGTTTTGACTTATTATTATTTTATTATTTCCTTCTGCCATCTGACATGACTGATTTTTGTCCCCAGGTAAATTGCTTCCTTTTTTGATGTCTGTCTTTTTCGTGTAGATCAGAGTTCCAATATGGCCATGCTCTTGAAAGGGAAGCACTGAATACACAGCTCATTTATCAAGGCAAAAGTGTTTAACTATGACCTTAAGCACATGCTGCTGCTTGTTAGTTTAACTGAAGCTACACAAACACGATAAAAGGTAACTGACCTTTATTCTGTGCTCTAGGTATCTATTTGATGATGATCTCACTTTGTCCAGAGGTTTAACAAGTGTTTACTTTTTAACTAACTCTCTGATTACATGATCCTCTTTTCCCTGACTCTCTTCCTTCATCATATGATACAGCTTTTTCTTAAGTCTCTGACATTTCAAGTGAGGGTCACTGTATTTATGCAGTGCCAAGAACTAGGAAGAGTCTTATGTGCTGAGTGTGCTCTTCCCCATTGTTCTGCAAATTAGTCAACATGAAACCAAATAGTGATAATGTGTTGTTATGATTAAGGTTAATAAGCTACTGATTATCGCCATAGACTACAGTTCCAGACACATTATTTAAATGGATTGCTTTGTTGAACTAGTTGATAAAAGATCCAAATTTCCCCTTGTTGTGATAAAAGATGTTATAAGCCTTTAGAGGGATAGGGAAACATTACACAACAGGAACAGTTTACTCTATCCAGTACATTACAGATTTATCTTATGGTGATTATAGCACACTACAGCTCCAGAAAACACTGTTTGGTAACAAAAAGATACTCTTCTGTGTCTCTGAGACTAAGCCACTTGAAAAAAAAAATCCTGTCTTAAGCAACCTATTGTTACCTTCCTGGTGCGCGCAACACATTTAACAAATGATGGTGTTCAGTTAACCTTGCTTTCTAAACTTGATTAGCATGCAAGGCCACGAGTTTTATGCAACCTGGTCTTTACCAGCAGTGATCTAAACATGAATTCAGTACCTCAAGTCAACTATCCTTCAGTAAAAACACTGAAAACCGGTCAATTCATTAAAAAAACCCCAACAAACATGCAAAACCTAACAACCAAATAACCACCCAAGCATAATTTTAGCTGAGTCCTTGGCAAGACTACCAACCTGGAAAACCATTTCCTAACCTTCAAAATTAACAAAAGTTTTTAAAAGAACAAGCTTAAAAAAACCACTTATATATGTTTATAGGATACATAAATCTCAGACCAGAAACAGAATTTTTTTAAATTATATACTTTCGTCCCAGTAGTAGTTTTACAGCTCATTTCAGATTATTTGCAATTTTGAAAACACTGACCAGAATACCTTTTTATTCTTTAGCTCTGGAAGAGGATAATTTCCTTTGAAATTCACAGTCTAATCTAGATTTCTCCTAATGACAATGCTTCATTCCAGGAAAAAAACAGCACAAGAACTTAGAAAAGCTTTCTCTGACTTTTTAGCCCAGATTTCTGAGTGCTACCAACTGGGTCATTACTGACAAGCTTGTATTTTTACGCTTTATCACGCTGGTTGACACTCACAGGCCCCAAAGAAGAGTAGCTGAACATTGAGGTAAGAAAGGGCACTTGTTATGCCAAAAAAAGCAAGGTGCATTGTGCAAAAGTGCTTTAACAATCAATTATTAAGAATCCAGAGATGACAACTCATATACATGTATGTAAGTCGATAACCTTTGGGCACTTCATCCCGAGGGATCACAGCAGTCAGTGGCAGAATGGATGAAGGTCGGTGATAATGAAGTCCGTGATGGTGAAGACCAAATGCAATCTAGTCTAGCCCTAAGAAAGAAAAGCTTGCAGTGGCTTCATTGAACTACGTAGCGTACCATGTGACACCAGATGAAAAAAGGAAAGTTAAATTTCCAGCTTCCTCTTTCGCATTGTTTTGAGAAGTCCTTCTTGCTTCTGTTCACCTTTTTGTTACAAAGCATATACCTGAATTACTGAGTTCGCAAGTTCCAATTATTTCTTTTCAAATCACTCTTGCTTACCTTCTTCTGCTGTAACCAGCTCCACAAGACAAAATATTAAGTCATTCAAAAAACAGGAAAAAATGGAAGCCTGGCACTTGACTGTCAAACTGTAAGTATTTTGTAAGCATACAGGAAAATGCAGGTTACATACCTGTATCACAGGCTGTTTGTGTGAAAGAGAAGTAGTAAGACAATTAGTTCTCTTCTAGAGCATTTTTAAAGATGGGGTGAAAAATTTCTCTTTCCTGAGTGAAATTAAAACAAAATGTTTCACTCTTAGTAGCTGAATGCAAAATTAAAATTCAAGAGCTGGTGCTGCAAATATTCAATTCTGCATGTGTAAGATAGGTACTTCAATAAATAATATGACACAATATGTGTCTCAGCATGCCTCTCCTACTTAGGCAACTTATTAAATCTATATATACCTACCTGTATAGAATAATCAGCCTGACACCCACTGTGATCACTGAAATGATCATTATTACAGTTAGGATCAAGAAATATCCTTTCTAAAATATCAATAGAAAATTCATTGGAGAAAATTAGGGCTACAAAATTTGCGTACTGACAAGAATTCCCAAAATTATATACCGGGTGTACACAAGCTGCGTTTTTACTTGCAGTACTTTAAAAACTGTATCCCATTACAATTTCACTAGCTAGGTTAGGAGTAAAATCAGGTCTTAAAATATATCAGAGAGATATAAGCAAGCGATCTATCTTTTTCATTAAGATAATTGTCTTTCATTTTCTCTGAAAAAAAGACTTCTATAGAATAAATCTGAAAACTTGTTTAAAACCTCAAGTGAAAAGTGTAAAGGAGAGAGAGGTTCTGGCTGTTTTGTGATTTAGAATATGCAAAGAAACCACATTGTTTCAGAAGAGCCAAGAAGCGTGGTATCATTATGAGAAGATTAAAGAAGACACTGTGTTGTGCGTCCTATGCTACTGTAGGGTGTATTCTACATGTCAGACAAGTCATGTGTGTTCCGTGTGTGCAATTCATCACGGGCCATTAAACATAAAGGCATGAACTCTAAATCAGAAATTTCTATAAATTGGTATGGTCTGGGAGAAAAGTTTGGAGAAGTATCATTACATGCTTGCCATTTTTTTACACTTTTTCTAACAGGCAGCCACTGTCAGTCACCGAAGAAGTTGGGACATTGGACGTGGCTCCCTTTGCGTTCTTGATTGACTACAGCCTGTTCTTAGGAATTCTCTTGTCACAGGCCTTGAACCATACAAACGGGGCTCAGAGACACTGAGGCTTCACTTTTGTTTGCATTGGCAGATTTTGAGTGTAGTCATGGTGGGAATAGAAGGGCCTCCTCCTCTGCCAGCCCTCTTTCTCTAAGGAGTGGGAAGAGAATGGAAAAAGACAAGCCTACTGCTTGGGCACACTGGGGATATAAACTTTTCCTAAAGTATTTCAGAGTTGCTCCCTCAAACAAAAGGGGAGCAGGGAAAGGATGTCTCTCGGGAGTCATAATTCATGTTACAGTCTGCTTATTGAATGGGGCAGCTCCTTGAAAGATTCATAGATCTTAAGGTCATTTATGATTGTCTTGCCTGGCTTGTGTGACACAAGCAATAGAATTTCATCCCTTCAGTGTTGCCTTCAAACCCATTAGGATTATGTATTACCCCAACTATATATGTACTTAATGATTCTCCAGTAATAAAAGAAATAAAAAATTAATGGCCATAAACACAGCAACTTGTCTGGTGCAACTGAAGACCAAAGAGTGCAGTGCTGCTTGTCAAGTTTTAAGTCATTTGAGAGGAAAAATAAATATCTAAAAATACTCTGAGTGCTCCTTGTGTAAATTGAAGGCAGTGAAGGGAGACAAAGCAGTTTGTCCTTTTACCTCTCTATTTGGGGGAACAGTAGCCATTCCCCCATCTGTGCTGGCAGTGCCCTTTGCTGAGTTACTGCCACAGATGTAAGCAAAGGGGCACAGAGAAGAAGCAGAAGTGGCAGTATTATCACTGTAGAAGATGAATGTAGTGGCACTTCTAATTTATTTAGTATTCAGGATTTCAACTTTAATTAGGATTCTTTTGTCACATCATTCATCAAATGCACTTGAAAGAAATGGAAATTAACACCAAAGTTTCTGTTGCCTGAGGCATGCTTTTAGTACTTCTGCGCATTTTGGTTTATTGTTGTTCAGTTCAGTGAAATAGTTTACTTGTGATAGTTCACTTAGCTGTAACTGAATTTCAAAGGGTGTAGAATGAATACATACTCTTTAAAAGTGCTATTATGTGAAGCCCCTGTAGCTCCTAACACCTCTTTTATCGAAAAACAATTATTTTTCTCTCTCTCTTTTTCTTTTTTTTTTTTTTTGATGACTTACTTCTGTGTTTTATAATGTAACATAGTATACCAGCTTTTGCCCTAAGAATTCATTATCGAACTAGCTAGCGGAGGAAGACTGTGATTGCTAGAATGCTAGTAAGTCACAGACTGTCTATTACTTATAAATTGCACTTGTGTTTAAATGAAATAATATAACTTATTTGCTGAAATCATTCCCGTTTAAGATGGAACTCGATATATCTACGATAATACCATCTGCACGGGGAAAAGTTCCTGCATTAATTATTACTACAACTCCATGCCTGCCATTGTAAAATTTACACTGTCCTGACATAACAGCAGCTGCGTTGATAAATGGTGCTCCTTATAGCCAGAGCTTCCAGCTCATATAGCAGAGGTCCAGTCAGACGTTTGAATGAAAAGAATGTGAACAAATATTACAGTCTGAGGCTACGCATCATATCAGCAAGGCTACTACTGTCAGCACAAAAATCATTAGCTGGTGTCCAAAACTCAACGCTTGGTTTAAAATCAAAAGGTTTGTTACGCAAGTATTTCTGAGAGCTCTGCAATTAATGAAGGCTGGTTTGTGGTGCTTGTGGAGATGTACTGCAGAATCTAAGCAAGTGCAAATTCTGACTGTAGGTTTTCCTTCAGTTTGGGGATTCGAAGGTTTCTTCTTTCTGGATTCTCTGGTGGCCAGTGAGATGTGTAATTTTCTGTAAGTATCATCTCTTTCTCTCTCTCTTTTTTATGTTTTCTCGTTGCTGATTTTCAAAAAATCAATAGTGAAGTTCAAAGAAACTTTGCCATTTTTGTGCCGCCTTCTCATATGTACCTGAAAGTTAAATGGACTAAGAAGTAGAAACATTTCTACATATCAACTACCACATAATTTTTCATAGGAAATGTTGCTAATACCCAATGGTAAAATTCCCAAATTTAAAACTTGCATTTAAAACTTGCATTCCTATTACCAAACCTTTTAAAAAGCTCTGGACTATCTCTCCAGCTTTTTGTCTATGTTACAGGAGCTAGAAATTACACTTCAAAAAGGCAGACATTCTCTTAGAAAACATTTGATGCTGCAAGTTAGATGTGTACTGAAAAGTTATAACTATCACGCAGCCAGGGCTTTGAAACTGGAGATAGGTTTCTGCTCTATGAAATGTTTAGCACACTTCTCAAGGGAGCCGTAAAACGATAAATAAGAAATATTTGAGAAAACCAGGATTACCTATAAGCTCACCTACCTCCTGGCTGAATCAATTAAACATTTCAACTTACTTAAGTGTGAACAAGACCAAACTCCTCACAGGTTTCTGAACGCTACCAAAGACACAAGATACTTTGTACACCATCCTTCAAATACAAGAAACTAGCATGTTTCAGGACCCTTTCTTTGCAGTGACTGACTTATGGAGTATATTAAGTCTGAAGTATAATACAGTATTTCTAAGAACTCAAAATACATGTTTTAAGTATAATGCAAATAAAAATAATGGAGTCTGTATGTTTGAGTAAATTAGTCTACTTACAGATTGTTTCAAATAACTGGTACACTGAAACACAAGTTTCAAACAAGTATATTGGTGAAATTGTTATGGGCATGGATTTAGTCTCAAGGAAAAACCCTGGCAGCAGAAACTGCAGTGGTGGCTAAAAGATCTCTTTTATAACAGGACATCATGAACGCAGTTTTTGTGGGTGCCTAAAGCCAGTTCTGAGTATAAATAAATTGTAGCTCTGAGAATATTATCTATGCCTTGTACTTCAGAGCTGTCAGTCAGTATTTTTGATCATTAGCCATCTGTGATTATTTTAATTTTTGCCAGCAGGAGAAGGAACTCTTTTCCACCAGGGAGCTCTGTTATTACAATATAATTTATATGTAAAGAGCTCATTTCATTAGAGGAAAAAAGCCAACTTTTTACATAGGCTTTTTTTTTTAAGTTTAAAAGAAACTTGTAACATTAAAATATTTATTTTGCATTTCTTTTTGTATCGATATCTTTGGCGTGGTCCGTGTAAAACTAATTAACATCTTACTGGTGGGTTAACAATAATTCTGTGTCTTTAGCTCAGTTTTCATTTAGCATCCAGTATAGAAGATTTAGAAACCGAATCAATCATGAACCTGCAGTATATAACTAGAGAAATTACTATTTTTCAGTTCCACTTGCCATTACTGTATTTTAGACCCTAACTATGCCTTTACCATGTTAGTTAAAATCTTTACAGGGTTATTTTAGATTTGCCTCCCATCAGTCTGTTGACAGGGAGACTTTATAATGACCTTTTACTAGGTCATGATAGGTTTTTACTAGGAATGACTTGCTGAAATGATGTTGCATCTCCCTGATGTACTGAAATGAAACTCTGCCCAATGTTATTGTATAAAGCTCTATTTTTATTGTCATTGTAAATGCTGACATTATAAACTAAGTGAGCTAAATTAGTTCATAATACTACTATCATAAAATAAATTAGTTTATAAACTTATCTAGTTCTGACTTTCTTTTTCCAAACTATCCCTGTTTGTCGAGGGTGCCAAGTACCTGTTGCCATTTTCGGCCTCAGGTCTCAGAGGTCTTAAAATTTGAAAGTATTCAGGTGAACTTAAAGATAAAATCTGCATCATTATGGCTGTCTACACACGATGCCTGTGTTTGACATCCTCAAAAGGCAATGGAGTTCTGTGCATACCAAGAATAGTTCCTATACTTTTATATGAGTGCACAGAAGTCTTCTGTTTTGTGCACCATAACTGTGGTACAGAGAATGTCTGTATTTTTAGCTCTTCTCTCACAGATCTGCAAGAAGCCAGTTCTAAAAGCAATGAAAATTGCCTACTGCAGTTGCCTTTTCTTGGTATAAGCAAGCTTTGAAGCTGTAATTACATTAAGTTCTCAAAGTAACTTACGTTTTGGATTTGACTTCTGAATTTGAATCAATTCCATGATCTAACATATAAGGTCAGATGAGTAGTCACTGTCAATTGTACACATACTTCAGCATTTACAGAGCATTTCTGGTTTATCCTATCTGATCACGTGGATTTATGACATACAAGTATGCTGCACATAACAGCTCTTCCATCATCTTTAATCAGTAGGATGAGGCAAATTTTAGTAAGCAATGTGAGAATAAGTTATAAAAGCTCTCTAATTAAAAGAAAAATACTCACATTGTGAGGACATACAGGTTTTTTCTCTATGGTTACATTATGAGTCAAACAACAAGAAAGAAAAAGATAAATTTAAATAGAAAGAAAGTTTTGAAGTAATAAGTAGTTGCTTTTACTGGCAATTACAATTGGATTCAGTGTCCAAATCTTGCACTCCCAGGTACCTTGGGTTTGCACATATGTTTCACCTTACTATTGTACCAACTGATTCTTCACAAGGAGATGTCTAAGCAATCATAGTAATGGAAAAGTTTTCTCCCCCCCCCTTTTTTTTTGATGTCTAGTGAGGGATTTGCTTTTTAGCATTTTTCAGTGCTGTGCAATCCAAAGCTCTCTCTTCATTTCACAAGCACGTAGTCACTCAGCAAGAGTAAATATGTAAGGCAAAAGGCATGTCTTGAGAATGTGGTGACCACACTACAAGTAATGTAATGTGACGTAGGGACATCGGTTACCTCAGGTTAGCCGTTGTCACTCCTATGAAGTGAGAGCTCTCCTGGACCTCCACCTCTGAGTCAGTTCTGCTCCGAAGGAGCCAAATCCCTTCTGCAACTCACAACAAGGTAAAGAGGAGCAGCTGGGACATACGCTTCAGAAGTACAGAGGTGACCTAATAGAAAATACTAATTTAGACACACCTGAGATCTCTGCTTCTCTGTCATATTCACTGAAATTGGCCAGTGAGTATGTTGGTATAAGGATAGGTCATGCACACTTACATCACAAATATATAAACCACCTTCGTCTTAACAAATACCCTAAAAAGTGACAGTTAAAAGGTTTAAGGAAGATAACACACCACAAGCATCTCTGAATGTATGGTACGTTTTGGATAAAATAACTTCTAAAATTGTAGTAGCTTGCTATTTGAATAGCAGACAAACAGAAGAATTGACCCGTACAAGGTTTTCTACACTTTTGACTAAACTTCATAAACCGTCCTGGTTCTGTTAAACAAAAATATCCTTGGGACAAGCTGAAAGTAATTCACTTTTTACCTCTTTATTGCCAAATTTGATTTGATTTGATTGAATCTATATTTATCCTCATGTGGCTCTGGAGCACTCACAAACTTTCGTAATTCCAGTCTATCAGGGCAAATCTGCAAGTAAAAATCCTCACTTTTATCAGCAGGTATTCAACGAATGGCAGGTGGCAAATAAAGCACTTAGTGAATTGTTTTAATTGCATTTCTCTCCTGTCTCCCAGAACTTGAGAAAGTTTTAGAAAGCTATAGAGGAGCAGGATGGATTTATTTGCTGCTATCATTTTGCTGAAAAAAAACACTGCTTGCTTTCAGAAAAGACTTGCTGATATAATTTCACTGCCTTTCATGTATGGATGATATTTAAACTGGTACAACAAAGGGTATATTGTAGTGCAGCAGAGATGTATATCACAACAAATATGAAAGCAAAGAGCTAAATTTGCTGCACCTACTCAAGAATATAAAGAAGCTTTTAACCTGAGTCAGTTGTCATGGAGTACAGAATAAAATCCTTTTCTCCTGGGAATTAAATAGAAATGAATGTTAGCAGGTTTAGCTGTAGTTATGTTTTCTGCCATTGGTTCATTTTATACAATTACGTTAATACAGTGCTACAAGAAAATCATTAACTGGAAAGTTCAGTGTTCAGCTCAAAAACTTTTTTGACTTATACCGTTGTTCTCACTATTTTTGCTTGTTTCACGTGATGAAGAGAGCACATAAGATAACACATACTTTGTATTAATGAGTATTTGAGATTGGGCTGGACATCCTTGAACAGAGCAAACATGCTTCAGTGAATGAATCTGCTGAAGTTCCCTACACATAATCTTTATCTATGGCTGCAGCAATTTAAAAACCCACTTAGTTTTGAAATAAGCATGTTCAATTCCTTTATTTTCAAGGTTTTTGACTGGGCGCTCTAGATTTGATAAATTTAGCCTGTGAAATATCAACTATATTTATGGGAACACGTGAAGGAATCTTGTGGTGTATAGCTATGGCAAGAAGCTTTATCCTGTAATAATCTCCTACTGCTGAAGTATCTCCACAGAGCCATAAAGAGTTAGTGTAGTCTGGAGATATGAGCAGATTGAGGATCAAGGGGTAGTAATTATGCACCATTCTTGTTTGATCTTCTTTGCAAAGTGAGGTGGGTGATACCTGATTGTTCCTAAGAAAACCATGCGAAGCTTTAGGCGGTAAGACTAATTGTGGTAAAGGATAATTAAAGGAAAATATAAGGATAAAGGGATCAATTAAAAAAAGGTGAAACTAGAACTTGACTTCTCTTTGCTGTTCAGAATTCACATAGAGGCAGTGTGTCTGAGACCTGTTTCATTTTTTGAGTTTTAATTGTCCAGTATTGCACAGCATGAATTTCTGCAACATGCATTTGGTGTTAGATGGCATTTGAGGGAGCTTGAAAGTGTAATCAAGTGCCCTCTGCCAATACCAAACACACACAAAAGGTTGATCAGAGAATACTCTTTTTCTAAAATCAGGAGTGAACCCGCATTTCAGGGCCAAGCCAACGCTTCAGGGTGGTCACCTCAACTTGGAGAATTTCCATGAAGGTAAGAATGGTATCAGTTCTATTCTATATTTTTTCCTTCCCTCCTTCCCCCACCCTGGCTTTGCAGCTCTTCTCCATGTCTCTTACTCTACTGAACATATAGCCATATTATGCTTTTTATCGGGAAAAGTACCAGGTTTGAGCTTTTCTGAGGGATGTTAATATTTTATGCAATTGTCTGAGACCTAACCGTTACATTTTCTAGCCTGTAGACTTTAAAACAAAATATAAATGCTTAGAAAAATGCTTTTTTCTACAGTTTAGCTTGTCCACCCAATGTTTGTTTTCTTCATACATATGCGTTAACTGTCAGAAACCTGGAAAAGACTTGGGATTCCATAGCTCACTGAAAGGCCACAAGACAGAATTTCCTTGAGAAGCCTGACGGCATCCTCTTGCTCAGGTTCTGAGAGAGGTGGAAGGTGTGTGAAGAGATGAGGACTAATATGTTTTCCTTTCAATTTTCAATTGAAGGTATAATCCACTGAAGGTGGTGGCGTACTCCTCCTGTAGTTCAAATGCTAACCTAGGACTCAGAAGAGAAGGGTTCAATATTCTGCTGTGCTACAGACTTCTTGAGCAGGCAATCTGATGTTTCCTTTCCCCATCTCTGAAAAAGGCATCTATTTACCCATATTCTAGGGATTTTATTCAGGTAAACATATGTAAATATTAATGTTCTTAAGAGGATTACATTTAAGATATACATATATAAGAATTTCTCAAGATGTCTGTGTATTTAATAACTTTAGCTAGAGACTGTGGCCTATATTCAAGTCTGAGTTTACCATGTTTACTATATTAGGAATTTTGCTTGTCTAAGAATGAAAAAATGAGTTATTACTTTGAAACTTAGCAAGATACTTTTATTCCTACTTCATGGTAAAGTAGGAAGTTTAGTTCCAAGGCCAGTAGCAACTAAATATATTATTTAAAAAGGAAAGAAAATACAGCCTGCTGGGCATTCATTTGCTTAAAGGAATTCTTTGTATTTACAGTTCTAGAAAAAAAATATATCCTTCTGAGACATTCAGTAAATACGTGAAAGCATACAACATTCCTGCTTAGTGAAGGGAGGCACCAGAGTGATTACTCAAAGGAAAACTGAAACAAGAAATAATAAGATATAACGGAGGAAAATCCTGCCATTGTAGTCCAAGAGTAGAGACCGTCACCTTCAAAAGGCAATTAAGAACTTTGGGGGACTGAAATCATCTTCAAGGGACACTCTGGGACATTTGTTTTCTGAATTTGTGTATCTCAATTTGGTATCTGAAGTTAGGTAGATATAAGTTTGTCCATTTCACCCCTGCCCCTGTTTTATTCTACTATTTCTTCAAAAATGTATCCAGTGATATAATTCCACTAGCTGTGATTCTCTTTTATCCCCCAAATCCTCATGCTTTCCTCCTCCAAGTTTGTTACTGATAGTTTCACTAATGAGTTGCCGTGAAATCATTTCACAGAGATGCACTCTGAAATGCTCGGAGTACTCAAGAGCAGAAGAATTATATGCATTTTATAGCATTGTAGGAAGTTTTTAAAGGATTTAAATTATTTCTTACTTCTGTCTTTTCATTACCCTAATGAGAAAAAGAAAGGAAAAAAAAACCAACAAACAACCAAAAAAAAAAACCACACAAAAAACCCACTGAAAATAACCAGTCTTTCCCACATTCCCTTTTTCAAAGTCTCCTCAGCAAGACTACAATTCTCCAGAGTCGATTTTCCTAATAGAGCCCTCCCTGACTATGTTGGACAAATGTCATGTCCCCTGGCTCTCTCCATCTTGTAATGAAAATAGACCTATTGCCAGCTACACCTTGCTGATTGCTTCCTACCTGCTGCTAAGGATAATTTGTGCAGTGTAAATGAAGACTTCAGTAGTTGCTGTAGGAAAAAAACCTACAAAGAAGGGACTGCTATTCAGCATTCTCATAAAACAGCCAATAAAGAAACAGTTCTGATTAGCTGAAAATGTGTAAAGTGTATAAAAGACCTTTAAGTTTTCACAATCTTAATTATACCAGACATCATAAATAAGTGTTTCAACCTGAAAAATGAATCACATATGTTTGCATCTTTTCAGTTGCTCAATCCCGCGGTAAGAATTTGTGTGTATTTGTTTTCTTTTGTGTTCTGGCAAATACTTATTACTGGATTGTTTTTGACTGTTCGAAAGTAAGCAATAAAACAAGTTGCCATTGTTACTCTGCAGAATATTGTGGCCATTCGGAATGCTGATGTTCATATTTGTTAATTGCTCCCAAATACACTTTCAGATAACCTCTTACCTCTGGAGGAATGTAGGAGACTACAACATTACATGTGAATTACAGACGATGGTGAGTTGGAGTGGGAGACTGAAGTACCAGCAGCTCCAGACAGCAAAGCTACCCGCTGTGTATGGCCTCAGATCACCCAGTTTGCCCCATCCCTGCTGTGCGACAGGTCACACAGTCTTCTGTTTGGCCCATGCTATGAGAACAATATGATACACATGTGGAAGCAAAAGCATTTATCTTTTACTTTTCCCCATTCACTATGTGTAGATAAAGGAAAATATATTATTTCTGGCTACTGAAGGACTGCTGTTCTGGTTTACCTCCATTTTATTAGCACAGCCTGGGATTTAATTGGGAGGTACAGGGAGTAGAGGTGGAAACAGTCACTAAAAAACTAACTGCCACTAAGGAAGTGCCTTGTCCTTGTGCTGAAGAACCAGCTGACAAATCCTAGATGAGACAACCAGAGCATTTTCCAGACTAGCATTCAGGTATGTTTGGATAATTACCTAACCTTTTACCTGCAGACTACGCATACAGCTTTCATTACTGTCTTCTGCAAAGAGAAAAGCAAAAGAACTGCGTCAATAATCAGTGTATTTTATATACCCTATCACTCAATCCCTTTCTTAGTCCCATGGGTTAAGGTCCTTTCCACACACACACACACACACACGCATTTTCCTTTTGTCTGTTCTGAGTAATATTTGAAGCATCTGCTAACACTAGTTTAAAATACTTTCTGCAGTTTGGCAGCTAGTATTTCATCTTGATCCTTGTTAATTATCCTTCCAAATTTGTCTCTTTTCACACTTCTTACCAGCCTCCTCAACAAATTGTTCAGACATTGTAAAATGCTGGTCTTGCTTGGAGTGGTACTGCTCTTTAACATGCCTAGGCACTCTCTCTCCTTCAATTGCTTAAGCTCTTTTCACCTCTAAAGACATAATAATCTAATTCACAATGCTTTTTCTGAGGCTCAAAAAAAGACCTCTTTACATATACCACTGACCAAACTGTAAACCTTTTATTCCCCCGAGTGCTTGGACAACAGCAACGGCTCACCAAAATGAAAACAGATCCACAAGTCGGTCTGAAGCACCCAAAGACTTAAGACACGCAGCTGCAGTCTGCAGGAAGAGAAATGAAGCAAATGCTCTGGGTTTCAACCACTGAAGGTTTTACTGAGCTCCCAGAGGACCTGAAAGGCCCTGAAAGAACTGAAAGGCCCCAGCCTGCTTTGGGAATTGATAGATTCCCTCTCTTTTCAGGCTTCAGCCCACTCAGCCAATAACACTGAAAGACTTGTAAGACAATAACAGTCCCAGCTCCATCTTTCATCCATACTGCAGCGAGGCAAGCTGTGTTTGCGGGTTCCTCCAGTTAACTCTTGACCTTTCAACACGTCAGAATTCATCAAAAGTTACTGAAGGATTTTGTTTTATCAAAATAAGGGAACTTCTTACATTTGTGGTTCAGTGTTTGCTGAGTTCTGGAAAGGCAAAAAAGGAGAGTTTGATTTGTTTCGTGTCTCTTCCAATGAGCGGTGCCTGGGAAGGGCATCACTTCTGAAGCAGAGCTGTCAGCAGCATGACTCCTGCCCTGAATGGTGGAGTGGTTTACCATTGTTTTTGAGGTTCTTTTGAGGTTCCCATGGTCCAGAAGGCTTGTAGTGTCATTTCAGTGCACTGGTTGTCATTTCTGTTTAGCTGTAATCGCAGTTCTGGGAAGGTCTGAACACCAGCAGAGCTTGTGCTTCTATTCAAAGCCATCTTTACCAATAACAAGGTGGTTGTTTACCTGCTGGTGGTGGAATGAAACCAGCCCCAACACTTCAAAGGATTAGTTGTTTTTCATTTGGATTTACAGCAGTTTTATCTGTCTCTTGAAGATGATGCTAAGGAGCCATTTAAAAAGTAATAGTAGTAGTAGTAGTAATAATAATAATAATGAAACCGAGCCGGTGAGTTTTGCATGCATTGAGAGAAAAGGACAGCAGCTGTCACTGCTGTTAAGAATAATTTATATAGTGTCTGATTTATCCTTCTGGGCTTATAAATGTTGACAAGTTAACATCAGGGCAAAGGTAAATCGGGCTGTCGAGTTTCTATTTTCTGCTTCTTGCTCTTCCACAAAGTGCTAGAGAAATTGATTGATTTGATTTTAAAGAGTTCAGTTACATCTGGTGACACAGTCTTCAGTATGAATTAAAAGAGTAAAATTGTTTGTTTAACTTGTTTTCATGTTGACAGGATCTTTGCACTCCAGGCAATCACTCTGTTTTTCTTACAGCTTTGCTCTTTAGCCACCCAAATGTGGAATGTCACTCAATCTCGTCATACGTTTTTCTTGATGTTCCCTATTAGTCCCTACCACACTTTTCAGCAATCTAACAAATATGGATATCCTTTTGTCAGTCAGTTGCACTGGTTGTTTGCCATTTTAAGCTTTCTCTCCCAAAGCTATGTTAAGGGAATTTTTCAGTGGACATAAAGTTTACGCTGTAAGATGTCAGCTAAGCCTTTGAGAGAGAAGTTAGTATGATCACTTAGTTAAATTACTGTAGACATCCAAAATGAAAATTACACATTTGTACTGTAACCCACAGTTTAATTTCAACTCAGCTCCAAAATTTTTGAGACATTTAGGAAGTGATAATCCCATTAAGGGTCTCACTGAGCATGAGCTTTTTCTGAAAATGAGATTTGAATGTTTTCAGAATAAAATTTAGGTAACCATCCAAAATTCTGAGCTTCTTTCACACACATAACTGTCCCGCTGAACCTTTCCAATCTCATCTCTTGCACATGCATTTTTAATCTCTGTTTTACTCCATCTTCTATACTTATTTTAGTATGGCATTCAAATTCATATGCGCATCAGCTGTTATTTTTATGTATACAAAGAACAGAGATGAAATGATCAAAAGGAATGCACAAATAAAAGGACATAATCCAGCACTGAAGACATCAGAAACCAAAAGTTTTCAGGCAGATTATGTATGATACAGGAAGGCTCTGACATGATGTGGTGACCTAGATTAGATTTCTGAAAAGAAGTCAGGGCAAAGTTGTGTGGAAGCAAATATTATAGGATTAGTTAGGGAATTTTTAAGCAAGTAAAGCTGAGGTTTTTTCTTGAACTTAATGGCTTCTCACGTGTATAAACTAGAAAATGGATTGCGAAGTCATCTCAGCTAAAAAAGCATAAAGAACTGTTGTGTATATATAGGCCTGTATTCATGAAATTATTAAACTGTGTTTAACTCTCAATTATGTGAGTTTTAGCAAGTACTTAAGCATTAGAGTAGCTTAGACTGGTTGGTAGTAGAAATGCAAAATTCATCATTGTCTTTTCTCCAAAATGTGACCTTAAAAGGCTAGGCTGTTTCAAAACTACATAGTTGGAAAGAAATTTTCATCCTAGCAAAGTTCTATGCTTTGCAGCTGCATTTTTGCTGATTCTCTGAAGTCAGAGTTAATTGATAGACGATTTGGCCTGTGGACTTTAAATAACATACTGAAAATCTCTGTTTTGGGGAGAGGCGGGTTTAAAGTTAATTATTCCCGAAAATGACTTCTTCAAACTGAGTACTAGAGCTGGCAAAAAAAATTGCCATTGAATAAGACTTTATTTCTGTGGATTTTTTTTTTTTGTCTGGTGTCTGAGACACTGAAAGTTAAAGTCCTTTTCCTTTCCTGGGATAGGATACAGTTCTTGGCCACTGATCAGTTCATCCTTTTAATTTTGGCTACCTGAGCTTCTCTAGTCCACTTTTCACCCAGATTAGAAATCTGGGTTAAGTAGGCACAATTCCTAAATAGGAATAGTTAATTATGAGATCCTGGGTTTGATCCCAGACTTTTTAGGCTCATCAGCATTTCTGATCTGTAGTTTTATCTTTGAGTGTAAACATCTTTTTTAATCCTTCAGGTCTGCAACCCTCTTTTCTCTACTTTAAACCAGACTCCCTCTGAGCTGGAGGGCAAGTTTCGTTGAACACCTGAGATCCTCCACTCTGGCCTTCTACTTAACCAATTGATTTTTTAATGGTTTTTCCCCATAGTGTCAGCATTTATCTCTGACACCTTGCATTTTTGCTCATTTCTTTTGGTTTCTCTGACGTATTTTAAAAATAGTTCTGTAATATCATGAACCAGATTAGAATCTCTTTTCTTCGTGCATTTGCCTCTTATGGTAAATTATTTCCATATTTCTCAGTAACAGCTGCTTCTTGCTTTAAGGCAAGCTTCAATTTCTATGGCAAATACCACAGCTTCCTGGAATGTTTTTTGCCATTTTTTCTTCCACCGAGCTTAAACTGGAAATCCACATTGTTAGTTGTTAGATATGCCCTGAAAATAAATCTCTGTAGATTTTCTTCTAGTTCATCTGAGGTTTCTTCTTTTCCCCTCAACAGTCTGATCAGAAGGGAATAAATTCTGCAATGTGCATAGATATAGTCTTTCTCTGGGTTGCTAAAACCCTAGTTTCTTCTATTTTTTTGCCATTTATTTGCACTATGAAGTTTTATTAGTGTTTTATTTGCTTTAAAATTAAGTGGAAATTTACAAATAGATGTTTCATGTGGCTGTCTTGAATAAAGGGCAGTGGTTAAGCCAACACGTGTCAAGATGCTTTAACAGAGCTTAAATATTAATTATCTACTCTCTAATTTAGTCTGGAGATGACATAGCCCTAAATGTAAAAGATGCACCTATTGAAATATGTATGGACCTACTGAAATACACTGAGTGTTGTAGCATAAAATAGGAACAATTAATTAAATAATTCACATGTCAGAAGTTTAGAGGTAACAGTTATCTATCATACTTACCTATCGTAATTTTGTTCAAGTTATGAATGACAAGGGATAAATGTTAACTCTTGCAGGAATGGTTTGCTATTATCTTCTAATTCTTTTTGGTTTTTTGTTGCCTTTATATAGATAGATATTTTATCTATACAATAGAAAACATGTATATTCACATTTGGCTATCGACTGAAAGATTGCATTAAATTACAACTTTTGAAAGTGAGGATTTGTCATAAAACGACTATCTGGTTGTTTTTACTTCTGTTCACAGAAGGGAGGAAACACTCAACAGCATTAAGAAGTCAACATTATTGTTTTCAAATTCAATAAGCCATATTTTCTTTGTACACCCATTTCTGAAAACAGGTGGAAAGTCTACTACTTGTCCGCAGCAGTTTTTATTTCAGTATTTATTAAAAAGTAACAGTTCTAAATTGACAATATGTTCTGAGTGTCTTTACCAACCAAAATCATGTAAACAAGGACATGAGTTTTACATTTCATATTTGTACATCCTCAAATTTTTATGGTTTTGAGTCAGTGTAGATAATATAAGGCCTGACCTGTGAGCTCTCATTTCCCAGTGAGCCCGGATTTTCCAAATTGGGTCCATGTTTGGTACAAAAATGCACATTTTGTTTTTCTTGTTTGCATTCATTTGCATCATATTTGCAATTTGTAATTAATTTTGTCGTCTATTTTTTCCTGAAGTACTTCTCAGTTTATTATTATTATTATTATTTAATATAGCCTGTGGAACACTGAACACTGATTAAGTGTTGTATGCTTTCTGTTATCTCTGAAGCATAGCCGATGAAGTATTGTGAATTTGGCACTGTGTAATGTAGCATTTTGCTTGCTGTGCAGCACTAACAAACAACACATCAGTAGTCATGCCTGTCTCTCATTTAAATGCAACCTCAGAGTCACACTGCATGTTACAAATATCTGGGAGCTGTGTGATTAGTTAACATCTTGTGCATAACCCTTAAAATTATAGCAAGTTCTCAGGAGCTAATTAGCTTCTGGGTACCTCTAGTGGAATGAACTATGGCTTAGCAATGGTAGGTACTGTGTGTTCTAAGATTCCAAGGAACGGTGGCATGAAAATGCCTTTAAAAACAGATTAAGTGTCTTCTACATTAAAAATAAACACGTAAATAAATAAATAAATAAATAAGAGAGGGAGAAAGACGTCCTTATTTATTCCTCATTTTCAGGATTGCCTTTGCTATCATCTAATTTTATGTTCTTTCCTCTTTTGGCAGCTCTTCTGGTGTAAACAAAGGGTATTCAGCAGGCACCAGCCTCCCTTACTGAAGTCTGCTCACCTCTGCCCCAGAGTTCATGTCTTATATGCTATGTGTGAGTAAATAGACAAAATACATCACAACTCAATAATGAGGAGGATATGATATGGTATTTTTCCTTAGCAAATGCTTGAGACTTCAGTTCTTTGTGTAGATTTAGGGAAAGCAATGTTTTCCAAACATTTTTCGAATGTTTTTTGTTTCATGAAATAATTTCCCAGCTATATCCCTGTGCAACATTTTAAAGCTTTTGATCCTGCTTTGAAAAGGCTATTCTAAGCCTTCAGTGTTCACAATATTCTCTTCTAGCACTGGAAGGATCTGTATAATAACCTCAAAATTAAAATGTTTTGGAAGCTTCTAAATATAAGTTATAGCTGCAGCTGTCAGGAAACAGCGTTTTGACAAAATTGAACTTTTTAAAGGAAAGTATCAATTTTGATTAAATTTGCTTGAAAGGTGTTTTCTCATTTGAAACAAAGCATTTCAATAGGCTCACAGCATTCTGCACATTTATTGGAGTATAATGTTGCTGTTTGTTTCAAAATTATTTTTCATTTTGCGGTTCACGGTTAACTATGATATAATCCATGCTTGAGAACTGAAGTCTGTTTGAAACACTTCCATATTATTTCTATTGACCTTTAAATGCTTTTATTCCCCAAAAAATTGTTGTGTAAGAAACTTGAAATTTTATTTTCATTCTATTTAGTCAATTTTTTTTCTGAAAGGCCCAAATTTTCTATGAAATTCCAGTTGGTCTAGGTGCACTGATTGTGCAAAGCTGTAAGTCTGCTTATAACTTTAATCACATTGATCAAATTGAAAAGCTCCCACCAATTCAGTGGATTTTTGTCCAGTTTTCTTTTCCAGTGGTCATATTGCCCATCTGATTTGGTCTTCAAACTTTAGCTTTATTAGCCATCATCCCTCAAAAGGAAGACTTCATCAGGTTTCTGAAGTGTGGTAGTGATGAAAAAAAGCAGGCATACGTACAGGTCCAAAGAGCACTGAAAGCTCAAGATACACCATGGAAGAAGGCCTGAAGACATGGCCTGTGAGTGAAGAGGGAAGGGAGAAATGACACATAATCAATTTTTTTACCTAGAGCGAGAGAGTAATAAACAACACTCCAGTGAATGCTCTACTTTTCTGAAACAAGCAATTGTAAAGGACTTGCTTATTAATATCCAGATGTTTGATTGAAGATCCTACAGGCATCCCAAGGATCGCCCTGTTGTAGCAGCTGTTTTCCAAGGAGTACAGCTTTTCAAAGTTTCCCCCCTCTCTACAAATAACCATAAGGAAATTACTGAAGTATCTTGAGAAGCAGAAGACTGAGGATTTGGGATACTATTTTGCCTTTTTACCCACTGGTGACATCTAGTATTGTGTGAAGCCATATATGCCTCCCGATGGCAGAATCACTGGTTAAGCAGCCAGGCTCCTTCCCCAGGGTACTGGGGAAATCAGAAACCTGAGAAAGTGAAATAAAATCTGTCAAGCGTGAGGCTACATGCAGCTGCAGAATTAATGAATGGACAGCACAAGGTCTCCAAGCTTTACAAAGCTTCAGGAGACCATGTCTGCTGTGTTCTTCTGAGGCTCAAAATTGTATCTTTTAGGTAAGGTAAGGCCTATTTTGTGTTACCTCATGTGTGTTCACTTACACCTGTTAAAATGCAACAAGAGGGTGAAGAGCAGCATTGCCCTGTGTGCATGTAATTCTCAAGTGAATAGCTGCTAATTGAATTGTGAACAGGAGGCATGCCTGAGGACTTCCAAGATCCCCTCACTTAGGTGCTAGATGGGTACTGTAACCACTGCCTTCTTGAGACCACTTTCAAATGCTCCTCATAGAGCTCAAATGCTGAGCACAAGACAATTTAAGATTTGCTGAGCGTGAAAGAAAGGGAAGAGGAGGCTTAACTCTGTAGCTGAGCAGTGGCTTGTAAAGGGGAAGATCTGGTGTCTTGTCTTTTCCCTCAAAACTCTTTCTGTCTTTTGTGGAAGAGAGAGAGAATCATGTTGATGGGAACTGAAATCCAGAAATCTTTCCCTGTCACTTCCACACCTTTTCTGCATTCCTGTAGCCTACGCAAATTATATATTCACCTGGTTATGTTACAAAAATAAAACCCTTTCTGTTTACCCCTACTTTGAATTAGATTGAACCAGCTAGCACATATTAGACTTGTTAAATCATTCCCCAGAGCACTTATGAACTTTTAATTTAGAGAATTAAAAATAAACAAACAAACAAATAGATAAACCACAAGCAGTAATATAGGAAAAGACAGAACAGTTTGATGTTCTTCAGGACTGAATGGAAGCTTCCAGATTAATAGTTTTGCACTGAAGCAGGTAAATTCTACATAAATCCCATTTTTATTGTTTAAGCATCTACTGGGTCTGAACCTGAGGGTCGGCTATGTAAAGTTTTTTGATTCTTGTCAAAATCACTGGGTTGACCACCTCTCTTTTTTAGAAATGCAAACATTTGTCTCTTCTGCCTTACATCCTTGAGTGTGAAATAGGAATACAGGAATGCCTTTTGCTTTTTAGAGGGCTGAATTTCGTTAACTGTGGTAATGGAAAGTACCTGAAATAATTTTACTGATATTGTTCACAGAGCTCACTAAGCAAGTGCCAAGTGCCAAAATAATTCTCTACTCTCCAAACTGGAGCTGACTTGCTAAGTTGAAGCTATAGTCCATTACCCTGTCCTCCATATTTTACATTTTTATCAATAAAAAAATAACGTATAGCCAGAGTGTGAAATTTTCTTCTGTATGAAGGGCCAACAAAAGGCCCATGCCTCACCAGACTTCCAGAAGAGAATGACACCTCAACAGACCACTCAGTGTTAATGGTTAAAAAATGAGACATTCAGAGCCTATGTGTCAAATGTGTAGGGCCAAATTCTTGACTCTGACTGACAGTCTTGCCTGGCTGAAGAGGGCACTTAGGGCAAAAAGCTGCCTTTGGCTGAGGCAGCCGAAGATAAATTCACCTTGGAGAGATGGCAGAGTTGATAAAGGGGTTGTTTACTCAGACTAAAGAACCTTCCACCAAGATATTGAAATGTTGTGATTTCCTTTTTTTTTTTTTTTTTTACCTTCAAGGTATCCTCCTCTGTACAACATGCTTTCAAATTCTCTTTAATAGAACTTAAGGCATCCAGTGCCTTGACTGTAAAATAGGTTCCAATGTTTCGCTATGTAAACCAGACACTCACAAGCCTGCTTTGAGTTCCCATGGAGTGCTCCACAATATATAGATACTCAGAAATCATTTTTTCAAACAGTTGCCTAATTTGTAAGTAAGATGATCACAAAATAGTATAGTTTTTCCGTTTTCCTCTTCAATCCTTCAGGTCAAACTTTTGACCCTTTTTGATGAGAGGGAAGCAGAAAAAGTCTTCCGCTGGTGGTACAGCACTCGTATAGGACAGTTCTGGCTGAAACTGGACAAGTAAAGCTCGTTCATATAATTCCTTCCATCCTAATTCTTAAGGTGAAAGAGAAAAAAAGCAATGAGTAAAACCAGCTTGATACAGATGTTCTGCCTTAATACTCAGAGTGTCCTCATGATCTGTCAGGCAGCTGTTACAGTTTATAGTTTGGTTTCCTTGTTGCTTGAACTGTATTTTTGGTTGAAAATGGAGTTAGTTGCTGGTTGAGTTTCGTGGGTTTGCCTGGTGAGAGGCCATGTAAGTAGACTTTCTCGGAGATTTTAAAATAGTGCTCCCTTCTTCATTTTAAGTTTATTTAAATTCTGTAGCAGGTATTAGGCAGAATTTGCACATGGGTGGGTCAGGTCTTTAACTTACGTTAAGAAAAAAAGAGAGCCAGTAGTAGATTCAAGTGTTAGCAATACCACCACACTTTAACCTGGATCTTCAGGGAGTTTCTTTGGAATAGTTATGACTGCAACAGGGTGTCCTGTCTTGCAGCAAAAATAGTAGTGTCCCATGTAGTCTAACCTGGTCACCAACTGCTCTTCCTGAAGAGCACTTCTGCTGTTGCAATGGAGACGACGTTTTGGCCACTTGTGGAGGAGATGATTCACTGCAAAATGCCATTTGTGGCTAATGATCACCTGCAGTGTTACAGGGTTTTCACAAAGGTAAAGCAAAAAGAGACACTGCTGAGTTAAAATCCACTCCCACACACCCATTTTTGCTCTTAATTCTATAGTTCTGTTGCTTGCATTTGTTAAATGAACTGACAGTTTAAAAAAGTCACAATTAGTTCAGCTTGCCGGAGGAGTGTTTTAGTGGAATGCTTCAAGTTTTCTAACTGATCTTCCCCATGCAGATCTCAGCTGTTTGAGAATTGGGCCCTAAGTTGTCTTTTCACAATGATTTTGTTTTTGTAAATTAATGATCTAAGTGATTTATTATTCAGTTCTTCCACTGCTGCTTTATTTCTGTTGATCTTTGTTTTTCTGCTTAATTTCTATAAATTACTGTACAGTTTCCCATAAGGTATAATTAAGCAGAATTGCTAAAGTTTTAATTATTGTGTATTATAGATGTTGAAAGCAACATTAGCACTTAGCTTTTAAAAATGCGATAGTATATTTATAAGAGAGCATTTATAAACACATTTACATATAGTTAAGATGAAAAAGGTATTTGAATTGTAGTCATTAGCATTTCTTCAAACATATGGCATACCAGCAGAGGCCATGGGCCATGCCTTCATTAACTGAACACTGTTTCATCAGTATCTCAGCTTCCTGCTGTGCCACCCTGTGGCGTACCCTTCTGTCCCTGAGGTTTCGGTGACAAGGGACAATATGTCCCCAAGGTGAAAATCTGGGAAATAACGCAGATTAGCCCTTAGAGGAGTTCTTATGATTATTTAATCATACTTAGGAAAGAAATACACTGTACCACAAAAGAAAAACATTAAAAATCCTACCAGCCTACTATTTTCCACGTTGCAGGGTGTGATGGTCTTTTCAGTGCACCATCAACTTAACTACAGTGGAACATGACAGCTTTATGCTGCCCATTATAAGGCCAGCCTGTTTCAAATTTGTTCGTATAATGGGCAAAGCCTACAGTGGTACTAATAGGTACCATGGGTCAATTATCATTCATTGGCGATAATGTTCAGGTGATGGATCAAGATTTAACTTCTCCTAACCATGGCACATGCAGCCATTTAATTTTATATCCTAATAAAAAATGGAAAAGGAATAAAAATATTCATATAAATGTCACGCTTATATTTTATTTGTGCGTTTCTTAGATATATAAAGATAGGCTAATCTGACAGGCAAAGACATTTGTTTTAAGTCATTAAGTCCTCTCATACTCTACCTGTTATAATATTCTTTGCTCAAAAAACACATATTTCGAAAAACTCTTAGTAGAAATGTGATGGGCGTGATGAAACTTTTGAAAGTAAAGTTAGGGGGTTTTGGGGGCGTAGTTTGGGAGCGTTAGTCTTTTTGGGTTTTAAGATGCATTTTTTTCAACATCTCCCAGACTCACTTTTCGTTCTCGTTGTGGTGGAGAGTAAGAAGAAACATTGAAGTGGAAAATAATTATCAAAAATATTTGCTCAGTTTGGTATGGATATTGGTCTGCTTTCTTGCATTTATATCTATTTTCTTCAGGAAGAGTTAGATCTTTATAGAAGTTAGTGAATGCCCTCTGTCTTTGGAATCCAGTTAGTAAAGCCTGTTCTTAGATTAAAAGGGGACAAATATCAACTAGAGTCAAAATATTTAAACAATAATCTTAAATCAGATATCGCAGGAATCCTTTTTCTAATATTTAAACACACATGCTACAATCTCTCTTTTTATTCTACCTATAGAAAAGGCTACTCTTCAACATGCATTTAGGTGGAAGAATACAAAATCTACTACAGTTTAGCCTAGTGCAGATGGAGAAAGTGTAGATTCATAAAGCAAGCTTTAATTTATATCATTACAAGCATCCGATACAATCTATTTATTTTTGTATACTTTCTCACAGTTTTTGTCAGGCTTAGATTTAATTATGACAGAAGGTTTAGAAATATTTTGGTAGGTAGTCAAAGTAAAAGTGCTTAAATTGGCATCAGTCCATTTTTACCTTCACTTTTTTTATGTGGGAGGAATCTGAAAATCTCTTGTTACGGTATCCACCATTAATCAATAGCACAACGGAAAGCTCTCATTAACTTTAACCCTCCGACCCTGACATTAGTCTGCTCATCACAGTAATCATTAGTAAAATGAAAAACAATCAACCAGGGTGTCTACATTCTAATAATATTAATGCTTTCACTCTATTACACACAAATGCCAAATGTGACAAAAATCACTGAACTTCAAATATATACATAACAGATTTTGATATATATAAAGCACCAGTTTTTGTTATTCTCACTCAACAGCAAAATTAAAGATACAGTGCCAAGGGGGTCCATACCATTCGCAATCTGTAGCATTTCCAATGTATTTTCAACAACATTGTAAATATTTATGGAGTTTTATAAAGACTCTATGCTTCCTTCTGTTTGTGATGCATCAACAAGACGCAGCAGGATATCATAGGCAGATATTCACTTCTGGGAATTCCCTTTTGGACTCTTTTTGGTTGAAAACCACTTCATGACATACAGTACCGCAAATCCCCAGAAATGTACCATGCTATTATTGCCAGCTGAGTTCTTCCAAGTAAAGATGACATCAGCCATCTGTCATGTTATACTAATCCTAGGAAAGAAAGCCAACTGAAGAGAAAATAAATACCTTTCATATCTATTAGCCAAATATTTGCATTAAAAAATGAAATTATTAAAATGTCACTAGTGAAGCTAATTATTATAAGTGAATGGTCCTTTCTGAGTAAACTACATACCTAGAATGTATTTGTCTTTTTACCTACTGAAAGTATATTATATCATGAACATATGTTTGAAATGCTGGTCTCTTGCTACATATTGGTAGATAAGGAAATATCCCTCCAAGTAGTGATTTTCCTCCGGACCTGCTAGCTGAGCTCTGCCAGGTACCATGTAGCTGTGTGAATGTTCTGTGCTGCTCTGCTGAGGTAAATGGAATTTTCCCAGGATCTAACAGAGAAGAATTTACACTCTCCATCACAAGCAATGCTGCCAATCAATAAGGAGAGTGTCTAAATTAACAGTAACATCATAATAAAATGTTTAAAAAGCCTAAACTGCGTCAGGTACCTGCTTCCCCGCAGAGTACGGAATGTGTCAATAAGGAAGCCTTTTGGATAAGCTGTATGACTAATTTACGTGGAGACTAATTCTGTGAGCTTATGCCTTATTTCTTTGTCATGATCAGTTACGCAATAGCACATACCCGAAGTTTAAAGCGTTGTGGTGTTCATGATGTCTCATCACAATTTAATTAATGCTATAACAATAAAACCCAAGAAATAAAAAAATAGCCGGCTAGGCCATTCCCTGGTAAGAGAGTCATAGAAAGTGATCCTAAAGCACATCCATGATTAGTTTAGTGGTATAAGTATTAATGCTTTTACCTCTCTAAAAGTTCTTTTTGCTCTTTTAGAGTTGTAGAAGCAGCAGCGCAGGACTACAAAAATAAATAAATATGTCCCATCTCTCCACACTGTCTCAGTTGGTTTTTATCCTGTTTTTACCACCTAACATTGTAAAGCAAAGGGCTTTCCTTTTAAACAGAAAATGCATTTTGGGATGTAAATTCATATAAAATGGAAAATGAAAACAATGAAAGTTTCAGAAATAAGACATTTATTTCGTAGGCTGTAAACCCCTTAACTTGTTTATAAGTTAGAATAATACGGTAGATGGAATGAAATCTTTTGTTGGATAATTTATTAATACAGAACTAAGAATCAATAAGCAAAAGTTTTTCTTACAAGTTCTTCTTAGAATCATAGAATCATAGAACAGTTTGGGTTGGAAAGGATCTTTAAAGCTCAGCTAGTCTATCCTCCTTCAACTAAATCAGGTTGCTCAGAGCCCCATCCAACCTGACCACAAATATTTCCAGGGATGGGGCATCTACCACCTCTCTGGGCAACCTGTGCCAGTGTTTCACCACCTTCATTGTAAAAAATTTCGTCCTTGTATCTAGTCTTTTCATCCACCAGCACCCCCAAGCTTTTCAGCAGAGTTATTCTCAATCCTTTCATCCCCCAGCCTGTCTTGATACCAGGGGTTGCTCCAACCCAGGTGCAGGACCCCGCACTTGGCCTTGTTGAGTTGGGTCTTCTGATGGTTCTAGTTGGTTTCTAATACACCTATTTGTAGCCCTTGAAAACTAATTTGGGAGATATGAATGCTTTGTCAACTTCTTCGATTTTTGGCTTGGAAGGTTGTTTTGGCATAATGCTTTCCACTAAAGATTTAAATTTTGTCATCCATATACGATGCTTGGAATTTATAAGGGATAGTTGTTTTATAAAGCCAAGTAGCCATACTGCCTTTTCAGTATATACTGCTTGCTATAACAACTTACAACATCTTCTGATAGCGTATTTAAATAACTGTCATCACTTTTGACACATGCTTGAAAATGTACATAGCAAACTGTTTATGCTAAGCTAGACAGATTTAAACATTTTGAACTGTACAAACCCATCAACATCAACTCAGAATTGAACGTGACTGGGACACTTCTGGTGAACAATCTTCCTTCAACTATTATTTATTTGTAAAAATCAATACTTTTAATTGAATGTAGTAATACCACTAAAAGATTTGGAGGAGTCTGTTCAGTGCCAAGATAACGTTTTTAGTGAATAGTGGGAGAAGAATAGAAACTGATGTCACAATTATACAGTAGTTGTCAGCTGATGTCAGATCTCAGAAATCCATGTTCAAATATCTGCTTTTCTCACATTACCAAGATGACCCTAAACACTGCGTGTCTGGAACACCTGGAATAATTTTCTTTTATTTGCTTTGTAGAAATAATTTAATATTTCAAAAAGGAGGACTTTGTCTGGGTCTCCTAATATGGGTGAAAGTCAGAAACCCTAGTTATCCATTAGCTGCATTCCCTTTCACCTGTATTAATGATATCTTTGATATGCATAGCATGTTGTTTATCTCAAAAAAATAAAACAAAAAATTGTAAGTGCACTTACAATATTTTTAAATAATACAAGGGCAGATTTACAAAGCGGAGCTTATTTTCATTTTGGAGCAAAGGTTGAATGCCGCTACCTGAAGGATAGTATAACTTTAAATTTTTGAGTTAGACAAAGCCTGAAGTTGGATCAGAGGTAAAAGTTTTAGCTGTGCTTAATCATGTGATCTAATGACTAGAAGACGACTACCTTCTTCAGGGGTTATTTCTTCACATAGTCTAAAGATGTGAGTGTCTGAGTATTTGTTTTCAAGAAACAGTCGTTTTGAGAGGATGATGAATATCTGAGAAGTTTGTGTGTGTGAAAATAAGTAGTTGTTTCAGAGTGTGGTGGAGTATTTTTCAACTATGCAAAATTAAAAAGTTTCCCTGAGACAGATATAACTTGCAGACTTCTTTTTCCAGTGCTTTGGATGTATAACTTGGGTAGGAAAGCTTGGGATCCAAGTCAGAACTCCAAGACAGGGAAACACCTGGAGTCAGAACCTCTGCTACCAACTCCAAATTTTTCCGGAATAACTTGTTTATTTATTTTTATTATTTAAACTTCAAAAAGCCTTAGGTTTGTCTTGATGCAAAAATGTGAGTTTTGGAATGTGTGGCTGCTTATATAAAACTAAGGCAGTTAAAAGTTTTACTTTCAAATAGTAAATCAATGCTAAAATTTGTTACCCAGTCAGATATTCAAAGACTTTCTATGTCTCTAAAATACCAAGATTTCTAATTTTCAGTAGATTCTAGTATCATCTCTGATATTTCCAGACTGCACTTTCTTCAAGGGGAAATTAGCACGTTAAAGTTCAAGTTCAGATTGTGTATCTCGAACAAAAGTTACCCTTATGTTTGCTTCAAATGCGCCTTTAATTTCAGTGATGGGAGAACAAATGATACTAACTTTAAAAAAAGAACCTCTGCATTTATTGTCTTTTTGTAATAAGTGATCCTTTATTTGGGTGGGGTTACAAAGACATTTCTCCTGGGTGGACTGCCTGAATGCTGTCATGGAATACCGTGGGGTTGAAATTTTGTACCTCTATGTCCCACGAGGGTCTCTCTCCCACTGTTGACATTAAGCCTAAAATAATTTCCATTTGCTTCTGCTGCTCTAGAAATCCTCACCTTCACCTATCTTTTAATAAAAATTGCTTCCAAGAGGATCAAAGTGCCCTCCCCGCCTCTCTCCTCCCCCCCCCCAGTTTGCATTTTGCTTTATTGCTTAGTTAAAAAAAAAAATCCCATTTCAATAATTATGGAAAATAATTTCTTAAAAAACATGGCTCAGTTTCACAGTCTGCAGCAAAACATATATGACCTTCCAGAAGCACTGGGAGATGCCTACTGTCTCATGAAACATTAACATGATTGCTGGTGTCACACCTGCAGAATCCCCAATCAGAAAAAAATTCTGTGAGACTGAAGATGAAAATTATAGTGAGCTGTGTCCAGCCTATTCTTCTAAGCAAATATATATTGGCTGCAGGAGGAGCATATAAGCACACATCTGCTGACAACTCAATTTGGTTTTCCCCAGGAGCAGGAACTGGGGAGAGAGGAGAAACTTGCTGCTCTGCCACCTCTTCCACTTTCCTCTTCTCTTCACAGAGTATACAGGAGAGAGAGGACAGGGTAACACAGAGGTATAGACAGGGACTCTGATTATTTTAAGCCAGTGAATTTCTTGCTTTTTGCAGGTTAAGAAATTACTTAATAAACAGTAACAGCATGACTGTGGTTTGATTTCTTTATTCTTTCTAAAATATTGAAGTGGAAGAAGAGGAGGAAGGAACTGAAGGGAGTTACTTTGTTCTGAATATTTCCTTAAGATCTCAGAATCAGAAAAAGATCATCTGATCTTGGCAGGCAAGACGTGTTTCAGGAAAAACAAAAACAACACAAAAATTGAATACACAGATTACATACATCCCTTGATACTCAAAAAGGCAAAACAGTCTTTCATGTCCTATGAAGAAAACAAGGGCAAGATAAAATTCTGTATGTCACTCATGGTAAAAGAAATTACATTTCTTTTGGAGTGATTACTACAGCGAACTCCTTTTTTTGGAGGACAAATGTCAACCCAGATTACCACCATTCCATCTTCAAAGACAACCCCGTTGAAAGAAGAGATGTGATTTTTAAAATAACTTTTTTTGTGACTTCAACTTAGTTACAGAATCAAGAAATCTAGAGATTGAATTCTTTAGTCATCACCTGTCTCAATAAGAATATACTTGTCTGCTTTACAACCCTGTAAGAGTTGAAAAAAAAAAGTTTATTATCTTGTATTATAAGACTTCATTAGCAATAAGCCATTTCTGAACCCAGAAGACCTTTAAGACTGTCTCCTGCAATGTAATATCTCTTTATTGAATGCAGAAACTGGGAAGAAAAGCTAAACTTTTATTAAAGAGAAATCACAAGAAATAAGATTTGTGATTCTTTGATTTCCAAATAAGATTTATGCCATATATTAAGTAAAAACTTTCAGATGAAAAGAAATTATATTTTCTTTATGTTTTTATTTTAGGTGGCTCCATTTACTAATGGCAAAAAGATGAAAAATAGAGATTTCACTGCTCCCTTCCTCTTGGTGCCATTAAATAATAAAAAAGGACCAGCAGCTTGGGATTTAAGGAGGGGTAAGTGAAAGATTTTTCTTTTTCTGAAACTAAATAACAAAATAAAGAAAATAGTTAATAGCTGATTTTGTCAATCAAATTTTCAGATCTTTGCATTATTGTTTTAAACCTTGCCATAAAAGAGTCCGGTCACTAGTTTCAGAGTGATCCTTCTCCATTTCGAAGTACTTCCAGCTCTGCATATGGTTCATGTGTATGATTTAAGTATGGGGGTACCTTCGTGCTTCTTCAAGAACATGAAGATATATCTGAAGACCAGAAACTGAATTAATTAGTCCAGTCATTCCCTGAAAACCAGGATTTGAGGATGGACTCATTCTTTCTATATGCTCACTCATGTTTAGTATACCATAAAAGGTTTGAGTTGATTTTTAAATTGTCATGGTTAGGTCTCTCACAGTAACTTTAGGAGGTTGCAGCCTCAGAATAGCTGAACCCATCCCAGTGCCCCAGGAAAACCTTCAACTACATCTGGTGCAAATACCTCTTACTAAATAGTTCCATATCTGCCTAAAATTCAAGTCCAGGTGAAGACAGATGTTGAAGTTGTTCTGAAAAAAAGAAAAAAAAAAGGTATGCTTATGAAGACTGACATACTGATCATTTTAAAAATATTTTCTCCCATTAGTTCAGCACAATGACTTACACCCTGAGAGTCTGCCTGGATTCTGTGCTGCTGCTGCATGTTCAAATTTGTGAGCGAGGAAATAGCTAATTGTCTTCTGTGACTGGCTAGAGGAGTTTCCAGACTGTTCAGATAACCCATTCAGGTAACTTGGGCACTGTGATCTTTACTTTCTGGCTTCCAGTTTGTTGCCTACATTTTCAGCTATTTCAGTATAAAAATTAAGTCTAGTTTGTGCAGAGAGCAACAATTATTCTAAGAAGCCTGTTAGTATAGGAAATTTTGACCACCATAGATATGACTGTTTTCAAAAGGGAAGAAACCTTTTATATCTGATTTACTTTTTACAGTTCCCCAAAAAGTAACTAAAATTAAGAATAAGGGGGTAAGAAGCATGTACAAGTGAATTTATTTAGAAAGGTAGTTTGAAAAAGAAGACTCAGGTAGATACAGAAAGAAGGAAAAGAAGAAAAGGTTAAATCAACTGAGAGAAAGTAGAGGGAAGGATATAGCATCATCCTAGTATGATTTTGGCTATTTACTCATTAGGAGGCACTCGTATACTAAAAAGGCTCACTAGACAGATAAATAGCAATGTGTAAATATTCACTGCTGCATAAATTTAAGTAGAAAAAAGACATTACTGAAACCTGAATTTCTTTATTGAATAATTTACTTTGTCATCATCAATGTAATGCTCTATTGCCTTGCAGTGTAACTACTGGAGAGATGTGTTGGTAAAGCCCAGTCCCAAGAGGGATGGCTGAAGAATGATCAAAAGCTTGGATTAAATTTATTATTTTTTTGCTTAGGTTGTTTTTATCATTTTGTTTTGGTTCCTGGAATTTCTTATTAATTTTACAAAGACTGTCATAGACTGTTTTTGGACTTTATCCCTTCTCATTTAGTTTAATGGATGAGTAAAACTTTACCACAGAAATTATAATAGTAGGAAAAGTTCGTAAGACCATAAGCAGCAAACTGAAAATATCCATTCCTGTAATGGGTCTGTGATAAATTCTGACATTTGTGGGTCTTCTAATGCAGAAGTCATTTGATGCTCTTTCCCTGTACTGAGAATGTTTCATGTAGGTAGCTCTTGACTACCGAGGCTCTGTTTGATGGTGTCAAACTTCTGTGCACTTATTAACTGACACTTAGAAAGCTCACCGGAGATAAGGCATCACCTTCTTTGAGTCTGGTGAACTTCCGGAGCTCAATGTTGCACATGGCCAATTCTTCCTGCTTGCTCTGTCATTAATCAGCACACAAAAAATTGGAAATTTTGTTTACTGATCTTCCTGAGTGGTAAGACTTTAATGCTGACTGTACTCTACTTGGGCCAGTTTAAGGAGAATGAATAAGGCCACCTTCGGTTCCCACTCTCCAGAGAAAAATTCTAAGAGTGCAAGGCTCTTCTTGGTAACTAATCTGTGTTTCAGCAAAAAGGGATAACCTCTCTTTAGTAATATATGATGGCACACACACCATGATGCAAAAAATTGATCTCAAAGGGCAAAATTTAAAAAGCTGTAGCTCTGGTCCAAACTTTCCCCACAATTAGCCAGGTATAAAATGTTCATAATTGAGGTCAGACTAAAGCACATATTATGAACCAGTTTTGGAGTATTTTGTCTCAAATTGGCAGAAATGAAGATGGCTGGCTCACAGGAAAACTGGGATTTAAGCCTAAATGTATTTCCTTGCCCTAATTTGCATGCCAGTTCCTTTGCTAACATGGATAATTGGCTAACTCCACATGACCTCTTTTTGCTATGCCAATGAGAATATATTATTTTATAGTCAAATACTGGTGCATACACGTGAACCAACACAAAAATTATCTCTGAGTTTCAGAAAAGACAACAATTTTTACCTCAGATAGAAATGACAGTCTGCTAAAACACACCACAGCCCAAGTGCAAAGCATCCCACAGCAGATTGACTGCACAGGTGACCTGCGAGGAATTGTTAAAGTCTTTAAAATTTTTTTGTGTGACTGGAAGATCAGATTGTGCTTTCGGTGCCAATTATTGCTTTTTTTTGTGTTGGATTGATTTCCAGACATATAATATTTCATCATATATGAAAGTGGACTCAAATTTCTGGGCAGTTTCAATGAAAACTGCAAGCCGGGCTATCCTATCTGAAGTGACAGAGGAGATTTGATTTCATTCTCAGCTAACCAGAGTACTTTCCTTGATTGTAAACAAAACACTATACTAAAAATTAGGGGAGCCATTTTTCAAAACCTTTCCGCCAAACTTGTATTCATTGGTTTCCCTCGACTGAAATCATATTAGGTGCAATAATATTGCACAGTTAGCTGTAAAATATGTTTTAATTTTTCCAAGTGAAAGAAAAATTAGTGAGGATTGCTTTTAATAAATGCAGCATATTTACATATTGTAAAATAAAATATACTTTTTTGTATGTAATCCTATAACAGTATATATTAAAAAGTGTATTTCTGGAGAACAGAGGAAAAAAACCTGAACTTATCTGCATATTTTAATAAAGAGATAGAGGTGTTCCTGTTTCCTTTCAGCATCTGAGGGAGCTACCTTCATGAAGGTCATTCTACTGTAGGGATTTAAAAAAAAAAAAAATTTTACCTCTTGCATACACGAACAAGAGTATTTAGATATATAAAGCAGCTTTAAGGTTGGGAATTATATAAGAACCGGGTTCATAATTCAGTACCGTAGGACACTGCAATAGTCATTACAGATAACATTTCAAAAATGCTTTCATTCTAACCTTCAGTTTTCATTCCTAACTTTCAGAAGTCTTTAACTTCGAGGGGGTGTTTTTAGATGCAATCTCAACACTCGCTACATCCTTGCTGTTGACTTTCTGTTTAGCACTTTGTTTTAATTTTACTAGTTTTTAGTTGGGAGAACTAGAGGGGAAAATCACTGTCTTTAGGGATAGAACATAATCATGTAACGTTGTTTTTCTAAGCATGGAAAACTGCTAGTGACAGAAATTGAAATGCATTATGTTATTGCAAAGAGAAGCACCTTGGAGTGGTCTGATGAGAACTGATGTTGATTTGATAGAGTTCTCAGCTATTCAGAGATCCTTTCCCTATCTGAACAGCGCATTATTTTTTTTTAGAAGAGCGTTCAGCTTTTTTCATACTTTCTTTGCAATAGAAATTTAATTGTTGCTATTTCAGTTGGGATGACACTGGGTTAGCACCGAGCATTTTGGAAAGAACTTCACTGTAAGAGTAGGTTATAGAGACGCGTGCTACATGGGTGTCTGGAGTTAGCAGCAGGCAGTGCCTTTTGCCTGTTAATGACGTGCCTTTCCTATGTGTCCATGCCAGGATTTGTTGATCAGTGAAACAGATTTTCAGAGATGTGGATTTCTGCTCCAAGAACCAGGAGAATCCTTTCAGGACTGATTTGTCATAGGTAAGAGTGCTTGAGATAAAGCAAACGGAATGTGTTTATAATTTATATCTGTTCCCAAGGAATGCTATAGAGTAGAAATAAGCAGGCCAGAGGCATTACAGTAGAAGTTGTAAGACCAACCCTCCCATATAGTTAGACTGTGCAACTGTGTGGGAAATTCTGCCGTAGAGACAAAACTCAAGTACAGGACCAAACCCACACATTTTAGCAAAGGTCTGAGGAAGAGTCTGGTGCCATTTTATATTTCCCTGGTTTAATAATGGCAGACACTACCTAAATAGCTGGTGAGTCTCCTAATGGTTCTCCCTTTCATGCTGCTGGAGCCACCAAACCCTGCTAAGTGCATCTTCAGTTAGACCTTACAAAACCAGTAAGCACACTTTGAGGATGTCTTGTCCACTCCCAGCAAGTCTGATCTCTAGAGACTGAAAGGCATAGCAGCTAAAAATCGTGTTCCCTTTATTTGCTTGTGTACGAGCAGTTTTAAATAAAAACTGTCAGAACAGAGAACTGTTGTGTGAAAATTTGGCAAGCATTTTGCTTGGAACATTTACTATATCCTGTTTCTAAAGAAGATCATGTGTTTGTGCGTATCTGTTGTGAAATTCAACAGATTATCAGCAGAAGGACATCAGTTCAAAGCAACAACTTAGTGTCAATTATTTTCAAAAACGAGAAATTAGGCTTGTATTTCTAAATACCTTTCTTTGTAAAATAGTGTCATGTACCATTTAAAACGGTATTGCACTTTTAAGTACAATCTGCAATGTTATATGAAATACGCTCTTCTTTGCTTCTGTGTTCCATTTTCACTATCGCTGACCAGGTGCTTCAAGTAATTATACGTCTAACACAGAAAAGTAACACGGATAAACGGGTGATCCTATCTCTCTTCAACTCTAACGGATTGTCAAGACGCTAGCTGATAGATCAAAGCTGAATCTAAAAAAAAATTTAAAAATCCTGTCCTGTGTAATTTATAAACCAGGACATTTGGTATTAGCTTGCCTTCTGCAAAATGAACCAATCCCAACTTTCGGGAAGATGTCCACATTAAACAGAGAGATACTCTGTGGAAGCCACAATACACAGTTACGGCCAACTTGGGTTCAAGTCCAAATCTTAAAATGTTCTTTATCCAGCTAAAAAGGGGACTTTTTAACAAATTCTGGAACATTTTCCTGCAATAATCTCCACATGTACTTTTTATAAATGTAAACACTAGCTGTTGCTATGCCCTGATTTTATTTTAACCTGAACAGTATTTACTATACCTAAGGATAATTCACATGGAGCAAAGAGCCCTAATATTTGTATTTTAGAATAAATATTATGAATATCTCTCTCAGGGGAAGAAAATGTTTAGATAACCTGCCTTTCACACAGAAAAGCTGGCTGCTGAACCTTCAAGCCAGCAGTTCTTCCCTGTCTTTCTAACTGCGAGACAGTACTACACATGAAAATTCAGTGCCTCCTGGCCATACTTAAGAAACCCTATTTCTTTGTGAAAAAGGGAGAACGTATGGAAGCTGTAAATAAATTATGATTGCCGAAGATCAGAGGAATTTTTACACAAGACCAAAGCAACTTAAGCTCATTCTTTGATAAAAACCTTTAATAATTCAACACAGTGGTAATTTTGGTATTGCTAGAATTCCTAACAATTGAACTGATCTCCAGGTTGTTGGCAGATGATTAAGAATTAAGTTATTAGTAGCTGACCTCTGCAGAAGTCATACAATTCAATGTTTAATTTAAGCAATAGGTATGACTTTCTTTCTAAGAGGCCCTGAAGATCTCCATGAAAACACCATAATACTTATTTGATGACGACACACTGTTCAGTTCTTTAACGAGTATTTCTTCCTCAGATGTCAAAGGCAATCACTCTGAGCTACTCTTATTCAAATAATTCAGAAGCAGGATTTAAATTATGATACCTTAATGAAATAGCATGTTTGATATCAGAGAGAAGAATCAGCAAATCTTCTGCCTCCTGTCCTTTCCAACAGGAATATCTAGAATAAATACATATTCACCAAGGAAGGCTCATCCTCTTTAAAAGCATAGAAAATTCGGTCCTATGTTACTGGGGATTCACACTTAGAGTCCTACTTCAAACAAATATAGGTTATGAAACGTGGATGTTGATTTTTCCTTTGCAGGAAGACTGTTTTACCTTTGCACTGACCTGCCAAATCTCAGACATTTTTAGCTGGACCTGTTGGAGAGGGTCCTTCTCCCGCTGTCATGCCTACACCTCACACATTTGCAGGGCAGCACCCCAGCACCCAGCTCCCAGTAATGCCCATGCCAGCACACAGAGCACAGCTGACCCCTTACCCATGGAGTAGGAGGGAGCATGTGGAATTTCACGAAACCAAGAGTGTGTGCTTCATAATGGGGTGCAGAGACCAGGGAGCATCCTTCATCCTGTGTGCCCTCTCCCTCTTTCAGTGATTTCAATCCATGGCCCTTCGTCTGTGATGGGGCTCACCTTACCCATCAGATAAGGTAAACCTCGACACCATTCTTCGGCAATCGTCATGCCACATCCTTGTCTTCAGACCAGAGAAAGATTGCCTCACACATCAGAAACCAGGAACTCTGACAGGTCCACATGCGTGAGATGGGTGAACAATTTGAAATGTTTGAGCTTCCAGATAGGAACATAATAACAATACTCAAATTCACAGTGTTATTAAGGCAAAATATTGAATGAGAAAAGACAGCAAACTATGATCAGTTCCTGTTAAAAATCCGATCCTACTTATTGCAGATAACGATCTTTAACTGAGCTTTTCCCTCAGCTGACATAAACAACGTAACTCTATTGAAGCCAGTGGAGTATTTGATTCTTATCAGCTGAAGATCTGGCCCCACAGAAAAGCGCACTTCCTTTCCAGAATACTTTTTTTTTTTTCTTTTATTCACTTAATGCTAATAATAGCCTGAAATTTTTGAATAACTACTGTGTAGGCAAATGTACTTTTAATAACAAGTAAAAGATTGAAATTCAAATTGCTTGGTTTAAAAAAAAAAGAAAAGAAAGGAAGGAAGAAAGAAAGAGAGAAAGAAACAAGGAGAGAGAGAAAGCCAGCATAAAAGGTAGTGAGCTGGCAAAACAGCGAACTTCCAGATGTGCATTAGTTTATTTTCAGTCAGGGTCAGTTAGCATATTTCTGTTCTGGCATGTGCATTCATCTTCTGAACAGGGTGGAAATTCAACATAATGAGCACCTGATCATCCATTACTAATGAGCCAGATATGCCCTGTTATTTAATTTGCTCTTTTATAATTTCATACACTATATATTGCTTAACACTATACCAGTCAGTCTAATGGAGAAAGCTTGTCTTCATCCTTCTCACTCTCCCTGCTAGTAAATGGATTTAGAAAAAGGAATGTAGTCTATTATTCAAAGATGGTTTCTAAGACGGTTCACAACAGGTTAATGAACGATATCTAATACTCATATTAGACCAATCATATTAATAACAGAGAAGAGCACGTGAGGGTCATAGTGCTAATTGCATAGGAGGTCCAGCCAGAAGGCATCTTTATCTTAGAATTCAAGACGCACCAAGTTTGACTAATCACCCACAGTGTGTTTGCAATTATAATAACACTGTATTAACCCTGCCAATGTGAGGTATCAATATTTTATGTGGGGCTTGACAGTTTTAAGCTGAACATTTGTGGTGCTTGATATTGTGCTCACATAGAAAGCACACAGCTCTTGCTCTGCTTAAGACTGAAACCAAGGAAGTTACACAGGGGAAAATTCAAAGGAGATGATATTTTTTTCCAGAAATTTCATTTTCTTATATCATTTTTCATAATGGTGCTAATATCATCAAAAAGAGGCATTTTGTATCTTAAGTTGCTTTATAGAAGAGGACACACAATGTGAGGTTGAAAATCTTGAACAAAATCGTACTGAAATCAGTGGAAAGACTCCTCTGACTCCTTTAGCTCCACCCTGAATTGAAGGAAATAGAGAGTAATGTTTTCATTTTAGTGTGACCCTGAATGATTCTTGCACAAACAAGTTCAAAGTAGGCACAAGGCATGTTGCATTAATAATAGCTCCATATACGAGGCAGATCTTCACCTGGTTTAAATCGGCATGGGCGTCAGGGCATGTGTATTCTGTTAATCCAGTGACCCTCTGTTTTACACACGTAAAACCTATGAAGCAGTTAAACTTGCAGACTGAGCTCCATTTCCCAAATCTGGTTGTCAAAGAGGAAAATTTTGGCCCTTTCTCCTTAGCCCACGCCCCTGAGTTCTCCCCAACACTCTGCCCAACTCTCCTGTAGATCTGCTTTTCATTTGCTTCACTGCTGTTATACTTGTGATAGCTCATCTGTAGCAAACACAGCGGCCATTGTCTGAAAACCCACTCAACCTTCAACATTCACAACTCAAAAAAATAACACCCCCCCCATTCCCCTCCCCCAAAATTTGATGAGTGTTGAGAGTACTCCAAATTCCCAAATATCCTGCCCAGAATCATTGCATAACTTTCTAGATTTTTCTTTAAAAGAAGTATTTATCTGAGAATCAGGTGCTTTTTTTGAATTCCACTAAGCATGTTACAAAACAAAGTAAAAGCTGCCAGACTCTTGAAAATGTCTGTTCACAATGAACCAGCACTAGCTTCTTTGTTAGATCTCAGGTGTTTTATGATATGGTTTTGTGCCAATGGTTTTTATATATATATATATATATATATTATTCTTGTTGGTAATCCGAACACTTTCAGATGTTTGTCAATTGATGGTCTCTACATAATGGGTACAATCCATATCTGGGTCAGACCTTCCAGTTCAGGTACAATAGCTTAGCTCCCTGGAGCTGTGATTTTTTTCATGTAATAGATTTGTAAAGAACTGAAATGATGCCAAGTAGACTTAAATGCTTTTCCTCAACTTTTGCAAACAGTTGTGCTTCTGCTTGGATCTTCTGCAGACAGAATTATATAAAGTTATTTCAAGTTTTAAAGAACGTGTTGAGAGAGGCCTGTGAGACATAAAACTAGTAACAGATTTTCTTCTTAGGCCCCTATGTTCTTGTATCTTATATCTACCTTCTTCAGAAATGCCTTACTGAAGATTCCTGCAGTTATAAATGTGACCAAGGTTTTTAAACCACAGACAACACAGCATAATGTAAACTTTTCAGTGAAATGAACAAAGCCTACAAACAAAATTCATATAGTTCAGTAGCTACTAGGTCATGCTGGACAATAAAGGAAGGTCCCAATCAAAACCTGACAGCAACGAACTGTTTCATTTTGCATAGACATTTTGAAAAGCACTTGTTTTTTCAGTGCACCGAATCCAAACCCTTTCACAATGAAAACTGGACTATGAAACTTCAGTTTTCAAAAGATGATGGTCATGTTTGTTTGTTTGTTTTTCAATTCACGCATCTGGAATTGACCAGAGGATCTCTTTCCTTTGACTTTGGATAAACTTTCAGCAAAGGTACCAATTAAATCTTCATGCCACAGTGGAAAGTCAGGCACTGCTCAACAAGTGGAAAAATTATGCTGGTCAGGTTGAGTACCCAGACCACAAAGTGGCCTGAGTGGAAGTTCTGGGAGGGCAGTGAGCATCTCTAATCATGTTATCCATCTTCAGAAACCCAAGTCCGACCATGACTTCATCAGAGGGACCTAATTCTCTGTCAGGATGGTCTTTGGGCGCTTTAGCAAACTGAAAACTCTTGAAATTCTTACAGTGTCAGAAGGGTGTTAAAATATTTTCACGTAGGAAATAGTAAATTGCACATATATATATATATGTGCTTATATTTAAGTATCTTATATACCCAAACAGGCCAGACAGGTTTGAAACTCTCCTGTCCATCTGAGGATAGGCAATTTCATGGTGTATGAACATCAGAGGTGGATCTGCACCCTGAGAGAAGCGTGCATCCTAAACTTCAGTTTAGTAGTTGAAAGCCACAACAGCAACAAAGGATATATTAATCTACTAAGGATTATGAACACTTCAAGAAAAACTTGAGAATCAAGAACTGCATGCAGTTTATACAGGTAAAGCTCACATTGCCTTGTGAGGGTTGGAGTTTTCTCGTTTCTTTTTTTCCAAGGTGGGGATATAATTTTGTAAAATTTGGTCTAGTTTGGTTCCCTTTTTTGATAAGCCTTCTGCTAAATTGTGAAAGCCAAACGTAAATCCAAAGTGTCTTACTGTACTTCAAAGAGTCATTGGAGGGCCTACAGAACACACAAATGGGATCATTTTTATTTCTGTTCTAGGCATACATTGTTTTTACTGCCAATCAGATTAGTTTCCTAATACAGATTGTCAATATAGATGGCCCATTTGTGCCTTAATGTCTTTTTTTCTAATGAATGGTTACTGAAGTTTGCTAATCATGACATGAAAGAGACTAAGTCACCCAATGAAACGTTAAAGCCTCCAAAATTCCATGTGAGGACTCAAGTAATGCAAGTACTATAGTAATAAGCTGGATCTAAAACCAGTAAGTGAAGGAGAACGGAGGGAAAAATTGTTCTCTTTCTGTGTGTACGTGCATGGGTGTATCTGTGCATCTGGCAGCACCTTCAGCCTGTTGCTGATGGTGAGAGTCTCTTCCCAAAGAATCACAGAGAGTCGGAGCATAGCAGACAGCAAACTGGTAGGTACTGGGTAGCAAGAAGAATAGGATAGACAGGAAGGAAGGGACATGTTTGTAATCCAATGACAATGGTAGTGTACTCAAAACTTTTCAGAAAAATAGGAAAGGGTTCAGGAAATCTCTCATTACCTTAAATGCATTGAAATATGCATCAGGAGAGATTATTTTTCTGAAGAACGCTTATTGGGTCATGGAATTATTTCAAATTTCCTTTTTTTGTTGTTTGTTTGTTTGTTTTCTCTTTTTTAACTTCAATATTGTTATTATTGGAAAAAGAGTCCAGCAGGAAGTAGGTCAGTGAGCAGAGGTCTTGTTAACGTTTATTAACATATACTTCATCTACTCAGTCTCTTTAACCACAGTTGTGCACAGAAAAGGGAGCATATGCCAGCCTTGAGCTAAAAAAAAATTCACTGTGTGGCTGCTGATGAGTGGATCGCTCTCTAAAGTGCCTGATGAATTAGGCATAAAGATCTGCATGATGAGGAGGGTTCATTAGCATGAGCTCCCTCTCACCGTTGCAAATCATGCATCACCAGACTGCAGGATGACTAAGGGGAGAAGGAGGGCGGCCAGCCAACCCCTTGCCAAATGGGTGGTGAAGGCAAGGAGCAGAGCTGTGCTCCCACACCTTGCAGGGTGGCAGACCGGGGCACGCTGCAGACCGTTCAAGCCCCTTGTCGTTAACCCTGCACGGAACTGAGTAGTGTAAATACACAGAGAGGCTCGCAGAAATTGTTTATCATTAAAAGTTACTTGTTTTCCTTCAAAGAATTTTTTGAAAAGTTATTTAAAATTCTGTGGTCTGGAGACAAATCCATATGTGAATGTGGGTATTTCCTGGTTTCTTCTGGCCAAGAAATGCTGCATTACAAGAACAGGCTTTGGGCTCCATTCCCCCCTGCAAATATTGGGTGTATGTACAGTGGAGCCTGCAGGAGCTCATCTTGTGTAATCTCCATCACTGGTCTCTCGTGGAAAAAAGTGCATCCGCAGATTATATTAGTTTTCCAAGGAGCATCAGACTGGATAAACGTGAATTGATACTGCTTTCTTTTGCTGCAATCCAATGTCAACCTCATGGAAAGAGATGGGATATCTCTGGGGATCTTGTATGCTAGGATAAATTAGAACCAAGCCCTGTGATTCTTACTTCCCACTTCTGTCTAAAAATGTAAGTTGCCTATAGGAGCTACTTTGCAACCTTGTTAGCAGCGTATACACTATTTATACACCGTCGTGTTTTATTACATTCAAATTTTATTCCTAGTCAGTATTAATAAAAAGATCCCAAACTCTCTGGTAAATTATAAGAAAGTAACCTCTATCTGAGCTTCATCTAAGATATATGAAAGGGAATTTTGGATTTAAAAGTAGGTGGAACAGAGAAGCTGAAACAGAAGTTACTTCAAATGCACACACTTTTTTTTGGGAAGGAAGACTTGTAACCATTTATTTTATTAAGAGAACTTCATAAAATGTAGTTGCTTTTTTAGAACTGAACTGTCCTTCATTGTAAACAGTTTGAATCACTGTATTCTATGCAAATTACCTTAGCCTGAAGTCTTGTGGGAAAATGGATTGTTCTTTTGCCCTGGTCATCTTGCAGTTCTGAATGGAAAGTGGGAGGGAGACAAAATGTTTCTTGAGGTTAAATAAAACATTATGGTTTGATACTTCTTTGGGTTTTTTTTCTTTTAAAAAAAAGACCTTTAAAAATAATCTAGAAGGAAACTAAAATTTAGGTCAGTTTGAACTGTAAGGTAATGATAATCTCTTTATTGTTGTGTCTTGCAGAATGGGGTAAAAATAAAAAAGAAAATTTTTAACAATTTTTTTTTTTTTCCCCAAAATATAAAAGTCTGTTTTAAAAGGCATGACAGCCAACAATGTAAATAGGCACTTTGGAGAAATTGTCAGTGTAGCTGAGAACTGAGGATAGACATAGAAGCAGCTTGGAATTTCTCAGTAGGTACCTATCAGCATTTTAGATCCTTCTGTCCCCTCTCCCCTTTTTCTAAGTGACTTAGAAACCACGTTTGCTTTGAAGGTCAGCAAATGCCATACATCTGTGCTGAGAACCTTATTTCTGAGGGTTAAATTCCAAGTATTTACATAGCTGGGTCCACATTGTCTTGAAATAGCTAGAAACGTCAAGTATATCTAGTAGATATATAGGCTTAGTATCTAATTAGTATATCTAATGCATACTTAATACTCCCTCTGAAGAACTAACTAGGGCCAAGAGACATAGGAAATGTTGATCTCCAAATGTAAGCAGTCACTACAATGTACACCTTCTGCTTGGCCTTCTTCGACTTTAAAAGTTATTTAAGGTCATAGCACTCCTGCCTTCCTCCACACATTCCCGCCTTTCTGTGCCTTAGACGAACTGAAAAATAATCGCACAAAAAATACCCTTTGTGTTTTGCCTGGTTCCAGCACAAGAAACATACAGTACAATATATGTCCATGAGGTAGTGGGAAGTCAGGAATAACCTTTTTGGCAGAAGAACAATCTTGAATTGTCTTACGTAGGTTACAAAACCGCACTTAGCTATCAGTGGTTGCGTTCTGCCTCTCTCTTTTTAGAGGATTTGGAAATCTTCCCAAGATTTTAATATAATATACCATCTCAGGTGCTGAATTTGTGGAGAATTAGACATCTAACTATTTGTTGTGCCTTTGAAAATAATTCCTTTTAATTTTAGCATAAACTTAAAACAAACTCAGTAGAAAAATCTGGGATCCAGGGGTGCTTTTTGTCATGATGACACAGTTTATATGTACTGCATGAGACTCATGTTTCCAAGAGCGATTAGGATGCTCTGAGTTATATCAATCTGTGTTTACATTTGGATATTTTTATCTGTGGATTTATTTTAGTATTGTACACTGCATTGCAAAACATAATTGGCCTTTTTCCACCCAATTTAAATTCGTTCATTGAATATGTAAACTTAGCAACCGAGGTTTTTCAAATTTACCTTTTGGATTTTGACCCCATGGGGAATATTCAGATACTCTAATGTAGTTGTTCTGAATAACATCCTAGTTAGAAGTTGAAAGTAGGCTAAAGTTAGGTGTCTACACTAAACAGAGGGACATAGACATTTCCAGAATATTATTCACATAAACTAAGTTAGACGCCTGAAAACTGTTTGGATAAACATTTTCTCATCATTTAGCTTTACTGTTCACTTTGGATGTTCACATTTCTAAGTAAATTTGGAAAAAATTTGGAAAGAACATAGCAAAAAGGTTAAGTCATCTTTATTAGATTCAGAGGGGTAGCAATGTAAGTCTACCTTACAATTCCCTACCTGTGCTTTTCTCAAGGGAAGGTACTGTATTTAGCAGGATTTCATGTGTCATTTACTGTGCCTCTGGAATTAAGTCCTTTATATAAAAACATTATGGTGCTGAAATGGCTTGCTGATATAATGCTCTGGCACTACCTATAGCTAAATGCAGTAATAGCTTTAGGATAAGAATATTGGCTACAGCACTACTTGGAAAGACAGTGTGGCTGTTTGTAACACTGACACTGAAAGAGGAAGGGTCCTTGCCAGAATACTGCTTTCTCTTCTGCTCTTGAGCCACGAGAGTGCACTTGATGAACCCATAGGGCAGTTCTGTAGGTCGTACACGATATCCTGCTCTCTCCCCCAGCCATAGGCAAAGTAGATCAAAACCTGTTCAGGGAAGCCCCAAAACTCTTACCAACCAGAAGCCTTAGTCAGTTTTGTTATTTATTTGTATTACCGCCTGTATTATGTGGAAAGCCTGTGGATGAAACGGAATGGATTCTATACTGAATTTTGAACTGAGGGCAAAGTAACATTACTTTTCAGATCTTTTTTCCTTCAAAGAGTCTGTAAGTCATTGTGCCAAGCTGTGATTTTTATAAACGTTTAAGGTACTTGCCTTCAAAGAAACAACATTAAGAGCTACTTGAATGGTTAATGTTGTTTCAATGACATTCTAAAATCCTGTAACTCTGTATTCATATTTTTACTGATAAAATGTATAGTGATTTAATTGCCTGGATAAGATTTTTGCATTCCTCTCTAACAGACATACTTGTAGGATGGTAAAGGCAAGTCTACATGGCAGAACAACGTCTTAAGTTCACTTTTAAGATAACAATGTCATACACGAGGACCTAGTAATAGGAAGTTAAGTGAAAAGTAGATTTATTATTTTTTTTTCTATGTAAAGCTTGTTAGTCCAATAGTCAAAATATTTACCATTCAGCTGAAATGAAGGAAGGAGGAGTAATAATACTTCTCTTTATTTGGACAGAAATATGACTCTCAACCCACTTTTTTTGGATGAGAGTATTTCAAGATAGTTCTCTCTTAGTCTCTTCTGTTGAAATAGTTTTACAAAATATTCAAATATTCCTGGATGCAGGACCCGGAATTTGGGTTTATACTTCTAAGGAGCTTTACAGAGTGCCAACACAGAGTCATTTTAGCTGTTTTTCTTTGTTTGAGCTGAAACAAACAAAACTAAAAATTACATTGGTTTTAGGTCCAGTCATCAAAATGAAAATTCAGTTATTCACGCAGTCCCAGTCACCCTGAAAAAAGTTCTGTCACGCCATAATGGTACTAAAACAGTAGAATACATATGTTGTCTTATTGTATGGGTATAAAATATAGGATTCCTCAACTCTTCCAGAAATAAGTAGAAGTGTTACCAGAAATTCTTTTTTATGTGTGAAGATTTTACATTAGTCTGTATCTGAAAAATCAGAGAGGGAATAGGAAACCATGATTACAGAAGAGAAGTCAAATTGCATATTAAAGCTTGGAAAGAATGTTTCTTTTTTATGATGTCTAATATTAGCCTGAAAGAAAGAGTGTGATACCTTTATTAAACTAAAATAAAGCAGTGTTCTTCCATAATTCTGAGCTTAATACAATGATTTCAAAATGCCGCAAAGACTGTCTTAAGTCTTATTTTGAGCCATCTTCTAAAGCACGGTGTTAGTGGTAACGTTTCTGTCTGACTCCATAGTCTTAACAAGAGCAGCTGCCTGCTACAATGTCTGATAACTACCTGTACTGTCAAAACACCCTCAGCAGGCACTTCTTCCCAATACAACTCACAACATATTATTATCACAGCATTTTTTTCTAGTATTTTCTCTTTCTGCCCTTATTGAAAAATAAAGTAGGGCAATATTCTACGTCAATTGTCCAGTACATATTTGTACCTCTCACTGCAGCGGTAATGCAGTAGCCTTGTGAACAGCTGTTGTTGAAGGGACACAGTTGGGAATTTTCTGAAGAATGTTTTTCTCAGAATACACTGGTTTGTTGAAAGTGAAACTTTTTTTCCAAGACGGTATGTACCTGTTTTAATAAGGCAAGGATTTCTGATCAGGGAGAAACAGAGAGATGCACTGACCCACTATTCAGCTGGCTCATCTAGGATATTTAAATCCATGAACCGACTCTGGGGGTGGGTCAACATTTGATGTGTCTTTATTTTACTAAGTATTGTAGAACCATTTCAACTTGTATCAATAATTCAGGGTTTAATGGATGACACAGAGAGGCCCTGACTGCATGTCTACGTGTACGGTGGGGCATGGCACTGCCATCCTACAGAGTAGCACGGACTAATCAAAATCAGGAAGCAGTATGGTTGTGTCAGCCTGCTGCTGGACCTACACTGTTTACCTGCGCTGAGGACTGCAGTGCAGTAGATTACAAGCACCGCCACTCTCTTTTGTGCTTACACTAGTTTGGGGAAGTGTCACTGTACTGTGCACCCCATCGCTCAGGTCAGCTACAGTTGAGGATCTCTTCAGTGGTGTAGAAAAAACCCTGCTGTGGACTGTGCCTTCCTGCTCTGATTTTCTTTTCCTGCTCCCCACCCTTTTTTAGTTCTTTCTTTCTTTTTTGCTGCTGTTGTTCTCCCAGTTCAGAGCAAGAAAACTTAAAGAATCTTGTAAAACTTCCCTTGGACGAGAAAACGATTTCCCAGCCACTTCCGAACGTCACAGTATCTGGAAGAAGAATAGGAAAAAGGTGGGAAATTGCTAAGGAGTCTACAACATATATTTATAACTGTTAACCATAGCTAGAAGTTTGATTGAAAGCATGGTTTAAGCATGAGAACTGCAGAGTGAAATCCTTAAAGCAGTATATTCTTACTTTCTATATGTTGATGTAAATACATGGAGTCTGCAAAAGTTTCTGATATTGCATCTGCAGTACACAGTGGTTAGTAAGGACAGAAAATAACAATTGTTAACAGATAAGAAGTGTGTATTCATCTGTGTTCCACAGAATCTAAAAACTAACAAAAAGTCTTAAAATCTAAGCTTGAGGTTGACACTGGTATGTGTTTTGCTTTTGAGGCTATGCCTCCTTTTACTAGAGTACAGTCCAGCAACATCTTCCTTTGAAGACATACACGATAGAAATGCTTAAATCCAGCCCCAAGGTAAAAAGGTACAAAACACAATGAAAGTACTGATACACAAAACATACTGCTAGCTCTCCCAAGAATTAAAGAACTTTTACAATGTCCAGTTCTTTCCATCTTTTCTGTCAGGGCCAGAGCCTCTCTTTCTAGCCCTTTTAAGTTTTAAATCAAAGAGGAGTCAAACTAGATATTTGCTAATTTTGATCAACTTTGAATTGACTGCTGTTTTTAAAGAATTATTGCTTTATATCTATCAATATTTATATGTTAGATAGAGCATATACAAGTGAAGTTACTCACTTACTTAAGGACATGCAATATATATTCGTGATACATCTGGGAAGGGAATCTGACTAGCCTGATTTTCAGAACTAATCCGTAAGCAATAAACAAGCTCTTAACATCTAAGTTCTAAGCCACGGCTTTACGTTCTTGTCTCTGGGTATTTGTAAGAAGTGACACTATATATTGTTAAACTTTCCCCTAACTTGACTGCTGGGTGTCCTTTTTAGACAGGCCCCCAGCAGTATTATTTCCAGCTTTAGGTTTAAAACCTAAAGAACAGTGGGCAGGATTATTATTTTCCCTTGTCATGTCCTTCTACCTACTAGCAAAATAGCATTCTACTTACGTGGATGTTAGCTTTCAGTTCAGTGCTATGCTGTCATTAGCGTTTGCCTATTTCTCGAAACCTCGCTAGAGGGTCACATCCCAAGAACATCCCTGGCTTACTGGTGTACTGGTTTTCTCTTTTGTGAAACTCAGCCTTCTTATGTCAAGAGAAAACTCTCTGCATAGGCATTCATAGCCTTCAGTTTTCCCCCTCATTCTCAAAAACATGCCCTTTTCTGAACTTTTAAATGTGTGTGCCAAAGAAGCAAGCTCTTTAAAATGAAATGCGGGGGGGAACGGGGTGGGACACCACCACCAAAACAACTGACTTTTTTTCTCTGGTTTTTAGCTACAAGTTGAGACCCTAGCTTTGTTTTTCCCTCATCGGATGCTTTGGCATGAAGCATTGAAAATGTAGATTGCTGGACTTGTTCACGGCATTTCAAAGAGAGCATCATTTGGGCCATACATTAGCAAGCAGGCGAATAATTAATAACAACACACGTGGAAGCAAATGAATGTTTTGCTTGTTGAAAGAGAATGAGAAAGTCAGACAAAGGCCTGGGCTCTATGTCCTTGCCCTCCACAGCAGCAGAAGAAATAATGTTATGAATAGCATTTAACTTGAATTTGTAGCAAACTGCTGCTTTTATCATAAACAATTGCCAGATGGTATACATTATCTTCCTTTTTTCTCCTTTCACAAAAGCAGCATTAATTGCAGAGCAGCCCAGGGCTCCACTCAGCTCATCAGTGTGATAACACTTCATGACCCTGATTAGCCGTCAGTCTACTCAATTAAAAAGATCATTTAGACATTCACCCAATCATTTGCCTATCGAGCCACCTGGGCCTCAACCAGGGGCTCCATTTTTAACATTCTCCTGCCCTCTCTCATCTCGCCTAGCTTTTTTACATATCTCCAAAAGACGTAATTGAATTAAATAAAGCGTCTCAGGGGCAGCTGCAACATCTGCTGTTTGTGGTATGTCAAGCCTTCAGCATTAAAAACAGTTACATATGCTCCAAATTAGCAGGTCGCAGAGATGAAACAGTCGATGATAGTGTTTTTGTGCCAGCGTGAGAAGCAGCTCACAGCTGTGTGCAATTTACAATTAAAGGCTTTATCAGAGCTCAATTGTACTAGTGAATCAAGTGGTGAGAGGTCAGTTAGTGAATTAGACCAATTAGAGCTTGTACAGTTAAATTATCTGTCTTATTACCTACTGATAAACAGCCTTGTCATATCTTTACTTGGATGATGAAGCTTGGAAGTGTTTTATGAGGTGATACTGTACTTTTTTGTGTGTGTGTGTAATGGAACTCAGTAGCTCAGCAAAGTTAGGCTGATGCAACAAGCATATGGCAGATAACTTCTTAAAATGGAGAGAAAAAAAATCCCCAACACCTGCAGTTAGAACCTTTAAGCAAAATTAAGTTAGAACATGAGTTAAGATTACAAATTTTGGCTGTATTTCAAGATGTATTTTTCTGCTTGGTAAAGTCTAAATTCATAAAGTTAACCGAGGGAAATGTTATGCTTTTGATTTCTAGGGTTTTTTTAATTACTGTCTTGCTCTCTCTCTCGCTCCCACTCTGAAGGAGGGATGGGAGGCAAAGGATGGAATCTAATAAAGTCAGGCTCTGATTTCCTAGTGTAAAATAATGCAGTAATAATGGACAAAGACAGAAACCGCTGCTTCTTAGTCTCAGCATTTACACAGTTCTGGAAAGCGTCACTTGTAGGTCTGGACACAGATGACTGAAGATGGGTGAACTGAACTAAGGTGAGCCACTAAAACCTTTTCGGAAGTATTATGCATAGAAGTGTGTCAGTTTATAGGTGGGTAGTATTAAGGACCTGTTATTGCCATGTCATCCTACTGTGTGAATAAGACATGAGCTGCACCAGGTACTGCAATGACAAATTTAGAGGCCCTAAAACTAAGGAACTCGCCGTGAGTGGCCCTATGCAATCTGGGAGGATAGGGGGTGGTGAGGATTAAGATTAACCAGCATGCCAAAAAACGACCCAACCCTTCATCAAGTTGCATAGCAACTTGACAGTGCTGTGTGGCAAATTCAGCTGTTCTAAGGCAACACTGTCTGAGAATCAGAAGTCTCGAAAAACTTTCCTTGAAAGTGCTTTGCTCTTGAAAATGAAGTAAGGCTCGTACCTTTCTTTTAAAGTACAGTCAAACATTGATAACATAGTGGTGCTGTTCTCTTTTTAGAGAAAGTCCTAGAGATAGATCATCTGCTCGATTCTCTTATCTGCAGAAGATAATCAGTGATGTGTTGGGCCATAGGAACGGACTAAAAGCATGCCTGATTGTATAATCTAGTAGGCAGGGAATTTGGCTTAAAGAAGAAACATTGAGTCTATTCTAAAAGTTGTATTTCAGTCTTTTACATCATCCTGTCATTGGATAAAAGGCATAAAAGTTATCCATCCTCTGTAAATCAGTGTCCTGAGTCGCTGTTTTTCTCATCATTCTTCACAGTAGCACAGCTTTGGGAAGAAGGTTGGTGAACACCCTTGTAGGCCATCAGAGAGCGGGATAGTTAGGACACTTCAGGGAGACGCAGGGTTAAAACACTGTGAGTGGAGGAGGATGTTTTACATCAAGGTCTGTATCTGGAGACTGTTGTAACTCTTCTGTGTTGTGTGGAGCTGGGATGTTTAAGTAGGTTCAGGAGATAGTTGATTGCTAAATAGACATTTGGTGGGGGCGGGGGCATGCAGGGTGTTGTTCTTTGATTTCACCCTAATATTTTGTTGGTGGAAACAAACATTTTTGGAATGGGCTTTTGGATCATGTTTCGTGCATTGCTTCAGTGCATCTGTTTTCACGCACACTGATTTTGCAAAACGAGGAGGGTAAGTTTCAAACAGATGCCTTGAGATTTTATTAAAGATGGTGTTTGAAATAAATTAAGGCTGCTGTGATGCTGACATTGAGGGGGGGTCCCAACCAGTTTCTGCCAGTGAATAAAGTTGACTCATTTTGTGCAAGTTTGGGACTTGCATTTAAAGAAAGTCTAATCAGCATGGAAAAGGACCTCTTTGAAAGCAGATTTAACATTTTAGTATTTTCCTTAAGTGCATCGACCTCATTGCCAAGCTTCAAAGGTTTAAAGAAAGTATTTGAAAGAAAGAGGTTTTGAACTTGTAGATGAAAAAAGAAAGAAAAAGAATATTTTTGGAGTGTAAATGAACACGTTTTTCAACAGTCATCCTTCCAAGTAGTAGAGGGCATTTAGTTCATTGCTCAAGGGGAGGAGAGAAACATGGCCTAAGTATTCTTAAAACTACTGAGATTTGAATGTACAGTGTATGCTTGATCAGGATCCTGATCTCTCCTACAGTGCACATGCTTCTGGCAGTTATCGAAATTCTTCATCCTCTCCCCCTGTTGCTGTCTTACAACTTCTGAATGACATCTGCCCTTGATAAGTCCAAAGTGGAAGTCGAGCCCCAGACATCATAGAATCATAGAGCAAAATCATAGAATCGCCCAGGTTGGAAGGGACCTTTCAGATCATCTAGTCCAACCATTAACCTAACTCTGACAAAAACCATCACTAAGCTATACTATTTTTAAATGCTAAGTTATACCTGACTGTGTTTACATTAAAATTGTTTTTGCCATGAATGTGAGAAATAATGGCTTACAGTAAACGATAAAGCAATGAATTAGAGCTTTTTTTTTTTCTCAATTCTTGCCTTTGTTGTATGGCAATCAATAAACTACTTCAGTCCCATTTTTAAGACATTGGAGTTTCTATAGCATTCTAAAAAGTTATTTTGAATTTTAAGTGTTTTTTTCCTTACAACAGAGGTTAAGTCCCTGTGTATATATCTTGTTATTAAGCATAAAAATGACATTACTTACATAATTCAGTCTTTACCTAAAATAGGGAAGAAACAGGAAAGTTGGTTAGAAGCTAAGATATTGCAAAAACAAGACCATATTATGTTGACAGACTGATTTCTTGAAAATTCTATTGTAAGTACAAAATCAGTCTATAGAGGATACAAGATCTAAAAAGAGACACACTCAGAGTTATCAGCAAATGATAATTACTATTCATCATCTGTTTGCTGAGAAAACAGGAGCAGTAAGGGCTTTGCATCACTTACTGCACTTATTAACCTCAACTTGGCAAGCAAAGCTCTTCACAGCACAAAATAGTGAAGCTGATCGTGGGCTTGAAAACACTATTAGATGGGGCACTGTCAAGATAATAATCTTCTGACATTTAGTTTTTCTGTTTGTTACTAGTTGCAGCTTAAATATTTAAAAAAAAAAACAAAATAATTTTGACCACTGTTACTTGTTTCCATCCATTTAATTTTTTGCTTACTGCTTTTTGTATTTACATAATAGAATAACATGGCTCTATTCAGACAGTTTCATTCCAGATTTTGAGACCATAGCTATTTCCAGACATCCACAAATAATGTCTCAGCACTGTGCTTTACATTTGTGTGCTGTAGCTTGTGCATCTTCTTTCTGTAACTTGTTATACTTGAAGTATCCCAGTGCTCCCTTACCTATCCTTGCAGTACAGACAGATGCCTCCTGACATCATTACAAATAAAAAAATCCCACCCTATTAATGGCAGGTGCTGCCAGTCTTCCTTATTGTACAAAGCTCTGCTCTTCCCAGGCCCATGAGCCACGGCACATGCCTGTGTACCTGAAAGAGTCAGTGGAAGCACTCTCTTCTTCCTGGCTGATTCAATTTATCCGGCATCTGCCATTGCAGCACAGCCTCCCTGCCTGTCCTGTAACAGAGCCGCCGGACTAAAACTGATCTGAGTTTCCCATGAGCTGCAGCTGAGCTGACTCGCTGGCTGGGCATCTCCCACCTCTGCAACCCAGCCGTAGCCCTTCTCGAGAGCGCTTTACAGAAACTTGTTTGGGACACTTGAACATTTAAGAATTAGTATATGGTGATGAATATAAACGTTTAAATCATGAATATAAATGTTTGAAGAAGTGGAGCACAAATTACATAGAAGTATTTGTCTCATGGGAACAAATAAATCACCCGCCCAAGGAGTGGTGCTTATACGCTTGCAATAGTCATCTCAGATATTACAAAAACTTTGAGTTTCTTTTTAAAATCCCTGGTTACCCATTTCCCAAACAACACCACCACAGAAATCATGTGAACATTATGTAATAAAAAGTTCAATAAAATATGATAAGACATTGAAGTAATTTGGTTCTGAAGCATGCATTTCTCTGGAATGGTAAACTGGGACTTAGAACAATTTAGTTTTCAAGTCTGTTTTCACCCATTACACTTTGCCAAAAGTATATCTTCATTAAACCTCAGCGATAGTGCTTTTTTTTTTTTTTCTTTCCCCACACACACTCTCCAAACATCCTTACTTTTCCTCTGGCATAAAACTCTTTCATTTTGTACAGCAAATCTGAGCTGTCTGAGGCATTGTGAGGGCAAAGTCTTTCTCTCCGCTACCTATAGGCACTGATTCATGACTATGAATAGCTTTCCTTTTCAGATAGCCATAATGGTTCCTTCCTTTGATTGTCCACTCTACCCTATCTTCAGAGTTTCCTGCCTCGTTTCTGCTGTTAATATAGAGGCAGATAAATCACCACAATTTACAATTCAGCTCATTCAGCTAAATTAACAATTTCATTGTTTTATTTAAGACACAGGCCACAATTTCTGTTGTTCCACTGGCTGCTAAATGAGCACTTTACCTGTCCTTGCACAACAGACAGGGTGAGCAGACAGGGGCTAGAGCCACAGTTGTTCCAAAGTAATTATTCCCAGTGATGGATCAGAGACCTTACCTTCAGTCTTCAAGACTGCGTCCTGTTGATTTTTTTTCTTAAACATCTCAAGGCACAGGCAAATCTCATACCTTGTAAACCTTTAAGTAACTTTCAACATTTACACTTCTTTCTTTTTCCCGTGTCATTACAGAATACAGGAGGTTCATCAGAGGGTGATACAGTTCATTAAAGCAAGTCGTAGGTGCCAGGATAACTAGATCAATGGGGTAACTTCTCTGACTACTGGATAGATAACTCAAGGAATAGTTTGCCTATATGTTTGTAAAGGGCATTTGGATATACTAAACAGAGTGTGGGTTTTACTGACAGTCTCTCACTCCAACTTAGGAACCTGTCCAGCTACTAAAAATAAAAGAAAAAGCCAAATGGGAGAATGAACCAAAAGAGAGCTTTGGACTTACATCATACTTTTTAGATCTAATAACTCCCTCTTAGAATGCTTCAATTAATTTAATCCTGTAAAAATCATAACTATTTACTGTATTTACTCTCACAGTGAAACAGCTTCAAACTGTATAATGACCTTTTTTTTTCCTAGTTATTTTGAGAAGGAAATCTCTAACTCTGTTAATTTAGATAAATGCGGGTTTGGGGTTGGCTTTTTTTTTTGTAGGCATAACACCAGACCTTCATATTGCTCATGAAAGATTAATTCTTGATCCATTATTATTTTTACTCTGTGTTAATAATGTATTAGATGTGCTTATTGCATATCTGTGGATGTATAGATGGGTACACTTTGGTTAGACCAGTCAGAAGTGTTGCTGAGATCACCCTCACTCCAAACGGATTCTAATGCTTATTGGTTTCATGTTTTAAGAAAAATGAGTCAGTGCATGAGGAATTTTATTCAAGATGTACTTATTAGATGTGTTGCCTTAGTGAAGATTATACTTTCGGTATTGATCAAACCACTCTCCCCTGGTGTACAGATGATTAATTCCCTATTAACTCCTAAGATATGACTAACCCAAAGAGTACGTTTTAACAAGTGGCACTGCTTCCTCCATAGTGCACACAAAACCCCTATATTAAAAGTAACTCCCCAAAAGCCTTTTGTGTGTATTTGTTACCTGCTTACCTTGATGTATTGTTTCTCCTGACGTATCACTTTTTCCTGATTTTGCTGAATAACTCCACTTTATTCTTGCTTTAAGTAACACCAGTTCATTGCATTTTTATATCCCTTCTTATAACGTTATGTTTAGAGCTGTTTTTAAAAGTTAGATGAAACATTTTAAATTTAAAAAATCAGTGATTCTGCAAAACTTTGGTGATGTTGGAAGTTTCTGTCTTTCTGACCCAGACTAATTAGTCGCCAGTGGGGATAACATGTATATAAATTCCAAAAGTCCTTTCACTGACCAAGTCAAACAAAGTTTTGAACCTGTGTTTGTGATTTTCGAAGCAAAATGTCTTGACTGATGGCTATTTTGAGTGAGACATTTTCAGTTGCATCTGTTGGAGAATTTTATTACGTATACAAAGCCAAGAGGAAGACCTGTTCTCTAGCCAAGTGATTTAACATTTCACGTAACATCTGAAGACCCAGGGTGTCCCAAGTACCAGCCCTAATGAAAACTTTGTCATGTAGATCTCTAGCAGGAGACCGAGAAGGTCTTAATTCTAACTAGTTTACTGCTCAGTGATCTTGTCTTGCTGAGGGAACGACAGAGTGGCAAAGCTGGAACCTTAGCGGTTTTGCATGTGTCTTTGTGTATGTATGGGAAACTTCAGAAAGGTCGTGATTTCATCCTTCTGCATAGGATGAATAGCAGCATAAGTAAAAATAAACCCGAAGGCAACATCAAGTATGAAAACTACTACTTTCAGCTGCAGGCGTATTTCCAAATTGCTCATCAGTTTGCCACACATTAGCTACTGTCTGTAAAGCTATTCCTGCAAGATGTGTGTTTAGAAGAAAACTTGATCACATGAGTAAATCTCTAACACGATACACAACTTGATTAGTGCTATGATTAAAATTCTTTGTGTGCCAGTGTCTGTAAGATTTAGTTTTTAATTACCTGACTTCCCTAAAAGGTATCTAAACTTGACATCATTTCTCTGTTACTGGCCACGAACACGTCTCCACAAATTACTGTTATTTGTGAATCTTACAAGAATGAAGTTTCATCTTTTCTTACAGAACATGAAGAAAGCTGTGAGTTAGTCTGAACCTATTACCCATCACTGTGATGTCCCATGAGATGCTAATACGTTAAACTTCTGGCTGATTACTAAATCAAACCTCTTTCTGTTGACATTTCTGTGTAAGGGTTCTAGGTAGTCTTACTAGCTAGGATTATTTGAGGGCATCAAAGGATTGGTGCATCCTGCCGCAAGAATTAAGTAAGCACAAATCAAGACTTATTTGCAGTGACATTACAGAGAAGTAGGCAAGTGCCTTTTTCTTACATTTTTATTTTAAATTTTGCAGTCTCCCACCTTTTTCTGACAAGCTGCTTACCATATCTTTTTGTTTTAAAAAGTTGGGGCTGAATAATATTGGAAGTTTTAGACAATATACTTCTGGAGTTAGTAAAAACCCTATCTTGTGTGTGGAATATTTTTAGTTGTGAATTAAAACTAATTAGGCCCTACTTTCATTGACAAACATTTTGGACAATGTCAGTTTCCTCTATTCAAAATTCTTTTAACACAAGAAGTTTAGAACTAGTTTCGTATTCTGTGACGAATAAATTGGGAGACACAATAGTAATGTTAACGGCTTTTGAACTGTGTCTGTCTCCTAAATATTGTTCTCTGGTTTTAGCCAAATATTTTCTATAAATAACAAGAACACGGATTTTTTAAAAACATTCCAAGTTAACTTTAAACATTCAGATTGTCTTGGCTAGACAACACTATTCTGTTTTTTAGTACTCTGAAAATAACCTTTAGAAGCAGGCTTCTAGAGCAAAATATTGCAATTATGAATTTCAGATAAACTTCCTGGAATATTCCACAATGCTTACTTAAAACATTATAGATTGGCAATAATATTATATTGTGAACATAAAAAATGAAAAGTGAATATGAAATGGCACAATAATAGTAACAAATTTAAAATTTTTGTAATAAATTTTTACATATATTTCAGTATTCACCTATTTTTTTTGTCCTTTTAATGGTAGAAAATGACCCAAAATATCTTTAAAATCTACTTACATGTGGCTTAAATTCACCTTTACTGAATTTCCTGTAGTGAATATATGATTTTTTGAACAGGAAACACACATATTTAGATAAAACCTTTCCATCAGTAAGGAGACTCTTCATGTCAGTAACATGTCCCCTGCTTTTTCTGTAAAATAGCTCAAAGGAAAAAAATAGGATCAAGTCATTGCAAATATCCCAGAATAATTGCCTAACCTGTCTTCCCCCTGGTTCAGAGCACTGCAGTGTTAAGTATAAAATGAGCCAGGGTTATGATTTCTGGCAAATCAATAAAACTAAAGGATTTGTGACCAAAGCCTTAATTGTTTTAACAAGAGCATGTATGCCTCTCAAACTAATGAATTATCAAGTATTATTGGCTTCTTTTCCCCTTAAACCTTTTGAATACTTCAGATTTTTAAATAGCAAAGTGTTATGTGTGTTAACAGCTTTTCAAATTAGCTGTGATTTTGTACTTTGGACTATGACACTCATTACTGGACTTGTGTCCTGCCATTTCCACTTGTCTGATAAATGTGTCTCGATCAACTGATTCCGCATTTTTGGTGGGTTGTTGTTAGGGGTTTTCTTATATCTTCAATGTGTACGATAGAAGAGATTAAGTCAGCATTACTAGTCGCACCCACCATTTAGATAAGCAGATCTTTCCTAACACTAATTTCAGACACTGACCAGTGATGAGTTTATTCAGATGAAGTGTAAAACCTATGAGCTGGGGAAAACATATGTGTGTCTGGGACTCCTGTAGGAGCATCTGTATTGCGTGGAAGCTGCTCCTCGAAAAAGGGGTATGGCCTTCCTTCTCAGAAAAGCACATTCACACCTACACAAGTCTTGTAACAGGATTGGCAGTGATCCTTCTGCTTGCTGCTGAGCTGTGGAGGAGGGCAAAGGGGGGATAGAAGGTAATTTTTCAACAAGCAAAGAATGTAAATATTCTTTACAAAGTTGACAATGGAGGTGATGATGTGTTTTTTCTACATGGCATTTTCATTTGCAGCTTTCATTTCCCTGGGTCCAATTAAAGAATGCAACCATACTTTCATTTTTCTTTAAACAAGAGCTTAAATCTCATATAGTAGGATTTTCTGTATTTACCAAAAGTAAAATCATGGGCCTACGTACTTTGGTAAGTACAAACTGCCAGACCAGGGCCTCAATGTGTACTCTTGCTTTTAAGAAGCCTTCTCTACTTAAACCTACTTAAACCTGTTGATTTTAACTGATTTCCAGTTGGACTGGATCTAGCATAATATCAAAATGTGTGGTAAAGCCTTCAGCAAAGTATTTAAGTCTATGAGCAGTTATACCTCTAGGGACACTACAGAGAATGTAATATCATGAAGTGCTCTATTAGTAGAGATGCGAGATTTAGATGTCATTGCACTGATGAACTTGGAAGCAGTGCGCAGAATAAAGCATAGCAGTGATATGATTGCCTCATTTAGTTTACCTAGAAGACTAGTTTGCTTTTAAAATTGCTGAAAGAAATCTAGAGCATTTGTAAGAAGCACGGCGTAAAAGATATTGCGACAATAAAACTTGCATGTGAAAAATGCCTAGATGAAGATCTTCGCAGTAGTGTTAGCTGAACACCCCTGAGGGCAACAATTTGGAAGTGACTTTAAGAAAGGTATGATCCGCCAGATTTACAAACATTATCTGGAAGGAAATTTATGTTTCTAGGAGAGCAACATAGATTTTTTTATGGATTTGCTTCTTAATCCACATGTGTCCGTGAACGTACAAGTGTGAGAAGTTACTCAGTTATTTGCTTGTGCAGAGAAGTAACTTTCAGTTGGTAGACCTGCCCAAGTTTTATTGGTGCAAGATTTATGTCCTTTTGCTCTGATGTTCTGACTACTAAGCTAGAAAGTAAGCACATCTTATTATCTTTACTGACATGAATCATGTTAATTTCATTGAGGGTTTCTGCTCAAGGAAGTATCATTCCTCAATTTATGGTGTAAATTTAAACAGTAGCCAAAATCCCAGATGAAATTCCAAATGCAATTAACACTATACATAGTCTGAAATACTAATGATGTCTAGTTTATATTTTTATCAACTGTGGAAATTCAAAGCTCATAAATGTCTCATCCTGTCGTAAACTGCTCAAGCTTAATTCTTTTCAGTGGCTACCAGACACATTCACTCCCAGGCAGATGATATATAATTGAGCAGATTCCTTACCAGATCATTAAAGACCTCACAAAAAGACCTCTTCTAAGAACTCATAGTACAGCGATATGATCTAGAGATGGCAAAGATTGTTCGTTATTGGTCTGATTCTGCAGGACGGCAGACAATGTGAGTGACAATCTAAGCTGACACTGGAAATATATCTAGAAATGTTTCTCTAAAAGTCCGGGCCAGCTTCCTATTATTTATTGCAGAATATTGCAGAGAGGGAACCCGCAAATTTGAAATTATTTGCAGAACTAAGAAATTTTGTAAAGAACTACAGTAAAATACCATTGCTAGAGTAAGGAAAGACATAACCTCCTAATCATAAATAAACCATGAAGGTCATGGTCAACACACAGATGACAGAATGCAACTGAAGGACCACTTCAGTCAGCTCAGCCTCAGGCACTGGAGAAAAATTGCATTTAAGTGTACTGATATGTCAGAAGGCAATAATGAACCAGAAATACCATCAACTTCAGGATGACATTCGCAGAAACCTGAACTCTAAGAGCATTGATCTTATGTGTAAAGGCAGGCAGAAAATGATTGCAGTTGACAGAAACTGTGAATTTGAGAGACAAATCTTAATCCTAAATCAGAAATAATGAAACTAATAGTGGTTGTGAGCAATGTACTGTACATACATATAGCATCATTGAATACATAATACCAGTGCAACAGAGAGTTTAAAAATAAACTGAAAATAATCTGATGGTAGAGGTTAGTAAACAATTTGGTATAAATGATGTACTTTCAAAGAGAAAAGTAAAATATTTAAAGGAGAATAGCTTGAACTGCTGAATGGCATCCAGATCGCTTTACATCTGGAAGTGTCATTGCTAGTCCCACTAAAACAATCTTTTAAAAGGAGTTAAAAGACATCTGTCATTTTTGATCTGTAATCAAATAATCTATAGGTATAAATTACATTTTTAATACGTAGTTATCTGAGAAGATCTTCACCACGTTTTCATCTGGTGAAAACTGACATTTCCTTGTTCCAAGTCGATTGACTTACAGTGACGTACATTCGCTAAGCATCTGGCACTTTCATTTTACCACTCCCATCTTCAAAATCTTTCCACTGGGGATTTCAGGTAAAGGAAAGCAGAAACAGATTTTTCAAAATTAGTTTCTAATATTTAAATGGCAGTATGCATTTTATGTAAGAGTTTTTGCAGAAACGTCACCTGGCTTAATATATTAATTTCAGTACAACCACTGAGGGGAGGAAAGGGGGTGAAGCAAAGCTAAAACATCACCTACTGTAGCAGTGAGCTTGAATTTTCACTCCCTGATAGCCATTATATTTACAGCAGGACAGTGTGTCCTGGTATCTCTGAAGCAAAGAGATTTATGCAACCTTTGATTTGTCAACACAAATAAAACGAGCATTTAGGAAAATTTAGGAGTCAGTAAATACAGTTCAGATTTTTTTTTTTTTTAATTACTACATTTAACCATAACATCATACTTTTCAGAGATTGATGATTAAATGGACTTTAGGGTCTACCTCTTTCAATGTCTACACTTTAATGAATGCAGATAGATAATATTCATGTTTTAATTTTATGCGGTTCATGCAGTCAGAATTTAACCATCAGAATTGTATGCCTCAAAAAAAGTAGAGATTCTGTAAAAGCGGAGAAAAGTGAAAAGTATGAGCTTTAACTGCTGCATATTTTTTCTTAGTTACGTACGCACAAATATGATTTTTTTCATGTTTTTTGTGCTTGTGCTCTCTGCAATATTTTAAAATGTATCTTTGCTTTGGTAGCTGAATTCTAATTTCCTATATATTGATGTTTTAAGTACATACAGTAGCAAAAATATTCAGAGTAAGCTTGCAAAGATAAATGACTTACTGTTTCACTACTAGAGATTTGATAACATTGTTAAATGTATACTCTTTTAAAGTTAGACTTTAACAAAAGAGTTGATTTATTTATTATTTTATTTTATTTTATTTTATTTTATTTCATTTTTTTGCTGTAAATAATTAAATTAAAAAGAATAGTGCCCAAATATTGAATGAAAAGTGATTGTAGAAGCAAAATGCAGAGGAAATGCAGAAAATTTGTACTTGGCATCAAAAATGGTGTCTTCTACAAGACCAGCAGATTGAAAGCTTTGACTCCAACAATACACTTCATCAGGTGTTTCTCATAACAAAGAAAAATAGTGCTTGGTATGAGCTGTGCAGAATGATTGCAGAACCATTGTCAAGCCTTGTACTGAAAGCTAATCAACACAGTTCAGTCAACAATCACTAGATGGAAGAAAAGCTGAAAGTCCTGCAATTATGCAATCGTCTTATATATTGAAAGAGCCACTGCCCTACACAGAAACAGAAAATTGACAGTGCATTTGCAGTGGACAAAGACAGCTGGTTCCTCATTTTACAAATGTGGTGTCTTTCTGCAATTCCATTTTTCCTGATGTAGGTTTCTCATTACATTCACGGTGTCTTGGTGTGCAAGTCTTATTTCATGGGAAAAATATTCTCAGAAATATTAATGGATCGTTGCTGAAAAGAGAGGGAAGAAATAAAATAAAATAATTTCAGGTCAACTCTGTGATGCTAAATAATAAGCAACCAACCTATAAAGCTTCACTCAAGTTGCATTATCTATCAATACTGAAAAACTGTGAGCATTAGAAAAAATTATTCCTGTGCTTGTGTTAGCCTTAACAAAATCTGGCCTTTGCCTGGAATTAAAGGAAACACTTTAATTCTGAGCATCTAAAAATTCTGCAAGCTAAGAGACACGTTAGATGCTACGACAGCTAGAAACACAACTGAAAATAAGACGCTTGTCCATTTCCCAATGCCATTTTTTTCAGAATAGACTCTCTAAACTGTGTTTTGTTTAACTTTGCTGTTTAAACAGGGTCTGTTTGCTAAAAGTCACTAGGGGACTAATAATCGCGTTGTATGCTTTAGTTGACCAGTTGGCTACCAAACCAGAACACTCCCTGTTGCCCATGCCAAAGTAAATGTTTTGAAACCGTATCAGGATCCAGCTCTGGTTCAAACTGAAAGAATGCAGGAGAAATTAGTGTGCTGATAGGTCTCTCCTGACTTGCAACTCACGTTTAACCTTGCAGGGTCTTAATGAAACTTAATTGTTTTCTGAAGCTCCGCCCCATCCATAATCCTTCTGCAAATGAAAGTCAGAGACAATTCAGTGGCTGCTCTGACAGAAGTGAACAACAGTCCATTGAAAGTCACCACAAGTAGCCTCACTGCCTCTTGGCACTGACTCAGGCTCATCCTGCAGGACCTTTAGAAGTCACTAAGCTAAACCCTAACCAGAAAATGAACCAACAAAACTAAATGGCTCACCTGAGTCAATATTTAATAAAAAAAGCCCAAGCAAACACACACCCCCAACCCCCCAAACCTCACCCCTCTCCCCATCCAACTTACTCTCTTCTGTCCTCTCAAATATTAGAGAACTGATTCTGGACTGAAATTATTTTTGGTCTGTTGATTCAGAAGGAATTGAGTTTGGTCTGAGTGAAGAAAGAAGCTCTCTGATTTTATTAATCTCCACAATTAGAATATAAAGATCTAAGGTATTCTAAAGTCATATGAGCGTATTTTGACTTTTTTCAACTAATTCACTTCAGAACATCTGAACAAAACAGAGCAGAATAGAATCTGATCATATCTTTAAAAACAAAAAATTGTTTGAAGGTTTTTATAAGGAAATTGCATGAATGTGAGAATGAACTGAAAAGAGAATAATAGCTCAATTTAACTATATGGAAAAAGAAAGAATTTATCAGAAAATGGAGTGCAGAACGTATATAATGTTGATTTGTTGCAAACGTTAACTAAAGCACTCAGTGTTCTCCATAAAATGCACCTAAAAAATACCTTCCAGTTTCAATATTATTTCTCTGTTCCCATTACCAAAATTGAAATTAATCTCCTTCCAAATGTTTTATCTTATTCCTTGCTTTAGTTTTGTCTCGATACGACAGGACTTGGGTTTGCCAACAGAGGGCAATAGTCAAGCTAGGAAAGACTGCATCCATCATTTTTGCAACTTCTAATGAGTCAGAAGGACACATAGAATCCTCATCTGCTTTTATGGATATTGCTGTGTAATTGCAGTGTAATTATGGCGCACAACAGCTTCAGAAAATTATCTTTGAAGAAAACAGCTGGTTCTCTTTAACAAACAGAGATGAAATCTTGTCAATTTAAAAAAAAAAAAAATCCAAAGGAAAAATACTAAAAATATATGCCAATAATAAACAGGCAACAAAAAAAAAAAAAAGAAATAACATAAAAAATTGAAATGGATAAATCAGAGAAACTGCTATGAAAAATAAGACTAAAGTATAAAACATTAGAAAATTACAATGATGTGAATGTGCTTTCATTATATGGTTTTATATTACAAAGCAAACAGGCTCATTGAAAAGATTTCCATTTTCCTTCTTCCACTCCTGTGTAGTACGTAGGACCCCAATGCTGACAGCACTTCTGCATGCTTTCCACTCAGCAGAAGAAATGCCCTTGGTTTCCGTGGAATTTCACAGCCTGATAAGGCCAGCCCCAAGCCCCGCACTGTAGCTCCAGAGCCACAGAGCTCGCCAAGCCTTGCTCTGCCAAAGAAATACCGACGGCTTCTGCCGGGGAGGTGAGGGCAGGGTGCCAGGGCGCCGACGCCTGGGACCAGGCTTCAGCGGGTGTCTGAAGGGAGAGGAGAAGCTGAAGGGAGAGGAGAAGCTGTGTACAGAGCTGGGCATCAGCACTGGGGCTCTCAGGAGGGGCACGGCAGCCATGGGGAACGAGCGCGTTGTGGGGAGCGGAGCTTGGAAGGAGCAGGTTTTAGCAGCCAGCTGGGGAACGGGACCAAACCGCCTCCACCGCAGGCCTGGACGTACACCAACCGGCGTTAGCTAAGGAAAGTGGATATGGGTTTGGTGCACTTCCGTAATGTGGAAGCAATAAAAAAAGAGAAAGGAAATGTTGCAAAACACTTTTTAGTCATTACAGCAAGTGTTTCCAAGACTTTTGAAATCTGTATTGATATATAAATATAATTATTATTATTATTATGTAATTAAACTTTACTAAAAATTAGTCCAAAACAACAGTTAAACAATACATGCAGAAACATATGTCATATGGCAATGCTCCGTAAGCCCTAAGGCTAGGAAGCTTTCAGTACTGAAGAACTTTATTTCCATACGGTAAAGTGAGCGAACGGAGGGAACGGCTTTATCTCACATAGATTAATTTGTGCGTGTCCTGTGCAGCTCATCTGTAGGCAATAGGTAGAGAGATAAGAGGAAAAAAAGTACATCATACTAGATGTAGCATCTGTGTGCCACGTTTACGTGATGAATTTCACAGATTTGTGAAGTAAGTTGGACAATCAGGCTCAAAATAGTTATTGACCAGGGAAAATTAGCTGTATTAAACTTGAAAGCATGTGGCCAAGGTTACGCAGGGAACTTTGTTTGGCATATGGTATGATATGTGAAACTTTGAAAAGAGTTACATTTTTATTTATCAGAATCATATTTTAGCAATTTTTAATTTGCACATATTTAGAAATTTTTTTAACACTTGAAATATACATTAATTCTGTAGGCTACGTCTGTGTTACATTATGGAAGCATCACTTGTGAGTCTCCAGTTAAGGATGTGCTGTGCACTTACAATAGGGTTATTAAGGTATAATGATACATTTTCAGTCAATTTAACAGCATAACTAATAATAAATTAAACCCACAGCATATGCTATGTGAAAAAATTAGCATTTCTGAAATAACTATTTAATATTCTTAATGGTGCATGACTTTTTGGCTCCTTGCATTCCATTTCCTTGTTTGTTTAAATTTGGTGGAAATAGTACTGGATCAGGCTGAAGAAAACCTCAAATCGGAGGCAGAGTTCACTCTTGCGTACATGTATTGTTTTCTGTGTCGGGTGCAGCATAAAACTTGCCCAAATATTCGTAAAGGCTAGTCTCTGACAGTCGACCCACTGTGTGGGCAACGCTATTGCTCCATTGAATGGAAGTTTTCATTTAGGTCGAGAGCTTTGAACAATGCTGGGACTGGAGTGTGGGAAGTACGGACAATTGGAACTACAGCTGCAGCGCACTGGGCAGGGGCTCGTGTGTTTGTAGCAGAAGGACTACATTCTCCCTGCCGCTTTCAAATGTGAGTTCTGCCTCGGCAAAGAGGCAGTGGGCCTGAAGAAAATGCACAGGGGCAACAGATCAATTAAAAAGTAGGCAACTTCAGAAAAATGCAAGTTTGCTAGTGGTCTAACCAGCAGACTGCAAAGTACCTTCTGCACTGTTATGTGTTACACAGCCTGGGGAAGAAATAATCTTAAACCATGCCTCAGAGAAGCATGTGGTTGGCGTTGCTATTTATCCTGCCTGATAACGAAAGGTTAGGGAAACAGTTATCATTATGGCTATTTCTTGCCAACAGGACAAAAAAAAAAAAAAAAAAAAGAAAAGAGAAAAATGCTTCATGAAAAGGCAGTTGGAATGTATTATTGTCATTGAAGGAAATACCGGCAATTAGTGTAACTGAACAAAACACTGAACATGCTTGAACCTGTGTTTTAAACCATTCCAGCCACGGTTCCATTATATGGAACTAAATATACTAAAAGCAATACTGGTGAGAAATTATGTGTAGACAATAACACAAGTTTTCCTATGAATTCTCCTGATTACTGAAAGAGATTTTAAAGTATTAAAATTAAATATGGACATCTGTTTCAAGAAATGACATCTCTGCTTTTGAATCAGTGTTCAGTTAAAAACAGCAGAGTTTTAGCATACAGATATTTACATTTTTCTTTACTAAAGGGATTATGAAAAATGTATTTTTTATATTGTAACACTCAACAACCAGCAGATACTTTATTTTTTTTTATTTTAAAAGAAGAACACATTTCTGCAGGAGTTAATAATTTAAGGACGAATATGAAGTCAGAAAATGGGAGGAAGAAGCAAGGAATTTTTTGGAACACCAAGGACAAAGAATTTATTTATCCACAAACAGGGATTACATAAACTGTGGTTAAGTAAGTGATACCACCATAATGTTGTAGTGCTGACACTGAGAATAACTGGTTCACATCAACTTCAATGTGGTTCATTGCTTGGTTGGTTTTCTAGAAAAATCTCAAAGTTGGAAACACTGAGGATGAAACTAGCTGTGCATGCCAGATTCTAGGCATCACCTAAGTGGCATAGGCAGCACCTCTAAGTGCAAAGGGACTTTAAAGAAAGGAAGAAAGAATTTTTCAGATGACACCTTTTTGGCTTGATGATTTGGTTATGAAACTTCTTTACAGTTGAAGAGGAAGACTAGAAAGGCGAACCTGCCTAGGTAATAATGATTAGTCATATTAGTGACGTAACTATCTAAATCCATAGCCAACCGTAGAAATAGAAAATTACTTTAGGAATTTAGGAAGTATCGTTAAAAGTCGTGTAAATTGATAGTTGCTTATCATTCCTGAATAGAGCTTTAGTAAAAATAAAGACCAGGTAAACCCTGTAAATCCCAAATCTTTTCATGAAACCAGGCTAGGGACTTCTGAAATTTAAGTGCAGAAGCAGAGGTTACTGTATGTGTTAAAAAAGTGATTTTTTTTTTTTTTTTTTTTTAGTCCTGTGCTTTAGGGGAAATTTTTCTGTCTCTCAGGTAAGTAAATGTAAAAAGCATCATGTGTTTGGATGTGAGGGCTCTCACAATGGCCAGTAAGTTTTATTTCCTAGTTTTTATCCTCTTGTTTTGCTACAAACCGGTTGCAACTTGGTTGCTTTTTATATGGGAACTTGGGAACTTATGGCCATTTTTGTGAAATGGTTTTCACCTCTGTGTTACCAATTATGACACTGAGAAGCATAATGGAAACATGTCTGTTGGAAGGACATAGTGCACATGAGCAGAGTTTTTGGGGGGTTGGTACTTCAAGGCCATGTCTCAGGTTTATTTTTCATCATGCAGGAAGGCGGAGTCGAGTAGATACAATTCTGTCTCTCAAGTGATGATGGGAATGTCAAGATTCTCAGTCTTCATTTTGGCAGCTCTACTTAAAATAGCCTTCTGAAGCTCTCCTGCTAGTTTAAACGTTGTAGTAACAATGTAGGTTTTTAAAAGCCTCCTATTTTATTTCTGCTTAGTTGTAGTGAGCTGTCAGTCTTTCAAAAAATGTTTTCTTCATTCTTGTTTATTTCGAGGTCAGACAGAAGAAGGTCTGTGTGCACAGCAACTGAGAAAATGAAGCAAAATGTGTATTTCTCTGAAGTTCAGACATATATGAGTAGTTGACATAAAATTCATAAAGGTCAGACTGTTGATATTTTCACAACCACATAAGTATCTATAGCTTCAAAACAGATGCATTTCAGGTGAGACATAGCTGTAATCATAAAAGTCTTTTATCTCAGTAGTTTTGTTTTGGGTAAGGTTTTTCCATAAATCTTAATGACTATATCATTTACTTTTTACTCCTCTAAAAAGTACATGGAATTTAATTCCCTCTTTGTTAATCAAGCTTTGTAAGTCACCCTAAGCCTTATTCCAAATTTAAATATATGACGTCAGAAGGAGATTTCTATCCCATGTTGCTTCCATTTAGTTTGTACTGTGCAGATTTGTTTAGTATGAGAAGTCTTCAAATAGTATTTTCCTCAGCCTTCTGAATCTGTCTATCCTATTAGCAGAATCTTTCATGTTAAAAAATTAAATGTAGTAGTAGATTATGTCTTTCTCTTTCTACTAGTTCTGCTGCTGGAGATTACCTTTTAGCTGGTGGGGGAGACAGAGTTGTTCTCATTTTCTACTAAAGCCCTCATCCAGATCTACCTAATTCTCAAACGCAGGTAAGCAGCAGCTCCACGAATATAGCTTATCTTCTCAAGGAAAGTCACAGTCTCAACCAATAATTCATTTTGATTGTCACTGCTAATTTTTGAAGTCAGGCTGGAATGACTTCATTGCCCAGCAAAAAGTTTTGTGTTCCTAAGCACTTCCTACCAGTGCTACGGCCTGTCCTGCAAAGAACTACAGTTACGCACAAGCATGCTCTATTGCCACCTAAAAATACCTTTGCCCAACTAAAAACATTGCAAGCTATTAAAAATTTTACCAGCTAGTGAATCTGTTATTTTAAAAGATTTGTTTTTAAATTGTCCTTTGTTATGAAAGGGAGCACTCTACATATGTGAGTGTTTCCAATGTATTTCCTGCCACCAAGACCTCCATCTTCCATCTAGTCATTTGTAAGTACCCAAAGTTGGCCACGGGCCTGTTTCTGAGACAGAGCTTCTTCACCAACATATGGCTGTGCTCAGAATGATTGCTCTGGCCTTCAGTCTGCTCATTTAAGTCTAATGAGGTCCGCAGAGGTGACTGTATGACTCACACAATGAAGTCATTTTTCCAATTAGCATTCTGACAAATGTATTATAAGTAGAGCTGCTTCAATAGGTTTCCACAGCTGGGAGAGAGATCGTGTATCACCAAATACTCAGTTACGTTCTTCTGATCTGGTCAGAGAAATTTCATTCACTCTTGGGTATGACTGTTCACACAACAGATGGGTATTTCATGTCTGAGGAGTGTGACCCATTCCTAAATCAAGCTCTTTCTGTATCTGCAAGCCAAAATGCTCATGCAAGGCACAAAATTAACCTTAGTCTTGTGTAGGTACTCATAATGTTCATTCTAAAAAGCCTTCCTTTTATTAGGAAGTCTTTTATTCATTATTGTGGGAAATAATGTTTGGAAATGTAAGCAGCTGACACCTAATGGAAGACTTTTAAGTAACCAACTGAAAAGCCATTCTTCCTGTGTGCCTATGCCCTTTCATTCTGGTATTTGTGAACCTTTACTCAAACAGCTTTTGTTGCATGAATATGGGAGGAGGAAGAGAATCCAAAATCACCTAAAGAGTATTTATTATTTTTTATTTGTTACTGGCTAAGCTTTATTTGTTATTTTCACATTTAAAAAATATTCGTCTATTTGGAAAGCAGAAGCAAAACCACATACTTTAGCTAACAGTTATGCTCTACAAATTGAGAATAGTCAAAGTAAATTGTCAGCAAATCACCCTATGTACTGAAGTTCAGTACATAAACTGTTCACAGATCTAATGAAAATAATGAATAAATTCATAGGAACTCAAATTCTTTACCAGACAATCTGGAACAGAATAAAGTAATATACTATTTTAGATAATTTATGCATTATGAATAATTCAGCTATTACTAATTGGAAGTTTTCTACTTAAAAAATAATAATAATTTGACCTTGTTTGATAAAAGATAGAAATTTCTATGAACAGTTTATTTTTCAAAATTCAACTCTGTTGAGATATATAATCAGCTCCAAGTGAAAACTACAAGGAATTGTGCAGAAGCTATTTAAGAGAAAAATAAGTCTCTGAAATTATTCCAAAAAACAAGGAACCTGGGGCTTGCTTCCTTTACAAATTGTTTGAGTTTCAACAATGTTATGGTGCATTTCTAACTGTTTTATTTTTTTTTTTTTTGTCTTTATTTCATTTTAACATTGAGGCTTTGTTGCTGTTATCGTGGAAGCAGGTAGGGAGCATGACACATGCAACCAGTTCACCCATATGAAAAGAAACACAATTTAACCACACTTCTTCAATAAAATTCCCTTCTATGTGATATCTCTTTCATATTTCAATAAATAGATCACCTTAAACTATGTGGGAGTGCGAGTATTAGAGGTAACGTAAAGTGCAAATCTAATTTTACACTGTGTACACACCTAAGCAGGGAAACACTCTTAAAGTAGTGATCTTCCTGCCACCATGTTCTAACATAACTGAGTCAAGGTTTGCAAAGCAGGGTAGTACCAACTGCCAAAGCTGGGAAAAACTGACATTTTTTAAATACCCAAGAACTCCTGTAGGTTTGAAGTAAATGAAAGAAACTCCAAAGCTAAAAGCACTTACTTCATTCGTTGCTTTCAAAATAGCATAAACAGCTGGAGCGTGTAAGTAGGACTCAATACAAAGCCCTGTAAGAATACTCAAATTCATTCTGAACTAGACAGAATGAGGCAGTGTTGCCTAGACAGAGAACTGTACTAAGGGGACTACAGTGCCCGCTTTCTGGTTGCCCTCGCAAACTTCAGGTAGGTTTTACCACATCATTGATAGGTAGCACAGATAAGTGATCCTGAACTGCAGTGAGCCACTGAGCCGTTCAGATCCCTGTGCCCCCTTGGTTTTCAGTTATAATAACTGCCTTTGGGAACGGAAGCTTTCTTTACCCATTTTGAGATGCATTTCACCTCTTTTAGGTGTCTACAGAATAAATATCTACAGCGAGGGCTGTAGGCTGTCTAAGGCTGTTGCTTCAGGTTCCCACTGTGGAAGTGGGGTAGAAGAAACATGGACTCGCTTCACCCACCTTCACCAGCAAGTACTTCAGCAGCAGACAACTTGCCTACCAAACAAAGGGATAAGAGAAGTCCTCTCTATGTAACACAGTGATCTCTAGATTTATAGGTAAGGTGGTACGATCCATGTGTTTTTTGTGCTTGCTTTTGGTTTTGCAGAACAGGAAAGTTTTTTACTTTTATTTACCTCTTGCAGTAATACTACTTCCTATTGGTCTCAGTTAACATAGGCTGTTGTGAGCACTGCTCTTTACAAACATGGTACTGTAATCTTCAGAGGTCCATTAATGTATCCCTCATAGTGACTTAAAATTAATCTGCTAGAATATTGTCTTTGTATCTTTTTCTCCTTGTACAGAGCAAAACTAGCCCTCTCCCTAAAAAAAAACCCCATGCATTTAACAGATCGAATAGTCTGGCAGAAAAATCAGGATGGAAAGGGTGGGCTAGAAAAAAGAGAGCGAGGTAGTAGCCTTCTATGATTCCTGAGGAGACAATATATTTGATGATCTCATCATGAAGGTTACTAAATAAATGAAAGTAAATGGCTGGTTGATTCCCTTTAATTCAACATGTGGTGTAGACACTTCCTTCCCATTCCCTCACTACAGTACATTGGATCACATTAGGCTTGACAATAAGGATTGACTTAGTGGTTTTCAGTTCTGTGTAGTGATTTTGATACTTTTTCAAAATGATTTACTGATTGCTGTAATGTGCTTTCTAACTCCTCATTTTCTTGGTGGTGCTTTGGTTAACTTTTTTTGGAAATCATTACTAGAACTTTATTGACGTATATTAGCTGATAATTTCCAAATCTCCCAATTAGCTATTTCTATGTTGGTTTTGTTTTCAAACCACTGGGCATTCAGCTCTTTTTTTTTTCTTTTTTTTTTCCTTTTTTTTTTTTTCCTTCTCCCCTGTTGAGTGGAGGAGGGGATGAGCACAGTTGTCAAAGACAATAACAGGCTACCAAAGTTACTATTGCATTAAGGCAGGTATGAATTCTAAAGTGTGTTTGACTTGAAGCAGGAACGCAGTACAAATGCAAATATTCCCCAGTGTAAAATAAAGCAAATGAAAGGAAATGAACATAAAGTACTGATTCAATGGTTCATAATCAATGCTAGTAAGGATGTTGGAATGGATGGTTTAGAATTTCTGAAGATGGTTACACGATATTAATCCACTATCTTGAGTTATTTAATATGTCCTTGATAGATGCTAAGGCATTGGTGAGGCTTTGCATACATCCTGGAATTAGTGTCATTTAAAGAATTATCAGTTTTTATCGCCTCTCTTGCCAGTCAGTACAAGTTAACTTATTAGACTGTAAGAGACAGAGAATGATGGAGACTGCAAATTCTTTTTTCAAATTTCTCATAATCATCCTTTCATGCGACTTTCATCCTTATTGCTTAACGGCTATGATCCTTCTCCAATTTATTAATGGTAGAACTTTTGCTTTTAAAAATTGGTTGACCCAAGTAAGTCTTACAAATGTCTTCAAATATTTTCATGTATCCAGTTTAATTAATATGTTACTTACAGACTTTAACAAAAATCATTAGATATGGGCTTTTTCACCATTACATATTTTAATGGCAAAATCAATCAATTTCTGGTTTATATTATTAATATTGATTTACTTTCATTTTCCAAAAATACCCGTCTGATAGCATAGTGCAGTGGTGCTGGTACTTCATCAGGTTTAAAGTCATCTTTTCAAAGAGATTTTGATCTTAGTCAGGACTGTTTCAACCAAAGTGGACTGATAATCAATAGAGGGAAAAATGTTACTGTGCTTTTGGGACAGAAAAATTGGAATTTCAATCTATTTTTTAACAGCTAAAGCAAGCAACTTCTTCCTAACTTGTTTTTGCGTGCATTGTAAAAATGAGAGTGTAGCCAGACCCCTTAGGTTATTTGGCTTAGTTTAATCAGACTGCCTCTGCTTTTTTTAATGCACCTTCACTTCTGGAGCACCCACCTTTTTGAGACAACTTCTGCTGTCCCTGCTTTTGTAGTCCATTGACTTACTCCTTCTGGAGCTGGCGAGACTGTCTTTGAAGACAAATGTTACTTGTTGTGGATAAGGAATCCAGAAGATGGGGCTTCAAAATCCTATAGGCAGTCAAACCTGTTCCCGCGGCTTTCAGTGAGAAGTAACCCACAGTACAAGGTCATTCTGTTGATACTGGGCAAGTGCTGACCTTAAAGACATGATAGTTAGAGATGTGAGAAGTGTTCACAATGAAGCCAAACACCTCTGAAGTTTCATACTTTTCTAAAAGTCCTCCATGTTAAAACTGGGGCAAACCTACTCTTGAATTCAAAAAGATTTTGACTTTCAATTAGACTCAGAACTTCATACTAGTTCAAAAGCCATTCAGAGGTTTGTTATCCTATTTATAAGCTTTTGTAAAATAATGGATGAAATACAGTACTTCCCTCAGAGGAAGCTGAGGGAAACCAATGTGAATATTCATACAAGTCTTCAATGAACCATCACAAAATTTTTCATGGATCTCATAATATAAAATTATCTATTAACTCTATTGTTATTGTATTAAGATAACAAGCACATTTATTTAGATTCTTCCATTCATTTTAACTTCACAATATTTTGGTGCGGTCACCCAGCCAATGGCCCACATATTTCTGGCCTCGAGGTTGACTTAATCCAGCTGGATTTATCTTTCAGAAAGCTGTTACCACTATCCTGAGATGGGAAAAAAGCCTCTGACTGCATCTAAGGGTTGCCAGACATGACTGAGTTCGTGAACCTAGAATCCTGCACTGTGCAGTGTTTTTGCTATTGCACATCCCAGGCGTTAAGTTATGGAAGGTGGGGAGAGACGAGAGGGAGAGAAGTAGAGAGAGAAGGAAAGTGTCATCTTGCCTACATTCCTGCTGGACCAGTTTTGCACTTGCATAACCGTGACTGTAAGTACTACCTGCATTTGGATGTATTTTTGTGAATGACTGCATTACAAAGCCAGTGAAGCTCAAGATACAATGAAGTATTGGCTATTTTACAGTCATATATGGTTACGGTGCGCGTGCTGAAGTATGGCCAGTAAACCGACTGTGATATGGAATGTGTGAATGTGATTTGCTTTGACCTTGGTATGTGAGGGTATCACTAAGCATATATTTTCACTCAGACACGTTAACTTAGCATTGGGCCAGAGCAAACATGCACTAGGACGTGTGATTTGTGTATTTGTAACAGAGGGAGGGGGCTTGCACTAGGCATGGGATCTTTGATGCAGTAAATACCCGCAGTTATGGAGACTGGAGGGAAAGGAGAAGGTGAGAAGGTCAGACTGTGACTGTCTAAGGAGGTAAAAAGAACAAAGACTGTTTCTTCCTTTGTACTCACCTAACAGTGACCTGTGAACCTTTTCTGTCTTAGCACTATTTGGACCTGTTACGAGGTCATGCATAAGAGAGCAAAAAAAGGAAAGCTTTCTTTGTCAACTGTTGTATAGACGTGCAAGGGACAGGGACAGTCTGCCCTGATCTAATGACAAATTACGATTTTCCAAGCTGATTTCAAAAAGGTAATTAGAGCTCATAGTACTAAATAAATCTGTCTCTTCTGCATTTCATTTACTGAATATTTGAAAAATTATATTAAACTGGAACTTAACCTTCAAAAAATGGATTAATTTTCCTTTTCTCTCCTTTTTATCTATTGATAGTGCTATCTCTTGCAACTTATCAAAAAACTTCAAAATAGGACTATTCGTGAAAAACTGAATGAGTAAGATTTTTACTCCAGCACACTGTAAAGATCATATCAAAAGATGGGCAAAATGTATCACGTACTTGGACCTGAAAGCTGGGATTTCAAGTATATGAACAGAAAAGCCCAATGTAGAAAAGCCTATGACTCAGCTGTAAGACATTTCATTACATGAGAGCCTCCATGTGCCGTTTAAAATGTATAAGTGTCATCATAAACCTCCCACTCTCCTAAGAATAGAGCTATCACTGGACCCTGTTATCTCACAACCCCAAGGTACAATATGATAATGATACTGCTTAACATCAGTGTATGGAGAGAGAAAACACTGGAGATGCCGCAAGCATCTCAACTATAAAGAAAATCAAATTAAAATATTAATTTACTGATTAATATAACATTAGATGACCCATTTCTCCAGCTTGTTAAACAACAAAGACTCGCAGAACTAAATAAGGGCCTAAGAGATAAGTGTTTTAAGAATTCCCATAGAGATGTTTAGCTCCTTTTTAAACATCATTAAAGATGTACTTTGCATATAACAGGCAGTTTTATTTTTTTGCTGCACTGACAAGTCCTGCTTGTGTTTATTAATGTACACTTTCAAAAAAGTTACAAAGCAGGCGGTTTGGTCACAGAACTTGAACGATCAGATCATACTGAAGAATGACAGAAAATGAGTGCAAGACAGACTTGTGGGGAAGAGAAAGCAAAATCTTGCAGCCAAATCATGGGACAGAGGGCCCAAAGTTTGACGTTTAACCGCGCTACAAAATTTAACCGTTTGTACCCTCTGTGCCTCTATTCTTTACCTGGAAATTGGGGGTGAGAAAAGTCTGTTTGCTGTTTGGGATAATGGGAAACCGCAATACATGATTTTTAGAAAGGAAATGGCAACCCAAGTTAAAGTAACTTACTTTAAAAGTAAAAAAATAAAATAAAATTAAATCCTAAAGAAATTTTTATCCCTGTTGAACCATCCCATGATATCAGAATATTGCTTGAATTGCTGAGAAGTATCAGTAGGAGTATTTAGCAAAGTTTTTAAAAATTATAGCTTTCCCTAAGTCAAACACTAATAATATTAGAATTGTCACTGAACTCCGATGAGCTAAACTGTGACTTATTAGGGGAAGAAACTGTGAATCTTCTGTTCCCATGGATAAATGCCTCTGTCTTTTCTTCAGTGATCCACAAGGTATCAGCCTGTGAGCATGGATGTTCACCTTGCATCTCACATACTACATATATCTTTAAATGAGTGCAAAGGGAAGAGAGAACTATGACTTTCAAATTGGCCAGAAAGAAACAACTATTTCTGAAACAGGTTCTTAATATTCCCTTTCTGCAAAGTTTTGCAATTCTAGCCTTGGCCCCCTCATATATGTGATTACATAGGCTGCAAATAAGGCCATTTGGGCTTCCTAAAACACAGGGGGGAGAATTTATCCCCTATACATACAGTGTTTTAAGTTCTTATCCCGCGCTTTTTTTTTTTTCTTGTCCCCGGGTTGCTGCCTCCAGGGTACCAGCTATCCTTATCCCTGCTCCCATGGCAACAAGTCCCTGTTCCAGCAGTAATGGCTCTATCTCTTCATCTCCTCTCTCCGCAGCTATGTTCTACAACATGGAAGTAGCTTGATTTTCTCTCACCACTTTCTTTCCTTTATTTGTCAGGCCATCTGTGTTCATTCCAAAACCTCTACTGTGAATATACTGATTCTGTGTGTGGCTCCACTTTGGCAAAAAAATGAGTGAATTCAGGCCTGTTTTCTTCTCTCAACATGCTCTGAACTCATCTCTTCTATGCTTGGCTGTCTGAAAGAGGAAAGAATTATTATTATTTTAAACATTGTCCTCCCACATTTCCATGGCAGGATCAGCACGAATTGAATTGCAACCACAAACATTTTAAAATGTAAATTAGATTAAGAAAGGTTAGAGTTGTATGTGCTTTAAAAACACTCCAACTGGCACCACACTCATTTTTGTAAGCAGTTTGTGCACAGAAAAGATGATGTGAATTTTTGAAACAATTTGCTAACACCAAATGAGAAAAAGATTTTAAAATAACGGTTCCCTTTCATTTTTGGTTGGCTCCTTAACATGCTGGAAAGCATTTTATAACACAAAATATTCATTTGGGACCACGATTCAATTGTGCAAACAAGCCAGTAACAGCTAACAGTTCCAGAATCAATATGCAGCCATTTAAGAATGCCAAAAGTACATGGACCCAAAATGACAAAAAGAAAAAGAAAAGAAGATAACAATTTAATGGTAAGAAAAAGGTAAAGATGCAGTGGGGGAGTTATAAATCCCAGGGACATGGTAACAGAATCAAGTTACAGGTAACAGTAAATGTGTCATTTTTGAAACAATTTGCTGAGTTGTGATTGTTCGGAGTAAAACAATGTCGCTGCTGAAGAATACATCACTATACATTACAATGACTAGCAAGTTATCCACTTTTTTATTACAAAGCGAGTTTTGTTTTCTATAATTTTTTCCTGTTATTTCTTTTTAAGATTTAAAGGGTTTCAGACCTGAAAGTTCCTTTAATCTTAGTGGGAAATACAGGATATTTAGGAATCATCAGATTGCAGTCCTATGTTGAGATGGCATTTTCTGAGATGGTGTTTTCTCCTAAAATATAACAAACTGTATCTCATACAGCCCTTGGTGACCTTATTTTTGTGGGGAAGTCCTGGTTTTGCATCTATGCGTGTTGGGGGCCAACTGGCTAGAAAAAAGCTAGCTCCACAGAGAAGGACCCTGGGATCCTGGTGGACAGCAAGTTGACCATGAGTCAACAGTGTGCACCACAAAAGGTAACGTCCATACTGGGCTGTATTAGCAAGAGCACAGTCAGCAGGTCAGGGGAAGTTTTTATTTCCCCGGAGAACTTGTGTGTGCGCTCACATTTGGAGTGCCACGGTCAGTGTTGGGCTCCCCACTACAAGAAAGGTACCAACAAATTGGAGCAAAGACAGAGAAGGGCTACTGAGATAGGCAGGGGCTGGAGCACACAAGATGCTGAAGCAGAGGCTGTTTTATTAGCCAGGCAAAAAGAAGTCACTAAAAGGCGATTTATTTCCTGTCTTTAAGTACATAACATGTGGTTAAGAAGAAATAGGGGCAGATGCACAATGAAATGACAAGAGGCAATGATAAAAACATTGAAACATGAGACATTGGAAGTGAATTTAAGGAAAAAACTCTTCACTTAAGGAAAAAAATCTTCACCAAGAGAATGGCTAAGTGCTGGACAGGCTGTCAGAAAAGGCTATGGATTTTCCACAAGGCTTTCAAAACTTGTCTGGGATGTACCCTAATTAACCTGTTCTGAGTTAGTCTTGATTTGGACAGAGGGTGGGACCGGACAACCTACAGAGGTCCAGTCCAGCTAAGATTATCCTATGATTCATGAGTCTATGAATATCAGTTCCCTAGCAAGACGAATCTTCACTGTTCTTTCAAGATTCCCAGAATAGGAAATACTAAGGAAAAAAGCAGTAATGTTTGCACATTAAGACAGACCAGCCCACAGAAATGGTTGATTCAGACTCTTTTGAGTAAGTCACTTAAACCGTTGTAACCTTGGGCAAACAATAGAGCACCTCTGTGCTTCAATTCTCCTTCAGTAGAATAGAATGAATAATATTTCTTTACATTTTTTTCTAAGAGCAATTCACCTTTATGCATTAAGGTTTTTTTGCAGACTGAGCCGAATCACCTAGTGATCAGAGATGCTATGGTATTACAGCAATTGTGCATCTGGTCAATAGAATGTATGGGGGGGAAAAGGGGGCAAATAAATGGTCCCAGAGAACTTCTTCCTGGATGTGGAAACCTGTTTAAGACATGTCTGTGATCCAAATAACCATTTGAATTATTATGTCCAATAAACACTTTGATAAGGGATATAAACTCAAGGAAACAAACGCCCTTTTCTCTCACAGTCTTCTGAGTATTCCTTAATTGATGTCTCAACACCCGCCCTAAAAGAAGATGCTGTCTCCAGGTCCTTGCTTCATTGTCCTGCCGGCTATTGCAGGTGGAGTTCTCTACTTCTTGGCTGTATTTTGAGACACTGTAGGTGGTAGGTCAGTACTGTGTAAATGTTTTGCGGTTAAAACCCAAAGATGTGATTTGTGTTTATAAGCTTTAAATTGCCTTCCTGACAAAGTATGCACAAGCTGAAAGCTTCTGCTCGTGTAAAATTGTGATGGATTGCATTTTATTGGAACTTATGAATAGCTCTTTGTTTTGAAACAATGAACCCTTTAAATGCCTTTGGAAATTATGGTGAGAGAAAGGTATTTGTCTCCCTCCATCACCACCATCAGAGTGACAAAAAAGATATTTTTCAGAGCACTCACATACAGACACATATGCACTCACCCAAATATACACATGATCATACATTCAAATCTACAGAAAATGACAAATATATTAAGTTGATTTTTTTAACTTGGTATTAGATACCTGATTTTCAGCGATAAGTTCAGTGCTAAGTACTCAGAATACATAGAGTGTATAGGGTTATGTCTATATGAGAATATACTGTATTTCTATATAGATTTATGTATATACATGTACAAAATATAGATATTAAACATAAAACTTTATATATTCAAAGACACAGGAATTCAACGAAAATCACTTTGTGTTTTTCACCTATAGCTGATTTGGTTAATACCCTACTAGAAGAAACAGACACTAATATGTTTTCCCAGGACTTTGGAGTGTGTGAATATAGAGATTTATTTATGCACATATATCTTCAGTATTCTCTTTGTATTTATTTATAGCTTAAAATGTCATTGTCATATATTAAACGCATCTCTTATGCAGGGGTTACTTGGTTTAGCACTCCAAAATTAAGGGAGTACAAAGTCAAGAGAGTACATAGTTAAGAGTAATTATTTCTTTTCAGTGGAGTCCTTCAAACTAGGAAACTTCGTGTTTCATATATATGTGTATTTGACAGGAAAAGAAGGAAAATGAGCAGAGTTAAAACTCTTTGTGAAAGTTTGGCATTTTTTCTGGCTAAGAAGCTTTTAGTGGCAATAGTTAAATGTCAAATATGATTAGACAAAACTGCTACTTAAACTGAAAATAAATTGGAGAATACTTGTGAAGACTGTCTATCAGAAATTTAAAAAGTAGTAGTGCATAATTTATCAGTGTTAATAGCCTTAGGTGCATTTCTGAGGGAATCAACCTAAACAGTTAAACTATCACATCACAATACATAAAATGCAGTTTAATTAATAAATGGACATTCTATTGCCTTTACGGCTACAACAAATCAATCCTCCTTTACCTTCTGTCTACAGTTTGGGTTCCTTTAATGGGTTTTAATGGGTTTTATTCTACACTCACAGAGCAAAGCTTATTCATTTGCTTCCTGGAAGACTTTCGGTACTTTGTGGCATAATCTCACAGCGTCTTTGGTACACTTACACCAAAATATCACTGTGGAGAAAAATAATAATGCTGTCTGTTACCCTAAAGCACCATTCATTACTCCTGAGATAACATGCTTGGTTCAAGCCTACCTAGGAAGTAGAGAAGTTACTGTAATGTATTGTAGTTCCTGCCAATAGACTAAGTCTGTGAAGTCCTTCAGTTAAAACGTTTTCTTGGGAAAGCAAGGTGTTTCCAGTTGCTCTGAATGGTTAATGGAATGCTTTGCTTGCGTAATCTCACATCGCTTGGCAAAGGAGAACTTTTCCATTATCCTCTGCAAAAGTAAACCAGATGGACCCATTTCTATACAATAAATGGAACAATTGTGTTGAGAGATAATGGAAAGTATTTTGAGATGACAAGTCCAGATCTGAGACCTGTAGTGCTGGGGGGTTTTGACTTAAAACAAAATCCGTTCATGACTGTTTCTGTGACAATATTATAATATCAGACAGTATTTCATTTACCAGTCTTCGACATTCATAACATGCAGTTAGCTAAAACAATATGTAGAAAGTTCCGCAAGGGCATAAAGGCCTAGGTTTGGGGATCACAGTGGAAATTCTTAGTTCCTCTGAATTCTGAGAAAAAATGCCAAATAGTCTGAGCATGCTCAGAATTTCAAATAGAATACCATAATTTGTTTATCCTCTTAAATTAGACAGTTGTTAAACTCTAGCAAAAGGGAAGTAAAAAGCACAATAAAGACTTCAACAATGTCGCAACATGGAAAACTAGGAAGAATCAGAAAATCAATATCAAGAAAATTAATAATGAATGCTTATAAAACCACTACAATTTGTGATTTATATACCTGTAATGTTTTGTCAAGGTATTTATGTAAAGTACAAAACAAAACAGTTATTAAATTTAATATATTCATTGAAACATTTCCCAAACAACACTCTCATCAGCCATGCTATCTGGTTTGCTCCTTGGGATAATTTTTCATAGGTAGCGCTGCTTAGAGGAATCTTAAGACGGTCTTATGGCATTTTCCAGGAAAGGAAAATAACTCTTTTACATCCCTTATACTGCTGTAATGATGTTAAGCACATATTAGATGCAGCTGAGTATCTGTCATGAAGGTTTTTCCCCTTGTTAAGGGACTGAGTTCTGCTTCCAAAAGAATGAATTAGAGTTTACTTCATTAAAGAATATAAAACACCTGAATAATCTGTCCTTAGACTTTACAGATGCATACATAGATGAATCCTCTTTGGAAGAGAATCTAACATTAAGAAAATAAGATTTTAAATATATATTATATTTTTTTTAATTAATATGCGTTTTTGAAAGTGTGTGGGAATCTTAGCATAAGTCCTCATGAACATGTAAACCTGCTATTTTCTATGGCAAAAACTACGATATAATCCTTAAACAGCCTACCATAAGATGAGTGATAGATATGTGTCTGGTACAATACTGCTTTTAACAGAACTGGGCTGAAATACGCAGAAACATATAGAGACAGCAGTTCATAAACTAAGAAAAAGTAGCCTGAAATACTACCACACAAAAAACTACCCCGACCTCTAAATCCCTTTTCATTTTCTGCTACCTTTCCTCATCATTTCCACACATCTCAGATAATTAGGTCCTGCCGCTCTTTCTTACTTCTCACAACTTCCCTTCCACTCTATTTTAAAGCAAAGTGTCTGTGGCTCTTCACTATTTATGGGCACTCAAATCTCCACATCTTTTATAGAGCTCATCCACCGAAATAAAACCACAAACAAAATTGACACCAGCTGTGATCCATACATACTTTGTCCCAAGAACCTACAAATATAATTTCAGAATTTAACCCGCCATTCTCAAACCTAAACCATTGCATTGGCAAAACCTATATGTCATCTTAAAAAGATATAGAGACACAGATCAAATAAAGAGCATAATACGCCACAGGCGGCATATATGAATAGAAGCCTGACTCAGAGAAGGTATTCTTCCAGTTTCTGCTTTTCTCTGTTTATGAATTATTCTTATGTTTTCCACACACATTTGTCAAAAGGATTTTAGACAAAGTTATTACAAAGTAATAGCTTAGACCTCATTTGGTTTCTCTCCAAGTAACAGTATATCAACGATAAGAAAGATGGAGGTAAGTGTTTTGTTGAAGATATTCAAAGTGTTTTGTGGTTGGGTTGATTTTTTTTTTTTTTTTTGTCTTCCTGCAACTTCCAAGTAATACAAATGAACAAAGTATAGTAAAAGGTTGTGAGTCCAGCAGGGTAAAAGAGTTGTCACCACAAGAAGAGGGTCAAATGTAGCTCTAACTTTTAGGATTGCAAATATCACAGAATCACAGAATCGTAGGGTTGAAAGGGACCTCTGGAGATCATCTAGTCCAACCCCCCTGCCAGAGCAGGGTCACCTAGAGCAGGTTGCACAGGAACGCGTCCAGGCGGGTTTTGAATGTCTCCAGAGACGGAGACTCCACCACCTCTCTGGGCAGCCTGTGCCAGGGCTCTGCCACCCTCAAAGGAAAGAAGTTCCTCTTTATGTTTAGGTGGAACTTCCTATGCTCAAGTTTGTGCCCATTACCTCTTGTCCTGTCCCCAGACATATGGAGTAGTTCTGTTGGCAACTGCTGTAAACTTTCACCTTTGAAAGTTTATTTGTCTTTAGAGAATTGCTCATTTTGTAGCTCTTTGGGTAAAATTAGCTATAGCTGAAGTTCTTACTGCAAAGAACGCAGAGTCTAAATTTTGCTCTTGTTAGACTCTACATATCCAGGATAGGATTTTTGCAGTTGTCAGATTTTTTCATGATTTTAGGTCCATTGATCTGTGTATCTATAATCTCTAAACCTTAAGGATCTCTGTCATTTCTTCCCAGTTGGTGTTTTGTTTGGGTTTTTTTGTTATAGACAAAATAAGTAGCTGCATAGGTATCTACCTCTATTAGCTACAGCTAATATTCTATATTCTGAAAAATGTTTTTTCTTCACGTCAGCACAAATACTTCATAGGATCCCATCAAGGTGTTGATGCAAAGCCTATTGTGTGACTTCTTATTATACGTTTTTCTTAATGAGCCATATCCACTTTGAAGACTAAATTAGATTATCATCAGACTAACACCATCTACAAAACACTGTAAAAAGGTTAAACTCTCTTAGATGGGGTTTCTGGGTATTTATATGGAATTATAAATGTTCCTGTTAGAAGGTTATCCTTGTACCCATAGATTAAGGCCACTGCATGAACACTCTTTTGCAAATCAATATTAATTAAAAATTATTATGATCAGAGAACTAAACAAAGGGCCTGTGCTACTAAAGAAAGGGTATGCCCCAGTGACAGATCACTGTTAAAACCTCTCATGCCATTGGGTGATATTTGCCATATGTCCGATGATTGATAGTAAGATTTAATGAGTTCTTACAAGCAATTAAATAATCAAGGGTTCCTGCTGTTACATGGCATAGCTTGATAGAACAGTGACAAATGAGAGAATATCTGCAACCTAATCAAAGGGACATATTTCCTTGGGAACAAAATAATATTATCCACCAGTGCAATCAAAGGACAAAAGAACACAGAGAGGACGCAACAGAATGAGATAAATTTTGTGCTCTTTTCATTATTCTGGCCATACAGTTTCCATTTATTGGATCCTATTAAATCAGAAAGAAAATTAGGCTACTTAAATATGTTTCATTTGTCATACACTGTTAGCTAGTGGGTACATATCCATATCCAGTCACCTCAGGTCTCCTTTATCCATGAAACACTATCTTAAGTTATGCTTTCTGTATTCTTTTTTGGTATTTATTTCTATTGTGATTACTGAAGTCTTGTTATACCCTTATTTTTGTTTTCACTTTAAATAAAGGTGTACAGTAAAAGTCTTTCACTATGCCAAATTTGTCAACGATTAATGAATCATTCCGAACATATGTATTTATATTCTCTTAGAAGTGTTTGAAGACAATAGTTAATAATAAAAAAAAAGGAATTCCACTGAATTCATTTTGGAATTGCTTAAATTCAGATCATATATACATTTTAATTTGCAAGAGTTGTTATGCAGATTTAAAGTCTGCACCTTAATGAATTTGCAGGCCCCTGTACATTGTACACTAGAAGTGAAGAGTTTTATCCCAGACTGTAGCCCACTGTGGTGACACACTTGGTTTTCTTCATTACTTTTTGCAACCAAAAAAAATTTCAAGAGTGACCTTTAGAAGACATTCAGAGAACTCAGGATTTCACTGACTATAGACTGAAAATCACTTACAGACAGATTTATTTCCCCATTTTTAAGTTAAAATTGATTGCAAGTAATGGGTATAGATACATACAGGTAACAATATAGATCAGCTTGTTCTGACTTTTTAAAAAATATTTTACCTTTGTGATTAGAGAGAGATTAAATGATCTACCTGGGTCCTGATTAATCAGTATTTAAAAGCATAAACTTCAAACAGCCAAGCTGTCCCATACAAATATAAATGTAAACTTCTGGCCCGAAAGATGTCAACAAAATTGTCTTTGACTTCGATGCAATTTTTCCTTCGATTACAGGTAAAGCCCATGCTTAAGTATTCTTTCAACTTTCAAACAATTTCATGCTAACATTAGTTCCACTGTTGATGTGGAATAGCATAATATTTTTAGGAGCAATTTGTTTTTTTCACTAGAAACTCAAGGTTTTCTTTTTTATTTCTGTCAAACAAATAAAAATGTTCCAAGACTAGGAGCTGCTTTATAGCTAAAATTTTCATCAGGAAATTTAAATATCAGACTGTAGTTCTTCTGTACTATATTTGAGGTAGCTAGCTAATGTGTAGGATAAAAGTTACCGAAATGTACTAGACAAATAACAAAACAAGGTGCCCCTACTAATCAGTAATATATTCAGATATTTAACATGTGATCCAACTTTAGACTGTGCAACGCATGACCTTTCTAAATATATATGGAGGACTGAACTCTTTCCTATTTCTGTCTGTGTTGCTGCCATGTGGGAAGGGAGGTGAGCTCCTCTCAAACAGACTGATCCCAGGACAGGTTGTTCCAATTCCACCACACTTTCCCAGAGTCCATTTCTCAGACTAGAGTTTAAGAAGCAGCAAACTGATGGGATGGCACATGTATACTCCACAGCAAAAACTCTAATGGCTTTGGTAGCTAATATACAGAATTGTCATAGAATCCTAGAGTCATAGAATGGTCTGGGTTGGAAGGGACCTTTAAAGATCATCTAGTCCCCCTGCAATGAGCAGGGACGTCATTTCATCTGTGTCTCCCACTTCCAAGAGAATGTGCAAAATTGTCTTACCCACAAGCTGGATTTTCCTTTCATTATTTTTTTTTAACTTTGTTCTAATGCAGGATGAACACAAGTTGTAAAACCTTGACATTTTCACAGAACAGAATACTTGTTTTTCAGCCAGCTCTATTCAACAGTGAGGGATGTATCACTGATTCTATTTTTTCCACATGCCAGTACATTTGTTTTGTTTTTCTGTACACAAAGCAAGATTTTTCCAGAGTATGTAGCATATTTCAGACATTAGTCACATTGCTTAACGCCCTAATGGAAGACATTCAGATACTACACCAAAAAGTCAGTGCAAATAAAAAATACATCAGATAACTAAAACGGTAATTTAAAGAAACCACCAAGTAAAAATCTTATTATTTTTTCAGTGATTTGAGTATATTTTGATACAGATTCTCTTCTATATGTGTATGTAAAAGTTTACTAAGCTAATGACAATTTTTAATAAAATCTGACTATGGTAAAGCCACATTTCAGAAAATACCATAATTCTATCTTTCAGCTGTGGACTATTCTGCTGAAGTCAGCAGTGTTGTGTCATGAAAGTGGGATAAAGATGCTTAAACTAAGGCATAATTTTAGATTAGGAAGATCTTTTGGATTTCTGTAAGTCTTATATTAATTTGTCTACCCCAAATTTTTGCTTTGAGTTTTTAGTCAACTCCAAATACGTAGGGTCAAGAACCGCTTAGAATTTCCATGTGGTTATTTGGGGACTTGGGGTTTCATGCTGCTGCTGGGCCACACGTGTGCAGCATGACTTTAATGAGCAAATCAAACAGTGCATCAGTGTGGTTTTACTTGGGTGTCAGTCAGATCACTGATGTATTGGGTCACATCAGGTCTGAGCTTAATCAGGTCTGAGCTTAATGTGACCTAGCGAAGACCAGCTAAATGAGATCAATGTATAGTGGCAAGAGTCAACAGCTCTTAGTAAAATAGTATTTTTTTTTTTGTTCCAAAAAGCAGACAACCCCTCAAAAATCAGGGAGAGAGATTAAGTTTTTGTCAGCATTAAATTCCTAAGGACTACTTTCAATCTATAAATTCACAAAAAGTACACACCTCATTAGATTCCGTACAGATTGCAAAGCTAGCTATAATGTAAAAACAGGCAGACAGTCTGTCTCAATATTATTACAGGAAGGCTTGGTTAAATTAATAGCTTCTCATTGATTAAAAAATCTTGCATTTTACATGTTCTTAAGTTGGTTCCCACCATTACCTTTCAATAACAGAATACGAGTCTTTGGAGAAATGTGGTTATATTGAACTACTGTATTGAAATACAAAGGTAGGCAAAATAAGTTGTTTACATTAGCCTATCATTATTTCCTGTCATAAAGTTCTGTCCACCTGAAAGAAAAAGACAATCCCATCAATGTGTCCTAAGTGTTTGCTGTTTGTTAGTTTTTATAATATTCCTAGACTGTTATATAGTTAGTTTGGACCGGTCACTGAGCATGACTCCACCAAATTATTTCAGTCACAACCTCAAGTAAGAATTCTTTATATCCATGTAGCATTTGCCACTACATACAACTCACAGCTTTTGCCCATTCTTAATTACTGTATAAATCCAGCGAGCAATAATAACACAAGTTCTGATCCACTAAAGTTCTTTGCAAATCATCCTAAAGACCCAAGTTATGAGTCTGATTGCTCACAGTTCTTTGCCAGAGTGAGTTGTTTGGTGCCAGTCATATTATGAACACCCCATCAAAAACTGTTCTAAGAGCTTCTGAATAAGCCTATTCAAATGTATTTCATTCTCATTCAATGTCAGGACTTTTTCCAGTGCCATAAGATCATCTAAACAGAATTGAAGTAGTACAAGGCCACAGCGCTATTTTTTTTTTAATGTAAAGAGTTGTGATTGATGTTCTTTTCTACTTGTGCAAACTCAATCTGCACCACGACCATTCTTAAGGGTCAAGTGTTCTTCTGCCAGTCGAATAGCAAAGGAGGGATCGGATCTCCAAGTATGCCAATATGCTAAAACCTGCATTTCAAGAATAATGTTACTTCTTGTTTTAGTGTCATATATATGTCATCTCGTATCTCAGCAAAAACACTGAATCAGGCAGCATGTTGTTGGATGTGTGGCAAACAAATGGAAGGTGCTTGAGCTCCTGTGGTGTGACTGGGGTATTGGGTTGTGGAAGGGAAGAGACGAGGAGGTTGACTTTATGGGAGCAGGACAGCTGGGTGATTTTCCCATGTCTCAGATTTTGGGATGTCACTTACATCAAAAAAACACTAATTTTGTACGCTTTGTTTTCTAGACCATTTAAGGAATTGATTATAATAGCAATTGAACTGGCTGTCTGCAGGTTTGGTGCTACCTCTGAGAAGACACAGTAAGGTGTCTTAAACTAAAGCAGAACCCCTGCTAGCTGCTCCTTGTCTTCTTTATTTGCACAGTTCATGTAACTAGTCTTCGGAACTGTAAACCTCAGCATCATCTAGAAATGGTCTGTGCTTTTGCCAGTGGAGCCTTCACTATAATAATGTCTAGTAGATTAATTTCTCATTGGAAAAAAAGTCCATATGTTAATAGCATCCATTATGTTATCTTGTAACTCAGCTTTTGATACTTCATGCCATTTTGTAAAACTCTTTAGGGAAACACTGTCTCCTTATATTGAGTCACTATTCTACTTTCCTCCGTTGACCACAGTGGTGTGTACACAGTGTGGAAGTGAGGCTTTTCTGTCCCATGAGGCTAAGCCACTTCTAAGTTACAGGGGTCAAGCTGCGTGTCCACTTCCAGCTATTCACCTCGTTGGCCATGTGTTTGCTGACACTTCTCTTTTCCTTCCTCTGTTTTTAATTCATCGGAGTCTTACAGAGCAATGAAAAGATGTTGCTTGGTTCTCAATGAATTCTGAGGAAGTACCAAAGGGAAAGAGTAAGCAACTATATTTGGAATAAACACAAACTATTATTAGACAGAGTTTTTTGGAAGTAGTTGTAATTTATCTGCTATCAGGAGCAATAGAAAACCATATGGATGATAAAAAACATAACCAGGGCAAGGTCCTTCCTGTGTCTGTTGACAACTAATGTGCACCAGGAGGGCATTGCCATATGTTTGCATGTACGTTACCGCAGGGGGCAGTGACATATGTTCACACGTATGTCACCCCTCTGTCCTGCTGTCATAAGGCTGTTTCCCAAGGGGCATGCTCCCTTGAAAAACAGAAAGAAAACCCATAAATGCGAGTCTCCTACATTTCCTTTGTCAGCAGATTCTCTAAGACCAGCGCTGCATTGGCAAGCAATCAGAACAGCTGCCTCAAAACAACAAGGGCTTTTGTAGCCGTCACCACTGTCCCTTGAAAGTAGTAAATGACAGAGAAGGAAAATACTGCCACCCTGCTAGAATAGTCACACCTGCTAGAACAGTCACACCTGCTAGAACAGCCATACCTGCTGAAATAACAGACCTGTGAAAACTCTGAGGATGGTAGAGACTTGCTCCTCCCAAAGTATTTCATGGACTGTCCTTCTCTTCTCTTCCTTATGGGCTGGACCCAGATTCACATCACATCATAAGCACCTCTTGGCAGGATAAAAAAAGTTTGAGTATAGAGGAGTGCCAAAGGGAGAGAGAATCAAAGTGTTGTTCATTATACTTTCTTTTGTAGTTTTCATGGGCTAGAGATGAACAGTACTATTAGATTATCTTGACCATTCCCCTGTCAGTGCAAAATTATTCCTTGCAATGTAATTTCTAGTGTTTTGTTCATTCCATTTAGTACTAATCCAAGCAGATAGCCTTTCTGTTGTATCTCTTGGGAGACCATTTATCCCTCAATCCACTTATTCCACTATTAGGTAGATTTTCTGAAATTTGCAGTGTATTTTTCTTTGCTTAATTTCCTTCCTCTCTTTAATTATCCCTTTTGGTGCAAATGTGGCTCATCTTTATATATTTGCATTCTCTCAGAGGTCATCGAGTCTGGTGCGCAGAGAAGGAATGCAAACTGTAGTATGAGATTTGCTTCTAGAAAAGGGTAACCTGCAGGACATTTTGTGTGGTCTCAGATGACTTGTGACTACAAAATCTTTTGGACAGCTTTTTGGGTATGCATCTGTTAACTAAGTCTTATTTGGTCTGGGTCTATTACATTATTTAGACTTGAATGCTAGTAGCCATTCCAAGGGCTCTCTGTGAAAGTTTAATAGGAGCATACAAAACTGCTTCCCCCTTTTGTGAGGGAAATCCCTAAGTGGAGAAAAATGGTGAGAATCTCCTTTACTTAAGAGGGCAACTCTGGGTTAGCGGAACAAAAATTGCATCCCCTTTCTCTGAACTGTGCACTATTCAAAGCCAAGTCTAACACTTCAGCAACTGATGGACTTTATTTTCCTTTCCATGATTCATAGCTAATGAAACTATACTTGTCTTGCACTTTTATAAAGACTTGGGTGCTCGCTAGTGTCTTCTATGAAAGGGCTATGACTTTGGCTTGCCTTTTTCCTTTTCAAGCCTTTATCTACCTTGTCTCTGCCTTAGTGTTCTGAAAGCAGAATTATCTTTTTCCTGCACAGGAGTTTCACCTCCTCCAGTGTCTGGAAGCTTCCCTGTGCTTTAGGCAGCTGTGTTTATAGCTCCAGCACCTCTCAGACATACTCAGCAGGAAGCTCCGAAACAGGCAGATAGATAGCTAAGGCAGATCCAGGGCTTCATCAGAAGCCGGTCTCTGGGAAAAGAAAAGCAAACTGCGTAGCAGTAAGTCATGGGGAGGAAAGAAAACCCACAATGGGTTAGATGGAGAGATTCTTCCTCTCTCCAGGAGTAACTGGTTCTGCTCAGGATGGAAATTTCTGGATTAGAGCATGTGGCAGGCAGGAGAGAGTCACAGCACAGAGGCAGGCTTTGCATCTCGAGGAGGCAGTTGGACACCACCGAGAGAAGCAATGATGAAACAGTGCTGGCTTCAGAGATGGCAGAAACAATAAGTTCCCAGGGATCAGAAGATACTGTTCAGTTTGCTGCAAATCAAAAAGCTACCAAGTTGACTGAAACCAAGCTGCAAAGGACTTTCCATGCAGGGACAAACCAATCAAGGAGATTGGCAAGGATTTCTTTATAAAGCTTTTGCTATTTCTTCTTTCCTTGTCAAGCTGAGTTTTATCCACTACTTAAAACAATATTAACCAAGAAAAAAAAAAGAGTATTCTCCTTTATATTAACAGAAAATCTAGATATTTGAAGTTGAACAGGTTTTTAACAGGTTTTTGGTGTTCTCTAGGGATCTCAACATAAAAGTCCTGAGCTCCAAGTAAAAGATTTCTAACTCCAGCACCAATACAATAGCCCTACCTCGTGAAGAAATAAAATTTCAATCCAGTAATTACTTGGAATTATTTTTTTTTATATGCCTTTGTGTTTCTTTTTTGCATTTTTGTTCAGTGTTATAGACTAGAGTTGTAATTGGTACTCAGCTTTCTTTAATCATCATGTGGTTACAATCACATTACCTATTATACTAAAGTAGTATATATATTTCATTCTTTCTGCGAAGAGCAAACAATGTAAATTTGGTCCCCAAAATTTTGGTCTTGTCATTATCTTACATGAAACAGCATTTTACCACAGCTAGTTACTCTTCTACCTGCCAGGATACTTTACTTTTGGTTCACACTCCTATCTTTGTCTAACTGCAGGGAATCGGCATCAACCTTAACTCAAAATAATGACAAAGTTCCTGCCTGACGAGGCCATTGGGTTAAAATTCTTCACACAAAATTAAGAAATACTTTCAAAAACAAATAAATTAGACAAAGCTGTAATTGCCTCACGGATATTCTACAACAGGAAGAAAAGTCTGAACTTGAATAAATTATTTATTCAAAGTAATTTGCTTTATGAAATAAAGTAGGTTGGAAGTAGTGATCAGAAATTGGTAAAAGTAGATGCTGGCTAAGGAGATAAACCCAAAGAAAGAAGAGAAATATACCCTTGTTCATGGAAATGGTTGTGAAGGAGTGCAAATTGGACAGAATTAAACAATTGAGGCAACGAAGGTTTTCAGTGTTGTGCCCAAAGGCGATAATCTAGAGAGCCACAAAAAATGTTTGCATTTATTACTTTTATTGAGCGACATGTTAAAAAGTCATGAGAAAAAAGAAAAAGCCTAAGTAAGCACTGAAGAAGATGGTAATCATATTAGCAGTCACGCAAAGTAATTACGATAGCAGTGTAGATCTCCATACTAGTATTTTGAGATACTAACAATGATATATAACTTAAGATACAACTTTGAGTTAACTATGTTAGTTTACCTAACATACCTTTCTGCCAGTGCAATATTGTTCCTTCTTTGCTGAATAGACAATCAGTTATGAATGCCATAATCAAGATACCCTATGAGATTTTCCCTTTCTTATCCATGTTATGGATTTAGATTTTTGTTTGGATGTATTACCATTCTAACAAATGGTAAAAACTAATATTTCAAAGTATTTGTTTTGTGAATGTATGTTATGAACAGAGTATTGCAATTTATTTTTATAACTTAGTCACTTGTTTCTGCTTCTGTAGTGTTTGCACTTCCTACTTTTGCTCTTGTAGAATTAAAGCTCCATGGGCAGAAAACAAAAATGTGTCACTCGACTCAAGTTTATAGCTATGTCCTAAAGTTTTGGTATTTACATCAAATTCTGATTTCAGCTTCTTTAATTTCTTTCTTTCTGTCTTTCTTTTTTTTTTTTTTTTTTTTTGAAAAGCAAGCTAGGTTAACCCAGTTGTCGGCCACCTTAGAGAGACAGACTATTGTTGTACTACCACGACTATGTCACATGACTACGTCATCTGGTATTTGAACTTCAGTTTCACTTATGAAACTCAGGACCTTTCAGATTATTAGCATTTCTGAGAGTGGATTACCCCTAGCACTTTTGCATTGCAATATTCAGACTGAGACACAACCCAGGAGCGCAGAAGTGATGCATTGCAGCTAGGCTCGCTATAGCTGCATAAACTAGCCTATGTAAGATGGTATTTTGTTACTTATGGGTCTGAAGTGCAAGCCTGGGGCAGGAGAGGAACTGGGGTGGAGGCCTGTACAGAAGGGAAGCATCCTGAACCCCTGGGCTTGCTTCTTCTCCTGGGGCTGAGAAGAGGCAACAGGAGCTGGAGCAAACTACTCTTGGAGGGGCTGTCCCCTCTCCAGCCAGCTGTGACTGACAAGATTTATTTTTAATGTTCCCCATGTACCTTATTCATTGGACCTTTAGCTTCATTGAATACCATCCTCCATTTCTGTCACTTACTGTCATGAGGTCCTTCCTCAATTCTTCACCTCCTCTTTTGTTGTAGTAATTATATTTTTGCATTACCAATATACATTGCCTTCTCTCCATTCATTGTGTCACCCATGAGTATGTTAAATAGAATGGATCTTAGCAAAGATCCTTGTGGAATTCCAGAGGTGACCTCTCTCTCACGTGAAAAGTGACATTTTATTTCTACAGTTTGTTTGATCTCTTTCCTATTTTTGAAAGCTCAGTGGAGAGTAGGACATTTTCCCTCCTGTATGCGCCTATATAGAAAGTACTCATTTGGATCACCACGTCCCAAAGGTTTTGGGATCATCTGGGGCTTGACAAGAACCCTGCAAACATACTGTCACTTGGAAACAGGTTGTAGAGATAGCACAGAACACCTGGGCTGGCTTAGATTTCCATAGCATTTTACTACTTGTGCTCTATCTAGATGTTTTATTCTTATTTCTAGTGTGACAGCAGCAATAATCCCGTGTAAGCCCTGTATTTGTTCTTCAGAAATGAACTGTTTCTTATTCAATTGACAAAAGAAACAAACCGTGTTTTGCTGTGTTTTGTTTCATGCACATAGATATCTCATACTATTGTACTTCCATGGAGAGCATAGTTCTACATAGCATCTGAAAATTCATTTGTAACATTATTCCTGCTGTTCTCCACAAGTGGTTCTCCAGAATCCTGTGTGTCTTCTTAGCATGGCTCATCTGATTTCAGACTCCTTGCAACAAGGCTGGTGTCTTTAATAAATATTCTTCTCTAAATGGTAAATTGTGGCCACCTTGATATTCCCCCCAACATTTTCATCATCCTTTAAATAAACAGGCACACTCACAGCCATAGGGTATCCCAATGCCCTCCGGTGTTGTGTTGATTTGTTTTCTTTTTTGTACTTATTTCTCTTTTGAAAGAGAGATCTTGGGAAGAAGTGGTAGCTATTTGTCTGAGGGAGCACGAGATTCCTTTGTCTGTCTCGCTACTCTTTGGTTAGGTTGCATCAAGGGAGCATGGATCAGTTTTAATGATGGAAGTGGCAATTAGTGTTGCTGAGCTATAGTTTCAGGTTTTTGACAGGGCTGCTGAGCTTAATAAATTATGGACACGGGGAAATAGGGGCAGTAGAGAGGGAAGGAAGGCCTCAGAATCTGCCTAAGCAGCATGTGAACTGGTAGTGCAGTGCATTGCATCTCTATTCAATAAACATCCATTTCAGTCTGTTTTTGCAGTTGGGTGCGAAGAAGAAACATCTTCTGTAATTAATAACAGTAAAAAAAAAAAAAAAATCCATATGAATACATGCCAGCACAACGAATGAAACAGGGACAAAAAAAGGCTTGGAAAAGAGAATAAAAAGTGCTTCAGAATAATGGTGAAGACTCAGGCGACCAGCCTGTGGGATGGACAGAAGCCTCCAACACAAGCTTTTGGGGGACACATCAGAGCTAAAGGCCACGCCAGATTTCACAGAGATAAAAATATGCCGTCACACAGGTTATTCCAATGTGTGAGGTAAGGTGAAAGTTGTCTCCTCCATGCATCTGTGCATTTCCACAGACAGGACTGGGAATACTTGAGCATCTGTGGTTGAAAAAAATAAGTAAGCTTGGCCTTCTGTGTGTTCTTAGGGGCATGTCTTATTTGCAGTTATTTATATTCCAGCTGTATGCAAAGCATGGTAGGCACTGCTCAAGTGAATAGGAAGGAGAGGCTTTGGGACACAAAGACTATAGTCTCCACACACAAAAATCACAAGCAGAAGACGACAGTACCACAACCAAGGAAGTCGAAGTACGGACCAGCCATTTGCCATTGACAGCCTTTCTGATCATTTTAGAGCTGTAAACTAATCTCTGTGCTTTCTTAATTTTATTTGGTTGTGTTGATATATGTTTGACCTAAACCTCGGCATGTGACTTTTCATCAATAATTGACCTCCTGCTGTGGTGTTCAATGCAGTAAATATAATTTCAATTCTAAATACTACTTATTAATTAATACTAAATACTACTTTCTTAATAATAAGGTCAGTTAAATTTGAGTGGGCACTTATTTTGGCATGGATTTTCTGGAAGTCAGTAAAATATGCCCTTATAGGACAGCTCACCAGAAACTTCAGAAAAGTGATATATGAGTCAAGAGGGTATTTGTTTAGCTGCCTAGTACTTTAGGCGTCTATACATGTCCTTTTTCCTCCTTTGTGCCCTCTTATCTTTTCTAAGTTTACTGTACTAGCAAATTACACAAAGCCAGGGTACAAACTCAACTCAGGTGCTTTATTTATCACATTGCTTAATAATTAGCACACTCACTGGGACAATACTGGCATGGTGTGGCTTTCAGAGGGAGACTCTGCCCTCAGCAGCAGGTGTGAGTGCAGCCTCCATGCTCCAGAGAGCAAGCAGCGAAGCTGGCATCAGTTGTGCCATGCCACATGGCTTTCTCACAATGTACTTACTGGTACAGATGTAACCTTTATAGTCTCTATCCCTCAGATATCTTACAGACTAAAACTGTTTACCCTTTCTGTAGTCCTCTGGGGAATGGGGGGAAAAAATGCATTATCCCCACTCTAGCAGCTGGGAGGGAAGCACAGAACTACCGATTGGTAGAAAAATACCATCTCCGCAGACACAGTGGTGAAACTCCAAAAAGTGGGATTTTTCATAAGGCTATGCCAAAATAGTGTTTTCTGCCTCTCTTATTGGTGTTGGCTAGTAAATCAGAATTTGGTTTCACAAAAAATGTTGGGCTTGGAAGTTTAATAAAAAATGAAAATCAGATAGAGCTCTTTCACGTACATGAAGAGTAACATTCATATGCAACTTCTGAATCCACTGTAGCCCACGATCATGATAAAAACATATTGTAAAGGAAACCCAGATTCAACTTCTTTCTCATCTTCAGACCAAAAATTTAGTAGCTGCTCTCCCAATTGCCAAGTGGGCCTCTGAGATGCTACAAGGATGGTGAAGAGAGAAATGTAAATCTGCTGCTAATCAGTCCCCATTATCTGAGCTTTTATCCAAACATTACAATTTGTATTAAAAAAATAAATAAATCCAGTTTGAAAAATTGGCAGCTCCTGAAAAAGAAAAAAAAAAAAAAAAACAAAAAACTGCAGCTCACCCTTTACCAAAATTTGAGTGAGCCAGCGTAGGAGGAGTACTTGAACCAGCTTGAAAAGTATTTTTTTCAGACTCAGGTTGTCTGAGAAAAGTGAGCTGCTTTGAGTGTCCATTTTGATGACCTGCTATCTAAAATGCATCCCAAGAAGTTGCAGTCATATTACTTCTATTTGCTCGTTCAGTATTTTAAGAGAGACACATACTAGACTGCCACAGTGTAGTACGAATATTGGTCTCTTCACAAGAATGACATGGTCTCAGTGTATTGACTCCAGGGATTTTTTGCATGACTTCACTAGTAACACATTATTTCAGGTCACATTATAACACCTAGCTCAACAAGAATGCCGGTGCCTTTCACCTTGCTACAGCTGCCTGTAAACATAATAATTATCAAAATTGTATTGTCTTTTATTTACTTAACAAACAGTACTTTTGAAAAGAAATAGTCTGGCATGAGAAAACATAAATGCTAGCAGAAGTAGTCATAAGTCTTCCATGCTTTCAAATGCAGCTTCTGTCATTTTAAAACCACAGAGTGAGAAAAGCTGGAATGGGGAAGAGATGTCTCAGTGTATGTTATCTTGCTTGCACTTTCCCTATAAATGTGCTATTGTCATTACTCTTGACATAGCTCCACCCACGGATGGTAGCAATACATACTTGCAAAGCACTAATACTCTTATCCGTCTGCCTAATCTCGTCTTGTCAAAGCCCATTAAAGAGTTTGGTTGCCAGTGGTCCATTTTGCTTGCCATTCATTACTCCAATCCTTTTCTACCAGCGATTAATTGCCCCAATGAAAGCAGAGGTTTCCAATATTATGGGAAAAATATGTAAGGAGCCAATATATGGTTTACTGTCAACTGGATATTTGCACTTTTAATATCCTTTCTATGAAAACTTATGTCATCACCTTTCTCTTTTATTCTGCATAGGTCTTGGTTTTGCACACGTTAGCACTTCATGTTGTCCAACATCTGACTAGATGCTTTCAGCGCATCCCTACTGTGCAAATTAAGTTAGTGGGTGCTTTCTGGCTAATCCCAAAAGATGTGTGCTTGGTGACCCTCTAACCTAACATATGCTTTAGGGTAGGGTTTTTAGAGCCACCTTGCAGAAGCTTTCCAGACAGGTATAAGACAATGGAAGTTCTCTAATTCTAAAGAGATCAATTTTTTTTTCTTTATTAGGAAATATTTCATCTTGCCTTAATAAAAGATTAAATATAGTTATTATGTTTTAAGTACTGTTCTAATTTTAGGAGGTGGTAGTTTAGTAAGTTAGACTGTTACAACCTTGGGAACAGAGGGAGTCATCCCTGACAGAGTTCTAAACAGTTATACCTTCAACTCTGTAAAAGTTACCATATGCGGGTTTCCCATTTCTCTCTATCCCATTGAGCATATATTAGCAATTCCTAACATAATCTATTGAAATTATTCAGACAGTTCACAGAGTGTTGTTTTTAAGATGAAAAATGCTATGATCTTTTAATGTCTTCACTGGTATAATATGTACTAAATTAGCAGAACCCTGAAGCTCTGATCATTTACACCACAATGTGCTATTTAAAACTGGAAGCCCAGCAGGAGATTTTATTTTTATTAATTTAGTATAATTTTAAACATTACAAAAATAGCTGTCTTGCAGCTTCCCTGCTGAGCCCTAGATTGTTGCCACAGTCTCTGTAATACTTTATCAGGAGAGTAACATCACTATAAATACTGGGTAGTTGATTCTGGTTTCAACACAGAATACAAAAAGATGTGGAAGGCTGAGGAAGAGACAAAAAAGAAACAGGGGTGGTTCTGTTTTACATTTTGTTTGTCTTTTTGTTTGCTTGCTTTGAAATCTTTTTTCCTCATGGGTTTTTCTCTAGCAGGAGTCACAAATTTGTAGTCATAGCCTAAAGGTTGAGGTTCCACATCGTAGTTAACTTTAGGTATGTCACTGTAGGAAAATGAGTTTCACTCCAGCTCCCGTGTCTATCCCTCTGCCATTCTCCTGTGGTCTAAACACTACTGTAATGTTACTGTTCAAGTCTAACGTGCAGTGTAAGAGCAACCTCACAAGAATTGCAGCTTTGCAGTTTTAAGTACAGAATTAGTTCACATCTGCTCACCTTGATGTGTATTTAGTGAGCTTACATCTGCTTGAAAAAAAAAAAAAAGACCAACAGACAGTTATCATATTCAATCTCTAACCTGTACTAGGGATACAAACAGAGTAAGATAGACATAATAACTTTTGGCCTTTTTATCACACTTTCCCCTTTTTGGAATGAGCTGAGTTGAGCAGAAGTCTTGCCAAGAATGTCGCTTTCCAATGGAACCTGTGAGCCCTCAACAATGAAGAGGTCTTGGCAATAAAACAATATTTACTATGCAAAAGATGAGGTTTCAGGTACCACAGTCCACCATTCATAATAAAAAGCTGGGATGGACTGCTGGGGGGAAGAAAAGACTATGGATGAAAGTTATTTAAAGTGAAAAGATGCAAGTTACTAAATTTAAGCTCACTATTCAGTGAACTATTCAGTGCCTGTATTATTTATACTTATTGATCAATATTATACTTTACATTAAAGCAAGTTATAGAGAGAATATTAAATTTTTTACTGGCTACCTGTATTATGGATAGTGGTGGTTCTTTCCAGCTACAATTCTTAAAATAAAATCTGAAAACTGAACAAAACTGTTCTGCTTTGAGATAGAACAGAACTAATTTTCTTTTCAGCAATTGTACTCTTCAGTTAAGTCTCTTCTAACTAGCTGCACTCTCTGAAATTAATGGCATATTTTTCAGACAGTGTCCACTTCTAGCAGGTAATGTCTGATGTTTATAGTGAATACCAAGGAACGGTATTCAGAGAGGCTCTTGCTTATACTTATTGCTATAACAACCAAGGTCAGCTAACTTTGTTATGTACCAAGTTGGAGGGTTGGAAGTGGAAGTGTAGAAGGGTCATATCTGTGAGGAGAAACAGACAGGACAGGTGGCCCAAAACTGACCAATGGGGTGTTCCGTCCCATCTGTATCACGCTCTGTATAAAAGCTGAGGGATCAAAGGTGTCAGCCTTTTTCTTCAATGTCCGGAGTCTGAGGAGGACTTTGTTGTTCATCTGCCTTTGATCCTGATCCTGAATTGTATATATATATTTCATTATTTTCTTATTAATATCTTTTCTTTTCATATAATAAAAGATTAGGATTTACCATGTAACTATATATGGAGAAGGACATTTCACTGGCTAGCAACTGATTCTCTGGTAAAATCTCTGTAGCTTTCATTAATAATTACTGGTTTGGCAGATCCATGGTGTAACTGTGACTGGCATATATGCCTCCTTTTTGCATTTGAGTGAGGGGACCTTACATTCAAAATGTCTTGACACTTGGATGTTAAATGTCATATAGATATTGATTGAGTGACACATGGGCAATTCAGCAGTGTCTCAGACAGGGGCTGCATGTTGGCTTGTCTGGGGCATAGAAGTCAGGCAACCTTCCTCCTTGATGACCCATCAATTAACCCTAATTAAGTCAATAGTATTTTTCTTTGAAGCACATCAATACTGACTAAAACTCCACCACCAGCCCTCAGTCCATACAAGCGGGCTAGCCAAGTGTCTGTTAATTAGCTAAGATAACCACGTTCATCACCAAAATTATTACTAGAAAATGTGCTGCGACCCTGGTGCTGTGATGTTTACACCTATGTATCCATGCACAGGAAATACCAATTCACTTGCAACTCTCTTCTTTTTCCACAACTGCCAGGAGAAGGTGAGTGAGGTAAGTCATTCTAAGGATATTGGAAGAAATGAGGCATGAAATAAAAGCTTTCCTGCACTCTCTGCTGATCCTCAGGAATGTAAGGGAAATCACTGTAGTAAAGATAAGAATCCGGGCATTAAGTAAGGCACTAAGACAGTGAGAAGTGAGCCCTCCGTGCGACACACTCTCCTGAGCCAATGACATCAATGTCCTCAGAGCTATCACTCTGAGTTCATGATGATGAGATCTACGTGATGTCTTATTTGCTATTTTTCTTCTTGGTAATGCCAGAGTTCTTAAAATCAAGATTTTACAAGATTTAAGAAAGCTTTTTTTTTTTTTAAATAAAGTTTTTCATGAACTGGGTGTATGCACTGACAGTGTTACAAATAATTAAGTATTGGGCAATTGTCTATTCTTAATATTATTAGTTGTACTAATTAAATCAATCAAGTGGATCAATCTGAGCAGTGTTCCAGCTGTTTCATGAACAGAAGCTGAAGGACTCTGAATGGCTTGTACTGAACAGCTTCCTGTAGAAACAAAGTGAGATTTTGCCATTTAACACTGGAATTTTCTTTTCATCTGAAGGAAAAACTTTGTGTATTTTTCACTGTTGTCAAAAGTAGTTGTGCTGTTGGCTCGGTAGGCTTACATGACAAAGTGACTTAGGAAAATATTGCCACAGATTGCTAGTGGAAGAGATTTTGGGTTTGGAGGATTTGGAGATCTAGCTCTGAGGGAGTTGCAACTATCCTATAGGATAATCTGTCCTGAAAGGAAGACTGACATATAGGTGTCCTTGTTGTGTCTTTCGTCAAACTGCAGCAGGAAAGACAATGCTGCAATACTGATTTGACCAGAATGATTAAAATCAGATTTAATATTATCTTCTCATCAAACCAGAAATCCTCATCTTACTCATCCAAATGGCAGAGGTCCCATACATTTCAGCAGTAAGATTTAACATGGTAGAATTATTCCAAGATATATACCAAATGCGTATTTTTCTAGTTTTCTTTCATCTCATACCCGGTTTATCAAACTGCTACAAAAGGAAAAATAAGAGAAGATGTATAATTTGTCTTTCCAAACACCAGCTATTGAAAAATAGATGTTTTTGGTGTTGAGAGCCATGTACTTTGATATGAAAAAGGGCACACATAAATTTAACATTTTGCTTATTTGTTGAAATGTGCATTTCTACACCAGAACAGATCTGGACAACAGACTGCTAAGAATACTACACAAGTCTATACGGGTTGAGAATACTACTGTTTTTTAAAAGTTACAATTAAATGTGTTGTCTGTGACAAACAGTAGATTGCAACTCTCAAAGTCTAGTTGTTAACAATTTGCTGTATTATAACAAGAGTTTTCATGCAAGATATCTTTAAAGAATCATGCTGTTTGTCATTAAATGTATTTTCAGTAATCAATACATAAATTACATATTAAATTAAAGGTACATAGATTTTGATCAATTTACATTGGCTTGAACTGCAGTTTGCTTAAACCCACAGACGTTGTAAAAATTTTCTAGATATACTAAAAACTGCTTGATCCTTTTTCATTGTTTCTTAGTAAAGCACATACAGCGTTTTATTAAATTATTTTCCAAATGATATTTTGTAAAGAAATTTAATAAAATTTACTACTCTGCAATCCATTGAGCACTTCCTAATTTAATTTTCATATTCTGCATTTCCTGGGATTTACAATTAAAATTGTGATGAGCCAGACATTCAAACTCTTACATGTGTGAGATTTTATTTTTTTTATCTGAACAATATCAAAAGGATTTTGTTTTTATAAAATATTTTTTAAACAAAAAGTGCAAGCAAATGAGGTATTTTGTACATCGATTGTGCTGTTTTTACTAAGTCTGACAAATACTTTCTTCTCTTTTTCTTACTTTACCCACTCAACTGTTTGGCAAAGTTATCTGTTTATGCCAATGCCAGATACAGTTAATAGAAAATAATAGTTCTGACATTTTATACTCTCCAACATTGATCAAATAAAATTAAAAAAATCCTATTCTCCAGAACAGACACTGTCATTAAAATTCTTGCAGATTTATTTACATAAAACTCAGCATGTGTCTAACCAAGAATGAGCCATTGTGTTCAAGAGTTAGGTCATTTTACTACTATTTTATTATGCAGAGTTCTTGGAGATCACTACAGAGAGGTATATTTATTTCTTTTATAGTAGTGATGCTTTATTTTTATTTTGTTTTAAAGATGCCTCTTGAGCTTCACAGCGTATTGCGAGGTTTGCATTCATTATTTTATACATTTTGTACAAAAATAGGTTATTTTTGTGCCACCAGCCCAGAAAAAGAAGGACTCCAAACAAACCTTAAGGGTTCTGGGTCAGCTATCCATTCTTGTGATCATGGTAAATGCAATGATTTTTCCAGTCCTGAGCTTGGTCAGGAACTTTTAACTAGTCCCTGAGCCAGCCCTTGTGCTCTAAAAACAGCAAATGCAAAAATACTTGAGTTTACTCAGGGGTTCAGCCAAAATCCATCATTCAGGCCTCCCAGCAGCAGTTCTCAATTTATGTTCAAGCCTCCACCATTTTCATGTATAGGGGCCTCTTCTCAAAATTTTGTAGTAGTTGTAATTGAGATTACACTGTGTGGTTAGAAAGTAGCTTCTCTTTAGGCTTTTATCGGAGCCAATAACATGCCTGATTTATAGGAGGACACGTTTGAGGATTGAGAGCCTTCTGTAGCATCCACCATGTGGCAAAAAAAAGACAGACAGGTTTTGTCAGTGTCACAAGGAAAGCATCATAAATATTTGGCTCCAAAAGCTGTAAAAGCACACAGGGTAGTGCAGTGCCAGAGAAGATGTAAGCTTAGAGGGCTTTGTAGTTTGTCTGTCATTATGAGATAATATTTTTTATAAAAAAAAAAGAGGTGTATTAATTTTCAGAGCCATGTCTGCATAGTCTCCTCACCCATCATTGAAGGTCAGTATCACCGGCTTTCTACCAGCAGTGTGTTGTTTCCCCTTCTATTTAATAGGGATGGAACAGAAGACAAGTCCCACCCACCTGAGGACTGGGACGAGGGATATCTTGGTGCAAGGGGATACAGCTGGTCCTCTCTGATGGAGGCTGGATTTGGCTGTATAATGAGAAACGGTGTCAGAATTAATAACATACATGTGCACATAATGTGGTCTCCAACGTACTGTTTCTAGACTTTCCAGACCCATTTCAAGATCTGCTACAATAGGCAAGCTTGCGGAATGAAAAAAAAAAATATCTCAGGCAATAAAGATATACGCTAATTAGGGCCTAATAAAACAAGTTACCATTTCAGCTACAATTCTTAGCAATATTATTGACAGCAGATTGTGGCTGCTTTTATCTGTTTTTCTGGTTGAGAATTATCTTTGAATGGATCCTAAACTTTGCCTAGAACTTACAGAGTTGATTGCAATATGTCAGGTTTGCAAGGAAGACAAGAAACTACATCATACTTGTGCTAGGTTTCCTTACTGAGTAGCCTTTTGATCCGCAAGAAAGTTTTCCCCTCCAGGATTTTCCAACAGACATGTTTATAACACCTACCAGGGAGATGACTAGATGATGGAGAAGTAGATGAGTCAGTGGAGCACAATGGTCACTAGAAGGTGCTTCATATTACAAGCAGAAGAAACTTTTTGTCCACCTCTAATCACTGTCTCTGCCACAAGAGCTTAAAAAGAGGATAGAGGGCAGCTCCTCCTGATACTCTCTGAGTTGTTGGGGACCCTTCATATGACTCTTTCTAAAAAAAAATTGAATAACGGCACTATCTGTTAGAGAAGTGATGGTCTTCAGTATCTCTCTCTGAGCTTTCCATAAGCTTGCTCATATAGATTCTCAGGGGTCATACTGGCATGCAATTAAAATGAAATACTAATTGGTATTAAAAAAAAAAAAAAAAGACTGTGCCTGCAGAATATAACTCAGTTCTAATATATTTCACAATACACTTATTCAGTGATGGAAAGCATTCCTCTAGCCAGCAAAGTAAATTTTCTGATCTCCAAATGGACATTTTATCCTCTTCTAGCCTGATCTTGTGGTGGCATCATGAATTTCACAGACAGCTTGGTTAATCAGCAGAGTACTCCAGAAGAGAGCTTTCTTGGCTAAAAGTAAAGTTATTATTTCTCTTTAAATAGCCTTGTCCAAAGCTCCACAAACTTCCCTTAGAATCTAACTTTCCTACACTATCATTATATTTGCAGTATGCAAGAAACTAAGGTAGCGTTAATTAGTTCTGATAATACCAGTTAGTTTAGACGACTTCTGAGGAGCATACCAGCGTTTTTAAAAAAAATGTATATATGTTATTCTTTTTTACATTTCAATGTTCCAGTGCCTTTGCTCTCACATTCCTCAAGTTTTTGCTGAAATTTCTGATAGTGTTTACTGCAGATTAGGAGAAATTTAAATTATATTCCAGATGCCAGTGATCTGCAAAATAAAAAACGTTTTGAAATATGTGTTCCCATTGAATTGTTGACTTTAACCTTTTTCTTTTTTTCTTTTTTTTTTTTTTTTGTTTCTGTGATTTACTGGTGAACGCTGCCATTTGTTCTGGTCTGCTGTTACCTTGATATAAGCACTGATATTAAGCAATTCCAAGAGAAACTTTTCAACTTAGAAGAATGAAAAAATGTTCCTATCTGAGAACATCATGATAAAATGGTTCCATATGCTCACATAAAATGAAGGTTTATGCTTTTCTGCCACTGAAAGTTCAGTACTTCTGTAATTATCACAGAGGGCAAGAAAGAAATCTTGTCAATTGTCTATAGATCAAAAGTAATCTCAAATGTTTTGGAAGCCTTCAGTGACATCTGTGTCACGCAACACAATAATGCTGTGTGATGTGGCTTAAGGTACGCAGACAGGCTTCTTCAAAAGTAAGAAAAAAAAAGAAGCAAATAGAAGTTTTAGAATGACTTTTTATTTAAACTAGGAATGGATGAAATCATGCCAGCACTTCAAAAGCTTATGTTTCATCTTTTATTATTCTTTATTTCTTTTTTTTTTTCCTCATTTTGGATGGAAACTAAGGAAATATCCAAGGTTTTCCACTGAGAAAAATTATAATCATTTTCAAAGCTTCATATCTAGCTTTATCTGATTACATATTAAACAATATTCTTGTTGTTTTGTCAACATTACTGGGTTTGTTTCTACCAATACATCATAACTATGTACTAAAAAGCATAAACTGTACATTGGAGTCTATGCATTTTATAGACACCAGCAATATTTATTTTGCAGGGTTGTTTTCTCTTTCTCTTTTTTTTTTTTTTCTTTTTCTTTTCTGTGAGACTGGGATAAAGAATGAACAATTTAGTTTACAATCTAATTTTGAGGGAAATGAGAAGTGATGAAATGTCATGAAAAGAAAAAAATCCTGAAATAAAGCAGAACTATTTCACAACACACATAAAATAACTCCTTCTCTGTAGCTCGTAAACAGCACTAATGTCCATTGCCTATTATTCACTTACTTGCAAATAAGTGACATTATGTCTGTGCTTAAAGTCAAGCATGTCACTGCTGCAGCAGTGTGGGCACCTGTTGCTCCTTTGCCAGTAATTCCTACGCTCCAGAGCCTTGAAAAGGGGGATGCTGATTCTTTCATCTGCCCCACATCAGCAAAACGCTGCCACAAGCTGGGAGTGGAGTTTGCTGGGCAGAAACATCAAGGGCCACCCAAATTCACACTGAAAGTAAGGGTACAACCGACAAAAGAGAAACGGTTAGAGCTGGCTCATGTCCCCTGCCCTGCGATCTTTTCCTGCAGCACAGCTAGTGCGTTTCCAGGCAGTGGGGTAAAAAGGGCAGCCGGGGTTCAAGTGTGCTCAAGGGATAACGCAAATATTGCCAGTGTGGGGAAAACTTTGCTGAAGCTGACACTTCTCCAGGCAGATTGCTCAGCCCTGTCAAGAGTCAGCTGAAGAATATGGAACAAAATTCTATGACGAGATCTCTCTGCATTGCATCAAGTATGACAGAAATCTGTAATGCTCTTAAATGCAGTCACACAGTTACAAAAAAAAACCCCAAAAAACCCAAAGGCACCAGGCAGCAATATCCAAGTCTTCATGAACACAGGTTTCAATGTCTATATCACACCATTGCAATTGCAGATAACGTATATAACAAAAAGGGAAAATGTGGCTTTTTATACATTGAGGTAGTAGGTACATACTGAGTAATCTCGTCCCAGTTACCTGAATTTCCAGGATGTCAAAGCTAGCCTCGGAAATCATAATCCTCAGTGATGGGGAAGGGAAGGAAACACTTACTTTCCTTTTGAAGCAGGTCCTGTTAGAAAGCTTTTTGCCTTTGAAACTCCTCTAAATATATTTGTATTATCTCTTGTCATTTTCGTCTTCTTTGGTATCTAAAAATGTACATGAGGTTTATTCCACAGGCAATTATTCCAAAATTCTGTTCTTTTCAAATTAGTAGTAATACTTTTATTTACTTCATTAAAGTAATTATTTTACCCTCAAGAAAGACAAACATTCTACATTTCCCCAACTCAATTTTTGGAAAGAATTTCTAAGGTTGTTTCTTTTTCCCCCAGTAATTATTTTAGCAAAGGTTTCATAATAAGCATACTTTCATAACTGCAAGATAATATATAACTGCATTAGTCTTTAAAACAGAACTCATTTGCTGCCCACTGGAAATTGTGGGGCTGCCATATGAGATATCCAAAACTTATAGTCTCTGTGTTTTGGGGTGAGGTTGGGGTTTTTTTGCATAAGTCTGTTGTATTTTTTAAAACATAAAAAAATAGAGTGCTATCTATCAGATGAGTTATAAGTACTTGCATCTTTTTGGCAGTTTTTATTTACTTTTTATTTCTTGAGTAAAGGTTTTCAAAATTTTTCTGTTGAAAGATGCTACTAGTGGAAACCAGAAAATTTCGACATTTTTTATGCATCATGACTTGACTTTGTAATTGCCTTTTAACAAGTATATGTAATGCAACACTCACCTTTCCTTTGAGATATTTATTTTCTGGAGTATAATTTTATAAGGTATTTTGTTGTAAAGTAAATTTCTGTCAATAAGGCTTTTGGTTAAAAATAGTAATACCAACCCTTTGTGTCTCAGTCAAATTGATTTTTCTGATAAGAACCTTGAAGAAAGTTGTTATCGTTTTTTAATCCATCAAGCAGTCACTACATGAGAATAAGCCATTCAGTGCTATGGTTTTAGTTTATTTTATGTCTCTTTTTCATGGCACTATGGTTTGTTCGTTCCCCACCGAAGAACAGTCAGTCGATCAAAATTTATTAGCTAGTGTTGACCTATCTGGATCTAGTTAGAAACTGTGGTCTCCTATGTTGGCCATTTAGTGAAATTTTCTATGTAGCTGACCAGAAAGACTATTATGTTTGAGAATTTGCATCTACTTTAGTGTTCCCCTAAATTTAAGGGCTTAAGAATAAGTTTCGGACTTCCTGTCTTGCTATTAAAGGAGAATGAGGGTCCTGTTTAATTTATTAAAGAAGATGGACTTGCCTTATTAGAGCAGTAGTATTTTATATAAAAGCCTAGGAAGGATGTTCATTTATAAGGCAACTTTTCCCAGAATTTAAATTGGTGGTAACAGATAATGGGCAGTTAAAATGTGGTGTTAGTCACCACTTAACATCATGAGCTATGGCTGAAGTAGGTGAACACCTCTGAGTGCACTGTTAAATGATCATTGAAGTAGGTGATGGAAGAAACACATACTCTGGTTGGACTCTACAGATATTAAGATACATCTGAGTTTTACATTTACATTTAGTTTAAAATAATAAGGCAATCCTACCATTGGATGATTAAAAAATAATTTGGTTTGACTCTTTTAGTTTTACTAATGAAAAACAGGAAACACTGAAAAATATCTGGCCTATCCATCAGGGAACTGAATAATCCTTGTATTTTCCTTGACTCCTATTGACTGATTTAGGGTGATTTAAAATCTGTTCTGTTTTCAGACTGAGCTTAGTTTTGTCCTAAGAAATAACTGAGAACATGTAAATAGCTCTTCACAAGGAGACTAAATAGATAAACTATATTAATAGTATGTAGTAGACATGTTTACCACCTTGTAATTAGAGAACCCTAGCTGAAAACACTATTAAACATTGTCACTAATTGAAACATTCTGTCTATGAGTCTGATAAGGACTATATCTGGCTCTCCCATCCATCAGATGGTACCAGAAATGCTTACCAGAAGATGCAGAATTTAACTTTCAAGACATTTTGTTCAACAGTTCAATGAAGCCCTTAAAATGTGATTAACTGTATCAAAACCACCATGATTAGCTGTGTTCCTCCAGCCTCTTTAATTAATCAACTAACATTAAGAGTAGAGAATGAGATAGTATAAGGCAGCATGTCTTGCACTTATTTGCAACTATTATTGTCCAAATCAACAGTGTGAAAGTCATTATGCTTTGGCAAATTTCTTACAAGAACTTCCTTGCCAGCCTTTGCGTTAAAGCCCAATGAAATCAGTGGGAGAGTCCTTAAAGCTGCACGTTTTCCAAAAACGCCATTGAAATTTCACGTGGAGAATAGCTCCCTCCACTTTTCTAACTGGGAGCGCTGTCGTGTCTTATTGACTCAATACGAATACTTCTGAAATAGAATAGCATCTACTGAGATGGCCCTAATTTTTAGAAATAAATTGTCTAATCTGGTCTTAATCTGATGTATGATTTATTAAATACTTTGTTATGTGACTCAGTAGCTTAGCGTGAATTACTGTGTCTTATAAAAATTACCTTTTATGCCCTTGCAGTGCTGCTGTTCCTTTCTTTAAAAGGTAGGGAAAAAGGCTAACATGCAAGTGAAGTTCTGAAAAATATTTCTGGAAGCAGTTACAACTTTGGATGTTGTTCTTCAGATCCAAACAGGAAAATTCTCCATTCATAATGGCCTTTAAATTAGATGATAGATACCTCAACCCAAGACTGAGTTTTGTCCTCAAAAAATAATTATATTAAATATTAGGTATTGAAATTCAGAAATAATAGGAAAGATAAAAGAACAATTCTTTTTATTTTAAAATAGCCCGTAAAATGAACACGGGCACACTGATTACTTCTCAAAAAATTTGCTAAAAGCAGAATACCTTGCAGTTTTGCCTGCCATAGTCTCCACAGATCTCCAGTTGGAGCTCTGTGTTCCCAAGACTTGCATCTTTCTTTTATTATTAAGGATCTACAGTTCAATTAAAGTTTAGCAATATTTGGAATAACAGAGCCTGGGAGAATCTCCCATTGAACAGCCTTGCACCCCTAACTTCTTTCTGTTCTTTGCATCCCTTACTCACCCATAAGCACACACAGAGCTCCTTCTTGTAACATATCAGCTGCTAAATCTCTCACCGTCATTGTCATTACCTAAAAAAAAATGTTTCTTTAAAAAAAAATTTGGTCTCACAACAGATCTGTATAAAGTTCAGTTGCATGCAAATGAGACAGATTACCGTATGAATCCTGATTTTCATTAACATTATTCAAAAGAAAACTGTCTTTCGCTTTAGGTAGATAAATGCACATATCGTAAATTTGTAATACTGGACAAAGCAATACTAAGCACAAAAGGAAGAACTAATGACTGTAACTGTAATACCTGCAGTATAAGCAAAAGAAAGCTATTCACATCGTGCAGTAGGGGCATATTCTGATGTATATTCATATTTCCCTCAAGTGGCCTAATGTGCTCACTTTGCATGCCAGCAGTGGCCTCTGTTTTGATGTCATATTGGGCACCTTTGCTGTCTTGTAATAATGGAGGAGTACTGGCCTCTCAGGAAGGAGCAGTGAGGAGGCTCCAGCAACCCCTACATCCCCTGCTCCCGTCAAAGGTTCTCACAGAGGAGCTCAGCTTGCAGCAGGGCTCGAGTCGATGCCTTGAACCGGCATAGCAAGGTCCAGCCTGCAAGTCTGCAATTTGGTCGTTCCTGTAGTCAGTGCAATGCGCAGGGACAGCACTCGCATAATGCAAACATCCGGAAAAATATCACAATAAATAAACATGAACCCTCAATAAAAATATGAACTGGGTTCCCAAAAGTGTGATTGATTGTTTGGTTTATGTTATTAAGTTTTTGTCCCTAATTATATTTCGTATAATATCTCTTTAGTATGAGGCATCACAGGAAGTTTGACAAGATATTTGTTTCCTCAAGACTACAGCCTTCTGCCTGCACCAGCTGAACAAAGCAAAGTCAGAAGTTTAACAATTTTATGGTTCCTGTCTTAACCAAGTGAGTCTTCTGAACTTCATTCTTGAAGACTAGAGAAAGAAAACCTAGGGAGAAGAAGGAAGATGATCAAAAGTAAGCAGGATGCTTAAAAAGTATGTTTCTTATTTCTTAAAGCCAGCAGGACTGATCATTTTCACACAATGAGGCCCCGGTTCCAAGTACAGCAATACTTTCTAAAGCCAAGATTCCATGTTAGCTGGTGAAACACAACGTACTCAGCTCATTCCTGACCCAGCAGCAGTTGTGAATAAAATTACTGATAGAGGATCCACAACCTATTTTCCAGCTTGCTGTTTGTTGGTGAATATCCTAAAACACTTGTAAAGCTGTTGATTCTTTGGGTTTTTTTCAGTTTATTTGAAGTATTTTTGCTAACAATATGACTCTCACTCTTTCTGTAGCCTACAAAACTTCTGGCCTCAGACACATCTCGTGGCAGCAGGGTCCAAGGTAGGTATGCGCTAAGAATAGAACAACCCTTCCTAATTATTTCTAAAAGTGTTGCATTGAAACTGAATCCTAGCTAGTTCTTGCAAGAATAATGACGGTAAATACCAGGATCAGATTTGCAATCTGAATACAATGTATTATTTTATATATTTATCCTGTGGCTCTCCTTATATATATCCCCTCTTAAGTAAATTGCATCAGTAACCCCCTAACTGAAGTGAAAATTCCTAGGTCATTACAGAACTCCTGGACTTTGTATGTATGAATAGATACGAGTTTGTGAAGAAAGTTGATATATAGATGATACGGCATCTCAGCTCCAAAATCCACTGGCACTAAATGTTTTTATACCAGTGGTGAACCTTTCTTGGGACAAGACACTAGATAGGGTGAAAGAATACATATTGCTCTGCTCTCCCCCAGTTGCCAATTAATTTTAAGAAATAGTTAGTGAAGGTTCATAAGCCAAAAGAAAAATAACTTTGGAAAAGAAAGAAAAAAAAGGTTTTGCTTTGTTTTATGTGTATGGTGGAATTGCTGAAACTTTTAAAATACCCTGAAATAACCATGAAAGCATGTGTCAGAGTTCTTCTGGCAGTGGCTCAGAAATGTGAAACTATTGTCATCTTGACATTCGCCTCCGATAAACACGCTATGCACATTAAATCAAAATCGGTATAAAAGTGTGCCATGTGACAGGATAGCCTTTGCCAAGTGGGCTGACCTGTAATGAAAAAGTCAATCCTCTTCCCCTTTTTTTTTAACGGAAAAAAATATAGCAGCAATAATATGGGTAAAAGGCTCAATAAAATCTGTCAGAATTGATTTCTAGTGACACATAATGTCTGGCAATCTAAAGCTTTATTTTGCCAACTGTTTAATCTGTACTACAAGTAAAAGCGTTCCATATGCATAACTTCCCATTTCAGTGATGATCCTGTTTAAAGATTTGTTCCAGCAGCATTTATTTAATGACCTTTATAAAGAATTTTCTCATTCTTCTGTGGGTTATATTTAAACTAGGGAATAATAAAAATAAAGTGCACAATGGGAGAAAAAAATCTCCATTCCCCATTACATTTTTTTTCAAAAATATAATTACTTTTTAGGCAGCATTAATGAGGAAGCCTGGGGATACAGGCATTCCAATGTTAGGAACAATCATAAACCTATAGTCATTATTTACACCCTCACAATCTCAAAGTGTACTTTTTTTTCACGTAATACCTGCGAAGAACTCTCACACGCACTGCAATATCCACAGCTATGGCTCCCTTGCTCTATTGATTTAAATATCCTTTTGCTTCTCCCTCCTCAACAGGAAGTATGAGGTCATTGCTATAGCTCAAACACATGCCCTGATAGAGCACTATTCAAACCAGATATACACCATACTTTCTATCATAGTTTGAATTATTTATCTGTCATGGGAAATAACAGGAGAGGAAGGAGTTAGCTGGGTGCTCGAAATGAATGTGGCAAAAGCATTAACGTGCGGGTCCAGCTGCACAAAATCAGATGCCGAGTCCTGGTACAAAGGGTCAGCGTCAGCGATGGCGGTAGAGCTCTCGGTAATACCGGGAGAGCAGAGAGGCTCATAAATCCAGAGAAAGGCTATCACATCCTATAAACTAGGTATAGGTGAAACAGAGTACTAATTTCCAGTGGGCCAGGGAGGACGGCTGCCTGAAACATATGTTTAAAACTGAAATGTGCACGCACCCCTGCCATTCAAAAACTTCCGTATATAGTACCGAGGAAAAGGTTAATCAAGAGTGCTGCACAGCTTAAGGAAATGCATAGGGTAGCTGACTGATTTGATTCATGTGTCCCAGTGACAAAATTCTTTCCTGGAGATCCATAATGTCTGGGTTCTTAATTATCTGGTCTTCTGTGTGCACGCGTGTGTGCGCCTGTGTGTGTATTAAAAAAAATGGCCACTAAAATGTCAGCCAAGAAACACCCTGTTCATTCCTTTCAGGTTTATTTTAAACCTATTGCACTTAGGCTCCAGCTAAATCAATTTTTCATGAATATCTACCCTAGTAGATTACACCTCAAGCCAGTTCAGATCTCCAGAGAATTTAAAAAAAAAAAAAAAAAAAGAGAGATTTATCAAGTAACAAGTAACACCTCAGGAAAAAGAAACAGGGTTTTTAATTGCTTTGTGCGCTCCATAATTGAAGGCAGGCACCTTCTTGAGGCACTCACTGCCAGGAGGAGTGTGACTCCACTTGGCCCTGCCTAATTAATCCTGTGATACAAACCTTCTGGCTTCAATTTTCACATTTCTGTCTCTTTTTAGAGGTGATAATAAAACTAAAAATTTATGTTGGTTACTGTATGACTATAACGGTGCCAGCGGAACACAAATAAAACCATATGGATGCAGGAGACCTTGTCTCCCCATCCGTGGCTTCTCTGTTTCGTGAGGTGTACAGGGACACACTTTGTGCTAACAAGAAAAGGTAGAGAAAGACTCAGTAGCAGGAAGTGCAGGTCAACTGATTCTTGTGATAGTTTGCTCTGCTCAGATGACTCACTGAAGCATATGTCTTATTTGTTTATTGACAAGATCTCAAAATAGAAGTACACACTCTGGAAGCTCAACTGAGCTGGCTACAAATCACAAAACTGCACAACAGCTCTTAATGAAAGACAAATTGTGCAGCTTAGCCTTTAAAAAGCAGTCACGGCTGTTTGTGCAGATGCCTTCAATCTTAATAGCTTACATACTGCGACCTGTGCACACTCCCTACCAGTGTCTACTGAAAGTAACAGACCAGCTTTATTTTCCATAAAATGTAAGGATACCACTATTATTATTATTATTATTATTATTACTACTACTACTACCACTACTACCAACATTATGAGTCAAGGATTTAATTCTTGGCTAATTAATTGTAAATAATTGTATGTACACACACAGAGACACGTGGCAATTATAAAATACAGCAGGACAAATTCTGCTTTCAGAAAAACTGTGTCCATTTTCATTGCTTGATATAAAAAGTAGAGCTAGACCTTACCGTATTAAGGTGGGAGGGGTTTAACTTGTCAAGTGAACTTGAGGAATATTCTTCTAATAGATCTGCTGCTCTTACTTGGAAGTTACTGATAATATTGTTGGCTGCGCTCAATACATCCTACTCCCAGGACCCAGCAATACAGTTCTGTACATTCAAATTCCTTTATGTAGTTGAGCATAGTTGGATTGTACCATGGGTTTGATCATTTTCATCAAGAGACATACTGGAAGAAAAGGAGAAAAAAGAAAAATTATCTTCATTTTTCCACTATGCTGTTCTCGCTCCCTCACAGTCGTGAGAAGAGAAATGAGCAGACTGGCATCTTGCTCAGGACAGGACTGTTTTACCTCTTCCTTCATCCTGGCCTTGCTACAACTCTGATTGTGGCATATTATTTTGCTTCATTAGATAAGTTAAAGTCAGTGTGCCACCTTTTCTTATAGAAGAGATATTGGTGACGCATTGGTAAGATGTCACATGCCTCTATATATATTATTTTAAAATGAATAATATATTTTAGGACAATAAAAAGCTTCAGTTTAGTGATGGTGTGCAAGCTGTTTGCTACACAAGAGTTGGGAGGCTCAGTGGGATTAGAAAATTAGGAAAATTTGCTGCCCAACTCTAACAAATTGCCTCTGACCACCTACAAACTAGTTTTTTTCTGGCTTCACAACTTTAATGTATTGGGGCAAAATTCTCTATGGATGACAAAAACCTTTGCAATTCCTCAGAAATTTCAAGTGCCTTTTCCAAGACTTTTCTTGTCTGAAGGCTTTTAACAATTTTCCCTTACCTTTGTAAATCCTGTTTTCAGAAGTGGCATTACTATTACGGCTGAAATTTTCACCCACAAGCAGAACACCGAGTACAGAAAGCTCAATCCAAACACTTGTAAGCAAATGTAAAAAGAAACCTATAGCACCAAGCACAAAGCATATGTGACACTGCTGAGTGGCGAATATGAGGCCATACAAGAAAGGCTAGGTGGGAAAGGTATCAGAAGCAGAAAGAGAGATGATTGCCCCACATTCAGCAGCTATGACTGGGTAGATCTTCCTAGGGAACAACTGCTGAACAATTCCACCCATATATTATGGAGAAGACATAGGGTTTGTTTTGCCAAATGTTTAAGGAATGGAGATGAAGAGATGGGTAGACTGTGATCTTCATGATGGAGAAGAATCCTGTATCAGTAACAATATGTTAAAAAAGGGGTGAATAAAATGGAAAAAGTTCTTATCACATTAATACAGGATGTTCTAGAGAAAAGGCTGATATATATTATCTTATGTATCTCCTACTTTAAGATAATCCAGATGATTTAACCTCTTTTTTAACAACTCTGAAGCCAATACAGTGTTCTATCAAATTTTCATGAAGGTTTGTACATAACTGGTTGATGATCTGTACATAGCAGACAGACCAGGTCACATGCCTTGAGCTTCCTTTTCTTTTCCTTTTTTTTTTTTTTAAAATAAAGTATTAAAAGTCTTTCTTTTAAATTGACAGTAATTCTATGTAAAAATGTATGTTCCACCTGATTCCCAGGTTAGTCCCTGTGAGTGGGGCTGCCCTGCAGCATTCTTTCTTCTGCATCCCTCTGAAGCAGATAAGTTGATGTTCTTAAGGCACAGACACTGCCTATGTTATCTCACGGTGAATACTACCTCCCTTTTCACTCCTGTCTTCTTATCCCTATCCCCAGGCCTCAGGACCTCCTTCAGCTTTGGCATTTATTGCTAGAAACAGCTGTCACAATAATTTCTGCAGGATCTTCAGTCTTGGATTCAGACTATTTAAACAGCTCCAATAAAATGCCAGTTTTGTTTCTAATTTGCAGCAGCATGTGCAGGAAGCAGGGACACTTGGCCCTTTGTTCAGTTCTTGAGATGGCAGGACTAGGCCAATACACAGGGCCAATACACAGTCTTCTGAATGGAGACTGATGCTTAGTCTCCATGGCTGCCTTCCACAACCTTCTCAAGAACAATGCACATTCTTTGTAGGCAGTGTCCCACAAAGAATTGCAGAGAGAAGTGGGTTAAATCTGGTTTTCTTGTTCACTGCAATGTCTGATCTACAACACTTTGTCTAAATGGCTCTTTTGATGGAAAACTTGGGGATTTTTTTGAAGCCAAAAATTGTGTCCTTCAACCATCTCCCTTGAGGAACTGTACTATTTCTAACCAAAATATGGCTGTTTTCAATTTTTTTTAGAAGCTGGCACATTTTCACTGGAAAAAAATATTTTTCCAACCAATTCCACTTCCAGGCTCTCTCGTTACCTAGGCATGTGAGATTTTAGCTGGTCCTGGTCAATAGCAGATCTGTTACCACAAGTCCATGGGATAAATTTTCAGCCTCCAAAAAGCATATCAGCTAAGTCTTCTCAGCTCTCAGTAGGTCCTGCTGTGGGTAGATCCCAAAGCATCACACTAGGGTTTAAAGAGAAGAAAGCGGTTGCTTCCCAAGCAGCCCAGAAGCAGCAGCAAAATGGGCCAATTAATCTAGGGTGGAAGGGAATCAGATCCTCCTCTTGAATAAAAGGCATATTGGTACAAGTCCAGTTAGCTGAAGACTAACAACATCTTCAGTAATGTTGACAAGAATGACTGAGAGGAAGAGGCAAAAGAGTGTTTAAGTATATTGAGTATAGCCTTTTAGTCCTGGATTTTAAATCCATCCTGTTTGCACTTGGATTATATGATATATCTGAACTATTCCTACTGCCACTCTTTGAATGACTGGACTCTATGTAACACCATATTTCAAGTTAGGGCTCATATCCCGTTCTAATTACACTTCTGTTTAATATTTTCACAATATCTTTCTTTTTATGCTATTTAATAATATAGATATTTTTAGGGGGGCAGGGGTGTTCTAAAGTAAAAATGAGAAGTATAAGATAATGCCTAGCCTACAATTAACTTTTTCCATGTGAGTATTTAAAATTTTTTCAACATAGTCTTTCTTTTCTATTATTCTAATTTGAATAACTGAACTGTTTTAGAGGCTATGGTATATATACACTTAAATGTCTGTCAAAACTGCCATTGTTTCAGCAAACAGTTCAGGAAGCTATATTACGTCATATTAATAAAACCAAATGTGCATTCCATTCTGAAGAAGAACTGCACTCATATAAACTTAAAATTCAGGGTACATATAATACCTAATAACAAAACGTATTACAGAAATAATGTAAATAGTCTAGTATAAAATGTAACGAATCTGGGAAACCAGAACAGAGGTTAAACTTCAATGTAATCTCATTATGTTAAAATATGAAATCATACTGATTATCTCAGCCCTGTTAATGTTGCTATGCAGTGACACACGTAGTAAATATGATTATAATGAAACCATTTACTGTTTTTGTTCCCCTACAGGATTAAAAAAAGAAAAAAAAAAAAAAAAAGGAAGACCTATTCTCTTTACACTGCTCCCTCCGTGCCCCCAAATAAAATGCTTTCAAAGTTTATGCAGTTCCGGGCAGGTCAAATGTATGTAGATTATAAAGTGTTGCAGGGATCCACAGATGTTTTAGAAGTTATAGTCCCAAATTGTGACCCAGTTTGCATGGCTATGCAAGATTGGAGGGAGAATAAAGGAATAAAACACCCCTTTATTACTAATGCCCAGGGGAGCTGTAAGGGGCGAATAAAAAGAATAACCACAATAGGGAATCTTGCACTGCATGACCTAGTTGCACCAGCATGTAAGAGCTCAGGCGCTGAAAAGGAAAACCAGGAGACTCATTGTATCTTTGAGCCACAATTTGCCTATTCGTTTACTTTATGGCAATGCAAAAATATTCGTGGGCTCAAGAGCAGTCAAACCCCTGCAGCAATTATTTCTCTGAAAAGTGTTTGATTTCTATGAGTAGTATTGGTATTTCTTTGAAAGACCAAGTTAATACCAGTGTGTTATCCTTCATGATTATGTACGATGCTCTTTGGTGGTGTCACGTCTTCAACAATTAAGCCCAACATATAAACTTCATTCTTTTCCATGTAGTAGTCAAGAGATTGGATCCATTTCCTGCCATGTCTTTCTCTTTTATTGCAAACAGTTCCAGTTTCGTCAGAGGCTTAGCCTTGCAGATGAACAAATTACTTCCATCACATTGAAATGCAGCTACCTCAAGCTAAAATGCAGACCTGTGAGCACACGATATATCAGATTACGTATAGAGCAAGCTATAGAAGCAATTACAAAAAAAAATAAAGTTAGTAGTTGTTATTGGCTACTTAAAGGAGGAGTAGTATTCTTGATATGCATAATACAACCCTTTTTTTTAAGCAGAGCACTTAGCTAACGTTTAGTGTGTAAGAGTTGTGGTATATGCAGTAGAAAATGGTGATAAAAGGATCTTAGAAAAAAAAAAAAAAGTTTTTTTTTTTTCCCTAACCATAACAGGAGTCAGACACAGATAATTTAGATGATGATCCTTAACCCCTAACATTTTTATTTTACTTTTTCTCATGTCCATGTTCTCTGTGTTCTACCAGCAATCTTTTCTTTCTCTCAGGGAGGGGGGACAGCCATCTAGGGATCTGTATCTATTGTGCCCTTTTCTACATCACTTAAATATGCAGAGCTTTAATCATGCAATACCCAATGAAAACTGTCTCTCACTACTATCCAAATTCTTAAGTGATGTTAGGAGCATTTTATTTTTTTCTGGATTGTGAAAGTTCTCTCGGTTTGGCTGAAAATTTCCTTTGTTTCAGCTGTCTTGTTCCTCTAAGCAGCATAGTGGTCTCTTATAAGTTTGTGGAAGTTACTAGAGATGAGACCCACCAATTTGCATTATATTTAACTCACCATCTAACAACATACAGAATTTTTAAAAATTCATTCTGAGATTAACCCTATGCTATATCCTGTCTGGTGTTCAAGCAGGCTTTCTTGTATGATCTTCTCATATCGTGATTATTGCTATGGTTGCTCCAAACCTGCTGGGACTTTGAAATGAACTGTAAGGCATACTATGATAATAAATAATTATGTAGTGACTATCATAAAATCACAGCATTCCTCAGGCAAAACACTAAGTCAGTCAAAGCAGAAAATATCTGACCCGCATCCAAACTTTAGCTGTAGCTGTGTTTCTGAATTTCTGGTCAGAGGACATAATATATTAATGCCCTGCAACTTGCACTGTGCTCACTTTAAAATTTATATTAAGTAGATTGTTACATTATGGTAATGTACTAAATTACCTAAAGCAAAGTAATACAATGATTAACTGACCATAAACATTGGTTTATGGTCAGTTTATAAAGTATTACAAAGATTAACATTATGCATTTTCATAACAGAAGAAAATTGCAGGATGAAATATCTGTGGATTGACTTGGTGCTATTAAGAATAATAAAATAGTGGTATAACTCACAACAGTCTCATGTTACAGCTTGCAAGTAAACTTTGTTTTAAATCATCTTTGAAAATGGCAGAGATATTCATCGTTTTAAAAAATGCCCAAAGCTTTCCAAGCATAGAATAATGGTTTCCAGTATATGTTTTCTAATATATAATGTATTACCCTTTTTTTTGCCCCTTCATTATTCAACATATCATGTCAGATTCTGACCTGGCATATCTGCTCTGATATCAGAAGCATTTTACCACCTTATCCAAGACAAATTTGGGTCTCTCTTTATCAGATTATGATATTTGCCTTAAAAGCTAGACACAATGAAAGTTCAATGCTTTATGAGTTAAATTAATTTAATCATGCATGAGTAAAAATGCTGCTCACCTGTTGTTCCAGGGTTTCACCTGGTCTGTTTGTGAGTTAAACCCTATGCAAACTAGGTTTTTTTAGGGGACAGAGACTAAAGGTGAAGGAAAGTGAGGAGCACGGGGTGGGGAATCAAGCAGGGCACAGGGCAACAGAGAAGGCCCTTATACAGCCTTTGAGAAAGCAGCACCATTCCAGGCCCGTCTCAAATGCATGTGTGTTAATACGCACTGCTCAGGGAGCAGTAATGTCTGCATTCAGCCACAGATGTACAATTTCATAGGAACGCCAGAGGTGTGGTGGAACACCTTAAACAGCTGCAATAGCTTGATAGAGACTCTTCAGGAAAGACAGGGAAGATGAGGAGCCGCAGCTGTGCTCTTCATACCAAAGTGGCTGCAGTGTACGCATACAGCTCCTCTATTGATGGGTGAGGCTTGTGGAGGGCTTAGGGGTCAGGATGAGGAAGGAGGCCAGAAAGGGGAATATTGTGGCGGATGCATGCTACAGAACACCCAGTGAAACAGAAGAGGTAGATGATGTCTTCTTTAAGAAGCTGAAAGAAATGCTCCCACTACAGGCCCTTAAAGGAAACAAAATTTGTGTCATTCAAGAAATTTTCAGGAAGCGTACTACATGGGAGACTGATTTGAAGGGCAAAGGATTCCAGGAGAATGGATCAACCTTTGACGAAAACCTTTTCAATTCACAAGAAAAATTCATCCTGATCTTGGAAAAAAACACAAGCATCCATAGCAAGAGAGGCAGTATGGTTGAACAGGAAACTCTTGGCTGGACTGAAATGCAAAAAGAAGCGTATAGGAGAAGGAAACAGGGACCAGCTATCAAGGAGGACAAAAGAGGTATTGACTGGGCATGCAGGGATGGAATTAAAGTGAGGAATAAGAGGACCAAAGCTTGCTGGAAGGTAACTGGTGAAGGGCATGTGGAACGCAGTAGAAAAGACTTCTGCAAATATGTCAAAAACAAAAGGCAGACCATGGAAAATACGGAACTACTGCTGCGAAGAAATTGACCTAAAGACAAAGGTTTTGGAAAAGGCTGAGGAACTCAGTGCCGTCTTGGCTTGGCTTTTGGTTGCAAGGTCTGCTCTCAGACTCCACACAGATACATGCTTATAGCAAAGCTAGCAACAAAGTACCATCCAAAGTAGCGCAAGCACAAGTTAGGGCCTACTTAAGTGTGCAGACTTAAGATCAGAAAGGACACATGTAAGGGCACTGAGGAAGATGGCAATTGTCTGCTTTGAAAGGTTGTGGCAAGGTCCACAAGAAAGGTCCCTGATTACTGGAAAAAGTTATTCCCATGATTAAAAGAAAGTAAGAAGGATGATCTGGGGAACTACAGGCTGATCGGCCTCATTTCAATCCCAAGGAAAATTATGCAGCCAGTCCTCCTGGAATCCATGAAGTTCAGGTATCAACATGAACCTTCTTGAAACTGTTCAAAGATGAATGTGAAGTCCCGCACCTGAGATACAACAGTACAATCTGGGAGCCAGCTGGCTAGAAAGGCCAGTTTGCACAAGCAGAGAGCTGGGGGTTCTGGTAGACAACAAATTGAACATGAGTCAGACGAGCTCCTTGCAGTGAGGAAGGCTCACCCCAGACTGGGCTGCACTAACGAGAACATGGCCAGCAACTCAAGGGCAGTGATTATCCCCTAACGTTCAGCCCTTGTGAAGTCATGTCCATAGACCAGTTTTGAGCTTTCTAATGCAAATGATATACTCACAAACTGGAGGGAATAGGGAGGAGGGAAACTATGATTTAGAGGGGTCTGGAGTACTCGATATGCAAGGAAAAGCTGAACAAACAGTTTGATCAGCCTAAAGGTTAAGGGGAAATCTGTTTGCAACATCCTCTTGCCTAAATGGGAGTTATAGAAAATGAAGAGACAGATAATTCGCATGGGTGCAGAGTGAAAGGAAAGAAGCCACAGTCACAATGTGCAGCAGGAATACTGCAATTGGACTTCAGGAAAAAAAAGCACAATGAGAATGGTCAAGGACTGGAACAGGTTGTCTGAGAACTGTGGGAAACTGTCCTTGGAGATTTTTCAAAACTTGGTTGGACAAGTCCCTCGGTGACATGATCCAGTTTGAGATTAACCCTGATCCAGCAGGAGGCTGGACCAGATGGCTTCCAAAAGCTCCCTATAACCTAAATTTTTGTGTGGTCCTATGATTCTCCTTCTGTGTTCCCTCAGCCTTAAAAAATGCAGTTGGCTAACACTGCGTTAGGGTTCCAATATTCTAAAGGTTAAAACCAGAAGTAATACTTGTATTACTTCAATATAATAAACCTTAACTTTTAGAGAACCTTCTGAAACTCAGAAAATTAACATTAAAGTCTCCTTTCTTCGTTTTCATCTCTAACTTCAGGTTTCTGAGATGCTGAAGTGAACTCAGTTAATTTTTTCAGACTTTTCTGTGCAATTATGAGGTCTAGAAATATACTTCATTTTTAAATAAAAGTTAAGCACTACAGGATTAGGGACTTTCAGAAAAGAATCAGTTATCACAATGTACATGATAAATTTGCAAGAACTAGTAAATGATATTTCTTGTATTTTTACGGGTTTTATTTTCACTCCTCTGACTTTCTTGTAAAGCTTAGAGACTAGAAAATGTTATACTTAGTGTGATATTAAACTGTCATCATCATTATATTTCCTGCTGTATATTATGGCTTTTAATGAACTTTGTAATACATGTATTTGATAATTTATATAGAAGTTCCACTTGTTTGTTATTAGTAAGTTATGTTAAACTCAGATACATTAATAATGTGACTTGGTTTAGGTTGGAATGCACTTTCTTGAAGTTCTTGAACAGAAGAGAACTACTCTTATTTATTTGTGAACAAGAAAGAGGCACCATGGTCCATTATAAACACAAGAAATTAAGACAACACCATTGTTTCCATCTATGCTGTGAATATAGGGATTTCCTCTGACATTGATTTTGTGAGTGTCATCAAAATGAAAGAAAGGTTTTGCACCTAGATTTAAGATGGGAATATGGAAACACCAGGTGGCACAATAGAAGTAATGACGCTACCATCCTCAGAAAATAAAGAGTATACAAACTTTTAGCTTTTGGGGTTCAGTTGTAGCTAAAATAAATTCACAATAAGGGTCAAAAACATTTTCTTTCCACTTGATTCTTCCTGTGCACAGGGAAACAGGGTTATATACAGACTAAACAAGGTTGCATCACATTTACCTAACTCCTACCAAAAGAGGCAACATTCCAAGCCCTAAATACGATGTTACCATTTGTCAATATTCCAGACATTTATAAGCCTAGTAGCAGAAAGTTGCAAGTCACAATTTTGGATATACTTAACTTGTTGTGTAACAGCCTCTAATTACCTGTGGCATTTGGTTAGGAAGTTATGAAAGTACCTACTGATCATTTCTTAACTTGTAACTGTAGACTTAGGGTACGTTTGCCCATTCAGTTGAACTTTTTTTCCTTGCCTGTTGTCTGTTAGCTTTTGAGCCCAGAGAGAAGTCATTCTAAAGAACTCCTTGATTTCAAATTTTAAGGAAATGAACCTTAGGGTTCCCAA